>NC_136067.1:86377283-86977283 GCF_964261635.1 Lissotriton helveticus | reverse complement strand
CTCATTTTGTATTGTCAGGTATTTGGATATACTGTTTTGACCTCATCTGGTAGCTCTTTTTCTGTTATCATGGAAAACATTTAATTCACTTCTGTTCCCTGCTTGGCTAACATGATTTTGTAGACTACGTTTTTATCGGGGGTCTGAATTGCAGCACCATTCAGTGCGCAGAATATTGTGCAGTTCATTTTGCACAATAAATCCCTTCCTAGTAAGTTTACGGGACCTGAGTAACCCACCACGAACGTATTCATCTCTTTAAAATTGGCAATACATACCTCATTGGTTTTGTAATTGGGGTCCTAATTTGTTTATTAGAAACGCCCACTACTTGGATTGCTTCTCCAGAGAGGGGTAGGGTTGGGATGTCTGCTGTTCTCACAGTAGAACGGGTAGCACCAGTATCCAACAAGAAGGTGATGTCATTCCCTTCAACCTTACCATCTATGTATAGACCTGACTGATCTACCCGCAAGGTTGCCCTAAGTACCCACTCCTTTTCCTCCCCTCTCGGACACCGTCCTTGTATCTCATTGTCGAAATAGGAACCCCGCAAAAGAAACTGTGGTGTTACAAAATGTTTCTTACCACTTCCTTCCTGGAATCCGGTGTCCACACTGTACTTGGCTTGATTCACAAAATTTGGCATAGGGGCAGGTGGCAATTGACTCTGTAGATTTACAACCTGCTGCGGATGTCTCATTAACACCTCATTCTGCTTCTGTGGATTAAAATGTTGGTTTTGGGTGTTATTATTCTGTATAATTTTACACTCTTTTTCCAATGCCCCAATTTTCCGCACCCGTGACAGGGAAACTTTTTCTTTGCCTCTTCTCTGCTCAATCGCCCTCTTGGTTTACCCCAACTATGTTTGCCTTGGCCTTGCCCTTTTCCTTGGTTTCCTGTCTGATTAATTAACTGGAGTTCTTGCTGTTCTGCTAATTTAACTTGGGCCCACATTACTTTTTCTTCTAAATTCTTTCGTCTGTTATCGATTTCGTCTCCACAGTACTTTGCGTACTTGAGGATTTCATCTATGAGCTTCACTTACCAGCACAACATGTGCTGCTTAATCATTTGCGATATGGCCGACCTTAACCCAGACACAAATCGATATACGAAATGTGTCGAAATGTGTGTAGAAGGCGTTCATAGTAGGCATGCACTGACTCATCCTTTTCTTGGGTTGTTCTGTCAATTTTTATCCAATCAGTTTCTTTTGGGGGAAACTCCCCTTTCAGGAAAGTAGTTACCTGGTGATATTTTTTCATTACTTCTTCTGACCGGGCTCCTGTGTTTTCATCCTTCGGGTACTCATCACTGGGCCAATTTACTGTAATTTTACATTCTGTCCACAAATCGGCAGGTACAACTATGTCGAAAAGACCATCTAAGTCCTTCAATAAAACTTTTGAAACCTTCACAAACCTTTCATCTTGCCTGTACCATTCTACTGGTTTTTCCCTCAGCTTTGGGAAATCATTGGTAAAAGATAAAATATCCTGTCGGGTCCACGGGACAGGTACATAACCTCCACCTGGAACGTCTGTCATTGGGCACTGTCTTTCAACCTTTTCTGTTTCTTTCATTAAATGTTGTTCGATTTGCCTGTACTTCTTCCTTTTTCTTTTTCCACCTAGTTTTCCATCTGTCTAAATCTCCCTATTTTTGCAACAGTGTCAACAACTCTTTAATCTGTAATTTCCTTCCTGACACATTCATGTTTTCTATATCCTTATCAGAAAATTCTACTCCATAGGGTTTCTGTAATACTTTGGATTTCCCAATGTCACTTCCCATTTCTGAGGCCAAATTCATCAATTTTTCATGAAATATTTTCATATTTCGGGTAAAGCTTCTGCATAGGAACAGTAACTCTTCCTCACAAAAGGTGTTTAATCTATCCACTCCTACATTCCCAGCTATTATCTCTTCCAATTCAACTCTTAATTTAAATATATCTAATATTTTTGTTTGATGTTTTGGTCTATCTATTTCTTGTGCCCATATTTATATTTCTTCTGGGGTTACCATTGTGGCTCTTTTTCTTCCTGTAGATGTCTCAATTCGCACTCCTTTTGAACAACCTGGCATGACTTTTCAGGGTGAATCATTTATTTGATCTCTTATTGGCAAATCCATTAATGAAATTACCGATTCACATTCACTGGCTTGATCATCAATTATTATATTTTCTTATCTGGGTTGCCCGATTGGTGTAGTCATGACAGGTGTTTTAGTGCAATTTTGCTTATCCCCATATAAGGGAACAACAGGACCTATTGTTAGTGGTATCGTTAGTACTTCAGGATTTGTGTTCAGCTGGGTTATTTTCTGAATGAATTCACTTCTATTTTTATTTATTGCTTCCTTTTCTTTTTCTTGAAGTACCTTTACCAGTGTAGTCTTGTGTACAACCTGTGAAACTAAAAGTGTTTTCAGAATTGGGGCACTAGGGGTAGTTCTATTTGACTCTTCTTGGTAAGGTAAAGGATTTTTCATTAAAATATCTTCAAAACTAGCAGCCCGTTCCAACGTTGTCCGGGTATGAATTGCTGCCGGCCAGTAGTATATTGTTTTGTAGGATTTCGTTTTGATAGCATTTCTTATCTGTGACAGGCCTGTGAAACGCTCTGATTCACAGTGCACTGCTGATGCACTTAAGAGTGCGCGTTCAGTAGTGTGTGAACTCGAGTTTCCCTCTTTTATTGTTCCTTACAATATTATATAGCGCGAACTCGACAACATGGCATGAGCACAATTTACATTACGGAAGAACACATTCATTTGTGGTAGGCACAGGGAGACAAAGCGATTTCCCTGGAATCACAGGAGGTTGAGCTGATGCCGAGATTCGAACGTAGCTCCCCAGCTCTAAAGTTCGCAATTCTAGAACTTGTGGCGGGAGGTGTGTCTAAAAGTGTATGTCGGTGCTGACCATCAATGAGAGAGACCTGTGCATTTTTCAAATCGGTTGTGAAAAAATATGAGTATGTTGCTGGAGATGTGGGCCGCCGTGCCACCAATGTACTTACCAGGGAGGGTAAACACCCATTATTCCGCAACTTTCTTTCCGCATACCATCACTCCACAAACTTCCATTACGAAAGTACCATGACTCCGCAATACCATTATAACGCATGGCATTACATTTTATATGCTTTTACCAGGCATACATTTACAACGAAATTCGTTGTAAATGCATGAATGGTAAAATCAAGTTTTTTTAAATGTTTGGATAAGGTAAGTATGGGAATAGGGGTATATGTTTTGGGGTACTGAGGTATATGTTTTGTGGTGTTTGGGTATTTTAAAGGTTCAGATATAGTTTTGGGTTATGGGGTACAGGGGTAGTTTTAGGGTTTAGGGATAGGTATGGGTTTTGGGGTACAGGGGTATTTTTAGGGTTCAGGGCTATTTTTAGGGTTCAGGGCTAGGTTTGGGTTCAGGGCTAGGTTTGGGTTTTGGCATATAGGGGTATTTTTAGGGTTCAGGGGTAGGTTTGGGTTTTGGGGTACAGGGGTATTTTAAGGGTTCAGGGCTAGGTTGGGTTTTGGGGTACATGGGTATTTTAGGGTTCAGGGGTAGGTTTGGGTTTTGGGGTACAGGGTTATTTTTATGGTTCAGGGCTAGGTTTGGCTTTTGGGGTACAGGGGTATTTTAAGTGTTCAGGGCTAGGTTTGGGTTTTGGGGTACAGGGGTATTTAAGGGTTATGGGGTAGGTTTGGGTTTTGGGGTACAGGGGTATTTTTAGGGTTCAGGGCTAGGTTTGGGTTTTGGGGTAAGGGGTATTTTTAGGGTTCAGGGGTCGGTTTGGGTTTTGAGGTACAGGGGTATTTATAGGGTTCAGGGCTAGGTTTGGGTTTTGGGGTACAGGGGTATTTTTAGGGTTTAGGGATAGGTTTGGGTTTTGGGGTACAGTGTATATTAATAGGGTTAAGATGGGTTTTTTAAGGAGTAATGGTGGGTTATGATTATGCGGTGCAGGGGTATTTAAAGGGAGCAGGGTGGACACCCGGAGCTGGAATGTACAGAACCTGAGAAGAAAAAACAATGAAATATTGGGCACAACGACCGCTTTTTTTTTCTCGTAATCCCGCGCCCGCACACGCCCACGCCCCCAGCACACGCCCACAGCACACAATATGAGACATGGCATGAAGGGCGGAACGTACTACACGCCCCCCGCATTTGTCACGCCCTCAGCACACACCCACAACACAACGCAGACACGCCCACAAGGGACTACTTTGCTGGTATGGTTCTTTTACCTTTTAAATGTATATGGTGGGCGTCTGCATAGCCTATGTCCTTCTGCTGCAACTGCCCTTTTCAACGCTGTATTGGGTGTTGTGATTGGTACTGTGGTTCCTGAGATTACCCGCCTCAAAGGTTTGGGCTCTCTCTTTATTATATTAGTATGGATAATCATCTTCTGAATCTCCACTACCTGTCATTATATGTTTTGTTTTCTCTGTACATTTACTTCCTGTCTGTTCTTCTGTTGTTAGTACAGGACATAATCCTTCCACCACTATGGCTTGTCTCCATTGTTTCATCTGACTATCTCGAGTTTCACAAGGAAATTTGGGATACAATTTGCTCAGGTTCCTGTTACTTTGTGATCTATCAAGCTCAAATGCTTCAGTTTCCCATTCTTCTAAAGCTTCATACTCGGTCAATCTTGGTCTTGGGTCTAACTCATTCATGCGAGTTTGTAAATTGTGTAAAATTCTCCAATTAAATGTTCCGAATTCAGGAAATCCAATTTTCTAGCCATACACAGGTATGATAGCCTCTCTCCATCATCATGTATGTACAGGCATTTTTGGGGGAGGGATAAGAATTCCTTCTCTAGTTTTAATGGGTTTATCCTTTTTTTAAATCATTTTTAATTTTCTGCATAAATGAAATTTTTCTCTTTTCTCCATACATTTGATGTGAATTTCCTTTAATATACTGTTCGTGAGCAAACCATATAAATCTTCTATCTGGACGAGTCCCTATTATGGTCGGATCATATTCTTACATACAAATCCCACTGTCTATTATTACTGGGGCATCTATTTTGATGACTAATTAGATGTTCGATTTTACTCTAATGCTTCTCCAATACCAGAGCGTCTTCTATTCTGGTGACCAATCAACTTCTGTTTTGCTTATTCGCTTAACCAATGCTTGCGCAGCTTTTCAGTGACGTCCGTATCACTCCACTCTACTGACCCCTGCTTTACAATTTCACATCAGCTACAGCCTGCTGTCTCAAAACCGGTGCCAGGATGCTGGTTTCCGGTCCAGGGAAGACGTGGCTTGGCAGTTCGGGCTGGACTGTTCCCATGAGGCACAGGGTCAAGACTGATTTGCCTATAGCTGTGCCTGAACTTGGGTGGCGAAGTGATCTAAAGAACGATGTTGGATTCAACCCAGATCTGTGACTGGGGGTGAGTGTCTGAAAAGTTTTAGCGCTCTATTCATCATCTCCTTGTGTTTGCTTTGTTCGCCCTAAGTTAGCAGGGTATGCCCAGATGTGGGCCCGTTGCTCCCTTTGCCACTGGATTCAAGCTGGCCTGGCTGATGAGGGCTGTTAGCCCAAAACCGGTCCCAGGATGCTTGTTTCCGGTCCAGGGAAGACATGGCTTGGCAGTTCAGGCTGGACTGTTCCATGAGGCACAGGGTCAAGACTGATTTGCAAATAGCTGTGTCTGAACTGGGGTGGCAAAGGGAGCTAAAGAACGCTGATGGATTCAACCCAGGCCCGTTGCTCCTTTTGCCACTGGATTCAAGCTAGCCTGGCTGATGAGGGCTGTTAGCCCGAAACCGGTCCCAGGATGCTTGTTTCCTGGCTTGGCAGTTCGGGCTGGACTGTTCCCATGAGGCACTGGGTCAAGACTGATTTGCAAATAGCTGTGTCTGAACTGGGGTGGCAAAGGGAGCTAAAGAACGCTGATGGATTCAACCCGCTGATCCTGCTACTGGTAGTGGGTATCCTGGTTTACATTTTTCTGCTACGCAATGGATGTCTCCAATTTAAAGGAGATGGAAAAAGCGCTCTTGGAGCGACATTGCCGTGAACGCATGGTACTCCATCTGGGCTCAACTCGACTTCAGGAGCTAAGAGAGCATTGGTTTCTTTCATTCAGATCAGTTGGGGTAGACTGCTTCTTGCCTGTACACCACTGCATATTCAGCGGACACGACTGCATGTTGGACATCTGTCTAACACTTCCATCGGTTGTGTTTCCGGACGTGGATGTACTGCTGGACTTGCTAAAGGCCCATGTAGTGCAGTGTCCTCAGCTTATTACAATCCTGATGACAGCATTCTTAGAGCCACTACGGGATGCTTCATCTTCTGTTGGAATGGACACTGGCTCTGTAGCAGGCTTACAGGCATCTAGTGCTACCTTAGCAATGGCTGTGGGAACCGGAGAAGATCACCTTTGCTCTATTGACCTGATCCAAGAGGTGTTACATGGGCCGTCGTCTAAGAAGGCAGGCAACAGTGATGTTTCGTCTCCCCACAGGACACATAAATATTTGGCTCTCTGTGTGCTGGAACAATTGGCCTTTTTTTGAAAACAAATAAAACTAGAATTTGAAAACATTATTTTGTTTGTTTTTTCCTCTTCTGCTCTTACTGAGCACTATGGCTTTCGGCCTGCTCAGTTGGTCTCGCAGTATATTGACTTTCTAGAGCACTCATAGGGCTTTTTACGGCTACATAATTTATATATATTTTTTTACATATAGAGTGTGTTAAGATGTTTTTATACTCCTATTTTAGCAATACTTTTATGCTTTTTAAACAGGCATATGTTAACTTTATTATTATGTCATCCAGTCGCATGCGGAGTGGGTGTTATGAACCCCAATATATGCCAATATAGGTCTAGGTAGTTGCACAACCTTTTACCTACATTCGTCCTACCATTGTTCTACATAACAGGTTTGGTGCTGACCTTTTACGTAGTTTAGTGCTGCATAAATGTTGCATGGTTTTCTCCGAAAACTAGCCTCATGTATCATGCATGAGGATTCTCAGTATCACAGCAGGATTACCATCTGCTGCATAATAACTATGTAAAATGGTCACAACTATCGTCATCCTTGCGTGACATGCCCATAGTACACTTAAAGGTAGAAACCCTTAGGGTAACGTTCGAGTATATAAGCACTAAATCTTCACTGGGCAAGCCAGAGGAAAAAAGACTTCCATGATGACACGGTGACGCAAGGTGCTGTGGTCCCTGCACGCAGACACTTCAGCACGCAGTGGTCTGACATCCCTTGCGGGGTGTTCATCTCGAGACCAAAATGGGGTACCTCGCTCTTCCACATCAGGTAATGGGGTTTGCTCCATCCTAAGGGGATTCTTGGCTATACACCTACATACATGCGAGGTAACCTTAGGTATATCTAGTTAGGGTTTGCATCGTAGGAGTACACATTATTATTGGCATGTGTCTATATGCCTGCATATATTAATTGTGTTAGCACTAGGGTAGAATTTTACCTTTTCTTTAGTCTGCTGGTGCTTATAACCGTATATATCTGTTTCTGTCTCATGGTTGTTGCAGCACACTTATTTTATACAAGAATGACACTGGTTCAATAAATTCTTATTGAAAACGTCCCCAGCGGTTATTCTGTGTATCGCTCTGAGACAAAGTGAGCACGAGTGACTGAGCAAAAGGTACTGAACTGTTTCCACGATCCCTGAGGGGTCAGCGTTGTCATGTTCAATAGTTGCCAGAAACTATTTGCTCCTTGGTAAGGGGGGCTCATATTGGCACTGAGAGCTAGCAGCTGGTCTACAAACTAACATATCCTTTTGTGGTGTCTGGAATCAGTCTAGACACTAATCCCATAGTTCATGTTGTCTAAACGCACAGATCCTAAATAGATTTATAGGAACTACATGACGCAACATGCTGACTCTGGACCCAGGAACTTTTGGGAGGAGGAAGCAGTTGCAGCCCAAGGAGAAGGAATGAGCGGCAGTATCAGAGGAGCCCGAGAGAGTAGGGAGAGGAGAGCGAGCACGTGAAATATAAAGGGCTTGTTCAAATTTTAAAAATAGTCCCTGAACAAAAAGTCTAATCGAAAAAAGCGGAAGCCCACAAGCCCTGGGGAGTAAACAACTTGGAAAAAAGAAGGTAGCAGGAGACCAAGTAACCAATAGCAAGCAAGATTTCTTACAAGACAACCAACTAGACCAATCCAAAGTGATAGGAGTCAAACCCCACAAAGTACATACAACAGATCATCTTGTAGTGCAAGCCCTTGGGCTGGACTTAAAAAAGTTCAAAGGCCAAATATGGAACTTTTCCACACCTGGTGATTAACTGGAAACATTAAAAATCTAAATTCTCATTACAATGGGCTAAAACACCTTCAATACCTAGGTATTAAAATAATGCCATACTTAGATTAGGCAGCCTCAAAAAACTTCTCATATCCCCAAAGCTTCTCCGGGGAGGACAGGGGGATATCCTGGTTAGGAAGACATGCAGCAATTAAGATGACCTTCCGACCAAAAATACTATATGTGATGCAAGCCCTCCCATTACAAACCCTCAAAAATACTGTTAATAAGGTTAAACAAATAGCACAAAGTAGTTTAATGGGTTGTAATAAATCAAAAATGGTGAGGAAGCACACCTAGCATTCACCTAAAAAGGCCAGACTGGGTGGCCCCCACCCGACCAATTATTGCAGCACAGATCTGATATTTTTCAAAATCGAATTGAACATAATAAGTAAAATACGGGTGTTTCACTGATCATTTGATAGCAGGCAAACATATTTGGAAAGCAACTTGGCTAACCACGACACATAGGTCATGGCAGTCCTATTTGTCTCCAAGCACAAAGGTCACTGTGACAGCTCGGGGTAAAGTAGTTATAAAGGAGGTCTGCACGTTACTGCCTCACCAATAACACCCATCATAAGGAAGCCGATATGGAGGCTTTACAAGATAGGGGATTTCTATCACCGCAAAGGCCTTAGGACTTTTACCATTTAAAAATATATATATATATATATAGGATAAAAGAGAGAGAGATACCTTCAGATTAGGCACTGATCAAGCATCACTCAGTGAGACCACATGACAGTAGACCATTAACATCATTGGACAAGTGACTCATCAGGAAAAAAGGTGGCACGCTTTTGTTGTCAGAAATGAATGCATTTATTACATAGACTCCACAAGAAGATACATCATAAGCCCAGGACATAAGGGAAGCATCATTATGTTATACCCTCACAAGTGGATGGCCATATATTAAATAACTCTCGAAACACCCAGTAGAACTTCTGGCAAATAAATATTGGTAAAAATAACTTCCTAATAGATCTGCATCCTGGTGAGTGTTCTGCCGTGATTCCTCAAGAATCCTGGAAACAGTACAGAACATTTCACTCAGTCACTCGTGCTAACTTATTCTCAGAGAAATATACAGAGAATGCACAGTGGGACGTTTTCAATAAAATTTATTGAACCAACCTTGTTCTTGCATAAAATATGTGTGCTGCAATGATAAAACGTGATTACAAGCACAAAAAGCGTAAATAGTAGATATAGTTATACCATGGTGCTAAACAACTGTATATATGCAGGCATACAAACAAGACAGTAATCTAGCGTACTACTACTATGCGAACCCTATTCTAAGTGGACCTAGTGGGTGTGTAGGTGTAGAGCCAAGAATCCCCCCAAGGGACGATCCAATCCAATTACCTGATGGGATAGAGTGAAGGACCCCATCTTGGTTATGAACTGGACACCCCACACAAGATGTCAAACCGCTGCATGGTGATTTCTTAGCATGCAAGGAACTTCAGTGTCAGCTGAAGTACCTCCTCTACTAATCTATTGAGATGCTCATCTTTTATAATAGAAAGCAGCCTTGCGATGTACGCATGGATTAGTGATGTTGTGGATATGTAGAGAGCCTTGTCGCTCAGTGGATGAAGATACATAGTAAGGATCAAGACCTTGTACAAGATGTTTAAGGCATTGTGAAAATGTTGTGCGTAGCTAGATGTAAAACAAGTTTAGTTTCAGAGAAACGAATCTAACATTGTCGTGCGTTCAAATGTATGCAAAAGATTGCAGCTTGGAAATGATATTTTGAGGACAATGTAAGAAATGAGCTGTTTCACTACCTGGGACCAACACGGTAAATAACAGGGATGAGGGAGGTCGCTGCTAAGAGCTATACAGATTGCATATGGAACATGCCCCAATATTTGTAGAGCTGCAGTGAGAGTTGTCAATGCAACTTGAAAACTGTGCCGACTACACGCCATACTCTATTTCAAAGTAAAATTATGCAGACAAGCGTGGAAACTGAAATGTTGACTTTTCTTTTTGCTTTGTTGATCATAGATTTTTAATTAAAAATGAATATGTGGTTCTTAATAAGAAATTGCCTTAAACTGAGAAAGGTCTGGAAGAAGGTTCTGGCAGATGTTGACACAATCTTTAACACCAAACTCCCCAGATTCACAGCATACATACTCCTAGGCCTACCAATTAAGCAGGCAAACCTCTTACAGTCTCCTTGGATGAAAACTATCTCACTTTCCCCATGTGGAGCAGTGCAAACTGTGACAAGCCTTTGGGACACAAACAAAGTACCAGAGCACCAGAGCTGGCTATACCATATGTGGGATTTATTGGGCATCGAAAAAGTACTGGACCTAAGGGAGAATCCTGCGGGCCCCATGATTACCCTTCCTAGCAAAAGAATTTAAATGGCCGAAATTTCTCAGAGTACTGGGGATAACCAACCAACATGTTACAGAAAGAGACAAAGGACAGGAGGACATATACAGTGAGAGGTAAGACACTGACCCTCAAAACAAAGACCAATAAAACATACTCTGAGATCCACCAAGGTTAAACAGAGAAACTGCAGGTATTAATTATGGGGGACTGGGAGGGAGAGAAGAGTATGCTAAATTGTGAGTATGTCCCTGAGGTTATCCACTCCTCCGCTCAGCGAATGTAGGTGGGCTTATGCGTTGTGGGGCAGAAAAACCCATACAAATTGAACTGAACCACAAAATCAGGCCTGGTATTCCGGCACCTAGAAAATCGAGGGCAGGAACACAGGGTCAGGTGTGATTGGGCAGAATGGTATCCCACCTGCAGATAGCACTCTGCCAACTATCTATAGTGACCAACAGTGTGAAGTCTGTTAATTGGAAGTAGGAGTTGCTGGGCTATTATAATATATGCCATGAGAGAGGACAACTTCTGGGCACATTAAACTGAGTGACATTATTTAGTGAAGGAAGAAAATTGAAGACTGGACTACCAGTCAACCAGTATTGCAGTAAAAGGCCATACCCAATTTTAAAGTAAAATGTTGCTGCTATTTATGGGAACTAAAATGTTGACTTTGCTTTTGTTTTGTTTGCCATATAACTTAAACTAAAAAGAATTAAGTGGTACTTACTATGACATTGCCCAAAACCGAAAAAGGTCCAGCAGGAGGTTCTGGCAGTAGTAAATACAGGGGCATATTTACACGCCTCTATCGCCACAGGAACGTCACTTTTAGTGACATTCATGTTGCGATTTGGGCTTCGCATTATTCACAAGGCAGCATTAAGCCACTTACCGTGGCTTACAGCTTCCTTGTAAATAAGGCCCCTTTCATGCTATGCTGAGCGTGAAAGGGGCGAGAAATGGGTGTTGTGGTGGGCGTTTCACCCCAACACCCATTGTCTTTGGCGATGCCCCATATTTTCAAGGGCAACGTAAATATGGGGCATCACCAAAATTAAGACCAGGGGAAACCTGGTCTTAAACAGGTGCAATGAAGAGAAACGTTAATTTCTCCTCGTTTTTGCTGTTTCTATGTGTGCTGTGTTGTGCAGCACACATAGAAACAGCAAAAGGCCATTAATTGTTTGTGTGCAGGAAGATGTCCCTTCCTGCATATAAACAATCAATTTGAAAAAAATGAAGTTTTGCAGTATGCAGCACACATTACAAGACACAAAATGCCATTTAAAGATTGTTTATATGGAGGAAGGGACACCTTCCTGCACATAAACAATCTTCCCCTACAATTCAGGCACCCTTGCACTATGGTGCAAAGCTGTCTGCTTTGCTGCTAGACAGCTAAAATTAGCACCAGAGCATGGGGAAACACAGGGCTGCGCCGTACCCTTGTAAATACGGAGCAGAACTGCATTTTGGAAGTGGCGGAGTGGGGCGTTAAGCCAAGGAGGCTAACCTGCGCTCTGCCGCTTTCTTGTAAATATGCTCCACAATGTTTAAAACCACACTTTCCAGATTCCCAGCATACATACTCCTAGGCCTAACAAATACGCAGATATACCTCTTGCAGTCAATCAATCAATCAGCATTTAAAGTGCGCTGCAATGTAATCCGTGGGTGTATCTTGGTGCTGGGGTATAAGGTATCTGTCGTGCCAGCCTTCTCAGCATAATGTCTTGAGGAAACAACAGAAAATGGCAAAACAGAGGGCAGAAAATAATTGGGAGCAGGAAAGGCAAAACTGAAGGCAGAAAAATGAGCCAAAAAGGCAAAGCAAAGCAGAAGAGGGCAAAACAAAAGGCAGAAAAAAAACAGAAAAGGCCAAAAAGAGGGTAGAAAAAAATACTGAAAGGGCAAAATAGAGGACAGAAAAATGAGCAGAATAGGCAAAACAGAGCAGAAGAAGGCAAAAAAGAGGGCAAAAAACGAGAAGAAAGGCAAAACAGCAGGCAGAAAAATTAGCAGAAAGGCAAAACATAATGGAGAAAAACAAGCCGAAAAAGGCAAAAACAGAGGGCAAAACAGCTAGTAGAAAAGGCAGAACAGAGCAGAAAATGAGCACAGGAAGCGCCAACAGAGGGCAGCAGGTAGACGGGCAGCAGAGGGTAGTGAACTGCGGGCAAGCTGGAAGGAGAGCTAGAACAATGGTCCCACTCAATTGGGTCTCGCTGTCGCCTTCTTTAAGCAGGTCCTGGGGTGAAAGGCAGGTTGCTGGGAAGCGGAATGAGGGAAACAACGGGAAGAGGGAAGAAACTAGCAGAAAAAGGCAAAACAGAGGGCAGAAAGATGAGCAGTAAAAAGGCAAAACCAGGGGGCAATAGAACGAGCAGAAAGGCAAAACAGAGGAGAAGAAGGCATACCAGAGAGCGGAAAAACTTGCAGGAAAGGCTAAACAGAGGGCTAAAAAATAAGCAGACAATGGCAAAACAGATGGCAGAAAATCGAACAGTAAAAGCAAAACAGGGAGCAGAAAAAACAAGCGGAAAAACGCCAAACAGAGGGCAGAAAAGGCAAAAATAGAGGGCAGAATAATGAGTAGAAAGGTAAAACAGAGGACAGAAACAAATGCAAAAAAGGCAAAACAGAGCTGAAGAGAGCAAAACAGAGGGCAGACAAAGGCAAAAACGAAGGCAGAGAAACAAGTAAAAAAGGCCAAACAGGGCATAATAACAAGCAGGAAAGGCTAAACAGAAGGCAGAAAAACGAGGAGTAACAGGAAAAACAGGCTGGAAAAATAAGCAGAAAAGGCAAAACAGAGTAAGAAACGAGCAGAGGAGGTGGAAACAGATGGCAGTAGGTAGACAGGCAGCAGAGGGTAGTGAACCGCGGGAAGCTGGACAGGAGAACTGTTACTGGGGAGCTGGCACGAGGACCTGCTCAATGGGGTTGCACTGCGGCCTCCATTACGAAGGCTTTGGGGGAAGGTGGGGCGCTGGTTGGCGGGAGAAGGGAAATGGCGGGAGGATGGAAACAGCAGCAAGAGGGAAGAAACAAGATGAAAAGGCAAAACAGAGGACACAAAGACAAGCAGAAAAAGGCAAAACAAAGGGCAGAAGAACAAGTAGAAAAGGCCAAAAAATAGCAGAAGTAGGGATAACAGAGAGCGAAAAATAAGCGGAGAAGGCCAAACAGAGGGCAGAAAAATTAGCGGAAAAGGCTAAACATAAATGCATAAAAAACGAGCTGGAAAGGCAAAATAGAGCTGAGGAGGGCAAACTAGAGGGCAAAAAAACATGCAGAAAAGGCAAAACGGATTGGAAAAAAATAGCAGAAAATGAAAAACAAAGGGCAGAAAATGAGCAGAAAAGGCAAAACAGAGCTGGGGAGGGAAAAGCAGCAGGCAGAAAAATGGGCAGAAAAGGAAAAAAACAGAGGGTAGAAAAATTAGCAGAATGGCAAAACAGGGGGTAGGAAAATGAGAAGGAAAAGCAAGACAGACCAGAAGAGGGCAAAACGGGGGGCAGAAAAATGAGAATAAAAGGGCAAACTAGAAAACAGAGAAACAAGCAGAAAAAGGCAAAACAGAGGGCTGAAAAACAGAGGATACAAAAACAAGCAGAAACAGGGAAAACAAAGAGCAGAACAATTAGCAGAAAAGACAAAACAGAGCAAGAAACAAGCAGAGAAGGTTAGACAGGCAGCAGTGGATAGCAGACTGTGGGCAAGCTAGACAGAAGAACTGTTCCTGAGGAGCTGACACGAGGACCTCCTCAATGGGGTCGCCCTGCAGCCTCCTTTGAGTAGGTCATGGAGGAAGGCAGGGCAATGGGTGGTGGGGGAGGGAAACGACGGTAGGAGGAAAGTGGCATGAAGAGGGAAGAAACTAATGGAAAAGGCAAAACAGAGCAGAACAGGAAGGCAGAGAATTGAGGAAAAAAGGCAAACTAGAGTGCAGAAAAGCGAGTAGAAAAGAGAAAACAGAAGGCAGAAAAACATGCATAAAAGCTGAATAGAGGGCAGAAAAGGCAAAAGAGAGGGCGGAAAAACAAGTAAAACAAAGCAGAGGGCAGCAAAACTAGCAGAAACAGGCAAAACAGAGTGCAGAAAAACGAGCTGCAAAGGCAAAATAGAGCAAGAAACGAGCAGGGGAGGCACAAACAGAGGGCACCAGGTAGAGAGGCAGCAGAGGGTAGCGGACTATGGGAAAGCTGGGCAGGAGAACTGTCACAAGGATCTGCTCGATGGGGCCTCACTGCAGCCTTTATTAAGTAAATCCTGGAGATGGGTGGGGCGCTAGGTGGCTGGAGGAGGGAAACAGCAGGAGGAAGGAAACAGAAGAGGGAAGAAACGCACAGGCAAAGGCAAACAAAAAGGCAGAAAAACTAAGAGAAAAGGCAAAACAGAGGGCAGAGAAATGAGCAGAAAAGTCACAATAGATTAAAAGAGGGCAAAACAGAGGCCAAAAAAACTAGCAGAAAAGGCTAAACAGAGGGCAAAAAATTAGCAGTAAAAGGCAGAACAGGGAGCAGAAAATCAGGCAGCAGGGCACCACAGAGCAAGAAACGAGCACAGCAGGAGCAAATAGACTGCAGCAGGTAGACAGGCTGTAGAGGGTAGCAGACTGCAGGCAAGCTGGACAAGAGAACTGTCACAGGGAGAGCTGGCACAGGGCCTGGTAGGACAGACTCCGAGGGAGAAAACAACCTCATTTTACCTGTGTGCAACAGCGCAAACCATGACTTGCTTGTGGGGGATGGACAAACAACAAGAGCTTAGTTTAAATATCAAAAGGGGAAGGATCGCTTGTACCTGAGTAAACAGGGTTCAATGTGCTTTCTGTCTTTTTAAGAAAACCCTCAATCACGTACACAGGGCGTGAGGCAGTATGTCTTGATTCTACGACTTATTTAGAGACGTGACAGCAACATCATTGGGTTTCATTTTTCATGCTGCCCTCTACCAGTAGGGAAAACCACTGGTTGGTTCAGTAGTGATCAGTTATTAAAAGTGAGGGTGCTCAGATGAGGTGTATTCAAAATGGTTGAGACCTCCTATTCACTAAACTATCTTTATTCAGTTTGGAATGAAGGTGAATTAAAACAGTGGTGTGCTTGCAGGGACGAGTTATTAGTCACAAAGCACTATGTTGTCCTTATATAGGGTCGACATGTTTCAGCCCCTTGTGGTCACCCTTGCAGGTTGGGGGGCCTTCTTCAGGACCTATAAAAACTTAGGAACTGTGTTTTGTCTCAGTTCTTGTGAATACAGCATTGGCATATCACTAGTAATAAGGTCAATTAGTACTTATAAATGTGCAGAAAAGAAGAAAATGAAGATACCTGTATTGTAAAAATGCATGTCACTATCTTACTTATATTTTCTCACAAGTGATCTATTCACAATGAAGTATTGACATCCATAAGCAACTCAGAAAATGGCAATTCTCTACCCCCGTTAGCCCAAAAGGTGGATGTAGGGGCGCTACGGGATTAGCATCCCCATTCATTAGAGTGTTCCATCTGATCATCTGGGACCCAGTTTTCTAAGACTTACTGATGTGTTGTTGCATCGAAATACCTGCAAAAGGTGCCTTTATTATTAGTCTAAGGTTTGCGCTGTCAAGTTTAACGTCTGTGAACTTCGTTGACATTAAACTATGTGGTACTATATTAGATAAGAGGACCTCAACGTGGTAGTGACACTCGTAAACAGAAGCGCTTAGTCATTATTGTGGCTATGTGAGGTTTTTAGGTCTTGCCTGAGCCAGCACATGCGCTGTTCTGGCAAGACTTATAGTAAGGGCTTCAGAAAATACTACCACTGTGGCGATGAGCTTGCAGTTACGTGCGCGGGTGCGCGCTTCCGTCATGGCTCATTAAGTACATTGCTCCGCGATCACTTCCACCTTGAAGGGCGCAGCTGAAGGCTGGATTTGCTGTTCCCTCCGAGCAGCGTCCCCATTACCATGGCAACACTCTTTCAGGCTCTTTCCACTCCGTGAAATCATCCAGATCTGAAGGTCCATAAATCTATAGATGGCAACAGCGCGCGATCGCGATCTTGATCAGTTTCACTTTCATGGCTGCAATAGTTTCACGGCCGCGAAAGTGCAACTGATCAACATCGCGATCGTGCGCTGTTGCCTTCAGCATGTTCTTCTGACTGCACTGAGAGGTTTGAGCAACTACAACGTGCTGTTCTCTACAGCTGCATCTATTATTAGCCAGGGATGAACCGACATGTTTCTGGGCCGAACGGCTTCTGCAGTTTTTCCAGCTGTAAGGCTGCTGCCCGCTCCGCTGTGCGCAACCTCTGAACATACAAATGAAGCTTGCACTCTGTTCTAGCAGCAGTTTAAGTAACATCACCCCATACCCTGGCGGTCTCTACTGCTGCTCTCTGCAGCCACCGTTTATTTCTAACCAGGGATGAACAGGGATGCTTCTGCGCCCGATTGCCTCCAGCAACCTCCAAACATACAAAGGAAGCTTGCACACTGCTCTGGCCGTAGTTTAACTAACTCCCTCGATAGCCGGGCCGTTTCTGCTGCGGCTCTCTGTAGTCACTGTCTATTTTTAGCCACAGATGAACAGCAATAATTCTGCGGGACTGCTGCACACTCTATTGTGTGCAACCTTTGAGCATACAAAGGGCTGCTGCCTCCAGTTGACTGTCATCTTCCAGTGGATTGGAGCGAACCACTGAGGCTATCTGCAGCCACCGACTATTTTTAGCCAAGGATGAGCGGGGATGCTCCTGCGCTGAATGCCTTCACAGGTTACTCCCAGCCCTAATGCTGCTGCGTGCTTTATTGTGCGCAACCTTGAGAAAGGAGCCGCGAGGGTGCACATGCACACACACAACCACACACACAACCACACACAACCACACATAAAACCACAACCACACACAACCATACACACAACCATACCCACACACACAACCACACACACAACCACACACACACAACCACACACACAACACCACAAACACAACCACACACAACCACACCAACTACCACACACGCACAACCACAACCACACACACACAACCACACACAATCACACACAACCACACACAACCACATGCACAACCACACACACAACCACAACCTCACACACACAGCTACAACCAACCACAACCCCACACCCAACCACACCCACAACCACACCCACCCACACCCACACACACAACCACACACACAAACACAATCAAACACAAACACAATCACACACAACCACAACCACACACAACCACAACCACACACACCACACACAACCACACACACCACACACACACAACCACACACACCACATACACAATCACACACACACACAAACACAATCACACACAACCACAACCACACACAACCACAACCATACACACAACCACACACACACACAACCACACACACACAACCACACACCCACACAAACAACCACACACACAACCACACACACAACCACAACCACGCACACAATCACACACACAACCACATCCACACAAACGCACCCACAACCATACCCGCACCCACAACTGCACCCACACCCACAACCACACACAGACACAACCACACCCACACACACACAACCACACACACACAACCACACATACAACCACAACCACACACACACAACCACACATACAACCACACACACAACCACACCCACACACAACCCCACACACCACCACAACCACACACAACCACAATCACACACAACCACACACACAACCACACACACACACTCACACACAACTACAACCACACACAGACAACCACACACAACACACACACAACTACACATACACTACCACACACACAACCACACACACAACCACAACCACACACACACACAACCACACACACACAACCACACCCACAACCCCAAAAACAACCACAACCACACACACAACCACAACCACACCCAACCACACACACAATCACAACCACATGCCCAACCACACATCCACAACCATACCCGCAACCGCACCCACAACCACACACACACACACACAACCACACACAACACCACACACACAACCACGCACACAACCACACACAACCACACATCCACACACACACCCACACCCGCACCCACACCGACACACCCACACACCCACACACACAACCACACACAACCACAACCACACATACAACCACAACCATACACACACACAACCACACCCACGCACATACACAAACACACACACACAACCACACACACCACCACAACCACACACACACAACCACACACAACCACACACACACGACCACACACAACCACAACCACACACACAAACACACACTACTACACACACTACCACACCCACACATATACAACCACACACCACCACAACCACACACACACAACCACACACACCCACACACACAACTACACACACACACAACACACACACTACCACACACATACACTACCACACACACAACCACACACACACAACCACACACACAACCACACACACAACCACAACCACACACCACCACTCACACAACCCCCCACACACACAATCACAACCACACACCCAACCACACCCAACCACACATCCACACACACCCAACCACACATCCACACACACCCACCCACAACCGCACCCTACAACCACACACACACACAACCACACACACACACAAACACAACCACACACACAACCACACACATACACACACAACCACACATACACGCACACACAACTACACACACACTACCACACACACAACCACACAAACAACCACAACCACACACACAACCACAACCGCACACAACCACACAAACCACACACACACACACAACCACACACACCCACACAAAACCACAACCACACACACAACCACACACACACACACAACCACACATACATGCACACACAACTACACACACACTACCACACACACAACCACACACACACAACCACACACACACACACAACCACACACCCACACAAACAACCACACACACAACCACACACACAACCACGCACACAATCACACACACAACCACATCCACACAAACACACCCACAACCATACCCGCACCCACAACTGCACCCACACCCACAACCACACACAGACACAACCACACCCACACACACAACCACACACACACAACCACACATACAACCACAACCACACACACAACCACACCCACACACAACCCCACACACCACCACAACCACACACACAACCACAAACACAATCACACACAACCACACACACAACCACACACACACCCACACACCCACACAAAACCACAACCACACACACACAACCACACACAACACACACACAACTACACATACACTACCACACACACACAACCACACACACACACAACCACACACACACAACCACACCCACAACCCCACAAACAACCACAACCACACACACAACCACAACCACACCCAACCACACACACAATCACAACCACATGCCCAACCACACATCCACAACCATACCCGCAACCGCACCCACAACCACACACACACACAACCACAAACAACACCACACACACAACCACGCACACAACCACACCCAACCACACATCTACACACACACCCACAACCCCACCCGCACCCACACCCACACACCCACAACCACACATACAACCACAACCACACATACAACCACAACCATACACACACACACAACCACACCCACGCACATACACAAACACACACACACAACCACACACACCACCACAACCACACACACACGACCACACACAACCACACACACAAACACACACTACTACACACACTACCACACCCACACACATACAACCACACACACCACCACAACCACACACACACAACCACACACACACACCCACCCACACAACTACACACACACAACACACACACACACTACCACACACACAACCACACACACAACCATACACACAACCACAACCACACCCAACCACTCACACAACCCCCCCACACACAATCACAACCACACACCCAACCACACCCAACCACACATCCACACACACCCAACCACACATCCACACACACCCACCCACAACCGCACCTACAACCACTTACACACAACCACACACACACACACAAACACAACCACACACACAACCACACACATACAACCACAACCACACACACACACAACCTCACACACACAACCACACACACACATACAACCACAACCACACACACACACAACCACACACACACAACCACAACCGCACACAACCACACAAACCACACACACCCACACACAACCACACACACCCACACAAAACCACAACCACACACACAACCACACACACACAACCACACATACACGCACACACAACTACACACACACTACCACACACACAACCACACACACACACACAATCACAACCACACCCAACCACACACACAATCACAACCACACCCGCAACCACACCTACAACCACACACACACAACCACAACCACACACAACCACAACCACGCACGCAACCACACCCAACCACACATCCACACACACACACACAACCACACCCGCACCCACAACTGCACCCACACACACACACGCCCACACACACATCCACATATACAACCACACACACACACACACAGCCACACACACAACCACACACAATCACACACACAACCACACATAACCACACACACAACCACACACTCAACCACACACACAACTACAAACACACAACCACACACACAACCACACACACAACCTCACACAACCACACACACAACCTCACACAACCACACCCAACTACACAACTGCACACCCAAAAACACACCCACACACGCAACCACACACACACAACCACACAAACAATCACAACCACACACACACAACCACACACACACACACCCCACCCCTAGCCACTCACTGCCTATCAGCCTCCTCTCAGCCAGGTAGCACAATCGCGACCAGTTTCACTTCCATGCGATCAGTTTCACGTTCATGGCCGCGTTCGCCGTGAAAGAGTTCGCATTTCTAGTTTTAGTCATCATTCACTCTTGTTTCCTAGTGCTTGACAATCCAATCTCTACAATATTTAAGCAGCCTGCACGTCTCCTGTCAACCATACCACTTCATGCATTTTCTCTGATCCACATAGATATCAGTGGTACAGACAAAGGTAACCAGGTTTCTTATCCTTCCTTCAAGCAATAACCAGAATACTAAACTACATTTGTGCCCCACTTAGTTTTAAACAGCAAACAGTTATTCTAATCGGTTTGTTTCACAGAGGTTGTGTCTTAGGAGAAGGGCAGTGGCACTCGCATGGCACTATATGCAAGTGTGTTCAAAAGAGTTGTTTAAAAAAAATAAGTTTTATGAAAAATTGACTCTCTTAAAAATTCTGATTCCACCAGAATCCGAGTCCTCTACAACACAATCTTTTTTTTGGTTGTCAGCTGTGAAAAGGAGACCAATATTGCCCCCATTTTTATTATTCTGTATCCTCAATTCAATTCTGGGGTGCTTTTTCAACTTGTTGCTAGTTCATTGTGAATCCTACCGTTACTAATTCAAATTGTGTTAGCTTTGGCTTATTTGCAATGCAAACTTTATCTCAATAAGTTGATGTAACAAGCTGCAAGTCCGCTATGGAAGCCCATTCATTTGCTAATTATTTTCCACATAATGTTGCAAGACCATAAAGCGGAGTTTTCAGGATTTTGAATAGTTTCTTGTTTGCAGATGTTACTCTCTCCTGCGCACCCCACTCCTGTACTAAGGTTACGAGTGACTTGGCACCCGCCTTTCAGAGGTTCTTGCATTCACCCAAGTCTGGCCTGGTACTGGTGCGTCCCAGCCTGGCACACACCGGGTGGTGATCTCCGCACTTCCTTCTAGACCCCAGCTCACTACTGTTTGCAATCTGTCACTCACCCCTCACCTCCCTGGCACTCACCCTTCACTCCTCAGGCCTGGCAGTCACCCCTCGTGCCTGGCACTCACCCTTATCCTTTTCTGGCACTCAGCATTGACTCTCTGTGACACTCAACTGTCACCTCCCTGACACTCACCCTCTACCCTCCTGATACTCACCCTTCACCTCCATGGCACTAGCCCTTCATCCCCCTGGCCTGGCAGCTACCCTTCACCCCTTGCACTCATCCTTCCCCTCCCTGGCACTCACCTTTGACCCTCCTGACTCTTACATCTCACCACCATGGCACTCACCCTTCATCTCCCTGGCACTCACCCTTCATCCCCCTGACCTGGCACTCAACCTTCACCTCCGTGGCACTAGCCCTTCAACCCCCTGGCCTGGCAGTTACTCCTCACCCCTGGCACTCATACTTCCCCTTCCCGGCACTCACCCTTCCCCTCCCTGGCACTCACCCTTGACCCTCCTGACTCTTACATCCCATCTCCCTGGCACTCACTCCTCACCTCTCTGACACTCACCCTCCCCCCCCATGGCCTGACAGTCACCCTTGTCCCTCCTGGCATTCACTCCTCACTTCCCTGCCACTCACCCTTGAACCTCCTGGCACTAGCCCGGTTTCCCCCAAGAACAAAAAATTAACAAGCATTGGCATAGCCAATAGGTCTCGCCTTTGGGACCTTATAAGTGTTTAGCCACGCAACGCTTGATGTTGTTGCACCAAGGATATTGTGCTGCATAACTAAATACTTAGAAGGTCCCAAAAGCGAGACCTATTGGCTATGCCAATGCTTGTTTAAAATGTTGCAACCTTTGTGAGGATTAACTTGTTTTATAGAGGTGTCATTGGTTATGAGACTATAAATTATTTTTTGCTGAAAATAAATAAGACGGCCCCAGGGATTGTAAAAAATTATATATGCATGTGCTGTTCATGTTTTATGCAGTGCGAGTCAAAGGTCGCGGCGGAGGGATCGTGTTCCGCTAACGAGCAGTAATCTCAATTACCTTCCTGTCCACGATTTAGGACTCCCTAGGCATGTGAGTGGGCTATTTTGCCTGCTTTGGATACCAAGCACGACTTGTGCTCACTCTTCCTGCTGTGTCCCGGTAGAGGTGGGCAAGCTATTCGTTTTTGTTATATTCCAACTCAATAGGAACCATAGTGAAAAGACTTATCAGTATGGTCCTATATCCCAAACAAATTGAGGGTTTTTTTTGCCAAGAAAGGCATTTGCTTGTATAAACGGTACTTTCATATCTTGGAATTTCGCAATAAATTTACTGTGTCAGGATGAGGCCTTGAGTTGATTTGCTTAGGGAGTGGTAGTTGTTTCTTTTAAAGATACTTCTTCAAAAACAGTTAATTACACTCGCCACTGTATTTACTAAAAAAAGATTTTTGTATATTGATTACCCTAACGTTCAGAGTGAATTTGGGTCCTTACTCTGAAAATCTTGTTGTTATGAGCACTGATTTCGTCTTACAATGGGGTCATATTTCAGAGTTTTAATTATTCCTCTTGTCAGAATTGACGTTTCTATTCATAGGAGATTGCGAGCTGGATTTTACAAATTCACTCTTTTGCAGTGTCCTTTGGTTGAATTATTCATTCCAGGCTTAGCCAGGGAAAGTTGTCGTTCAAGCCTCTGACATTGGCCTTTAGGCGGTGTACCCACCTTCGTTCCCTTTCGAAGAGTAGACGTTCTGTGTCTTGATTTTTAGAATCCATAGTTTCTAGGATTACCCAAGTCAGGTAGTCTATCGTGTGCTGTAACTCAATGTAGTGGAGAGGCGTAGCTAGAGCTTGTGGCGCCCGGGGCTATCCCTCAGATTGCCGCCCGGGGGAGAGGGGTGCGGGAGAAAAAAAAATATTGAGCACTTGAAAGAGGACTGAGAGACACGTAGTATCGCCGCTAATAGTTACCTCAATCATGCAAGTTACATGCACATACATGACACGGACTGCCCCCACCTAGCTACGCCGCTGAAGGAAAAGCAGAAGGAAACCCAAAACTTACATCAGTTCTACCTACTCTGTTTGTGACATCTCACTCATAACATCACAGCTTGTGCAGGACCCCCTGTCCCCTATCTGCCCCTCCCATAACATCTCACTTATGACATCACAGCACATGCAGGATCGCTGTCACCTGTTCCTTAGCTGTCCCATCCATGACATCTCATCCATGACATCACAGCTGGTGCAGGACCCCTGTCCTCTGGTCATATTCAAGCCATCTACCCCATCACGTGCCCAGCTTCGAACACCTACTCCTCTAGTCATAAGCTGTGATTGTAGCAAACTGGTTTTAGGGTGTGCTGATCTGGTTACATTTACAAGATCTCACTAGAAAAGTCACCCTGACCATCTTGTTGGTCGGAGAGATGCTTCTATACTTGCACCGATATTAGGCTCTCAGATAAATAGTTGCACGTTTAACCCAACACCTAATTGGTGCAAGAAAAAGGTTGTGGGTCGTATGCAAAAACTGATTGCCCCACTATCACCCAAACAAAGGATGAACTCTTTTCAAACTCCATGGATGTGTCTGCTCAAAGAAGATGTTCTGTAAGACAAAGGGGTGTGTATCTTGGTTCTCCATGAAGCATAAACATTTATCAAATAGTTGAATGAAAGGCTAAAGCAAATCTAGACTAATTATAAGACGTGGATGAATACCACATTAACATCATGAAATGCATATCTTTCCATAACTAAAGAGTATTTTTCTACACCTGCACTTAGTTTATATCGGCCTAATATACCCTTAAGATATTGTGTATAATAGTTTGAGGCACACAAAAAACCGCCTGACTAAAATTCTGTCACAAGTTAAATAAAACTCTAGCCATACACTACTTGAAGAAAATAACCTCCAATCCGGCATCAGACAGACGCAGGTACCACATCTTGTCCCATTATGGACTCCAACCTGAAAAGCCCGCTGCTCTGGAAACCGAACCGTACCTTTCCATGACACCAAACAGCCTTCACCTATAAACTGTGATACCAAACCGCCTGCATCCTGGGCACACGCACACCTCAGTCTTTGTATCTAACCAGCCACTATTCACAAAAGAGTTCTACTACTGTTTTATCTTGCCTAAGATGATAATCAATTTACTATGTGTAGAATATTCCTTTAACAATCTTTCTCTGTTGTTACTGTAGAATCAAATAAATCAGTCAATCAATTTTATTTTTAAGTGATAATATAAGTAGTTAATTTATTACTTCATATTCAAGAATTATTTAATAATTTAAAAAGTAGTTTGCATATGAGGATAAAATAGATAATGTCCCTATCAGAATGGATAGATTGAGTCCAATAACTATTTGGTGCAGTCTAATTTGTTAGGACACGACATCCGTAGACTTAGCATAAATGGGGTACAGTACTGACCCGTCAATTCACCACTTACTGAACATCATTTACTTCATGTTACTAATGTGATTCCTTTATTGTACTACATTAAAGATGGGAGTATGACTGGTGATTAAGTGTCGAGAGTGAGAGGTTGAGTGATTCATCAAACCTTATCTAGTTGACTTGCCTGAGCTATGATTTATAGTGTCTATCATCTCGAATATGGTGTTACTGACTGTTGAAAGCCCCTTTTGTATAGATTTTACTATTACAACTGAATCTAACCTTTTAGACTGCACAGAGCCCTCAAGTTCCTGTTGTTCAAGAGTAGAAGTGAAGCCTCAATACACTATTGTTGCAGCTCTGCATGCATTTACGTTCGTCCATCTTTAGTAGCAGTTTTAATAATTTATAGTGCCTGGAGGCTAATAGACAGAGGTCTTCAGCTATCTTCTCCATCCAATGTGTGAGTAAGAAATCACTCCATAGTGAGCTCAGTTTGCCTCCCATTTGTAGCTGAATTTAGACTCTTCTTAGGACTGGCCTGGGAACAGCTTTAGTTGTTTGCCAGCCGCATGTAATCCAAAAAATAATGCCAGCCTCATGTAATCAAAAAAATATATAAGTAAAATATAGATGCACATATACATACATCGAAGTTCAACCCTATCACCCATTCATCTATTTAACTGTTTTTTTTAAAACAGACTTTATTCAGGTTTCACATTTCGTATAAGTGCAACACTCAGAATCTCATAAAATACATTATAGAGGCGCAACTCAACATACAGTTATGACCCCGTCATGACACATCCCCACATCCCATTGGATCGTCCAGACCGGCCTTTCCTCCTTCGCGAGAGGAGTAGTCCATCAAATGTAGGAGTCGTATCCCACCCGGCGGATGTCATAGCCTTAAGGGGCTGAAGCTTTGCACTCCAAGATTATGCAAGCACTATCGACACATATTCACCATACCAGATAACCAAAAACTTAACACCCCCAACTCACTCCCCCACCCTAGTCCCTTCCCATTAGCCCTGCCTCCCTCCTCCCCTTAGACATGTCGCACTCCTTAACAGCGCACTTGCTGCACAATAATTATACCACATGTTCCGTTGGATTCCCTATGGTAGTGTTCCATGTCTCCCTTAGGAGGATGCACCTACATTAGCCATCTCCTCATCTACTCTCTCACCCTGCGGCCTATGGTTGTGTTCTCATGTAGCAAAGGGTGATACCAATGTCCGACAAGGTCAGTCATCGTCATCGACCAGGTTTTTAAGATCTACCATCGCCACCCAGGCTCTGGCTGTGTCCCACAGTTTGTCATTGTCAGTCCTCTGAGCCAGCTGGAGCCGGAGGGTCCCCTCGCAGTCCACCCATTTTATAAATTCCCGCAGCCAGCGCGCCACACTGGCGCCTGTGACCGCCTTCCAATGGCTAGTAATTTCTCGTTTGGCTAGGACTAACCACAGATCCTGGAATTTACTAGTGGTTTTGTTGCGGGCAATGTGGGGGAACCAGTGTAACAGGCACACCCCTGGAGTTGATTGCAGGTCCCTTTCCGTCGCCTCTGTCAGTTTGGCAATGACCTTCCCCCAATAACCCTGGAGCAATGGACAATCCCAGAACATGTGCATTAACTCTGTGTCTTCCAGTCTGCATCGCGGGCAGGCAGTGAGGGAGCCAAAAAAATTCATTGATTTTGCAAGGAGTGAGATACGCCCAATGAAACACTTAGAATTGTATGAGTTGGAATCTCGCATTCCGAGAGCATTTCAACGCTCGTTCCAGTAGGATTTCCCAGGGTTTTGCCTCTATAGGCGTTCCCAAATCAGCCTCCCATTTAGTGCGCAGTCCCTCCAGAGGAGCCCTTAAGCCCTGCGTCAGTCTCCGGTACAAACCGGAAACCGGAAACCAAAACACGCCTTGATTTTACCCACGAAGGTGACCACGTATTGGCAAGGGAGGAAAACCTGTGGTTCCTCCATCCCTTTTTTCCAATGTTTGCGCACAGCAGCCGTCACTGCCGCATGTAGAAGGAAGTCCTGAGAAGGCAGCTTGTGCCTGTCCATGAGGTCCTGAAATGGTAAGAGTGTACCATCCTCATATAGATCCCCAATGGAGGAAATCCCCAGCTCCTCCCATTCCTGCAGCCGCTGCCAATCCCCTCCGTGGGGCAGTTCCTCGCAGTACCAGACCGGAATCTCAGGTGCATACGCAGGACTCACTTTATTGCGCCGTAGAGCCCTGTTCCAGCATTGCCGCACTACCCGTAAATCTCTGGGCACTTCTCTTTCACACACCGGTAGTGTAGTGTAGTTCCTATCTTCCCAATAGGCTCTGCGCATTGGAATAATACCTACAGCAGTAAAGGCCTAGGCCAGACGTTAACTAGGTCTACTACTGTCGATACTAGACTTAAGTTTTGGGTTTGCCAGCGTAGCTCAGAGTTCGCTAGAAACTTTCTCGAATGTTCAAGGAGGAATTAACTTCCCTGATTAGACAAGAAGGGATTTAGTTTCTGACAACCATAGAACATGACAACTTTGCTCTCCCCTAATCAAGAGTCAATCTCGAGAGTCGTGTGAACAAAAGGCAAATTATTTTACTCAGTCAGTACGTGCATTTCTTAGTCTCATCAGAATGTAGAGAAAAGGAAGAGACGGGCGTGTTCAATAAAAAGGTGTTATTTATTGATCAGTCTCTTTTCTCATACAAGAGAAATGGATCGATATTATTGCAATACTTATAGTTAAGTAAAGTGCATACATTAAAAGCAATAGTATAAAATAATACTGTAAAAACATTGATATGGTTTCTAAGCCATATGATGTTTAAAATGAATAAAATATATTTACATACACATATACATTTGACTAAACGTACTCAACTGGTGTTTCTAAATACGCCTACCCCGTGTACCTGACCTAAGCCTAATACGTGGGCGGGAATAGAAAGTTACAGTTTAAGTTAAGTTTGTTTTTGCCAAGTGAATAACTAAAGAATTCTCTGTGAGGGGTTATTCAGTTCTGTACCTGGAAGTTAGGATGAATGAGGAATGGTATCTCTCTCTCTGGTCTCGATATTCCAGGCTGCCTGCGAGGGCTACCCGGAAACGCCGGTGCTGGATTCTCGGCAGGAGAAAGCAGCTTCTCTCAGCGCGTCAGGAAGGCGGGGCTGCTGCCAGCGGGGTCTGCTCTGCTCTCGGCTTCGGCAAGTATGGCTGCTCCGTCTCGTCACCACGCGTGTGTTTGCATAGGGTAAGATCGGTAATATTTATACCTTTAAGGTGCCGAGATTGACGTAAGGATGGACATAGATACGTCAATAAAGATGTCATACGATTTGCTCGTTAGCACATTCTTTTACTAAAGTTCTCGGTGAAATCAAAACAATGGCCGCAGGGTTTTGCCCAGGTTGTCATAGGTTTGATTTGTTATGAGAACTCCGTATGCCTTATCAGGGGCTGGAGGAATATCGCTTGTCTAATTAGATCGCAAGCGTTATGACCTAATCAGATAACACGTTCCTGTGCCGTAGTGTGACTGCGTCAGATAACGGTATCTGCATCATGGGGAATTTCTGCCTCATGGGCTGACTGCTAGTTAACTTGTTGGTTTGTTTAACTAGAATAGGGTCAGGAATAGGGGGATCGATTCAGAACCGATAGGAATACATGACACCCACTCCACGCTAACTATGGACATATTTACTAATCTAGGCATAGTATAACATAGTACAACATACTATAGAGTAGTGTGTATACCTTACCACCCCAAAATACATAAATGCATTTTGAAATTTTCAAATATACTGAAAAAAATTGCAGACATATATATATGGTATGCACTCAAGCTGTAGAAAAATGCCAAAGTAATCGCATTTGTATACATTATTGCTTATTTGGTATATGAGAATTACACATGAAATGATTTCTTACAGAAAAAAGTTTCGAGACCATTCCATCACAGAATAAAATATCTTTATGAACATGCCAGCGGGCAGCTAATGTCTATAAGCTATCTAAAAAAAATTTTTTTGTATTAGAAACCTTAGTTCTTTAAGAATAGTTCTTACTTTAAGCAGAAGATAGTGTCCCGAAAAATATTTTGGGGCTGCTGGAAAAACTGCTGTCCGTGAACTGGAGCGAAAATGTTCATGTGACTTTATTTTTAAAGTTGAAGGCCGAATTCAGGGAACGCCGTGTGCGAGCTTGCTCAAAAGTTTCTATTTCTGTTCGGGTGAGAACATCATATCATTTAGGCTTTCGAAAAAACTGTCAACAGCTTCCTGGGAAAGTTCCACTAACTCGGAAATAGGTGTAATCATGCATTCTTGCGCATGATTGTCTCCATTGACATTCTGATTTGCATTACTGACAGAAGGTCGTACCTGTTCGATGCTGCTTTCATCTTGAACTTCACTACCCATCAATCGTAGTGGTGAAGCTTCCACAAATGCCGTCATCAGGATTGGTAGCCTTTGAGGGCAGCACAAAGCATGAACCTTAATCGAGCTCAACAATGTTTCTGCATCCATCGGCGCATCCGATTGTAGCGTCAGACAGGTGTCTAACACGCATTCTTCTCCGCATAGCAGACACCTCAATACAGGTAAAACACATCTTTGCCACATTGGTCGAAATGATAGAAACCAAGTCATGTTCAGGTCTCTAAGCCGGGAGAGTCCCAGGATTTTTGATATCCGGTCCCGGTATCCAATGGCTAGGATTGTTTCTTCCCTTGTCGCAAGAGTTTTGTCTGTGACATGGGTTGCCATAACGAAAAATAAGGACTAAGAATAGGATTCCTGCAATTAGTCCCAGGATCAGGGGAAGTCCGCCAAAAATCGAATGGACGAAATCTGGAAAAATACCCAGTATGGCTTTGAATGGTGTTAATGCCATCGAAAATACTGTCTTAAATACCTTTGAGACCCCATTGGTATCAGAAATATTTAAGATTTCATTCAGGATTTCCGCGAAATGTACGGGGGAATTAGTTGATAATAATGTATGTATCTCTGCAGTCATCCTTGCGACTTGTAGATCATACGTTTCTTTTGATGACGAGAGCCTGGTAGGCGTCTGAAGAAGGACTGTTTTCATTCTGCTTAAAGTATCTATTCGAATAGAAGTAATTTTCAAATCGGGCCATGCCCTTGCCTCCCTGTCTGGGAAGGAGCTGGGGAACAATGTGCGTCCACAGCACTTGACCTTCGCAGTAGTAGTTACTAGATAAGGAGTCCCGGGCATAAGACTACAACATCTGCGGTCTACAATAAGAATGTAACTCCCATTATAGAGTCTTTGAAAGAATGGTTCTATTTCTGTTGCAGGTGCGCCTTGCTGGTGACATGAAAGGTTGTATGAATTCCCTTCACAGGCTCCATGCAAACTAATTCCGTTACACAGAAGCGTGCCGCTTAGTGACATCTCACAATTGTTGCCACTAAGAAACACTTTCTGTCCTTTATTACTGACACATGCATGTGAATAGGGCAGGTTCCAAGTTGTTTTAAGGTACCCCTTTCCCAATTTCTCGTACATGCCAGCCTGTATATATTTTTGGCAGTATTGAAACCTGAAGGTTGAGATTGGAATATTTATGATTCCGTGTATTATCCATTCACTGACAGGTCGTTCTGACATTGTCATTGGTAATCTTTCTAGTTTTTCAATGCTCAAGATTGTATAATCAGCACCCTTTTGCGCCATACCGATTTGTCTATCAGTAAGGTTAAAGATTTGGAATAGTGACGTTGTATTGATTAAACGCCAAGGCACATAGCCTGAACGCAGATTTTGTAACGTCCAGCCAAGCTGTACAATAGAACGCAATTGTGACTGACCATGTTGTAATAACAGTAAGTCTTGCGATAATATATCGATTGCTGACGACACAATGCTGTCCAATGAAAAAATTCTGGAGGACAGAGTCATTAACCCATTGTCCACTACAGAAAGTGATTTTTCCAAATTAATACGGTCAATTTCCCGTATTCTCTCTGCTGTTTCAATTTGAGTAACCTTCCAGGCCTCATTGTATGCTGCATATACAGAGGCTGCTATGAAACGTTTTTGACGCTGTTTGCGTGGTCCCAAAGTGAAATCACGCAAGTCAGCACCATCAGTAAGTAAAGTTAGGTGTTGCTTAATTTCAGCCAGTGTGGAAGTTTGTAGCCATTGAAGGCATAATTTGCCCACACTGTAGGTGGTAATTATCCCTGGGTGATGTCTTTGGGGATATCTAGGGTCTGGCCTGTTCATTTTGAAACCCTGTGTTTTGTTCAGGAATCTGTCTTGACAGTTATTAGTATCTGTGGGCCAGATCAACCACTGTTTCCAATTTGGATGTGTTCTGTTTTGGTTTAATATATGGTTTACGTCTATCTCTTCATCTGTATCAGAGTTATTGCTAAACATTGTTGGCTTTGGAATAGACGGTTTATTTAAATCTTTGATTTTGGCTAAGCCAAGACAGGTGGTCTGTTGAACAGTGTCATTTAAAAATATCATTTGTTCTGGGATCATGCAGGCTCTAAACAAAGCTTCTATACCCTGTACTTGCCAATCTTTTGTACCCCAAACCCTTTTCAATTCAACATTTTTGTCCCAATAATCAAATCCAAAAGTATTCATTTGTTCAAAAAATGAGTCTGAATATAACAATTTTGTGTTGGTTATCATGGTTTTGGTTCCTGTCTTGTTTGACAATTTAAAATAAAATGCTTCAGCATTACTTGTGTTAAAACCTGAAAAATATGAATATTTGTCGTAAACGGTTCTTGAGCTCCCTTTTGGAGGTGTTGCACAATGTTCCCATTGATTATAATTTAAAACATTTCTAGGTTGTGCAGATCTATGTAAAAAGTGGTTACCATAGTGGTTATAGCAATACATACTGTCATAATTTGTAGAACCCTGCAAATAATCATGTTTGGTAAATTTAGCAGACATTACTAAGTCAGACATCATGTTATTAATGCTTTCGAAGTCCCAATCATCAGCAAATGAGTTTGGTTTTGCAAAGTCACTCAATGAGATCATAATTTGGTGTGGATATTTCAGGATCTCGACCGGACCATAAATTTCATAGTCAGTGTTGTCCCAGGCTACCCCACCAGGTATTGGATTGGCTGTGAAGTTGGCTGAAGAAAGTTCTCTTTTCTCGACGTGTGAAGATGTGTGTGGTTTGAGGATCAAGTTGATTTTCTGACTTGCTGTGTCCATTTTAGCATATTTTCCCTCAATGAAGCGTCCCAAAGTAAGTACCATGATGAGCCAAAGTATGAGGATAAATGCACCAAAACCCACCCAAAATTCAATCCATGGAGAAATCAGATATGTTTCTTTCAGTTGTTTCAAAAGTTCCTTAGCTTTGTCTTTAAAGGATTTTGATGATGGCTGTGTCTTTGATTCACTAAAGCCTTCAGAGGAATCATCAAAGTTTATGAAGTAGCCGGATGCAGTTCTGTCAATTGTTCCAATTGGTTCAGGGTTTTTGTTTCTTGCATTGTCACTTGGTACTTCATTATAGAGTGGTGTGTCTCTGCTAAATGTTTTTATTTGGGTTTTTAGAGGTCTTAGTTCTATTGCATTATTGCATAGTCCTTGTTGTTCTTCTGTAGGCGTTTCGAATGTGATGAGCCTCTTCGTTAGGACCTCTGTACTGGTAGCAAACCTTGGTGTTCTGCTACTTATTGGGAGTCCACTTGGCCTACTGTTTGTTATCGGCCACATGTTGTGGTTTTACCAGGTCGATGGATACAACTCGGTTCTCCTTTTTACCAGCAAGTGGCGGTAGTACAACTGATCTTGTCCCGTTGACAGACAAGACAGGAACTGCTTTTCTGTAAGAAGGCCCAAATTCCTTCTTTACCGCGATCTTTTCCCTGACTAGATCCCCGACTTTTGGAATCCAGACAGGTCTTGCTGGGACAGGTGGTGGTTCTTCAGTGGTTGTTGGCTGTTGTTTCAACTTTATGTTGCTCAGGTCTTTTCTTTTTTTTCTTTAAGTCCTGCAAAATAGCCAAACGGTCTTTGATATCAAAGCTTTTTTCTTTCACCACTGAAGTCTGACTATCAATGTCAGAGATCATCATCCTAGTTCCAAATAATAATTCGTACGCACTGAATCCCTTCAGAGAATTTCTTGGCAAGTTATTGAGACTACGTTGGACACTTATTAAATGTTTGACCCACCCAGCTCCCGAACCTAATATCCTTTCCGCTATAGATTGCTTTATGTCTTGGTTTTTTCTTTACACCATCCCGTACCCTCAGGAAGGAAGTGAGAAGATTCCCGCTGGACTGTGCTCATTCGGCCATGTTTCCCCCCAGGCTGGTGGGCCTGAGTGAAAACAATGGTCGAACGTAGCATGCTCTTAGCGTATATGCCATTTAGACTCGCAAATCTTTGTATAACAGTCCGGACGTCAGCCGAGTGCTGGTGATCTACCTTATAAGTGGAAACTAGCCTGTATATGTTAATCGCAAGCCATTCTTTTTACTGGTAATATTATCTGCCGTAATACGACGAGGTATCAAACTGTTTCTCTCCCCACTGCGATCTCTATTGCAGTTTGGGCAGCGTTTTACAAACATGGTGTGACGCAGGCTCATGCCTGGCCACCAGTACCGTGATTGTAATTCTTCCAGTGAATTTTTTAATTTAAGGTGTCTGAGACCCTCGCCCATGTGTGCGTCTGCGATTAACAAGTTTCTCCTGTCCATGTTTGGAATCACTCTATCCCCCACTCCAGGGATTCGAGCAAAAGGGACGGAGTTTGCATCGATTATGTATGTATAATTGAGTGGATAGTTGATCGGTAACGCTGAGCAGTCGCCTTTTGATGACGTTTTCACCGCCAGCACTGTTTCACCGTCAATGTATTTTAATGTACGCTTTTTTCGAACTACGGGAGCCGATTTAGTGGCTGCCGCTGCGGCTGTTTCAGCCAATGAATTCCCTACAACGTGAACGCCATCACGTTGATGACTCATTGAGTGAGTCACGTGAGTCTTTGGTAGCTCTTTCTGTAAAAGAGCTATTTGTTCCCAGAGCAGTTTCTGCTTTATTGGTGCATCTGTTTCATCTTTGTAACCGTTTTGAATCCATGTCTGCAAATCGCTGTTATATGATTTGACGCAGTAATATGAATCTGACACTATAAGTGTCGGGAATTCGCGATCCGCATTATCTAGCGCCATTTTCAATGCTATTATTTCAGTTTGTTGTTCTGAATTACTTTCTACTGAGTGTGTCTTTGTTAATAGAGGTTTTAGTTTACCTCCGCGCCACACTTCTTTTGTAATCTCACATGTGGGGTTGTATGCTTGTTCTCCCCAAACGGACGGTTGAGCATGTCCGTCTGTATAGATTACACAGGCGTAATGTCGTAGAGGCAGAATGTCGATTGGCAGAGGATATGTTTCTTCATATTCTAGATTTTTTAATTCTTCTAGTTCTGGATCAAAGTAGTAGTACACTTTGTCCGTTGTGATAGAATTCACCCATTGTATCCATTCCGGATTCAATGCTGTTGTTGGTAAATTCCACGGTGTTGTTAATGCTTCAAAGGCTGATTTTGCTGTTCTGACTGTGATATGTCTACCGTCAGCTATGTCTTTTTCTCTAGCTATTGCGGTTTGAACTGCATGAACAATTTTTTCTTTTTTGCTGAATTTCTGTTCAGCTTCTGTGTACAAGTGTGATTTGAATGCAATTGGTACCTTTTCCCCCTCATTAGAGGTTAGGTATGTGAATCCGCATCTCCCTGGGATGACTCGAATCACAAGATTGCGTGTGTTATCACATGTTTCTAATTTTGTTTTAATTAGCATGTCTGTTTGTAAGGATCTCAGAATTTCTGTGTGTATTTGAGTCCAATTGGATTTTTTAAAATCTGGTTTAATTAGATCATAAAGGGGTTTGACCCTTTCTGCGTAATTTGCAACGTATGTTCTTCCGAAATTTAGGAAGCCTAGAATCGACTGTAAGTTTTTTAGTGTTCTAGGTGCTTGGAGTACGGCACATTTCTCTAGGAAATTGTCAGCCAGGCTTTTGCCTTCACTTGATAACTCATATCCTAAGAACAGGACTGTCAGATGGGCAATTCTGGACTTTTTTTAAAGTTGAATTTGTAACCCTCTGCTGCGAACCCAAGTATTATGGTGTTCACTCTTTTCAAGTGAGTCTCCAAGTCATCATCTGTTAAGTAAATGTCATCGACATAAGATAATGCTTCATCATCATATAGTTGTAGTAATTCTGTTACTCTCGCTGAGAATACCCCCGGGCTATTCTTGTACCCCTGGGCTAACCGACAGAATTGTTTTTGAGTGCCATTTACTGAGAATGCAGTTAAATATCTGCTATCTGGTGCTATGTTTTGACAAAAGAATCCATTGGAGATGTCCAAGGTTGTTTTGTATTTTTTGCGCACTATGTTATTCATTAGTGCAGCACTGTGTGAGTTTTGCACTGCAAAAGTTTTGCAACATGTGTTAAGGTGTCGGTAATCCAAAACTAGACGATATGAATTGTCTGGTTTGGAGACCGGAAACAAAGGGTTGTTCATTTGTGAGGTGCAAGTTTCAATCACCCCCTGGTATTCTAGCTGATCTAGTATTTCATTTACCTGTTTTTTAGCTTCTTGCTTAATTGGGTACTGCCTTTGTGCAGTAGGTTGTGATTTTAACTGGATTTTGTGAGGAGGAGAATCCTCATCCCATCCTACATGATTTTTATATAAAGCAGGTGCTAGAGCCACTGCCCACTTTCTAGCAAGTGTGTATTTTTTATGAATTGGGATATGATTCGAGAAGGCCGGCATAATTACTTCTTCGCCATGAGGGCACTCCCTGACAAACTCTGGTGGCCAGTCTTTTTCAGCTAGAAGGATGTCATAACCCTTGGAGAGGTTATCCCAAAATAGTCCCCTTATTTTCCTAGTCTTATCTCCCTCTATACGTAATGTTATCTCGTATATCTTGTGAGGTTTGCTAACCCTTGTGTCTGCAGTTTCCACTTGAAGATATTCATTCGTGTCCACTGTCTCCAGATGATTCATAAGGACTTTGCGAGCTATGCTCACTTCTGCTGCGCTGTCTAGCATTGTCTGAGCCCACTCTCCGTTTTTCAGTTGTGTCCTCAGTATTCTCGGCATTGCTAACTACCTTGATACTGGCTACCTTCTTTTTTGGAAATTGTAATTTCTTTTTTAGCTGAGCAGGTTCCTTGTCTTTGGACTTGGTGTGCTCTTCTCTTTGTTCTGATCGTCCTCTTCTTTCCGATTTCTGCGAGGAATTCTGAAAAGATTGAGAGGGACGTGTATCAATGTCTTGATATCTATCAGGCTTTTTTATATTATCCCTATTTCTAAGGTTATATCTTTTCCCAGAGGGGTCACTCTGGGGTGACCTGTGTCTTTGGTTCGGAGATTTCTCTCTTCGCCTAGGAGACCTTCCACGGGACTGGAATTTCTTTTCTTTTGGATTGGATTGTTTGTTTCCATCCCAGTTCTTTTTTGGTGAATTATTATTAAAAAATATTTTTTCTGGACTTTCAGTCAGTTGCGGTTTTACTGGTATTCCACCTAAACTATCTCTACCTAGTTCCTAATAGGATTTTTCTATGATTCTGGCAATTTCAGCTGGTTGGTCTGCTATATCTGTCTCTTTTAACCTCTGGCGGATCGCCACGTTTGCTGCTTCACCTTTTATGTTGGCTAATAGTATAGCCGAGACCTGCTTGAAGTCTTTTAGTAATTTCATACCAAGAGTTAAAGCAGGTTCTGGACCATATTCGTCTTGAATTTGTTTTAGCAATGGATGGAACACCGTGCGTTTTTGTGTAGATGGAAGCAAAGACTGTACCCCAAGTGTCACAGTCCTCAATGTGTGGTGCGATTCCCATTGGGAGACAGATAGTCAGAATCCTGTGTTTTTCTAATGGGGTGGTGTCAGGAAACACCGCCTCTATTTGGGTAATTTTCTGTGCCAACCAGAATGGTATTTGTTCCCGTTTAGCCGGTACTTTACCTAGGCAAGACTGGATGTTCTGTGGTGTAATTTTATTTGTGTTCCCCTGGTGACGGGTCAGCTGTGGAAGTTTAATCGCTGGCTGAATTGTTGAAGTCCGCATCACATACTGTACTAATTGTCTATGAATTTTTATTAATTGTTTTAGTTGTACTAAAAGATCTGCTGCAGGCATTCTTTCGAAGTCTGGATGTGGTGTGTATCCGGCTAGGACCGGCCACGTTGCTCCTGGTCTACCTAAAGGACCGAGCCTGGTGATGTGATTATTATGTTTTAGGGCGCCATCAAATAAGAGCAAATGCTCTTGGAATTTGAGTGGTACTTCCACCTCCTCAAAAGGAGTGTACTCATTAGGAGGTTCCTCTATTTTGTAATAGTGGAAGTACTTTGTTACAGCATTAGCTGCTGGAAAATGTATCCATGAATAATATACCTCTGTCTGCCGATATTCGTGTGCCTCAATTACGAATATGACTGTGCCACCTCTAGGTGTCAGTCCATTTTCTATAAGTTTTAGAGTTATAGATCTCCTTTTGATGACCGGAATGAGTATTATATCCGCGTCTGCTGCTTGCATGGTAGCATCAGCATCTGCGAGTTCAGTTGCTAATCTAACTGCCTCTCTTTCTTCTTCATTTTCTGACATTTTACTGTCCTGAAGGTTATTTTGTTTGTTTGCAGATCAGGTTTCTTATGGAAACAGAGATTAGATGCACAATATTTTGGAACTGTTTATCCTTCAACGTTGACTATACCAAGAACCATACATAGGAGTTCCCTCCTGCGAGGTTTTGGAGGATATTACCTTTCACCCACTCCAGACGTCTTTGGAGTATTATGGGAAAAGGGGTCTGAGTGAGAAAGCACGACTGAGTTACTCTAAATGTCTTACGTTAGTTTTATCGCCCTTTCCAAACGCGTTGGGCGCCATGTAGTGTAGTTCCTATCTTCCCAATAGGCTCTGCGCATTGGAATAATACCTACAGCAGTAAAGGCCTAGGCCAGACGTTAACTAGGTCTACTACTGTCGATACTAGACTTAAGTTTTGGGTTTGCCAGCGTAGCTCAGAGTTCGCTAGAAACTTTCTCGAATGTTCAAGGAGGAATTAACTTCCCTGATTAGACAAGAAGGGATTTAGTTTCTGACAACCATAGAACATGACAACTTTGCTCTCCCCTAATCAAGAGTCAATCTCGAGAGTCGTGTGAACAAAAGGCAAATTATTTTACTCAGTCAGTACGTGCATTTCTTAGTCTCATCAGAATGTAGAGAAAAGGAAGAGACGGGCGTGTTCAATAAAAAGGTGTTATTTATTGATCAGTCTCTTTTCTCATACAAGAGAAATGGATCGATATTATTGCAATACTTATAGTTAAGTAAAGTGCATACATTAAAAGCAATAGTATAAAATAATACTGTAAAAACATTGATATGGTTTCTAAGCCATATGATGTTTAAAATGAATAAAATATATTTACATACACATATACATTTGACTGAACGTACTCAACTGGTGTTTCTAAATACGCCTACCCCGTGTACCTGACCTAAGCCTAATACGTGGGCGGGAATAGAAAGTTACAGTTTAAGTTAAGTTTGTTTTTGCCAAGTGAATAACTAAAGAATTCTCTGTGAGGGGTTATTCAGTTCTGTACCTGGAAGTTAGGATGAATTAGGAATGGTATCTCTCTCTCTGGTCTCGATATTCCAGGCTGCCTGCGAGGGCTACCCGGAAACGCCGGTGCTGGATTCTCGGCAGGAGAAAGCAGCTTCTCTCAGCGCGTCAGGAAGGCGGGGCTGCTGCCAGCGGGGTCTGCTCTGCTCTCGGCTTCGGCAAGTATGGCTGCTCCGTCTCGTCACCACGCGTGTGTTTGCATAGGGTAAGATCGGTAATATTTATACCTTTAAGGTGCCGAGATTGACGTAAGGATGGACATAGATACGTCAATAAAGATGTCATACGATTTGCTCGTTAGCACATTCTTTTACTAAAGTTCTCGGTGAAATCAAAACAATGGCCGCAGGGTTTTGCCCAGGTTGTCATAGGTTTGATTTGTTATGAGAACTCCGTATGCCTTATCAGGGGCTGGAGGAATATCGTTTGTCTAATTAGATCGCAAGCGTTATGACCTAATCAGATAACACGTTCCTGTGCCGTAGTGTGACTGCGTCAGATAACGGTATCTGCATCATGGGGAATTTCTGCCTCATGGGCTGACTGCTAGTTAACTTGTTGGTTTGTTTAACTAGAATAGGGTCAGGAATAGGGGGATCGATTCAGAACCGATAGGAATACATGACAGTAGCTGTAACAGAGTTCGAGCCAAGTGGAGAAGCCCCAGGTCCCTACCTCTCTGATCTACCTCAACTCCCAGTTTCTCAACCATCGGCTGTGTGAACCATTGGAACTGGGCCGCATGGTAGTAAGCCTCGAAATCAGGTACTGCGAAGCCCCCTTCTTGTCTGGGATGCATCATAGTAGTCAGCGCCACTCTACGCCTCCCTGAGCCCCATAGAAAGCTCGAAACCATTGAGTTTAGTTTGGCTAAGCACTTCCCAGGCACCCAGAGTGGCAACGTAACAAAGTAATAAAGCAAACGGGGCAGGGTGATAATTTTTAGCAATGCCACTCATTCCGAGAACGATAGAGGTAAGGACCCCCAGAATTCAAAATTGCTATTGGTAGTTCACAGGGCCCCCTCCACATTGCCCTCGAATAAGTCAGCAGCCTCATGATAAATTCGGACCCCCAAATAAGGCAAGCAACTGCCTTCCCATCTGACATTAAGCCCCTCAGGAGGGTCGCCTCGCCCCCCACGCACCAGAAACACACAGGTCTTGGCCCAATTAACTTTGAGTCCTGCCACTCGCCCCAACTTCTCCAGCAATTCCCGGGCTCCCTGTAACTCATCAGCAGCGTTGGCAAGGAACATTAACAAATCATCAGCAAAAAAGGCAATATAGTGCATCTGACCCATCCCCTCTAGGCCCCTGTAGTGCCTCCCTGTCCGTGCACGAGCCGCCAGCGGCTCCATTGCCAGGGCAAACAGAGGGGGAGACAGTGGGCAGCCCGGTCTCGTCCCTCTGCCTACGTCACAAGCCGCAGAAATCGCCCCTCCCATCCGTACCCTGGCCGTCGAGTGAGTGTAGAGAATCTTCGCCCAGGCCAAAAATCCCTCACCTAAACAAAAGGCCCTCAAAACCCGAAACAGATAAGGCCACTCTAAGCTATCGAAGGCCTTTTCAATGTCTATCGATAGTACACATGCCTCATCACCCCCGCCGCCGCCTCGTGCAGCGATTGACACAATCTCCGAATATTCATGGCCGTGCTCCGGGTAGGAATGAACCCAGCCTCGTACCTGTGCACCAGAGTTGTCATGTGCCTCATCAGACAATTGGCCAGAATACCACTCAGAATCTTATAGTCAATATTTAACATTGCCAGAGGGCGATACGCTGTACGGTCTCACTCTGGCTTACCCGGTTTAAGGAGTGGTACAATCACTGCCTCCCTTGTCGAGCGACATAGAACTCTGATGGTACCCCATCAGTGCCCGGCGTTTTGTTCCTGGCCATATGCTTGATAGCTTCCCGAACCTCACCCAGTTCCACTGGACGGCCCAGGTTCTCCGCCTCTTCTGCATCAATCTGAGGTAACTCTGTCAAGAAAATCCCCTTCCTCTAACTCTCTAGGGTCCAGCTTGCTGCAATAAAGGGTGGAATAGTATTCCAGGAACTGCGTGTTAATGGCCTGCTGTCAGTAGTGAACTGCCCCCCCTCTTCCCGTAGTTCAAGAATCGGTGCACCTCTGCGTGCTGGATTTGCCAACCAAGCTAGGAGCGCCCCAGACTTATATTGCTCTGCGTGCGCCCACACCATGTATGCCCTGTATTCAAAGCACCTCAGCCTCTCCACTTGTGTTGCCAAGTCTTCCTTCGCTTTCAGTAGCCCTTCTTGTGTGTCCTCCCGTCCCGGTCTCTCCATTTCTTTCTCCCTGAGCCGTCGTTCTGCCTGCTGCACCTCACTCAATAGCTTCCCCAATGCACCGCCCGCGCATCACTAACTTGAATGCGTCTCACTAATTATGCAGACTGGAAGAAGTGCCCATGTTGTGCTGGAAATAGTCCTCTATGGCGGTACCTATGGTGGTTCGGAAGACCTGGTCCTCCAAGATCTCCGTTCGGAGACGCCAATTAGGGATTGCCGTCCTAAGTCGAACCCAGTTCAGGGTCACCAAGAGAGGGTTATGATCTGAGGTTGTCCTAGCCAGATACTCACTCATCGTGATCATCATGTGGACATAAGGGGAACACAACACAGCGTCTAGCCTGACGTGCAACTCATGGACCGCTGACAAAAATAAGAGTAGTCTCAGTCCCTAGAGCGATGGGCCCTCCAAGTGTCCGTAAGCCCCCAGCGCTGCTGCCAGTCGTGCCTGATGTCTGCAAGCCTACGGGCAGAGGCGTCCGGAAGTGGTGGGTGGATCCGTCCAGGTCCACGTTAGTCACACAATTGAAATCCCCCCCAAATCAACAGGACCCGTTAGTTCCCCCGCCTATTTCTGTGAAAGTTGTGCAAAAAAGGAGTTCTGGTCGATATTGGGGGCATATAGGCTTTCTAGTGTAATGTCCCGCCCATCAAGGTGCCCCTTGACCACTGAAAACCTGCCCTCTGGATCAATCACCTGCCTCACACATTGAAATGGTACCCCCGCCCGCACCCAAATCAATGTCCCCCCTGGCATAGGCCGAGTAAGTAGTGTGGAATACCTGCCCCCTCCAGCGGTGCTGTAATGCCATCCCCTCTGCCTTTGTCAAGTGGGTTTCCTGAAGCAGTTCGATTTGCACTCCCCGCCGTACTAGGTAGGCGTGTATTTTGTGTCGCCGACACATAGTGTGCATCCCCCGTACATTCCAAGACATAACTTTAAGACCTATGGAGGTAGCCATGGATCCAACGCATGCACTCGCTCTTCTAAAACCCCCCTAGCAATATGTCTGACCCTCCCCCATCCTTCCCAGCCTTCAAACTTCACCCAACTTCCACACCCCAGAACAGGCACACAAGAACAGGTTCCCATCCAAACCAAACTGGTCATATACAGAACTGTAACTAGGAGGGAACGTTTGGCTCGCACACAATGCCCCCAGAACCCCCCCGCCCACCCCCTCCCTTGTGGAAGCCTGCTTAGCCCGTTGGGTCCCCGGCAGTCCTGGAAAGTCATCTTCTGCCGTGTTGCCCCGCATCAGATTGGCCATGGAGCCCAGCAAGCGCAACTGACCTCGTAATATGTGCCCCGCATATCCTCTGCAGTCCCCTCACCCAAAGATCCCATCCGCTGTCTGCGGGCTGACGTCCGGCATCTCTGTGTCCGAAAGTCCTTGGGCGGTACCAGAACTTGGGCTCTATGTTCCACTCTTCTAGATGTAGGTATCATTGCCCGCCTGGCTAACCACTCCTTCACTGATGGCCACCACCGCCTGCACCGCACTGTCTCGCTCCTGACGCTGATCCACCGGAGAAGTAGGCCTTCCCCTCGGCGGAGTCCTCGCCTGTTGTTCTCGGCCCTCCAGCCAGTCCCATGCTGCCTGTGGTGTAAGAAAGAAGTGGGTCTTTTCATCTGCGGTCACCCGCAGGCGTGCTGGAAACAGCATGGCGTAAGGGAGATGGAGCTGACGCAGCTTTCTCTAAACAGCCAGGAAGGATGACCGTTGATGTTGGACCTCCCTGGTGTAATCCGGGAATATCAGCACCCTACTGTTTCCTATTTGCAAATTCTGTTGTTCTCGAGCCACCCTCAGGATAAAGTCCCGGTTGCGGTAATGTAACAGACTCGCCACCATTGGTTGCGGTGGAGCTCCAGGTTTAGGTGGGCGAGCCGGAACCCTGTGCACCCGCTCCAGCTCGTAGAATGGAGATAGGCCCTCTGGTGCTACCTCTGTTCTCAGCCAGTTTTCCAAGAACTGGATTGCACCTGTTCCCTCCTCGCGCTCCGGGATCCCCACTATGCGGAGATTGTTGCGCCATGAACGCCCCTCACTGTCCTCTGCTCGTACCTCCAGCACTTTGACTCTGTGTGTTACCTCATTCAACGAGTGGCGCAGGGTAGCTACTGTATCCGGGATGTCCTTCATAGTGGTTTAGTGGGTCGCCACTCTCTCCTAAATTTTCCGATGGTCATCCTTTAGGAGGGTGAGATCCGATCCAATGGCGTCCATTCTCTTCTCGAGCGCCTTTCGTGAAGCCACAATGGCCTGCATTATTTCCCCCAATGTAGGGTCTTCATTCCTTCCCGGCTTCCTTCTCCCAACATCGCCATCCTCATCCTCTGTGTGCTGCTCCACTTCGTCCAAGCGTAGCACCTCGAAACCCTTTCTCTTTGACACCCTGCCCATCGTGATCACCCCGCACCAGCAGGGCACTGCTGTCCCTTGATGCCTGTTCCGGAATTCTCAGTACCCGACTCCACACCGAGCCCATGCAGGACCAACCCGTCTGTCACCGGGCCCTCGCCACGAGGTCACTCTGTCCTTAACAGATTTGCCCCTCGACCCCTTCCACCAAGGCAAGGATCCCAGAGTAAGAGCGCCGTCCCTGCAGTAGCTCTCCGGGCCAGTGTCGACCCCCACCGCCGGTGCAATCAACAGGACCCTGCAAGACAGTGATCGACGTCTATTCACACTCCGTCGACCTTGTGGTAGCACCCTTTAGAGGAGGCTCACGGTGTCAGCCCGCCCAGCGGCACGCAGGAAGTCTCTAAGCACTGCCTCTGGTGCACTGCCTGCTAGAGGGTGGCCCAGTTCGCCCCAGTCCGTTCTCACCCCAGAACCGCCATCAGCACAGCAACACCGAGATGCATCCCCAGTATGGTGACATTCCCACTGTCTCACAGCCAGCAGTCATTCCTCGAAGTCGTCCTCTAGGGCCACCTACCAGTGGGTCCCCCAGTCTGACGCACCCTCCTCTCCTTCACCACCAAGGTCCGCCTGCCGGGGAGTCCCACCTCGCCCTCTCCCTCCGCAGCTCGAGCCAGGCAGTCCGTAGGAACTCACCCACTGTTATTGCAGCCGTCTACACCGCCGCTCTTGGTCGCTCTTTTGATTCCCCTCCTCCACAAGCAGACACAGGGCCAAGAAGCAGAATCCCCAGAGTCACTCAGGGGTCCAGCTGGCAGCAATGGCAGCGCAGCGCCGGAGCAAGGCGAAGGCCAAGGGCACTCCCCGCCGCTCCACTCCGGGGAAATCCACAGTGAGGGCCCAGACAGCCACAACAGCACAGGTGGCAAAGATGCAGGTCGGGCCCCGAGGTCCGCCCCCTTCCTTAATTCTGGGCCGCTCCTCAGACCGCTCCAGACTGCCCCAGCCCAGCAGTCATCGGGTGCCAATTGCTGATCGTCGGGCCGGTCTCAGGGCCCCCGCGATCCCAGTGGACTGGCTTTTAGGGCAGACAGCAGTTGAAGAGTCCAGGCCGAGCCCCAAATGGCACCTATTATGTCCCAGGCGCCACCATTTTAGGATCAGGCATCCGCTGTTAGTCGGCCGGGATAAAATCGCTCACCCCCGCAGATGCACGATGTCTCCTCACTGCCCAGGCCCAGTAAAGCCGCAACCTCCCCTCCGGTGGCGTCAGGAAGACCGTAAACACCCCCGGGGACACCTCCAATCTCGGTAGGCACCGCCGGAGTCAAGCGCCAAATCCTCTGCGCGGGGTCGCTATTTTGATTCCCAAGTCCGCGGTCTGCAGCAAGGGGCGAATTAACACTCCCTCTTCCCCTAGCGTGCTCTCCGTCGTCCCAATCTTAGCTCAGTGTAGGCACTGGCTATTCCGCCACTGAATGCGGTGCGGGGGCCTCAAATTACATGCCAGGATCATCTATTTTGGAGGGCAGCCGCGGAGGAGCTCCGGAGTCCAATGCTGCTTACATCGGTGCTTAAGCCACGCCCCCTCATCTATTTAACTGTTATTCATATTTTGCTTCCACCCACCAGAGCATAGAGAATTGGGCAATGGATCAGTCTACTTTGGCTATTGTGAATCCAGCAAAAGGTTTTTTGAAATTTTTCAGAAATTGGTGGCGCTCAACAGTTTATGATATTGTGGGGTACCAAAGTGTATGAGTTAGAGATTCTTAGTTTTGGTGCATCTTGGTCAAAGGAAAACCACAACCTTTGAAAAGGAAAGGGAGGTAGAGCCCCCTCTTCCGAATTGATCAAGCCAGGTCCAGAGCACACAAGAGGAGTGTAAATTGTTGTGAAATGTATCACATATTTCAGCAAAAAAGGGGATGAGATCGTCACCAGAAAGTATTGTCACAAAGAAATGTATTCCTTTTCACAACTTGGCTATTGACTACCTGGCACTATGAGTAACGGCAATGTGCTCTGTCACATTTGCATGTTCACCTGAAAAGAAGGAAAACGTTAGCACCAGGGCGAGGGAGCTAATAACTTATTTACAATTTTTTCCAATTCTGTATCACTTTTATTGTTTTTAGTAAAAAAAGAATTGTCTTTGTGATAAGGTCGCAGTAATTTAAAACCAGTAATGATTTTTCTTTGTGCCAATTTGTATCCTCTGATGTGCATTAAAAATGAAAGGGTTTTCAATACCCCTGCTGCTAAAAAGCACCCATAGTTTTCTATTACAATTACAGTGACAATAAATGTATTTTATAATGACAGTGACAGGAAATATATTTTTGACTGTAAACATTCTCTCGCGTTCATATGTCCGCCACATTTCGGTAGCTGCATTTTTTTATTCTTCTTTTTACTTTGTGGTATCGTCTTGTAACAAAAAAATAAAAGAAATTGAACCAGCATATGAAAAGCAGACCTATTGGCATAGCCAGTGCTTTTTATCTCCATGCTAGTAGCTTTTGCAAGTTATTGTAGTCAAAAGGGTACCACAAGCACCTCTGAGCTCTGGTCACTGCTTTTAAAAGTCAGAGATGATATTATGAATATCAGGCACATGTTATGGGGCTTGAGGGCACTGTCATGCCCTCCACTCCGAATCCTAAGGAGATCACAGCATCGCTAAAGCTTGGGGCTCTTAAACTCTTTTAGACTGAAGAGGCTTTGTACCCTCCTTCATATGCTCTTTCCAGTTCCCCTCCACACTTCTACGTAAGGTGGCTTTAAAAATGGTAGATGGAGTGATTGACTAGAGCGAGGAGGATTCTGTTAGCAGAACAGACCAGACACACCGACTAGGATACTGACCTAGAACATCAGTCCTCAGTAGAGCTGCTGCTACTCCTGGTATGTAGTCTGTCTGCTCTGCTTGTTAGATTTAGTGGCTTCGGCAGACTCTCATCAACACTTCAACCAGTCTGTCGTTGTTCACCCTAACTTGCTACCTTGTTTATCGGCTTAAGGGCAGCTGGCCCCCCTCAGAATCACAAGTGTTCAGGGGTTCCAGCAGTCAATCAACATCGGCACCTTCTTCCGCATGCAAGGCTATCTCCCTGCACACACTTGAGTATATAGTGTGCACCACCACCCGCCGCTTCCACTCTGAGGCCAGTGTTACAGCAAAACCACACAAAAACTGACACATATTGAGAACATGCTCCTCTGGATGCTAAGTGCTCATTCACCCCAAACACTACCACACATTTCCTACCAGAGTAAGACTTCAACAGTTGAAGTGAAGTTATCATCCCTCGCGCAGCAAGAAGTGAAAGTCCCTCACGGGCCGTGACGCATCACCGCTACATCCTCAAGCGGGAGGGCTGGCCAAAAATTATGCCCAGGGCCCTCATTGGTAGCGCTCGCGTGCTACAAGATTGACGGCCCTGGGACAGACGTCACAGACCCACAGACAACCACAAACGCGGAGGTACGTCGTGCACCACACCACGACTAAGCTAGGTAGTGGTGCGTGCGAAGCAGGCAGCGTTTGTTGCTTTTTGCAAGCAGGTTCGTAGTACCTGCACTTCAAACGGCGGCTGCGCAGCACTGGCCCATTGCGGCCGCCTTTATAATTTATTTGGGTACACTGACTGATAGTAATGTCAGTCAGTGTCCCCAAATAAATTATAAAGGCCGCTGCTACGGGCCAGTGCCGCGCAGCTGCCACCCTCAAAATAGTACCGCCTGGGGCGGACCGCCCTCACCGCCCTCCTCACTCCCCTAGCTACACCGCTGATGTAGTGAGTGCTCATTCTTGTCGTTGATTTTTTGCACTTCACGTTGCTACTGTGTTCGCATATTCTTAGCTTCACTTTCTGGTATGTCATCCCAATGTATCTTAGTGTGCATGGACACATGATAATATAGATCACATGTGTGGAAAAGCAGTTAGTATGGTTTCTGATGGTCCATTTTAGATCAGGTAGGAGTTGGATAGTTTTTGTTGCAGCTGTTAATTTGCACACTGAACATGTGTCGCATGGGTAATGTCCAGTAAAGGTGGCATCGTCCACAGTGTGGTTTTTACTTCTCTTCTGCACTGTTGAGTTGGTCTTGTGTGTACAAGGATGTCCTTGAAGCTTTCGTTCTTTTCTTGGCAAACTTTGCTTTTGGCCAATTAAGTGAGCCAGATGTTAGGATCCTCCAGTTCTTATTGATGATCTTTTAAACTTCGTTGGTCGCTGTACTGTACGTTGTGACACAGGTTAAGCTATCTTGTTGTGGTTCTCTTGTTGTGGTTTCTAGTAGACTCTCTCTGGGTTGATTACTGGCCCTTTTCTGACATGTTTTGATCGTTTTTGCTGGGTAGTCTCTTCTCTTAAGTTTATCACAGAGGTCTTCTGCCTGGGTTTTATATTCCATGAGGTCGCTACTACAGTTACGTCTAAGACGTAAAAATTGGCTGTACGGGAGGTTGTCTCTTAGTGGGCAAGGGTGAAAACTTTTGTATGAAAATAAGCAGTTTTTGGATGTTGGTTTGAAGAATATCTTGGTTTTAATTTGATTATCCTCAATATAGATGGTTATATCCAGAAAGTCAAGTTCTTTATTGTCTGCACTGCAGGCAAATTTTAAACAGTGGTCTCTGGTGTTGATCCATGTGAGGAAGTTCTTGGGTGCCTTCCCAGATCATGACTACGTTGTCTATGTAGCGTTTCCAAAAGCGTATCATAGAGACAAACGGGTTAGAGATGTTCTGTCAGTATGAATCTTCAAAATTGCTTACGTAGAACCCGGCCACGCTTGGGGCAAAGGTGATGCCCATTGATGTTCCGTGGCATTGTTGGTACATAGCGCCCTCGTATTCAAAATAGTTCTCAGTGAGGGCTGTTCGATAGCATTCCAAGACAAAGTGTCTTGGTGTCTGGAAATCCAATTGTTCCTTAAAAAGAAGTGTTTCTAGGGTCTCCAAAGTCTCTTGTTGGGGAGGCTCGTATATACACTTTCAACGTCTAGTCCCACTAGGAGCATCTTTTCATCGGCAAAAGTCTGGTCCTCTAGGAGGTTTAGCAGGTCCTGGGTATCTTTTAGATATGTTGGTGTTTTTTGTATCAGCGGTCTCAGGTATTGATCAGTGAATTGTGAAAGTGGTTCTAAAACTGAACCAATACCTGAGACAAAGTGACGTCCTGCTGGGGGTCTACGCTCCTTGTGTATTTTGGGGAGTGAGTAGAAGTAAGGGACTTCAGGCGATTTCGTTCTTAAAAAATCTGCCTCATTCCTTGAAATCCAATCATTTAATTCTGCTTCGTCTACTATTAGTTCTATGGTTCTCTGTATTCTTTTGGTTGGATCTGTGGTAATTAATTTGTAAAATTTTCTGTCTGAAAGGAGTTCTTGGCACTGTTAATCATAGTCTACTTTTCTAGGTAGGACTATTCAACCTTATTTTATCAGCTGGCTTGATTACAAGATGCTCATGTTGTCTGAGTTCATCTAGTGCCCGTTGTTCTGATCTTGTCACGTTCATGAAAAGTTTTTTGATGTGTTTTGCAATATTTTCTTCTTCCTTCATGATGGCTTGTTCAAATGTTTGTATTTCTATTGGTATTTGGTAATTTAGGGGGCAGAAGGTTGATTTCCGTTGTAATGTAGTGTCACCTTCCTTCGCTGGTTCTTCCTTGTTGTTAAAGAAGGCTTTCAATTTTGGTTTCCTGCAGAACTCTACCATCTCACATTGCAGTTTCAAGATATCTGGTGGTGGTGTAGGTGCATGACCTAAGCCTTTGTTAAGGACATTCTCTTGTTCTTCAGTCAAAGTGATATCAGTAAGGTTGACTATAAGCGTGTCGTGCTGGTTACTGGTATTTCTATTGTCAAGCTCCTGTTGTGGGCTTGTCGCTCTTGGTCCGTCCATGTCACTCCTTTTCTCCTTCCTCTTTGGCTGGCCTGGCCCTTCCCAAGAAAGGTGGTCTTTGCATATAGTAAGGACCCATCATTGGTCCCACTGGTGGTGGTCCTTGGAAATAGGGGTTCATCCATTCTTGATAGTTCGTCGTGAAAGGTTGGAAGGGAGGAGGTGGTTGGTCTCCATACTGTGGTATGCGCCATGTGTTTGGTCTACGGCGTTGTTGGCGTCTGTTCTGTCCTGTTCCTCCGTTGAGCTGGTGTTTCATCACTGCTCCAGTCTGAACCTTCTGTGGAGAAGCCTCCACTTGAGTCATTATCAGATGTTTGGTCAGGTGCCTTGTAGTCATCTTTAATGTAGGTATGCATCTTCTCCATTGATTACCGTTTTAAATCCTTTCCTAGTTTTAGTATTTTATTTTGTGTTAAGTACTTCTCTGTCTTATTCATTTCACGATTGATCTCGGCTAATAGTTTTTTGCATACTGAAATATGGACCATGGTTTTCAGTTTGGCCTCACTTTTTTGTATCTTCATTCTGAGTGCTTCTGTTATTCTCGTTGCTGTCTTTATGATCAATATTTAACTAAAAGAATGCCAATACTGTTCTCTTTACTTTCGTTTTGAATTCGTCAAGACATACGAGTTAAACAATATCTTTTGTCGCAATTTTTTCTCTGAATAAATCTTTTTTATTTTTCATTAGTTTTACTTTGTTGATTTGGTTATAAATTCACCAATTTTACATTTCAAAAACCATCTGAATACAACATATATCACATTACATAAAATAGTCATAAAACATTATCCTAGATACATTTTCATTCATACTCCAATACTCTTAATCCTCAAACATTCCTTCTCATACATAAAAAAATATTATACATTAATATATACACTGGAATCTCAATATTCTCAGAATGCCATAGATTAATCTTTTTGAAGAACTTTGCAGTAGTTGAAACTGAATTATTTGGTGATCTTATGGCTCAAATTAATAGTCTACGTGTTTCGAACTCGCATGATTCATGGAGTTCTCATCAGGACAGAAGCTCTGTAGTTAAAAGCCTGTGTGGTATCTTAATTGAACCACGACGCTGAACCATTTCTATTCTGTGATCAGTACTCGTCTGTTTTTTAAGCCGCCTAGCCTTATAATTTATGAGCCGGCACAATGTACAGGGTTTTCTGGTTGCAAAACGACTGCCTTATTCACGTCGTATGCCAGCCTCAAGGAAAAGATCCCATTCGGCGAATGGGATCTTTTCCTTGAGACTGAATAAGGCAGTCTTGACCCTGTGCCTTATGGGAACAGTCCAGCCCGAACTGCCAAGCCAGGTCCTCCCTGGACCGGAAACAAGCATTCTAGGACCGGTTTCGGAGTTTCTCCCCTCTTCAGCCAAGATAGCTTGACTCCAGTGGCACGGTGAGCCCGGGACCTACGTCTGAGCAAAATAACAAGGGATTAAACCCAGATCTGTGACTGGGGGTGAATGTTTGACAATGTTCAACATTCCGTCCATCATCTTTCTGTGTTGCATTTTCACCCTAAGTGAGAAGGGTATGCCCAGACGTGGGTCCCGTGCTCACTACGCCACTAGAGTCAAGCTATCCTGGCTGATGAGGGCTGAAAGCCCGAAACCATTCCTAGGATGCTTGTTTCCAGTGAGGACCTAGCCTGGCAGTTCAGGATGGACTGTTCAAATTGGGTGCAGGGTCAGGACTGATTTGCAGATGGCTAGGTCCAAACTGGAATGGCGTGGTGAGCAAAATAACAATGGATTAAACCGAGATATGTGACTGGGGGTGAATGTTTGAAAATGTTCAACATTATCATAATGACACAGAAATAAAAAGTTTGTCCTATAATGCAAGACAGAAACTCATACCAACAGCACAGAATATACGATTCAAACAGTGCACAAACTCCGTTCAAAAATGCGATAAGACAAATGCATTCTAATGACATGAGCACAAAAGGTACACACCTGTACTCATACGCAGCCTCTTTTACAGTGCTTAAGCATGCTTTATTTTGGAAAATAGGCATTTATCTCGAGCACTAGTGATCAGTGCCCTGAGACCCATGTGTCACGGAAACAGACATGGAGCACACTTGTGGCAGTAGCAGTCAGAAGCCAGAGAGCTGTAAGGTGCAACACTCCATCTCCACTGGTACAGGAAAGCCTGCAGCTCGCATGCACATTCACTGCTCATGAAACCATGACATATATTTGGGGTTGTGTGGATGACAAAGAGGATGTCTTGGTGGCTATGGCTAGTTAAGGGAAATTGTTTTTCTAACATCCCATAGTTATAACGATACAAGTGGCAATCTGCCGGTGCTTTAGTTTTGCGTTTACAACACAATAGATGCTATGCAACGAGTTTAAAGGTGCTTGTTGAAGGATGGTCGGTGCGTGCTGTACACAGCACCCTTGCTTCTACTAAAGGTGTAATGGTGCTGTTTTGGTGTTGTACATATCTACTGATCTTGGCACGCAAGTAAATACATTGAAAAACACATTCATACACCTTTGAGCTCAGGAATAAGCCACATGGTAAGGCTTTTCGCACTTGTAGTAAAGTTGAAGAAATTAATGGTGCAAGTTTCCTGGACAGAGCCCCTATCTGGTTCTCATCTCCCGGCGCCGACTGTGGCATGTCTGCTGCTCCTCGGCCCTTGGTGGTCTTCTCACAAGCTCTTGTGCACTTGTGCTCTGGATTGAGGCGCTGCGGGTATCCCTCTGAAGACTCTGCAGGGTTGGGGTCGAAGCCTATGGGTAATGCAGTGCTGCAAAACATAGATACCTACCCTTACCCAATACCACAGCGCCCCCTTCAGCCTGAGGAGGCACAGTGCTCCCTGCTCACCCCTGCGGCTGGCCGCCGTTCATGGCTCAGCTTTCCGGGCTTCGCTGCGAGTCCAGGGAGTTGTCAACCCTGGGAGGCGGGGTCCCGCCTGTGGCATTCAGGTAAGGCCCTGCACGTGGTGGACAAACACTGTAAATGATGACACACGCACTCGGTCACAGTTAGCCGGAAAGACCCCGAGCGGTCTTCCGCATGTTTATTTTATACCCCGGCGCTAGCCCGCCCCGGGGTGCGTGTGCGTGCGTGGGGGAAAAGGATACATTGTAGGAGAGAGCCCGGGTGGCTCACTACATCCCTCCCTTGTTTTAGTTCTGTTCATGCTGCACGCTTCTGGATTTCACTTTAGGGCGATGTCCAGGCAAAGTCTCTCATCCGTTGGTTAGGCCTCGGGTTGGGCCTCAGACTGTATCGGTGATTCCGGGTCCAGGGTGACTCGACAACCCCAGCCGGGGTTGCCCTTGGACCTTCACTCGCATCAGTCGCCCTCGGTTGACTTTGCTCGGCACCCAGGTTCGGTGGTGTTGGCCTGGGTTGAACCTCGCCCTGTAGTGGTACCACAATTGGACTCGGGACACTGCGGAAGTCCAAATCTTCATACTCTCCTGTTTCCTCTCCTTCTTCCACTCTTTGCCCTTCCGTGGTCTCCGTTGCCTTTCTGAAGCATGACACGTTCCTTGTCACGACTTGTCCATTCCTCTTTGCGGTGACCATTGTCCCTTGGACCTTGTCCACTATCCATACTTCTGACTCAAACGGGGTTCGGAATTTCCATCCGGGATGTCGATCTTTGACAACCACCACGTCCCCTTCCTTGATGTTCGGCTCCTTGGCATGGCGATACACGCTCGCCTTGATGTTTGTGTTCTGTCTTCTAGCTTGAGTAGCTTCGGCGTTTCTCTCCTCGGGCACCCATGTGCTAGCGGTTGGGATGCTGTCCCTGGGTGCACGCTTAAACAGTACGTGGGCAGGAGCGCACTTGGTTGTTGAGTGAGGCGTTTGTCGGTAGGCTCCTAAGAATTGGTCAAGGGCCGACTCCGGGTCCTCCCCATTGTCCACCGCAATCCAGAGGGGCCTATTCAGTGTTCGCATTAGTCTCTCAACTTCCCCGTTAGCCTGGGGCCACAGCGGGGTGATCTTTCTGTGTTTGATGGCTGTATTGGGGAGCCTCATGTTCACACATAGACGAATGGCCCCTGGCTGCTTCGGTTTCGGTGCGACGACTAACGGGGAGACCCAGGGTGTCGGGCCTGACACTTTCTCGATTACACCTAGGTCTTCAAGCTTCCGAAGCTCCTCTTCGACCTGTGGCCTGAGGTTGAAGGGCACCCGCCGGTGTCGGAGTGCTACAGGCCTGACCGACGCGTCTATGTGCAGTTTGAATCTACGCCCCTTTAATTTTCCTAGGCCCTTGAACAGTTCTGGAAAATCCTTTAGCATGAAATCCGCATGCGCCTGGTGCACTTGATTGGCGAAGAATACCAGGCCGAGGTCTTCTGTCGTGTGGCAGCTCAGGAGGGTGCCTTTCTTTCCTTCCGTGATGTGAAATTTGGTCTTCGTGGAATATTCTCCATTGACTACGGTCGTTTGGATTACTCCTCGAAGGGGTAACGGTTCTGATCCCCCGTATGTGTAGATCCTTGCTGCGGAGGGTGTTAGTGTAGGCTTCGGGAACATCCTCTCGTATTGGTCCGAGTCCATGACATTCACGGACGCTCCCGTGTCTATCAGGGCACTGACGTTGGTCCCATCTACTGCTATGGAACACATGGGCGGCGGCCTCCTTCTCGTGGACGCTCGGCTTACATAGGATACGACGTACACCTCGTCGTCCTCGTCGTCTTTGTACCTGGGACGTCTGTCCTGGGCTTCGGCGTCCGGAGGAGGTAGTTCCTGGTCAAGTGATAGTTGTCGGATGCGCTGCGTCACTGCTCTGGCCCGTGGGCCTGCCGACCTGAACTTTCCCCCTCGACAGACGGCAGCAAAATGATTCAGGCGCCCACACTTGAGGCATGTCTTTCCTTTGGCGCCACATGTGGCCGTGGCAGGGTGGTCGTCACCGCAATGCCCGCACTGGTTCCCTCGTGGCGGGGCATTCCGCTGTCTCGTTGATGGGAATCTCCTCTGTATCGCATCGATCCGTTCTTCCTTGATCGGCGTAGTTCTCGCAGTGGTCGGGGCAATCACCGGGGTGCGCAGCGCTGCCTCCATCTCCTCTGCCCTGGCATCGGACAGCTCGTGCGACCTGGCTAGGATTAGTATTTCGTCGAGGGATATGCCTGGTTGCCTCAGGATTAGTTTTCTCAGCAGCTTCGATTTGCATCCCACTATGATCTGGTCCCTGATTTCATCCCGGGGGTTTATGAACGGGCACGTGCTGGCGAGCCGGCGGAGCCGGGCATAGTACATGTCAACAGACTCGGAGTCAGTCTGCCAGGCGCGTTTAAACTTGAATTTTTCAAAGTCATTATTGAGCTGGGGATCAAAATGTGCGTTTAGAGCCGCTACCGCGGCATCGTAGTCGTGCTCAGGCCCTGTGTTGGGGAGTGAATCAAACAGAACGTAGATTTCCTGTCCCCCGTACAAAAGGAGGAGCGACCTCTTTACCGTACCATCCGTTTCTCTGGTACCCTTAAAGTATAGATTGAGTCTCCCTACCCACGCCTTCCATCGGAGCGCCGCTGTGGCCGGGTCCGCTGTCTCGCTGAAGGGCGGAATGGGCGCTGCGCCGGCGTGCAGGTGGGCGGGCACTGCTTGCATGGGGGCTCCCACCTGGGCTTGAGCTTGCGGTAGTGCCGCAGGCATCGCTGGCGGCGGCTGGACCGCTGGCGGTGGGGCCTGGACAGCCCCATCCTGGGCCGCCCCAGTCACGTCTTGACTCATCGCGTGGCCTTGAGCATGAGGTCTTGGATCTTTCCGGTGGCGTAGCGTCGCGTGGTGGCAGGGCTTTGGCACAGCAGAGGGAAACGCCCACTAGGGCTCACCAGGTCAGTCGCTTGAATTTGCCAATGGTTGATTTGAGGTGGGGCACCCTGCGCACGAAGGAGAGCTGTGTTCGCGCACCTTCCCAGCACCAGCAGACCAGGAGAGTTGCAGGCCGGGCGCCAGTGAGGCCTGGTGACGGAAGTCCCAATCTGTGCTTGCCAAGGTTTGTATCAGCTCGGTGGAGCAGGCGCACCTGGGAGACCTGGAAACGGCAGGTCCCGACTTTCGTTTGCCAATGGTTGTTGCTGAGCTGTGGGGCTGGCAGGAGCGGGGCACTCGGAGGCTGTGCCCGGCGCCCTGGGCGTGCACGTCGTTGGGAGCGCAGCTCGCGCGCTCGATGCAAATGAGAGGCGGGCCCGCGGTAGGCCTTGGCCACGTGGTGCGGCCGCCGAGATCTTCCTGCGCGGCGGGTGGGCGCACTACTTCCGCGCCGGCTGGTGCAGGGGACACACGCTGGTGTCGCGCAAGCGGGGCAGACGGCCAACTCACCCGCAGGATCCACGGGCAGCACACCGACCCCTCGAGTCCCGCCAGCTGAAGGCGCTCCCTCACGGGAGACGCGTGGGCGGGCCTCGGGATGAAGGGGGATCGGCACAGCAACGCGGGTGGGCACCGCAGCTGGAGACAGGCGACGCGGTGCCACGGGAAGCAGCGGGGCACGCGTGGAGACAGACCGGCCTCGTCGCCAATGTGGCATTCAGGTAAGGCCCTGCACGTGGTGGACAAACACTGTAAATGATGACACACGCACTCGGTCACAGTTAGCCGGAAAGACCCCGAGCGGTCTTCCGCATGTTTATTTTATACCCCGGAGCGAGCCCGCCCCGGGGTGCGTGTGCGTGCGTGGGGGAAAAGGATACATTGTAGGAGAGAGCCCGGGTGGCTCTCTACACCGCCCACTCCCGGATCGGGTTCCGGTGACTGACAGCGTCTCACCGGCAGCCTCATCCCCGGCTCCCACCACCGCCTCCCACCCGCCCCGTGGTTATGTGTCCTACCAATTAGCGCGCGTCCGGGCCCTTCTAATGGCCACTTACAATAATATTATGAAAAACCTGCCGGGGCAGCCTGAAAGAGCAAGCTGACTGCGGCTCTCTATCACTGTCAGCCCCACACTGCCGAGAGGCTTCAATTTAAAGGGTGGGGGCACACTTCCAGCGCCGCTGGAAAGCCGAGACAATAGACACCCAAAGTCAAGTACCTGCGCAAGAACTTTACAAAAGTTTTCAACTTTTCTTGGCGAGATGCCTATGCTTATATTCACTTCCCACCACTCTTACTGGTCCCTCCATCTGAGGTACAAGATGGCTGCCTACACCTCCTGGTTTGAAGTGTTGGCAGCCAATTAGAGCCAAGCTCATGCTCGGAGGGTTAGGCTCCGCCCAGATATCGAAACATTTTCTTTTTTTAATATCTCAGGAACTACTGAATGGATTTACACCATTTAACAGAAAGGGCTCTTTCTGAACCAAGGGCTACTTTTTTGCCAAATATGGGGTAATTCCGTTCAGCAGTTGGGGCTGTAGCCCTGTCTAAAGTTTCCTACGGAAAATAACATGGGGAGAATACGGTTTGGGACCCCCCTTTTTTCTCTGCCTCGCTTGGCAAATCACCTGGAAACTTTCAAGATAGGAGCTGACCGGAAAGGGCCATAAGTTTTGAAAGTTTCGCGAAGATTCGTCAACCGGCGCCAAAGTTATTGGGAAAACAAAAAACGCTTTTCCTTAGGTCTGTTTTCGTCTTTGTCCGTCAAGTGAATGCTGTGTGGCGAAGTCTTGGAATATATATATGCTGGTTCTGTTGGTAATAAAACATCTTTTGCTGACTTCGTTGGTCCGTTCCTCATTTCTGCTGGCGTGGAAGCGGTGTCTGCGAGCGCAGAGCGTGCTGAGGAGGAGCCTTGATTTTATTTATATATATATATATATATATATATATATATATATATACACACACACACACACACACACACATCATTGGGCATCAAAAAGGTTCAAGTGGCATTGGACCTAAGGGAGGATCAATGTGAAGGTCTGTGGGCCCATGAATACCCTTCTTAGCGCAGGACTTTAATATGCCTCAAATTTCTCAGAGTGCTTGGGATACCCAATCAGTATGTTGCAGCTATAGCCAAAGCACAATATGACTTATATAGTGAGAGGTAAGACACTGACTCTCAGAACAAAGCTTAATAACGTGTATACTACAGGTATTGGTTATGGGGAATTGGGAGGGAAAGAGGAGTATGTTTAAATTGAGAGTATGTCCCTGAGCATGTCCACTCCTCTACTCAGATGTTGTAGGCGGGCATACATGTTGTAAGGTAGAAAACCCCATAAAAATAGAACTGAACCTAAAAATCAGGCATGGTATTCCTGCATCTGAAAAATCGAGAGCAGGAACACCGGGTGAGGTGTGAGTGGACCGAGAGGTATCCCACCTGGGAATAGCGCTCTGCCGATTCATAATCAGGGCCAAATGTGTGAAGTCTGTTAAATGCGAGTAGGAATTGCTGGGCTACTTTAAATTAAGGGCTATGAGAGAGGAGAACTTCTAGGCATATGCAACTGAAGTGACATAATTTAATGGAGGAAGAAGATTGAAGAATGGACTATCAGTCACCCGGTTTCACGGTTACAGGCAAATTCTTTCCTGGGCAATGACTTGTCTTCTGGATGACCAAGCTGCACTCCAACAACTCTGCCTCTCTCCAGCAGACTTTTGGTGTAACTTTGAGTCTTAGTCTCTGGTGCTGAATGGCAATGGGAAGTGGTTGCTGGGGCTACCAATTCAACACAGCAAGCGTCTTCAGCTGTTCTGGCCCTGTGCTATGAACAGGAGGTAAGCCAGTTTCTTACTTTGGTTGGGCTTCTGAGACGACCGCTCCAAAAGCAGGACACAGCATACACAGACCTTTCTCCTTAGATAGCTAGCAAGTTCGGCAGGCGCAGTCCAGACTGTTGCAGCATCTCTTTGCCGGTTTCTCGGTGCAGCAGGGCAGTCCTTCTTTGGTCCTCTTTTCCAGTCCAACGATATCTGACTTCAGATTGCCAGGGCTAAACATAGGCTACCAGGGTCCCTCTTTCCTGATGACTACTTTCTACAACGTTTGGCATGTAGTTATCCCAGGATCCACCATTCTGCCTGCTTCCAATATGTCACAACTCCTTTCCTTCTGTCTAGAGCTCCTTAGCCCAACCCAGAGGTATTGCTACCAAGGGGAATTCATGCACCTAGGAAAGCAGCATCCTGAGAACAGAGGACAGAGACGTTCTTCGAAGTTCAAGGTGGTGACCTGCTACATGTTCCACCAAGTGGGACATTTCAAGAGGGATTCTCAGATTAAAGACTCAGACCCAGAAACTCCTGTGATTGCAAGCATATTGAACACAAGTGAATGGGTCCAATAGGCCCTGTTTGTCCTCTACCTAGTACCTTTGGAGATCTGGGAGAGGGACTCACATGCTCTGAAGCACATTCAGCCTAACATGAGGTATTTTTATAAGGAAGTTAATATTAATGGGGGACTGTGTCTGTTTCGAGGGACACTGGAGCTTTCCACACTATGCAGAAAAGGAAGTACCTTAAGCCTGAGGAGATGGTACCTGTTACCAAGGATACCTGTTTGTTAGCCAGTGGAGGGTGCATGGAGTATACATACTCTTGCCAGGGTTGATATTGATCTCAAAGACAAGATAGCCATGGCTGATGTTGGGGTAAATGAAAAGCAAAATGCTGGATGTCTCTTGGGCTAAGGGTGCACATCAGTCTCATAATGGGACTAGGCTGATTCTTGATTTGCAGAGACCAAGGCATGCTAGTTTTCAGGAAAAGGCAGATGCTGTGAAGGCAGTGGCCATACGAGTCACACTTCTGTCCTAAAGGGAGAGGAGGATGAGGCTCCTGAAGCAGACCAGGTGCCTGAGTATGTATAAATAATCCAACCTAGTACGCGACTACAACCAGAGTACAATATGCAGTTCTAAAGATCAGCGGTAAAGCAATTAATACAACATAATACAATAAAACATGGGGGGTGTGGCTTGGAGCGCGATGGAGAAAGACGTGCACGGGTAGAGCTCCTGCTTGAGCTCCCCTCTCCCGGGCCGCTTCTGCGCGCTACTTCTCCTGATATCGCCGAAAACTGCTGGCGGACCAACCTTGAACCCCCGCCCACCCACTGACCGATCGCGGAACTGATCGGACGCCGAGAACCGCACCGGCACGCACTGGGAGGCAGTGCCCGGCGTTGCCGCGACATCCCTGGGGACCTCCATCACGCGAGGCCGAGGATCCGGCGCTGCAGCTAGGCCTGATCCTGAGGCCTACACAACACTCGACCGTATCCCGCGAGACCTGCAAGGGGCACCCGCGGAGCTGACCAAGCGGCTGGCCAGACCTTGGCTGACAGTCGGACCCTCCTCGACTGCGGCCCCCACCTGCGGAGAGCAGAGAGAGGCTGTCACCAAGAGCGGGGCCGCCACTGGAGGAGCTTGGCGACGCGGCGCGGGAGGGGACTGAGACCGGCGCGGCCCCGTCGGCGCCCCCCTGAGGGTGAGCCACAACTGAACCAAGACGTTGCCCGGATATCACCGGTGAGTGGCTGCGGGGGGCGCAGACTGGATGCGACAACGGCCCCCCCCACACACACACCACAGCTAAGGGACCTGTCTCTGGGCCTAGAGGCGCGGCCTACTGGCGTTCTTGCGAGATCCTACACTGGGACTGGGTCTGAGAGGTGACCCCCCCCCCTCCTTAGCAGACCTCCGACGGTCACAGCATCTCACCCCTGAAAAACAGTACAGGGCCTCACCTGGACCACCGGGCCCCTACTGGTGTAACCTGCTTGACAAGCGCCGCATCGGAGAGAGGGCTCCACGTACCCTTTCCCTCCCCCCACCAGGGCTACCGCGGGGACGCAACGAGGCACACAGCACACGGCACGGACACCCGGGGCATGAGTGGGGCTGCGGTTGACAAGGGGACTCCTACCCGTTATCTGCCGACATCATCGGACAGCGCCTCGGACTGCTGACGCTATTACTGCCCCCACGCCTGCAACGACGCGGCGCCTCGAGCTGCCCAGGGGAGGGACGCACTTGACAACTGGCAGACGGGAACTTCTGGCGGTGACCTAGAACCACCCCCTCTGAAGGCAAGCAACCCTCCATATCCTGATCTCACAACTTTGACTACAGTTCTGGGAGTTACTGTGCTGAAGTGGCCGCCAAGTGACACTGCGCCAGCCCTGCGCTGCATGGACACCTACTCTATGACCGCTGCGGGAAGGGCCGATTGACCCACCTCACCCACAAGCCGACACGTCTACGCACGCATCTGGAGGGTGCCCTCGCCACCTGCCCTGCCTACCTGTACACTCAGCTGTGCCCTCTGTGACTGGACCCAATGCCTGGCAGCTGCTTGACACAGGTGCACATACGCTCTTGCGTGCCTGAACTGAGTCCTGGATATCTGACCCGCCACACGCCTGAGCTGACCCGCTTGCGGACAGGCCGAGAGCAGCTGCCACGCCTCGTTCATGTCTGGAGGGGTGAAGACGCGGACCGGCACCGGAGGCACGACACCGAAAGGGAAACTTTCCAAGACGACGTCCAAGATGGATGCAGAGATGGTGACGTCCAAGTTAGATAATGTACTAGCCGTCATGGAGCGACTGGAGGAATCCATGCAACAAACCCGCGCCTCTCTTGAAACCAAAATAGACAATGTGGCGATCGACCTGACTCACCTCAGAGCCGACCACAAGAAACTCCAGGAGCGCACTACCACCTTGGCGGGGGCGGTGGCAGAGCTAAATCCCACGGTGGACCAAGCGGACAAACATATCCGAGATCTGCTCAATAGAGTGGAATTTTTGGAAGAACGGGCGGAGGATGCGGAAGGACGGGCAAGGAGAAACAACATTCGCCTCGTGGGCATCCCGGAGAAATGGGAAGGGGTTGATCCCACCCGGCGGGTGGAAGACTGACTGCGTGACCTGATACCAAAAGACACACTGTCGCCTCACTTTGTGGTGGAACGCGCTCATCGGGTACCCACGAGGCCCCTCCCCCCGGGCTCCAACCCCAGGCCACTCATATTTCGAGTCCTGAACTACAGAGACCGCGACACTATACTGCGGGAAGCTAGGAAACTTGATGACGTCCAGATAGACAACGCCACGGTGATGTTTTTCCCAGACTACACCGTGCAGGTACAAAGGCAACGCCACTCCTTCCTAGCAGTGAAAATACGGCTGTGACAGGCGGACCTCAAATACTCGCTGCTCTTCCCCGCGAAACTGAGGGTGGTGGCGCAGGACAAAACGCACTTTTTCAACAGCCTGGAGGATGTGGAAGCCTGGCTTGATGGAGGGGTAACCGAGGCGCCCAGGAGGGCACATGGCACCACCACGTTCTCGCACGCGCGCGGACCGCGGCGACGCTGCAGGCACAGAACACCCACCCCCACCCGCGCCCAGGAAACACCACATCGCTCTCCGCCCACGGACCTAATCTGACAGGAACAACAGGATGCGCTTCGCAAAGTAACGGCGATCAGCAGCTCTCTGGCCCTATCCTCAGCTCCAAATGCCAGCCCGTTCACATTCCCGAGCGACGATGAAGCGATCTATGGCCTACCGGACTCCCAGCACTCAGCGGAATTCCCTGTCGTCACCCCACAGACGGTGGACCTTCTCGGCTGAGAGGGAACTGAGAAGTCTTCCTTTCCCATGTGGCGCGACTGGTATGGCTGCACGGTTGTCACACTGACTTGCCCAGACTACAGATCTGACTGTTGCGGGGATCTCCCTGCCCTGAAGGATTGAACACAATCAGGACGCAGTGAGTAACATTCTCTTTTCATACACACACGGCTTTGCCTGCCAACCTGAACAGTGCAGCACCTTGGCGGCGGCCACATATCAGCCGGGGACCTCTGTACTCACATCTCTAGTGACGGGGGTCCTGTGAAAGCCCTTCTCCCATTCTCTGGTGGCGGGGAACTTTACTTGGAACACTCATGGCGGGTGGATTAATGGGCCTGCCAGACAGGCTCGGCGACTCTTTACTGGCCCGGGAGAGGTGGCGTGTTCCTCTTCAGCTACACCAACACTACGACTGTTGTTGCAACGGCCACCTAGCACCTCCTAGAACTGTATAGTTTACTTTAGCTCATTAGAGTGTTTGGACGGCGACATGTTGTGCAGCCGACCTTTTGGTATTAATTACGATGTTGCCTTTTTTTTGGCTTTTTGTGTTCCCCTTCCTTCCTACCCTTCTGCACCAAGGGGGATCATTGGATGATGTGCTTACTGCTGGGCGTGGTGTGAGGGCGGGGGTGGGGTTGAGGAGCTGGAGGGAAGCTGGATCTGAGGGACTAAACCTGACGGAAGGGAATGAAACCTTCATGAACAGTGACTATGGCTGACATCCGAATGTGTACCTGGAATGTCAGGGGCATGCACACACCAGCTAGGCGATATCAGATTTACTCTTATTTGAAACGCCACAAGATAAATATAGCTCTGCTTCAGGAGAGGCATCTGAACAGGAGATAAAGGCGTTACATCGCAGGTTGCGCGGGCAACTCTACACTACAGATTACTCTTCATTCGCACGCGGTGCCCTAGTATGGGTCCGACCTGGGACCCCTTGGGCGGTCACAGACACATACATAGACTCTGAAGGCAGGTTTGTGGTGGCACAGGGTAGGCTAGATGGGCAACACGTGGTACTGGTCTCCCTCTACTCCTCAAACACAGATCAGGGTGGTTTCCTGACACGCTTCTCCACGACGATGGCGACCTGGCACGCGGTCCCGTGGATACTAGGGGGTGACTATAACTGTGAGTTAGACACGACACTAGACCGCTCCTTCCCACCCCCACCTGGTGCACCAACACATGGTGCCACGAAGGCACTGCTTGGATGGGCCACACAGTGGGATCTACATGACGCCTGGCGATCACACAACCCTGCGACACGAGTATACTCCCACTACTCGAGTGCGCACAGACTACACGTAATGTAATGTAATGTGTATACTTGTAAAGCGCACTGTTGCCAGCCGGCGTCCTGGCGCTGTATACCGCTGGGGAACCCGTCCTGGCTTTCCCTGTGGGATGGTCCCTGCTGGGAATCCCCAAGGTGGAGCCAGGCATCCCCGGCATTGATGGGGCCGTTGTGGAGATTAGGCAAGCTAATGCCCAGAGTTGCCGAGTGGGACCCCGGTTAGAGTAGGCACCGAGGCGAGAATTATCGAGTCCGCTGACCCTGGTCCACGACCCTGCCGCGTCGGGAATCGAACCCTGGTCCCGGGCCGACTTCTGCTTCCGGGTCTGCCGCCTCTAACCAGTGAGCCACAGCCACACGTACGTTTGGATAGGTTCATGGTATCCGCTGAGCTGCTCCCGCTTGTTACAGATGCGCGATACATGGGACGCACACACTCAGACCACAACCCACACTTCCTGACTATCACCTGGGAACGCCCACACCCGCCCATTCCCACCTGGCGACTACAACCAGCGCTACTACTAGATGCGGCTTTCCGCGACTCTCTCCTCACGCAAACTGCCCAATATTTTGAAGAGAACTCTGGCACGGCATCCTCACCCCAGGTCGAGTGGGATGCCTTTAAAGTAGTGATTCGGGGACACTGTCTGGGAACGCAGGGGCACATGAGACGTCAGTTGGAGGGCGACTTATTAAGACTAGAGACTGACCTGCTAGATCGGGAACGAGAGGCGGTTGATGGCACGGCCGACCCGCTGACGGAGGCCCATACTGAACACGCGCGCCTTTTGGAGCAACTGCGTAGCCTCAACTATGCTGCACACTCGGCACGGACCCACCACCTAAGCGATAGGCCCGGCAAACTATTGGCCTGGCTGGTTTCACAGGTTGACCGAGTGGCCCCGGTGGCGGCGCTACATGGTGACGGACAGGAACTAGTATACTCCCAGCGCCTCATTCACGAGGCGTTCTTGTCTCATTATGGTGCCTTGTATCACTCCCGACTCCGTGATCCCAGCCCTGCTGTGGCGGAATACCTCTCCCCCCTCCAGATGCCGCAACTTACAGCTGTACAACAGGATGACCTTGGGGCTTTGCTCGAGCCAGAGGAGCTACGGGAAGCCATATTTAATCTGTCCAACGGTAAGTCCCCTGGCCCCGATGGGATACCGGCTGAGTTTTACAAGGCTGGTTCGGACATTCTCATCCCGGAACTCCTGAAAATGTACAACGCGGCTGGGGAAGACTCCTCTCTCCCACCCACGCTAAACGAGGCAAATCTGATCTCCATCCCCAAGCCCGGCAGAGATGCCACACGAGTGGGCTCATACCGACCCCTAGCACTCCTAAATACGAATTATAAAATACTGGCCTCTACCCTGGCTCGGAGACTGGCCCCTCTGGTGCCACTCTTGGTACACCATGACCAGAACGGCTTTGTACCGGCGCGCCACACATCTTACAATATCCGTCGCCTGTTCCGGGTGCAGGAATATGCTGTTCGACACTGGCCACGAGCAGGGTGCCTGGTATTGGACCTCGAGAAGGCGTTTGATTCCGTGGAATGGCCATATCTAAAGGCGATAATGGAAAAATACAACCTGGGGGACGGATATGAGACTATGGTCAATCTGCTGTACTGCAGACCTACCGTCAGAGTCCGCACCGGGCAATTGCTGTCTGACACCATTCATGTGCAAAGAGGCACCAGGCAGGGCTGCCCCCTGTCGCCCTTGCTCTTCTCATTGGCCATGGAGCCCCTGGCCACGATCTTCAGGGCCCAGGGACAGGAGTGGGGAATCCAGATGGCAGACGGGCTACATGTGGTCTCGCTTTATGCAGACGACTTGTTGCTATATGTCAAAGATCTAACCAATGTCCCGGAGTCATTTACGGATGTTTTCCGGACCTTCGAGGATATGTCAGGGCTACGAGTCAACTGGTCCAAGTCGGGAGCCTACTCCTTCAGCCCGGACACGCCAGAAATCGACATCCACATCGGTGGAGAGAGGCTGCAATGGTACCCCACCACGTTCCGATATTTGGGTATCCATATCTACAGGGCCCCGGCAGACATTCTAGAGGGGAACCTGCTACGGGCGATTGCCTCCATCCGAGCCCAAATTGGCTTTTGGAAGACCCTGCCTCTGAATGTGCCTAGCCGGGTGGCACTGACCAAAATGATAGTCTTGCCAAGACTACTATACTACTTCGCCAACATCCCGACGTATGTACCCAACAAAGTGTTTCGGGAACTGGAAGTCTTACTTCGTAACCTTGTCTGGAACACGGGTCGGCCCCGAGTAGCACTGGCTAAATTGTACATGACCACCGAATTGGGAGGCTTGGCGGTTCCCAATATGGAACTATGCTACTTAGCAGCGCAGCTACAATGGGTGTGGGGATGGCTCTGCGTCAAAAACCTGGGAGATACCGCTTCAGACACTACTGTCTGGACCCAAATGCAAATATGCACGCTGTTTCACCCTATGACCCGCTCCCCCAGCCCTACACAATTACACCTCTGCGATGCCTACGGCTTACCCGTACCACGAAGCTGTATGCCCCGGTAATCCCTCTCCTGGGCACTCCCGGAGCGGCGTGGTTGCTGTCGGAAGCCCTTTTGGTCAGCTGTACACGTGCTGGAATAGACTCCCTGGGTGATCTCTATGCAGATGGCACGCTACTCACCTTTGCAGATCTCACCGCTAGCACCGACCTCCCTGCGGGACAATTTCTATTGCATGCATCCCTTATCCACACACTGACCACCTCCTGGGTTGACATATCGGAGGAGCTGCCGATGCACTATTCCATGCAGTACCTGCATGTCATGGGTAACGGCTCGCATATCATACACTGGCTGGTACAGGCCCTACTGCTACACACGCAACCTTCCACACTGCCACTCAGAGAAAAATGGGCGACCGATAGAGGGAGGGATTGGACTGACAAGGAATGGGCAATTATACTGCATGGACCGACTAATATCCCGCGCAACCCCCGTTTCAAACTTATCCAATTCTATATTTTGCACCGAGCCTACCTCACACCTGCCAAGATAAACAGATACTTCCCGGTCACTGACACAGCTTCCCAACGATGCTCTTTGGAAGGGGCGGATCTTCTGCACATGCTTTGGCACTGCTCTGCCATACAGCTGTACTGGAACGAGGTCACGACGTTGCTCACGCAATGCACGGATGAACATGTGCCACGAACGTGTGAAGCCTGTATTTTGGGGCTTTATAAACGCACGAAAATCAACAAAGTGCAAGCGAGGTTCTGGGATATGGGATTAATCACGTCCAAACGCTTACTAACTAAGCACTGGAAGGCCAACGCCCCCCCGCCCCCCCGCCCCCACACCAAACACTGGCATACATCTTTCATTAATTGGGCACGGGCGGAAGGCACGGTGCTCCTCCGAGAGGAAACTGCAGGGCTCCGGAAATTCCCCATTGCACAGCTCTGGGGTGATCTTCTTACGTCCTTCCAATGAACCTGTCAGGAACAGGGGATAACTTGAGCTCATATGACCCTACACCGCCACGGAGACGGGGAACACTACGGACAACTTTAAGCGCTGCCCCAATGGTCACCGGCGCCTCCACCCCCCTACACTTACATAGCGCCAAACCCACGCTCATCCGATCACTCCTGCCCACTTATTGCGCGTGCCCCGCCACAGATAGCGGTCAGATACGCCCGGCGCGTCAGTTGGCGTCCCCTGCTTGACAGATCCTGATCATATCCCTCGGAGAAGAACCCCTCCAACAGCCACACACTGGAACAACCGACCACATGCCTTCATCCGGCCCCCCCGCGCTGTCCTCCCACACCCCACCCCGGAACCACAGACCCCTCACCAAGACTACAACTACCCTCCCCCGTACCGCGCCTATGGACACAACTGATCCCTTACCCTCCCTTCCCTAGTTCTTTTACTATTGCGTTAGATTCGGTACTGGTTTGTTTAATGGTCACGTTCCCCGACCAAGCCCTTGATGGGTACAGACGAAGATCCAACACGCTGTGACTATGTCGCGAAACGACATGCGCCTATAGTTGCGTTACGTCTCTGTTGCCATGACATGCCACAACACAACACATGCACGGGACGTAAATAATATCTGGGATAATTGCACTGGGACACTGGCCGAACGAGCCCACACGCGGGCCTCCGCCACTGGCAATCATTCATATATCACAGACACACAGGAGGGTTCAACTCACACTGAGATAACAACCATTTGAGACTCCGCTGTGGTGAGCAGCGCCTGGCGTCGTCGATCATACATGACTAACATTTTGCGTTAGTGAGCTATACCACTATACGTTAATCCGCGACATGGTGGCATCACAGGCACAAGAACTTTGATACCTTCCTTCTCAGTCCGCACGTTACCTGATAATTGCTGCTGCTGTTAGATTGTGTTATGAACTCGAATTGCAGCTCCTACAGTGCAGATGCTGGATAGACGATGTTATGATCAACCCGACAACAAAAAATTACAAAACCTGTAGACCTCACAGTTACAGCACTGCACACTGAATTATGTCTCCGTACCCATCCTGAACTACGCCGCCGGACCCCCGGGTTGCCGGCTAATTGGCTGTGTTACACTACCAGTATTACATCTCACTGTTTATCTTTGATGCCGGCACTTGCGGACAGCAGGCTACGTGACATGTACAACTATGTATTCTTTGTTTATGTGCACAAAAAAGGTCTTTAAAAAAAAAAAAAAAAAAAAATACAATAAAACATAATTTAAACACATTATAAATGAGTAGGAGGAAGCGTTACAATATTTCATAGTGTGGTGCCTCTTCTGTTGGACCCAGGATAGATTGAAACCTCACTTCTACTGGCCAGGGATGCTTGGCGGGTGCTGCAGTGCCTCCTGCGTGTTGCCGACTCTCCAAGTAGGACCACAGCTTCGCACGTGCCCACGGATGGGGATCCCTTTGAGATGCTGCACTCTTCCTTGCTGTTTGGAATGGGTTAAACTGGTTATCGGCCTGTGGGCCCCCGTGAGACTTGCTGCTAAGAGCGCTGTGCTGCCAAGAGCGCTGTGCTGCCAAGACACTTATCACTACTTTCTAAGAGTGGAAGTGGACTCTTGAGTTAAGGCTACAAGAACATTTCCTGGAGGCAGCCACCAGTGAGAGGGGAATAACCCCAATCACATTACATAGAGCTTGTGGAACAGGGATCTGCCAGTGAAACACTAGAGCCCCAGCCTCAAGGGGGAATGTGTTATTGTTTACCTATATTGTAACATTTAATTGAATGCGAAGAGTCAGAAATAAAAGACTTCTTTTTATTATAAAAATAAGTATTTGATTAAAATGTGATTGATTGACATCGCTGTGCGTTCTTTGAGTTATGAATTGTGTTCACTAATCTCTATTCGCACATCCCCCAAGTGAGATTTTGACTACTCGTCCACAGCTACAACAGAGAGTTACGTGCAGAGGGGGTACTTGGCCCAGTTGCTCAGGATCTATAGTAGGCTGGGTCCCATGACATCAGGAATAACACACTTCAAACCACATGGTTGGATCCAGTAACCCATGCGTGCCCCATGGCCTCTGAAAGGTGTTCTGACAGGTGGTTTACCAAGGCAGTAAAGGGAAACTCTGCCAGAGCACATCAGGAGGAAGTGGGATCTTATCCTGCCATGTCTCTAGTTTGCTTATTGAGAGATTCCACAGGCGGCGGTAGGGTTCAGTCCCTTTGAGCTTCTGTATGGATACCCGGTGAGGGCTCCACTCACCTTAGCCAGAGGAGGGTGGAAAGGAACCTGAGAGTCTCAAGAGAATAAAGTGGTGGACTATGTGTATGGCCTCAGGATGTTGATGACGCACAACAAGAGTTAGGTAAAGAAAAACCTTCAGCCTAGCAAAGCGCTGATGAAGGACTGTATGACCACATAGCTGCACTGAGTGGGTATCAGGAAATTCAGGAGGTGTTGGTGTTAAAGCCTATTTGTCCCAGGGCTTTGGTGGACAAATAGTGTGAACCATACAAGGTACTTCAGAAGGTTTCTGAGGTTAACTACTTGGCGGACCCATGTGCCACAACATAATACAAAGAGGTGTTTCATGTGAACAGTTGAAGCCTTACGTACCAGGAGATTACACTAAGAATATCATGGCTATGGCAAAGGAAGTAGAAGATAGTGAGCCTCTTCCTTTCTTGCTGTATAGGGACATGAGGAGTCACCCGAAGCCATTAAAGAGTGGAAGGCGCAGGCCTTGGCAAAAAATTACCCTGGAAGCTTTTAATGAGATATTTCCTCAATTCAAGGTGGACCCTGGGCAACATTGCCAGGATCCCTCGGCTATGTTGGCCAGTTTTAATTCTGCTTTAGTAAAGACATTTGATGTAGTTATTCCTGAGAAAAAAAAAACCCAGTTACTCAGCGGCCTTCTACCGCCTGGTATTCTGGTGACCTGAAAACTAAAAAGTCATTATGTAAAGCTTTGGAGAGACGTTGGAGGTGTACAAAAAATTCTGCTGATAAACTAACTTACAAATCAGCTTTATCTCATTATGATCAATCAATCAAAACTGCCAGATGTCTATATCTTCGTAACCAAATAGAACAATCTGGAAATTCCTCTAAAGCATTATTTAACATTGTCAAGGATTTTTCATCCCCTCCAGCTTGCAAACAGCCACCACCAGAATCCCAACCACTCTGTGACTCAATAGCATACTTTTTCCAAGAAAACATTTCTTTGATTTATGCTAATTTTCCTTTTATGAGCACTAACAACACCGGACCCATTAAGAATCTAGACGCTTCTTTAACATCCACCACCTGTTATCTTAACCAGTTTGAGACCATTTCGCTGGAGGATACTAACAATTTATTGTCGGTAGCAAAATCGGGTTCACCGGCTGACTTATGTTCCCCCAGCATTATGGCCCTCCTGTCCCCAGCGTGTGCTCCTGCAATACAAACATTTTTTAATTCTTCTATTTTGACTGGTCTTATCCCGGCCACCTGGAAGGAAACCTACGTTCGACCCATTCTTAAGAAACCATCTGCAGACCCTCAGGTGCTCAGCAATTATAGACCAATATCTCTCCTGCCCTTGCTCTATAAAACATTGGAAACGGTCATAAACCAACAACTCAGCCAGTATTTAGAACTTAATGACATTCTCGACTCTTCACAGTCGGGCTTTCGTCCGGGTTTTAGCACAGAGACGGCCATTTTGCCTGTCACTGATTCGTTGAGACTAACTCTTGACACTGGAGGTTCCATGATACTGATCCTCTTGGACCTCTCCGCCGCATTCGATACTATCTCTCATCGACTGCTGGTGGAATAATTACATGGGTGTGGTATCAGGGGTGGGGCCCTGCAGTGGCTGAGGAACTTCCTAACCGATAGATGGCAAACCACTATTCTGGGTCCCTTTACATCTCAAAAATATTTGTCGGACAAGGGAGAGCCCCAGGGCTCTTGCCTAAGCCCCGCGCTTTTTAACGTGTATATGGCTCCTCTGGCCAAGATCGTCCAACCATTCGGCTTTGATATAGTATCGTATGCCGACGATACACAGGTGTTATTTCCAATTGGTTCCAACGCCCCCGACGAGAAATTATGTTTCTCCGGGGGCATGCTGGCAATCTCAGACTGGATGATTGAGCGATGTCTCCAGCATAACCCGGAAAAAAATGACCTTTTGGTCTTTGGTAGAGCTGCTCACACCTGATCGGCCGACTGGTGGCCTTCCCAGTTGGGAGATGCCCCTACCCCCACCTCCTCAGTAAAAAGTCTAGGAATACAACTGGATCACAAATTCACCATTAAAGATAACATCAAGAACATTTCAGGGGCATGCTATTACAGCCTCCGACTTCTACGTAGGATACTTCCCTATCTGCCATTAGAACACCGCAGAACTGTAGTCCAGGCGATGGTTATGAGTCGCCTTGACTATGGGAACGCGCTGTTGGTGGAAGGGGGTGAGACTACGTTAGCTAAACTTCAAGTGATCCAAAACACTGCAGCGAGGATGGTTCTAAACCGCCCCCCAGGCTCCCCATCTCTTCCTTTACTTAGAGAGCTTCACTGGCTTCCAGTGAAAAAAAGATTTTAAGATCTGTTGTCTCTCTTTTAAAGCACTCAAGGGGTGGGGCCCCCGTTATCTGCAAAAAAAAAGCTCTGCAAACAGATGCTTGGATGTCATCTAAGATCAATTTCATTGTCCCTTCTGAAGGTCCCTCGTATCCGTTTAACCTGTACAGGTGGTAGAGCGTTTTCATAGATTGCTCCCAAGTACTGCAACTCGTTACCAGAGGCTCTGCGTAAATCCACATCCTTTCTGTTTTTTTAGAAAACAACTCAAAACCTTCTTGTTCTAACCTGCTCCTGTTTGAGTAATTCCATCTAGACTTGCTTCATGTTATCTCCTAGGTAAGCGCTGAGTTGCCCCTGGGTGAGTTACGCGCTATATAAGAGTCTGTAACATAACATAACATAACATAACAGGGGTTCAGTTGTACAGACCAGGAGCGATATTTACAAGAAAATGTTGAAGTGCAGTGGTACGCCCAAATTGGCACTGCTGTGCTCTGACATTTTCAAAACACAAGGATGCGCCGCTTTTACAAAAATACGGCGCATCCCTGCGTTTCCTCTAGCGCTGGTTAAATATGCTGCCTAGTGCCAGCGCTGGCACCCTGCTGCGATGTTGCAGGTAAGCACAACGTCCTGCAAATAAACAATCAATAAGGATGATTTCTTCTTTCTATATTGTGCTACAGAATGCAGCATTCATAGAAAGAGCAAAAAACAAGGAGAGTTGAGTATTTCCACATCCTAAGACCAGGTATTACCTGGCCTTACCTGGCCTTAGTTTATGACACTGCCCCATTCTTGTAAATCTGGTGCAGCCTCAAAAAGTAATGCATGCTGCGGTGGAACATCAATTTGCCCCCAGGTATCTCCAACCAGTCGATCACAAGCTACCAGTAGTTCAAAGACACTCTTGGAGTAGCTTGCTGCCTGCTGTTTGCTAAAGTCATGAAAAGTTAATTGAAAAAATAAACATATCTCGATTAAATATGAATAGCGATTCAACCTTAGTTCATTATGCTTGCAAGTCTTTTCAAGTGAATGCTCTGGCTTGCCACTTGCTCAAGGCCAGCATGACGCTAGCAGCAGCCAAGCGCTGGAGTCTTGTGAGAGGACTGGTGCTGTGGCTGGGGGGCTGAGGCTAGGATTGTGCCTGTTGGCAGATCCCAGCACACAGTTCTGCTGTCACACCGAGAGGAAACAGGGCCTTACATTAAGCCGTGCCTGACTCCGTTTTCCCCACCGCACTGTATTAGGGTATTCAATTAAAACTTGAGGTTAATTACATTATGAGAGCAATATGCTGTGGGTGAATGCCTTTAACTGGGAGAAAAACATAATGAAGAGTCAACTTTAAAAAAAAGTTAACTCTTCATTTTAATGTTATCCCATTTAAAAGTGTTGCATTTACAAACAGGTGACATCTTGCACCCAATGGATGGTAGACATAGTGCAATATTTATAAGGGAAAAATACAGCTATTGTTTTAAGGGGTGAAATTGAAGGAAATTTAAAGCATGGGGGCTTAGTCATTATGGGATAGCCATCGCCCAAGTCAGAGTAAATGGGGCAGCATCAAAGGGGTATATTCTCAAGAAGGTGTGATAACCATCGCAAAAGTAACGTAACGCAATTTCCAACATTGCAATGTATCGTGGGAAATCAAGCATTCTCAACCTGGCGGTACCATGCAATAGTCTCCAGATAACGCGTCAACTGACCGCGTTAAAATCAACGCCACGCTGCAAAAATGCAAACATGAACGCAAAAAAGCTGCGATGAGGCCAATTGCGGTACTAAAATCAGCGAAAACCAGCTACAGGCCTGCAATTCACACGCGTCATGTGGGAAAAATCATCATAAAAGTAGAAAAAAAACTGACAAACAAATGCCAAACAACAGCGAAGCACAATGGATGGTGCCGGAGCAAGTGCAGAGGAGAACCAAAACTCCACAAGCCCCCCAGAGGACCTGCCTGGGGCCTCGGGTCAGGGAAGGCCAAGGAGAAGAAGAGTAGGAAGAAGCGGTTCAGTCCGCAGGAAAACAGGATCCTGATAACAGAGGTGGTCAAACACCATCAACAATTGTTTGTCACCTCCACTGTGTCATTGGCAACCAAAAATGGACTATGGTAGTCCATCGTGGACAAGGTGAGTGCAGTGGGAGTGCTGAAGAGGACAATGGAAGAGGTCAGAATGCGCTGGAATTACATAAAGCGCAAAACCAAGCGTAAACTCACCAACAACCAGAGGGCAGCAATGCAGACTAGAGGTGGGAGTTCTGCACCACAGGAGGAGCTGGACGATATGGAGGAAATGGTGTCCACAGTCATCAGTGGGGAGACGGTGACTGAGTTGGGGGACTAGACACTGATCAATATGACCGAACACAACAGTAATAGTGTGAGTAACAACCAGGGACTGGGGGACGGGGGGAGATGGCACACATGCACAATTGAGCTGAGCACATCTGCGGACAAACCATGCCCCAGACCCAACTCTCACCAAAGGACCAATGAACCCAAGTATACAACATCTCAGCACTGTATAAGCAGAGAAGGCAAAGGCACATCGCAGAAAAGTGATAAGGGGCAGCAAAACAGAGCTGCAGCGTCCACCCTCCGAACTGCAGCACACACACATGACATGCAGAGCACAGCAACGCTGACAACAATGTGGCACAAACCGCAACACGTCCACAACAGAACACAGGACACAACTGGTGCCGGCTGTGTGTAGAAACTGGCCAATCACAACTGGCATTGCAGGGAAATGTGAGATGATAATGTACAAGTACAAACACACACACGTCTGTTGTCGAAATGTCCACTGTCCCCCATCAAATAGGCAGCTCCTCCCAAACAGCCACGATGTACACAGTCATGCAGTCTGTATGTAAACATGTACAATGCGATTACACACATGTGAACAGCTTGTTAAACTGCATCTCCCCTTCACATTGCAGAGGGACAATCAACACCTCCTGCAGAGCAGCCCAACCCTCTCTTCTCTGATGACGAAGAGGACCACCACAGCTTCGACTCAGACGCCCGCCAAGAGTTCATTGACAGCCTCCGCAGCCCACCTCCAGGAGCAGGGCAGACCAGCTGCAACGAGGACACCCCACCCCCTGCACAGAAAGCACAGCAGGCAGCACCCACCAACACGGCTGCCTCCCAGAACCCCACGAAGAACACATGGTCTTCCAACGCCGTGTGTTGGGATGCCAGGAGCAGCTGGCTTTACAGGTGTGGGTGGGCTTTGACCACATGGCAGACAAACGAGATGTTATACGTGGGTGTATAAGTCTCATCAGGGACCACTCACAGTTCCTAACGGGCACCCACAGTCCTCTCCATGCTCTCCAATGAACCATGGCTAACATTGCCAGAGTCCTGATTCAGAGACAAGAATGACTGACTAGTCTGAGTGGCTCCAGCGAGCTTGCCTGGGAGGTGGGAAACGTGCGGAGGCTCATGGAGAGGGCCAATGCGGAAAGAGTGGCTGCCACGACTGCACACCAGCGAGTGGTAGCTGGGTTCCTCAATGACCTCAAAACCATCCTCATTGCATTGCTGCCACAAGGCCTGGCGCTGATGCATGCTGCTGCTGCTGCTACCACTATATCCACATCTCCGCCCCCTGAAGTGTCAGTGCCACACAGTGTGGCAGACATTCCACCTCCGGCCCTTGAGGTGTCACTGCCACACAGTGCTGGAGAAAGGCCAGCACCACTCACACGTGAGGCGCATGGAACAGCAGAGGACGAAGAGGCGGATGAAAGCGCCATTGTGGTAAGAAGGACGCAGTAGCATTCATCTCCTCCATCTGGCCCGTTTCACCTTGGTTCTGCCCTCTGCATCATCACCTTCCACTGTCCCCTGATGCACTCTGCGACACTCACCTTGGACCTCGCAAGGGACTGCCTTATTCTGTTTGATCGTCAATGACACAGCAAACAGACTGTAGAATGAACTCTTCCTCTACCTTTGGACTTGTCATTCCTTAAAGGACTCTGGCAGGCTCGCCGCGGGCCAATATTGTAAAGTGGGGTTTGCATGGCCCTGCACTGCTCCAGATGCAGCACTCCACTGAATGTGCATTGAACATTCAGAATCACACACATTTGTCTTGTCTATGGTCTTTCATGTGTGGTAGTATTGATGAATGTAGGGTCAGTGAATTCCCCCTACGTCCATGTGGCTCATGTTGTTGGACTTGGGTCACAGGGAGACACATTGTCGAATGTTGTCCGGGTAGCGTTGACGCAACACAGCGACACAAGCACTTGTTACTTCCTAGTCCAGCCCCGTACGGAACAACGCTCAGAGCCGGGGTCATTGTTCAAACCCTTACGCTGGAATGGAATACGCCAGGCCAGCCCATGGTGCTTACGCTCCAGTGGGGGAAAACAACACTACATGTGCCAGGACTTCCCTGTAGTGATCTGCTGGTTACAGGTCTAGTTATCAGCGTGCCACAGCCACTCCCTCACGGCTGGTATACACCCACACCACACCCATCCAGCACACGCATCACAGGACATGTGACCTTGCCAGTAAAAAGGCCCAGGCACACGGGCACGACACCATTTTCAACCTCTCTCAGGGTGTGCATGTAGGCATGGGGGCCCAGGGGCCTGCGTCCGCAGGCCCAGAGATGACATGATGGCGTCCGCACCACGATATCCAATCATAGAGGGTCCATGATTAGCGGGGCACAGACTTGGTGGCACCGGATACACTGCAACCGGCACAGGCACACCGCCACGGGATGGAGACTTTCGGTGCACTGAGGTAGGGGCACCTTAAGTGCTGAGCGGGTGTGCAGCCTGCGATGATGCCCCATCCCGGCGGTCCAGACGGCTCAGGTTTTGTGTGCCATGCTGGACCGCAGTGTAGGCCTGAGCCTCGCGGTTCACAGAGTTAGTGGCACCTCAAGTGCTGAGCGGGTGTATACTCTTGCCAGGGTTGATATTGATCTCAAAGGCCATCACCACCCCCTTTTGTACCACTCAAAGGCAAGACAGCCATGGCTGATGTTGGGGTAAATTAAAATCAAAATGCTGGATGTCTCTTGGGCTAAGGATGCACATCAGTCTCATAATGGGACTAGGCTGATTCTTGATTTGCAGAGACCAAGGCATGGTAGTTTGCAGGAAAAGGCAGATGCTGTGAAGGCAGTGGCCATAAGAGTCACACTTCTGTCCTAAAGGGAGAGGAGGATGAGGCTCCTGAAGCAGACCAGGTGCTTGAGTATGTATAGATAATCTAACCAAGTACGCGACTACAACCAGAGTACAATATGCAGTTCAAAAGATCAGCGGTAAAGCAATTAATACAACATAATACAATAAAACATAATTTAAACACATTATAAATGAGTAGGAGGAAGTGTTACAATACTTCATAGTGTGGTGCCTCTTCTGTTGGACCCAGGATAAATTGAAACCTCACTTCTACTGGCAAGGGATGCTTGGTGGGTGCTGCAGTGCCTCCTGCGTGTTTCCGACTCTCCAAGTAAGACCACAGCCTTGCACGTGCCCACGGCTGGGGATCCCGTTGAGATGCTGCACTCCTCCTTGCTGTTTGGAATGGGTTAAACTGGTTATGGGCCTGTGGGCCCCCGTGAGACTCGCTGCTAAGAGCGCTGCGCTGCCAAGACACTTATCACTACTTTCTAAGAGTTAAAGTGGACTCATGAGTTAAGGCAACAAGAACATTTCCTGGAGGCAGCCACCAGTGAATGGGGAATAACCCCAATCACATTACATAGAGCTGGTGGAACAGGGATCTGCCAGTGAAACACTAGAGCCCCGGCCTCAAGGGGGAATGTGCTATTGTTTACCTATATTGTAACATTTCATTGAATGCGAAGAGTCAGAAATAAAAGACTTCTTTTTATTATAATAATAAGTATTTGATTAAAATGTGATTGATTGACATCGCTGTGCGCTCTTTGAGTTATGAATTGTGTTCACTAATCTCTATTCGCACATCCCCCCAAGTGAGCTTTTGACTACTCGTCCACAGCTACAACAGAGAGTTACGTGCAGAGGGGGTACTTGGCCCAGTTGCTCAGGATTTATAGTAGGCTGGGCCCCAGGACATCAGGAATAACATGCTTCAAACCACATAGTTGGATCCAGTAACCCCTGCGTGCCCCGTGGGCCTCTGAAAGGTGTTCTGACAGGTGGTTTACCAAGGCAGTAAAGGGAAACTCTGCCAGAGCACATCAGGAGGAAGTGGGATCTTCTCCTGCCATGTCTCTTGTTTGCTTATTGAGAGATTCCACAGGCGGCGGTAGGGTTCAGTCCCTTTGAGCTTCTGTATGGATACCCGGTGAGGGCTCCTCTCACCTTAGCCAGAGGAGGATGGGAAGGAACCTGAGAGTCTCCAGAGAATCTAAATGCTCAAGAAAGAGTTCTAAATAAAATGCAGACTATTCACAATGCCGCTGCAAAGTTACTAGGAAAAATTCCCAAATACCATTCTGTGTCAGAAACCATTAGGAATCTTCACTGGCTCCCGATTAGAAATAGAGTCAAATTCAAAACCCTTTGCATAGTGTACAAGGCTCTGCGTAACATAGGACCAGCTTTTTTTCACCGGAAATCTCATTCCCTACTGTCCCTCCAGAACCCTACGCTCTTCCAGCTTACAAGAACTTGTGGTACAAGAACTTGTGGTACCTCTTACCAAAACTGTTTTATGGGGTGATAGAAGATTTCTAGTATCTGCACCAAAGCTCTGGAACACTCTGCCGCACTCGATTAGAACAAGCCCCACTCTCTGGTCTTTTCGAAAACAACTCAAGACCTGGCTTTTTAATCTGTGATCTCGGGATCCCTCTTTCAGGCTGAAACACTGCAGATACTTAGCACCGAGATGCCCTTGGGCCTTTGCATGCGCTTTATAAAAGTTCAAAATAAATAAATAAATAAATAAATAGAGTGGTGGCCTATGTGTATGGCCTCAGGATGTTGATGGCGCACTACAAGAGTCAGGTAAAGGAAAACCTTCAGCCTAGCAAAGCGCTGATGAAGGACTGTATGACCACATAGCTGCACTGAGTGGGTATCAGGAAATTCAGGAGGTGTTGGTGTTAAAGCCTATTTGTCCCAGGGCTTTGGTGGACAAATAGTGTGAACCATACAAGGTACTTCCTAAGGTTTCTGAGGTTAACTACTCGGCGGACCCATGTGCCACAACAGAACCAAAGAGGTGTTTCATGTGAACAGCTGAAGCCTTACTTACCAAGAGATTACACTAAGAATATCATGGATATGGCAAAGGAAGTGGAAGATAGTGAGCCTCTTCCTTACTTGCTGTATAGGGACATGAGGAGTCACCCGAAGACATTGAAGAGTGGAAGGCACAGGCCTTGGCAAAAACTTACCCTGGAAGCTTTTAATGAGATATTTCCTCAATTCAAGGTGGACCCTGGGCAACATTGCCAGGATCCCTCTGCTATGTTGGCCAGTTTTAATTCTGCTTTAGTAAAGACATTTGATGCAGTTATTCCTGAGAAAAAAAAACAACCCAGTTACTCAGCGGCCTTCTACCGCCTGGTATTCTGGTGACCTGGAAACTAAAAAGTCATTATGTAAAGCTTTAGAGAGACGTTGGAGGTGTACAAAAAAGTCTGCTGATAAACTAACTTACAAATCAGCTTTATCTCATTACCATCAATCAATCAAAACTGCCAGATGTCTATATCTTCGTAACCAAATAGAACAATCTGGAAATTCCTCTAAAGCATTATTTAACATTGTCAAGGATTTTTCACCCCCTCCAGCTTGCAAAGAGTCACCACCAGAATCCCAACCACTCTGTGACTCAATACCATACTTTTTCCAAGAAAACATTTCTTTGATTTATGCTAATTTTCCTTTTATGAGCACTAACAACACCAGACCCATTAAGAATCTAGACGCTTCTTTAACATCCACCACCTGTTATCTTAACCAGTTTGAGACCATTTCGCTGGAGGATACTAACAATTTATTGTCGGTAGCGAAATCGGGTTCACCGGCTGACTTATGTTCCACCAGCATTATGGCCCTCCTGTCCCCAGCGTGTGCTCCTGCAATACAAACATTTTTTAATTCTTCTTTTTTGACTGGTCTTATCCCGGCCACCTGGAAGGAAGCCTATGTTCGACACATTCTTAGGAAACCATCTGCAGACCCCCAGGTGCTCAGCAATTATAGACCAATATCTCACCTGCCCTTGCTCGGTAAAACATTGGAAACGGTCAAACAACTCAGCCAGTATTTAGAACTAAATGACATTCTCGAGTCTTCACAGTCGGGCTTTCGTCCGGGTTTTAGCACAGAGACGGCCATTTTGCCTGTCACTAATTCATTGAGACTAACTCTTGATGCTGGAGGTTCCATGATACTGATCCTCTTGGACCTCTCTGCAGCATTCAATACTATCTCTCATTGACTGCTGGTAGAATGATTACATGAGTGTGGTATCATTGGCGTGGCCCTGCAGTGGCTGAGGAACTTCCTAACCGATAGATGGCAAACCACTATTCTGGGTCCTTTTACATCTCAAAACTCTTTGTTGGACAAGGGAGTGCCTCAGGGATCTTGCCTAAGCCCCACGCTTTTTAACGTGTATATGGCTCCTCTGGCCAAGATCGTCCAACCATTCTGCTTTGAGATAGTATCGTATGCTGATGATACACAGCTGTTATTTCCAATTGGTTCCAACCCCACCAACGAGAAATTAAGTTTCTCCGGGGGCATGCTGGCAATCTCATACTGGATGATTGAGCGATGTCTCCAGCTTAACCTGGAAAAAACCGAGCTTATGCTCCTTGGTAGAGCTGCTCACACCTGGTCAGCCGACTGGTGGCCTTCCCAGTTGGGAGAAGCCCCTACCCCCACCTCCTCAGTAAAAAGTCTAGGAATACAACTGGATCATAAACTCACCATGAAAGATAACATCAAGAACATTTCAGGGGCATGCTATTACAGCCTCCGCCTTCTACTTACGATACTTCCCTATCTGCCATTAGAACACCGCAGAACTGTAGTCCAGGCGATGGTTCTGAGTCGCCTCGACTATGGGAACGCGCTATTGGCGGAAGGGGGTGAGACTACTTTAGCTAAACTTCAAGTGATCCAAAACACTGCAGCGAGGATGGTTCTAAACCGCCCCCCAGGCTCCCCATCTCGTCCTTTACTTAGAGAGCTTCACTGGCTTCCAGTGAAAAAAAGATCTTTTTTTAAGATCTGTTGTCTCTCTTTTAAAGCACTCAAGGGGTGGGGCCCCCGTTATCTGCAGAAAAAGCTCTGCAAACAGATGTCCGGACATCATCTAAGATCAATTTCATTGGCCCTTCTGAAGGTCCCTCGTATCCGTTTAACCTGTACAGGTGGTAGAGCGTTTTCATAGATTGCTCCCAAGTACTGGAACTCGTTACCAGAGGCTCTGCGTAAATCCACGTCCTATCTGGTTTTTAGAAAACAACTCAAAACCTTCTTGTTCTAACCTGCTCCTGTTTGAGTAATTCCATCTGGACTTGCTTCATGTTATCCCCTAGGTAAGCGCTGAGATGCCCCTGGGTGAGTTACGCGCTATATAAGAGTCTATAACATAACATAACATAACATAACAGGGGTTCAGTTGTACAGACCAGGAGCGAAATTTACAAGAAAATGTTGAAGCGCAGTGTTACGCCGAAATTGGCACTGCTGTGCTCTGACATTTTCAAAACATAAGGATACGCCACTTTTACAAAAATATGGCGCATCCCTGCGTTTCCTCTAGCGCTGGTTAAATATGCTGCCTAGTGCCAGCGCTGGCACCCTGCTGCCATGTTGCAGGTAAGCAAACCTTCCTGCAAATAAACAATCTATAAGGATGATTTCTTCTTTCTATATTGTGCTACAGAATGCAGCATTCATAGAAAGAGCAAAAAACAAGGAGAGTTTAGTATTTCGACATCCTAAGACCAGGTATTACCTGGCCTTACCTGGCCTTAGTTTATGACACTGCCCCATTCTTGTAAATCTGGTGCAGCCTCAAAAAGTAATGCATGCTGCGGTGGAACATCAATTTGCACCCAGGTATCTCCAACCAGTCGATCACAAGCTACCAGTAGTTCAAAGACACTCTTGGAGTAGCTTGCTGCCTTCTGTTTGCTAAAGTCATGAAAAGTTTATTGAAAAAATAAACATATCTCGATTAAATATGAATAGCGATTAAACCTTAGTTCATTATGCTTGCAAGTCTTTTCAAGTGAATGCTCTGGCTTGCCACTTGCTCAAGGCCAGCATGACGCTAGCAGCAGCCAAGCGCTGGAGTCTTGTGAGAGGACTGGTGCTGTGGCTGGGGGGCTGAGGCTAGGATTGTGCCTGTTGGCAGATCCCAGCACACAGTTCTGCTGTCACACCGAGAGGAAACAGGGCCTTACATTAAGCCGTGCCTGACTCCGTTTTCCCCACCGCACTGTATTAGGGTATTCAATTAAAACTTGAGGTTAATTACATTATGAGAGCAATATGCTGTGGGTGAATGCCTTTAACTGGGAGAAAAACATAATGAAGAGTTAACTTCAAAATTAAGTTAACTCTTCATTTTAATGTTATCCTATTTAAAAGTGTTGCATTTACAAACAGGTGACATCTTGCACCCAGTGGATGGTAGACATAGTGCAATATTTATAAGGTAAAAATACAGCTATTGTTTTAAGGGGTGAAATTGAAGGAAATTTAAAGCATGGGGGCTTAGTCATTATGGGATAGCCATCGCCCAAGTCAGAGTAACTGGGGCAGCATCAAAGGGGTATATTCTCAAGAAGGTGTGATAACCATCGCAAAAGTAACTTAACGCAATGTATCATGGGAAAATGACGCCGTGTTAACCAAGCATTCTCAACCTGGTGGTACCATGCAATAGTCTCCAGATAACGCGTCAACTGACCGCGTTAAAATCAACGCCACGCTGCAAAAACGTGAACGCAAAAAAGCTGCGATGAGGCCAATTGCCAATTGCCAAATGCCAAACAACAGCGAAGCACAATGGATGTTGCCGGAGGAAGTGCAGAGGAGAACCAGAACCCCACAAGCCCCCCAGAGGACCTGCCTGGGACCTCGGGGTCAGGGAAGGCCAAGAAGAAGAAGAGTAGGAAGAACCGGTTCAGTCCGCAGGAAAACAGGATCCTGATAACGGAGGTGGTCGAACACCATCAGCAATTGTTTGTCACCTCCACTGTGTCATTGCCAACCAAAAATGGACTATGGTAGTCCATCTTGGACAAGGTGAGTGCAGTGGGAGTGCTGAAGAGGACAATGGAAGAGGTCAAGAGATACTGGAATGACATAAAGCGCAAAACCAAGCGTAAACTCACCAACAACCGGAGGGCAGCAATGCAGACTAGAGGTGGGAGTTCTGCACCACAGGAGGAGCTGGACGATATGGAGGAAATGGTGTCCACAGTCATCAGTGGGGAGACGGTGACTGAGTTGGGGGACTAGACACTGATCAATATGACCGAACACAACAGTAATAGTGTGAGTAACAACCAGGGACTGGGGGACGGGGGGAGATGGCACACATGCACAATTGAGCTGAGCACATCTGCGGACAAACCATGCCCCAGACCCAACTCTCACCAAAGGACCAATGAACCCAAGTATACAACATCTCAGCACTGTATAAGCAGAGAAGGCAAAGGCACATCGCAGAAAAGTGATAAGGGGCAGCAAAACAGAGCTGCAGCGTCCACCCTCCGAACTGCAGCACACACACATGACATGCAGAGCACAGCAACGCTGACAACAATGTGGCACAAACCGCAACACGTCCACAACAGAACACAGGACACAACTGGTGCCGGCTGTGTGTAGAAACTGGCCAATCACAACTGGCATTGCAGGGAAATGTGAGATGATAATGTACAAGTACAAACACACACACGTCTGTTGTCGAAATGTCCACTGTCCCCCATCAAATAGGCAGCTCCTCCCAAACAGCCACGATGTACACAGTCATGCAGTCTGTATGTAAACATGTACAATGCAATAACACACATGTGAACAGCTTGTTAAACTGCATCTCCCCTTCACATTGCAGAGGGACAATCAACACCTCCTGCAGAGCAGCCCAACCCTCTCTTCTCTGATGACGAAGAGGACCACCACAGCTTCGACTCAGACGCCCGCCAAGAGTTCATTGACAGCCTCCGCAGCCCACCTCCAGGAGCAGGGCAGACCAGCTGCAACGAGGACACCCCACCCCCTGCACAGAAAGCACAGCAGGCAGCACCCACCAACACGGCTGCCTCCCAGAACCCCACGAAGAACACATGGTCTTCCAACGCCGTGTGTTGGGATGCCAGGAGCAGCTGGCTTTACAGGTGTGGGTGGGCTTTGACCACATGGCAGACAAACGAGATGTTATACGTGGGTGTATAAGTCTCATCAGGGACCACTCACAGTTCCTAACAGGCACCCACAGTCCTCTCCATGCTCTCCAATGAACCATGGCTAACATTGCCAGAGTCCTGATTCAGAGACAAGAATGACTGACTAGTCTGAGTGGCTCCAGCGAGCTTGCCTGGGAGGTGGGAAACGTGCGGAGGCTCATGGAGAGGGCCAATGCGGAAAGAGTGGCTGCCACGACTGCACACCAGCGAGTGGTAGCTGGGTTCCTCAATGACCTCAAAACCATCCTCATTGCATTGCTGCCACAAGGCCTGGCGCTGATGCATGCTGCTGCTACCACTATATCCACATCTCCGCCCCCTGAAGTGTCAGTGCCACACAGTGTGGCAGACATTCCACCTCCGGCCCTTGAGGTGTCACTGCCACACAGTGCTGGAGAAAGGCCAGCACCACTCACACGTGAGGCGCATGGAACAGCAGAGGACGAAGAGGCGGATGAAAGCGCCATTGTGGTAAGAAGGACGCAGTAGCATTCATCTCCTCCATCTGGCCCGTTTCACCTTGGTTCTGCCCTCTGCATCATCACCTTCCACTGTCCCCTGATGCACTCTGCGACACTCACCTTGGACCTCGCAAGGGACTGCCTTATTCTGTTTGATCGTCAATGACACAGCAAACAGACTGTAGAATGAACTCTTCCTCTACCTTTGGACTTGTCATTCCTTAAAGGACTCTGGCAGGCTCGCCGCGGGCCAATATTGTAAAGTGGGGTTTGCATGGCCCTGCACTGCTCCAGATGCAGCACTCCACTGAATGGGCATTGAACATTCAGAATCACACACATTTGTCTTGTCTATGGTCTTTCATGTGTGGTAGTATTGATGAATGTAGGGTCAGTGAATTCCCCCTACGTCCATGTGGCTCATGTTGTTGGACTTGGGTCACAGGGAGACACATTGTCGAATGTTGTCCGGGTAGCGTTGACGCAACACAGCGACACAAGCACTTGTTACTTCCTAGTCCAGCCCCGTACGGAACAACGCTCAGAGCCGGGGTCATTGTTCAAACCCTTACGCTGGAATGGAATACGCCAGGCCAGCCCATGGTGCTTACGCTCCAGTGGGGGAAAACAACACTACATGTGCCAGGACTTCCCTGTAGTGATCTGCTGGTTACAGGTCTAGTTGTCAGCGTGCCACAGCCACTCCCTCACGGCTGGTATACACCCACACCACACCCATCCAGCACACGCATCACAGGACATGTGACCTTGCCAGTAAAAAGGCCCAGGCACACGGGCACGACACCATTTTCAACCTCTCTCAGGGTGTGCATGTAGGCATGGGGGCCCAGGGGCCTGCGTCCGCAGGCCCAGAGATGACATGATGGCGTCCGCACCACGATATCCAATCATAGAGGGTCCATGATTAGCGGGGCACAGACTTGGTGGCACCGGATACACTGCAACCGGCACAGGCACACCGCCACGGGATGGAGACTTTCGGTGCACTGAGGTAGGGGCACCTTAAGTGCTGAGCGGGTGTGCAGCCTGCGATGATGCCCCATCCCGGCGGTCCAGACGGCTCAGGTTTTGTGTGCCATGCTGGACCGCAGTGTAGGCCTGAGCCTCGCGGTTCACAGAGTTAGTGGCACCTCAAGTGCTGAGCGGGTGTATACTCTTGCCAGGGTTGATATTGATCTCAAAGGCCATCACCACCCCCTTTTGTACCACTCAAAGGCAAGACAGCCATGGCTGATGTTGGGGTAAATTAAAATCAAAATGCTGGATGTCTCTTGGGCTAAGGATGCACATCAGTCTCATAATGGGACTAGGCTGATTCTTGATTTGCAGAGACCAAGGCATGGTAGTTTGCAGGAAAAGGCAGATGCTGTGAAGGCAGTGGCCATAAGAGTCACACTTCTGTCCTAAAGGGAGAGGAGGATGAGGCTCCTGAAGCAGACCAGGTGCCTGAGTATGTATAGATAATCTAACCAAGTACGCGACTACAACCAGAGTACAATATGCAGTTCAAAAGATCAGCGGTAAAGCAATTAATACAACATAATACAATAAAACATAATTTAAACACATTATAAATGAGTAGGAGGAAGTGTTACAATACTTCATAGTGTGGTGCCTCTTCTGTTGGACCCAGGATAAATTGAAACCTCACTTCTACTGGCAAGGGATGCTTGGTGGGTGCTGCAGTGCCTCCTGCGTGTTTCCGACTCTCCAAGTAAGACCACAGCCTTGCACGTGCCCACGGCTGGGGATCCCGTTGAGATGCTGCACTCCTCCTTGCTGTTTGGAATGGGTTAAACTGGTTATGGGCCTGTGGGCCCCCGTGAGACTCGCTGCTAAGAGCGCTGCGCTGCCAAGACACTTATCACTACTTTCTAAGAGTTAAAGTGGACTCATGAGTTAAGGCAACAAGAACATTTCCTGGAGGCAGCCACCAGTGAATGGGGAATAACCCCAATCACATTACATAGAGCTGGTGGAACAGGGATCTGCCAGTGAAACACTAGAGCCCCGGCCTCAAGGGGGAATGTGCTATTGTTTACCTATATTGTAACATTTCATTGAATGCGAAGAGTCAGAAATAAAAGACTTCTTTTTATTATAATAATAAGTATTTGATTAAAATGTGATTGATTGACATCGCTGTGCGCTCTTTGAGTTATGAATTGTGTTCACTAATCTCTATTCGCACATCCCCCCAAGTGAGCTTTTGACTACTCGTCCACAGCTACAACAGAGAGTTACGTGCAGAGGGGGTACTTGGCCCAGTTGCTCAGGATTTATAGTAGGCTGGGCCCCAGGACATCAGGAATAACATGCTTCAAACCACATAGTTGGATCCAGTAACCCCTGCGTGCCCCGTGGGCCTCTGAAAGGTGTTCTGACAGGTGGTTTACCAAGGCAGTAAAGGGAAACTCTGCCAGAGCACATCAGGAGGAAGTGGGATCTTCTCCTGCCATGTCTCTTGTTTGCTTATTGAGAGATTCCACAGGCGGCGGTAGGGTTCAGTCCCTTTGAGCTTCTGTATGGATACCCGGTGAGGGCTCCTCTCACCTTAGCCAGAGGAGGATGGGAAGGAACCTGAGAGTCTCCAGAGAATCTAAATGCTCAAGAAAGAGTTCTAAATAAAATGCAGACTATTCAAAATGCCGCTGCAAAGTTACTAGGAAAAATTCCCAAATACCATTCTGTGTCAGAAACCATTAGGAATCTTCACTGGCTCCCGATTAGAAATAGAGTCAAATTCAAAACCCTTTGCATAGTGTACAAGGCTCTGCGTAACATAGGACCAGCTTTTTTTCACCGGAAATCTCATTCCCTACTGTCCCTCCAGAACCCTACGCTCTTCCAGCTTACAAGAACTTGTGGTACAAGAACTTGTGGTACCTCTTACCAAAACTGTTTTATGGGGTGATAGAAGATTTCTAGTATCTGCACCAAAGCTCTGGAACACTCTGCCGCACTCGATTAGAACAAGCCCCACTCTCTGGTCTTTTCGAAAACAACTCAAGACCTGGCTTTTTAATCTGTGATCTCGGGATCCCTCTTTCAGGCTGAAACACTGCAGATACTTAGCACCGAGATGCCCTTGGGCCTTTGCATGCGCTTTATAAAAGTTCAAAATAAATAAATAAATAAATAAATAGAGTGGTGGACTATGTGTATGGCCTCAGGATGTTGATGGCGCACTACAAGAGTCAGGTAAAGGAAAACCTTCAGCCTAGCAAAGCGCTGATGAAGGACTGTATGACCACATAGCTGCACTGAGTGGGTATCAGGAAATTCAGGAGGTGTTGGTGTTAAAGCCTATTTGTCCCAGGGCTTTGGTGGACAAATAGTGTGAACCATACAAGGTACTTCCTAAGGTTTCTGAGGTTAACTACTCGGCGGACCCATGTGCCACAACAGAACCAAAGAGGTGTTTCATGTGAACAGCTGAAGCCTTACTTACCAAGAGATTACACTAAGAATATCATGGATATGGCAAAGGAAGTGGAAGATAGTGAGCCTCTTCCTTACTTGCTGTATAGGGACATGAGGAGTCACCCGAAGACATTGAAGAGTGGAAGGCACAGGCCTTGGCAAAAACTTACCCTGGAAGCTTTTAATGAGATATTTCCTCAATTCAAGGTGGACCCTGGGCAACATTGCCAGGATCCCTCTGCAATGTTGGCCAGTTTTAATTCTGCTTTAGTAAAGACATTTGATGCAGTTATTCCTGAGAAAAAAAAACAACCCAGTTACTCAGCGGCCTTCTACCGCCTGGTATTCTGGTGACCTGGAAACTAAAAAGTCATTATGTAAAGCTTTAGAGAGACGTTGGAGGTGTACAAAAAAGTCTGCTGATAAACTAACTTACAAATCAGCTTTATCTCATTACCATCAATCAATCAAAACTGCCAGATGTCTATATCTTCGTAACCAAATAGAACAATCTGGAAATTCCTCTAAAGCATTATTTAACATTGTCAAGGATTTTTCACCCCCTCCAGCTTGCAAAGAGTCACCACCAGAATCCCAACCACTCTGTGACTCAATACCATACTTTTTCCAAGAAAACATTTCTTTGATTTATGCTAATTTTCCTTTTATGAGCACTAACAACACCAGACCCATTAAGAATCTAGACGCTTCTTTAACATCCACCACCTGTTATCTTAACCAGTTTGAGACCATTTCGCTGGAGGATACTAACAATTTATTGTCGGTAGCGAAATCGGGTTCACCGGCTGACTTATGTTCCACCAGCATTATGGCCCTCCTGTCCCCAGCGTGTGCTCCTGCAATACAAACATTTTTTAATTCTTCTTTTTTGACTGGTCTTATCCCGGCCACCTGGAAGGAAGCCTATGTTCGACACATTCTTAGGAAACCATCTGCAGACCCCCAGGTGCTCAGCAATTATAGACCAATATCTCACCTGCCCTTGCTCGGTAAAACATTGGAAACGGTCAAACAACTCAGCCAGTATTTAGAACTAAATGACATTCTCGAGTCTTCACAGTCGGGCTTTCGTCCGGGTTTTAGCACAGAGACGGCCATTTTGCCTGTCACTAATTCATTGAGACTAACTCTTGATGCTGGAGGTTCCATGATACTGATCCTCTTGGACCTCTCTGCAGCATTCAATACTATCTCTCATTGACTGCTGGTAGAATGATTACATGAGTGTGGTATCATTGGCGTGGCCCTGCAGTGGCTGAGGAACTTCCTAACCGATAGATGGCAAACCACTATTCTGGGTCCTTTTACATCTCAAAACTCTTTGTTGGACAAGGGAGTGCCTCAGGGATCTTGCCTAAGCCCCACGCTTTTTAACGTGTATATGGCTCCTCTGGCCAAGATCGTCCAACCATTCGGCTTTGAGATAGTATTGTATGCTGATGATACACAGCTGTTATTTCCAATTGGTTCCAACCCCACCAACGAGAAATTAAGTTTCTCCGGGGGCATGCTGGCAATCTCATACTGGATGATTGAGCGATGTCTCCAGCTTAACCTGGAAAAAACCGAGCTTATGCTCCTTGGCAGAGCTGCTCACACCTGGTCAGCCGACTGGTGGCCTTCCCAGTTGGGAGAAGCCCCTACCCCCACCTCCTCAGTAAAAAGTCTAGGAATACAACTGGATCATAAACTCACCATGAAAGATAACATCAAGAACATTTCAGGGGCATGCTATTACAGCCTCCGCCTTCTACTTACGATACTTCCCTATCTGCCATTAGAACACCGCAGAACTGTAGTCCAGGCGATGGTTCTGAGTCGCCTCGACTATGGGAACGCGCTATTGGCGGAAGGGGGTGAGACTACTTTAGCTAAACTTCAAGTGATCCAAAACACTGCAGCGAGGATGGTTCTAAACCGCCCCCCAGGCTCCCCATCTCGTCCTTTACTCAGAGAGCTTCACTGGCTTCCAGTGAAAAAAAGATCTTTTTTTAAGATCTGTTGTCTCTCTTTTAAAGCACTCAAGGGGTGGGGCCCCCGTTATCTGCAGAAAAAGCTCTGCAAACAGATGTCCGGACATCATCTAAGATCAATTTCATTGGCCCTTCTGAAGGTCCCTCGTATCCGTTTAACCTGTACAGGTGGTAGAGCGTTTTCATAGATTGCTCCCAAGTACTGGAACTCGTTACCAGAGGCTCTGCGTAAATCCACGTCCTATCTGGTTTTTAGAAAACAACTCAAAACCTTCTTGTTCTAACCTGCTCCTGTTTGAGTAATTCCATCTGGACTTGCTTCATGTTATCCCCTAGGTAAGCGCTGAGATGCCCCTGGGTGAGTTACGCGCTATATAAGAGTCTATAACATAACATAACATAACATAACAGGGGTTCAGTTGTACAGACCAGGAGCGAAATTTACAAGAAAATGTTGAAGCGCAGTGTTACGCCGAAATTGGCACTGCTGTGCTCTGACATTTTCAAAACATAAGGATACGCCACTTTTACAAAAATATGGCGCATCCCTGCGTTTCCTCTAGCGCTGGTTAAATATGCTGCCTAGTGCCAGCGCTGGCACCCTGCTGCCATGTTGCAGGTAAGCAAACCTTCCTGCAAATAAGCAATCTATAAGGATGATTTCTTCTTTCTATATTGTGCTACAGAATGCAGCATTCATAGAAAGAGCAAAAAACAAGGAGAGTTTAGTATTTCGACATCCTAAGACCAGGTATTACCTGGCCTTACCTGGCCTTAGTTTATGACACTGCCCCATTCTTGTAAATCTGGTGCAGCCTCAAAAAGTAATGCATGCTGCGGTGGAACATCAATTTGCCCCCAGGTATCTCCAACCAGTCGATCACAAGCTACCAGTAGTTCAAAGACACTCTTGGAGTAGCTTGCTGCCTTCTGTTTGCTAAAGTCATGAAAAGTTTATTGAAAAAATAAACATATCTCGATTAAATATGAATAGCGATTAAACCTTAGTTCATTATGCTTGCAAGTCTTTTCAAGTGAATGCTCTGGCTTGCCACTTGCTCAAGGCCAGCATGACGCTAGCAGCAGCCAAGCGCTGGAGTCTTGTGAGAGGACTGGTGCTGTGGCTGGGGGGCTGAGGCTAGGATTGTGCCTGTTGGCAGATCCCAGCACACAGTTCTGCTGTCACACCGAGAGGAAACAGGGCCTTACATTAAGCCGTGCCTGACTCCGTTTTCCCCACCGCACTGTATTAGGGTATTCAATTAAAACTTGAGGTTAATTACATTATGAGAGCAATATGCTGTGGGTGAATGCCTTTAACTGGGAGAAAAACATAATGAAGAGTTAACTTCAAAATTAAGTTAACTCTTCATTTTAATGTTATCCTATTTAAAAGTGTTGCATTTACAAACAGGTGACATCTTGCACCCAGTGGATGGTAGACATAGTGCAATATTTATAAGGTAAAAATACAGCTATTGTTTTAAGGGGTGAAATTGAAGGAAATTTAAAGCATGGGGGCTTAGTCATTATGGGATAGCCATCGCCCAAGTCAGAGTAACTGGGGCAGCATCAAAGGGGTATATTCTCAAGAAAGTGTGATAACCATCGCAAAAGTAACTTAACGCAATGTATCATGGGAAAATGACGCCGTGTTAACCAAGCATTCTCAACCTGGTGGTACCATGCAATAGTCTCCAGATAACGCGTCAACTGACCGCGTTAAAATCAACGCCACGCTGCAAAAACGTGAACGCAAAAAAGCTGCGATGAGGCCAATTGCCAATTGCCAAATGCCAAACAACAGCGAAGCACAATGGATGTTGCCGGAGGAAGTGCAGAGGAGAACCAGAACCCCACAAGCCCCCCAGAGGACCTGCCTGGGACCTCGGGGTCAGGGAAGGCCAAGAAGAAGAAGAGTAGGAAGAACCGGTTCAGTCCGCAGGAAAACAGGATCCTGATAACGGAGGTGGTCGAACACCATCAGCAATTGTTTGTCACCTCCACTGTGTCCTTGCCAACCAAAAATGGACTATGGTAGTCCATCTTGGACAAGGTGAGTGCAGTGGGAGTGCTGAAGAGGACAATGGAAGAGGTCAAGAGATACTGGAATGACATAAAGCGCAAAACCAAGCGTAAACTCACCAACAACCGGAGGGCAGCAATGCAGACTAGAGGTGGGAGTCCTGCGCCACAGGAGGAGCTAGACGATACGGAGGAAATGGTGTCCACAGTCGTCAGTGGGGACACGGTGTCTGGAGTTGGGGGACTAGACACTGATCAACATGAGCGAACACAACAGTAATAGTGTGAGTAACATCCAGGGACTGGGGGATGGGGGGCGATGGCACACATGCAAAATTGAGCTGAGCACATCTGCGGACAAACCATGCCCCAGACCCCAACTCTCACCATAGGACCAATGCACCCAAGTATACAACATCTCAGCACTGTATAAGCACAGAAGGCAAAGGCACATCGTAGAAAAGTGATAAGGGGCAGCAAAACAGGGCAGGAGGGGCCACCCCCCGAACTGCAGCACACACACATAACATGCAGAGCACAGCAACACTGACAACAATGTGGCACAAACCGCAACACGTCCACAACAGAACACAGGACACAACTGGTGCCGACTGGGTGTAGAAACTGGCCAATCACAAGTGGCATTGCAGGGAAATGTAGGGATGATAATGTACATATACAAACACACACACGTCTGTTTTCGAAATGTCCACTGTCCCCATCAAATAGGCAGCTCCTCCCAAACAGCCACGATGTACACAGTCATGAAGTCTGTATGTAAACATGTACAATGTGATAACACACATGTGAATACATTCTTAAACTGCATCTCCCCTTCACATTGCTGAGGGACAATCAACATCTCCTGCATAGCAGCCCAACCCTCTCTTCTCTGATGACGAAGAGGACCACCACAGCTTCGACTCCGACGCCCTGCAAGAGTTCATTGACAGCCTCCGCAGCCCACCTCCAGGAGCAGGGCAGACCAGCTGCAACGAGGACACCCCACCCCCTGCACAGAATGCACAGCAGGCAGCACCCACCACCACGGCTGCCTCCCAGAACCCCACGAAGAACACATGGTCTTCCAACGCTGTGTGTTGGGATGCCAGGAGCAGCTGGCTAAACAGGTGTGGGTGGGCTTTGACCGCATGGCAGACAAACGAGATGTTATACGTGGGTGTATAAGTCTCATCAGGGATCACTCACAGTTCCTAACGGACACCCACAGTCCGCTCCATGCTCTCCAATGAACCATGGCTGACATTGCCAGAGTCCTGATTCAGAGACAAGAATGACTGACTAGTCAGAGTGGCTCCAGCGAGCTTGCCTGGGAGGTGGGAAACATGCGGAGGCTCATGGAGAGGGCCAATGCGGAAAGAGTGGCTGCCACGGCTGCACACCAGCGAGTGGTAGTTGGGTTCCTCAATGACCTCAAAACCATCCTCATTGCATTGCTGCCACAAGGCCTGGCGCTGATGCATGCTGCTGCTGCTGCTACCACTATATCCACATCTCCCCCCCCTGAAGTGTCAGTGCCACACAGTGTGGCAGACATTCCACCTCCAGCCCTTGAGGTGTCACTGCCACACAGTGCTGGAGAAAGGCCAGCAACACTCACACATGAGGCGCATGGAACAGCAGAGGACGAAGAGGCGGATGAAAGCGCCATTGTGGTAAGAAGGACGCAGTAGCATTCATCTCCTCCATCTGGCCCGTTTCACCTTGGTTCTGCCCTCTGCATCATCACCTTCCACTGTCCCCTGATGCACTCTGCGACACTCACCTTGGACTTCGCAATGGACTGCCTTATTCTGTTTGATCGTCAATGACACAGCAAACAGACTGTAGAATGAACTCTTCCTCTACCTTTGGACTTGTAAATCCTTAAAGGACTCTGGCTGGCCCGCCGCGGGCCAATATTGTAAAGTGGGGTTTGCATGGCCCTGCACTGCTCCAGATGCAACACGCCACTGAATGTGCATTAAACATTCAGAATCACACACATTTGTCTTGTCTATGGTCTTTCATGTGTGGTAGTATTGATGAATGTAGGGTCAATGAATTCCCCCTACGTCCATGTGGCTCATGTTGTTGGACCTGGGTCACAGGAAGACACATTGCCGAATGTTGTCCGGGTGGCGTTGACGCAACACAGCGACACAAGCATTTGTTACTTCCTAGTCCTGCACCGTATGGAACTACGCTCAGAGCCCCGGGGTCATTGTTCAAACCCTTACGCTGGAATGGAATACGCCAGGCCAGCCCATGGTGCTTACGCTCCAGTGGGGGAAAACAACACTACATGTGCCAGGACTTCCCTGTAGTGATCTGCTAATCACAGGTCTAGTTGTCAGCATGCCACAGCCACTCCCTCACGGCTGGTATACACCCACACCTCACCCATCCAGCACACGCATCACAGGACATGTGACCCTACCAATAAAAAGGCCCGGGCACACGTGCACGACACCATTTCCAACCTCTGTCGGGGTGTATCCGTGTGGTGTGCATGTAGGCATGGGGGCCAAGGGTCCTGCGTCCGCAGTCCCAGAGGTGACCGCACCACAATACCCATTCATAGAGGGTCAATGATTAGCGGGGCTTAGACTTGGTGGCACCGGATACACTGCAGCCGGCACAGGCACACCGCCACGGGACGTAGTCTTTCAGTGCACTGAGGTAGGGGCACCTTAAGTGCTGAGCGGGTGTGCAGCCTGCGATGATGCCCCGTCCCGGCGGTCCAGAGGCTCAGGTTTTGTGTGCCTTGCTGGAGCGCAGTTTAGGCCTGAGCCAGCGGGCAGTGCGAGCCTACCGCCACGTGGCGTTACCTCGCTGTTCATAGAGTTAGTGGCACCTCAAGTGCTGAGCAGGTGTGCAGCCTGTGATGATGCCGCGTGCACTGGTATGACCTCTGCCATGGCAAAATCAAGACCCAGCACCAAATGCGAGACCTGGTGGTCTGCGGAGCGGGACTGCATGATGTGGAAGGTGCAATGTCTGCGGGCCCCGGGCTTGTGGCTTGCAGGGACACGTGGTGGGCCCTCTTTTCTACACGCCAGTGGCGGAAGGTGAGCAGTGAGGCCTGGGTGCGCAGTGGCGGGCATGCACCGCTGGGCTGCGGGAGGGGCTGGGGTGCAGCTGCATAGGGGCGTACAGGCGATGATGTCACGTGCAATTGTATGTACTTTGCCATTCCTGTATTTGGACTCTGTTTCACAGGACAGGTCTGTCTCAGATGTGGGACCTGGTGAACTGCACTACATACCGGCATGTGGTTGGAGACACACTGGTGGCAACAGGTGAGCAGTGTGGCCTGGGTGTGCAGTGTCGGCACTCTCTCTCCCTATCCATCTCTTCAGTTATCTGGGTTTCTCTCCCTCTCTGTCCACCTCTCTCTCTCCCTCCCTTTCTCTCTCTCTCTCCTTCGCTCTCTCGCTGTCCGTCTGTCTCTCTCTCCCCCTCTCTGTCCGTCTATCTCTCTCTCCCTCGCTGTCCGTCTATCTCTCTCTCCCTCTCCCTCTCTCTCTTTCCTTCGCACTCTCTCTGTCCCTTGATGTATGCAGGACACACCTTCTCATCATGATTTTTGTCTTGCAGGCTGTGACCTACGGAGTATGCCAAGGGGTGCCGCCATGTGTCTTAATTTCTGTTATCTTTGTTTTAATACATTTTCATTTTTTGCTTCGAAGGTGAATGTGTGATGATCATTTTTGTGTCGATACATGCATGTAACCAGATGTGATTGTGCGACATCAGGCAGAATATTTGGTACATGATTCCGTGTAGTTGATGTGGCATGTCTTTGTCCGGGGGGGGGGCCCGAGGAGGTGGGGTCCTGGGGGTGGTGGGTGTTGTGGCCCTCTTGGGTGTCCGGGCTGCATGATCAGTGGCTCCATGGCATCTGTTAGTCTTCAGGTGTGGCTCTGGTATGGGCTCCCGTTTGTGGTGCAGGCTGTGGTCCGACTTTACACCAGGTCAGAGCAGGTGTTTCCTGCTGCTAAAGCGCCTTATCGCATTTTTTGTGATCTTATCGCCGATCTGACTGGTAGTTGAGAATGTTGCGTAGTGGTATTGTCGCTGCTTTTTGCTCGGGAACCCCGACTCTGCATCTCATTAGCGATAGTTACGGGGGTCATCTGTGGCGATGTTTTTTGCGGCTGCTGTTGCAGGTAAACTGGGGCTATGGGCTGTTAGCACCAGCTTGTGAATGGGACGATACATTTATCGCAACTTTGGCTGCGATAAAGTGCTGTTAACTCGGCGATAGCTCCTTGAGAATATGCCCCAAAGACATTTGATATAAGGAGAGGAATGTGACAGGACTATATTTTGCCCTCTACATGTAGCTTTTCTTGGACAAAGTGTGACGCAAGGTAGATATACAGGGGCTGAGACTGGCCAAAACAGTTGTAAATTGCAGATTGTGCAGACGATGTACCCGTAATACTTACAGACTGGTATGGTCTATCCCCATCCTATTAACAGAGCTTACTACCTTTCGGCTTACCCGCGGATTTAAAAATAAATGTACAAAATTCTCAAATATTTAACATTTCCACACCCAGTGATTAACAGGAAACATTACAATCTGCGGGCCTCATTTATGAGGCCCTACCGGCACTTTTGGGCCACCGGATTGTCACTTTTTTGGCGTTCTGGTGGCGCAATGTGCCAGGCAAGGCCACAAAAAGGCACTTTACGTGACTTTTCATGGCCCTATAAATATGTGCCCCTTTCACACAGAACACTGCATGAAAGGGGTGTTACATTGGTGTTGTTGTGGGTGTTCCCACACAACACCCATGGACCTGACACATTCCCCGATTTATGAGAAATCGTAAACCTGGGAACAGGTCAGAACCTAATGCCACCTCTGGGGCGGCGTTACGGAGGCGCAACGAGGAGAAATGTTTTAATTTCTCTGCATACTTTTCTTTTTCTATGTGTGCTGCATTCTGCAACACAAATAGAACAAGCATTGGCATAGCCGATAGGTCTCGCCTTTGGGACCTTATAAGTGTTTAGTTATCCAGCACAATATCGTTGGTGCAACAACATCAACTGTTGCATGGCTAAACACTTATAAGGTCCCACAGGCTATGCCAATGCTTGTTTTGTTTTAACAATGCCCACCGCAAAATCGTGACTGCAGCACTCTTCTAAACAGTGACCTATTAGACACAAAACCTTTATATGAAATTCGAAAAGTTAAATATGTAAGTACTCCTAAAAGTACCACCACCAGATTGGTAAATCGGGTGGATTGCAAAGTACTTAAGCACAATTAAGCTTCAACAACCAAGATACAACTAGTTATCATGATGGACATCCACGAGATAAATTTTCCTAATTCTGTCATCTAAAGTTTAATTAAGTGGGAAATACAGAAGCCTTCTATAGCTCAGTGACTTTTTTTTTTTTTTTTTTTAGCGGACACGCACATACAAGCATAGCCCTAACCTGATCTGCGATGGGCGTACAAGGTGTTTGCAGCACACAAAAACATATCCCAATCCCTCGTACCTGCTAGTCAAGTATATAATTAGGTCGTAACAGAAACCGACAGCAGCAAGGTAATGGAGCAATGCCAGTCTCTGAATAAGCAGAGTGCTGAACGCTGCTTAGCCTCAACCTACTCCCACACGCTCTCCAATCAAAGCATCAGACAAGACCTGCACAAAAAACAGAGCATACTCCCAATTCAAGTGACCTACCTCCAGGGCTAGCCGCCAACTTCATCAGATGCAGTGCCCACCGGTGCAGCCTCTCTTTGCCGGTTCCTCAGTGCAGCAGGGTAGTCCTTCTTCGGTACTCTTTTCCAGTCCAATGAGATTTGAGCTTGGGGTCCCAGGGCTAACAAAAGGCTACTAGGCTCCCTGCCCCCCTGATAACCACTTCCTACTAAGTATGACATGTGGCTATCCCAGGATGCACCATTCTGCACGCTTCTAATATGTCAAAACCCCTTTTTCGTGTCCAGATCTCCTTAGCAAATGGAATTGTGGCTTCCAAGCAGGCTACATGCCCCGGGAAAAGCAGCATCATGAGAACGGAGGACAGAGAAGTCCTTCCAAGTCCAAGCTGGTGACTTGCTTCAAGTGCCACAGGGTGGGACATTTTAAGAGGGATTCTCAGATGAAAGACCCTGACCCAGCAACTCCTGTGATAGCAAGCATGTTGCACATAGGTGAAGGGACTCACGTGTTCCTGTTTGTGTTCAACCTAGTTGCTTAGGAGATGTAAGAGAGGGACTCAGATGCTCTGAAGCACATGCATCCTAACACAATGGAGTTTGAGCAGGAAGTTAGCATTAATGAGAGGGCAGTGTTTGTCTTGAGGGATACTGGTGCCTTTTGCACTATGCAGAAGATGAAGTACAATAAGCCTGCGGAGATGGTCCTTGGCACCAAGTATACCTCTTTGTAATCCGGTGGAGGGAGCATGGAGTATCCGTTTGGCAGGGTTGAGATTGAGCTCCATGGAAAGAAAGCCATGGTTGATGCAGAGGTAAAGGAAAAGGAACATGCTGGATGGCTTCCCCCATGTCAGCTGTGCTGAGCAGTGTACAGGCTGCACATCAGTCTCAGTGGTTTTGGGATGATTCTTGATTTGCAAGGACCAGTACAAGGTAGTTTGAAGGAAAAGGCAGATTCTGGGAAGGCAGTGGACATGAAGGTCATTGCTTCTGCCACAAAGGGAGAGGAGGATGAGGCTACTGAAGCACAGCAGGTTCCTGAGACTGGATGGTTTCAAGAGCTGCAGGGCCTGTTAGCTGCCGGAAGGCATAGCCATGGAGATATCTGCAAGGCACAGGAACAGTGACCTATGCTTCATGTGTGTAGGGCACTATTCTGTGTAGAAGCAATGGTGTGGTTGGGAAACACTATGTTAGCTAGGAGAATGGCCTATTGTATAGTGAGCCAGTGAAATCTAAGGCAGGAACTAGCAGGAGACTGGGGCTTTTCACTACTACACAGGAATATGCCATTGTTACTGGCCCACAAAGTTCCCTTGCCTTACAACCTGGGCATTAGAAAACCCCAGCATAGGTTGAACTCTCTATTCTGCTTGCCAGGGATGCTTCCTGGGTGCTGCTGTGTCTCCTGCATGCAGCTGACTCTCTGAGTAGGACCATAGCCTTGCAAGAGGCCTAGGATAGGACACCCATGGAGACGCTGCATGCGTCCTTGCTGCTGGATTGGGTAAGAATACTTACAGGCCTATTGGGCCCAGCAGGGCAGGCTGCAAAGAGCGCCGCACTGCCAAGACACTTTTGACTTATTTACAAGTGTTGGAGTGGTCTCTTGAGTTAAGGCGACTAGTAAGCATTCCCTAGAGGAAGCCACCAGTGAATGGGGAATAACCCCACACACATTCCAAAAAGAGGGTGGAACAGGGATCTGCCAGTGAGACACTAGAGCCTCGACCTCAAGGTGAAATTTGTCATTGTTTTTCTATGTCATAGCATTTTGTTGAATGCGTAGAGTTAGAAATATTATTCTTATTTTTGTTATAAGAATAAGTATGTGAGTGGGTGCTGCTTAATTGACACTGCTGTGCACTCTTTGAGTTATGAATCGTGTTCAGTAATCTGTATTTGCACATTCCCCGCGAGGGAGCCTTTGACTCCTTGTCCACAGCTACAACAGAGAGTCAAGTGCAGAAGGGGTTCTTGCTCAGGATCCATAGTAGGCTGGGCCCCGGGACATCATGAGTAACATACCTCAAACCACACGGTTGGGTCCAGTAAACCCTGGGTGCACCGTTGCCTTCTGTAAGGGGTTCTGACAAGCCGTTTACCAAGGCACTGAAGGGGAAATCTGCCAGAGCACCTCATGACAAAGTAGATTCTTCTCCTGCCATGTCTCTTGTTTGCCTACTCAGAGATTTCACAGAATTTGGTAGGGTCCAGTCTCTTTTGAGCTTCTGTATGGATACCCGGTGAGAGTCCACTCACATTAGTCAGAGAAGGGTGACAAGGAACATGAGAGTCTACAGAGAAGGAAGTGGTGGACTATGTATTTGGATTCAAGAAGATGATCGCGCAATACGAGTCAGGCATAGGAAAACCTGCAGGCTAGCCAAGTACTGATGAAGTAGTGGGGAGACCAGATAGCTATGCTGAGTGGGTATCAAGAAAGTCAGAAGGTGTTGGTGCTAAAGCCTATATGCACCAGGGCTTTGAAGAAAAAATAGTATGAACATACAAGGTTGTTCAGAAGGTTTCTGAGGTTAACTACTTAGTGGACACATTCCACAAGGGATCCCAAATGGGTGTTCCATGTGACCAGCTGAGCCCTTAACTCCAGAGAGATTACATAGTGAATATCATGGCTATGGCAGAGGAAGTAGAAGATAGGGAACCTCTTCCTGGCTTGCTGCATAGTGACCTGAGAAATTGCACTATGGATGGGGTTTAGACTAGGTGTCTCCAACCAGTCGAATGCACGCTACCAGTAAATCACCGACATCCTATGATTAGCTCAAGACCTTGTGTTTGCTAAAGTCATTCAAAGTTTAGTGACAAAATAAACACATCTTGCTTAATTTTTAATAGTGATTCAGCCTTATTTCATTATGTAAGCAAGCCTTTGAAAGTGAATGCTTCGGGCTCTGGCTTGCCGCTTGTACAAAGCCAGAGAGCTGCTACCAGCAGCCAAGTACTGGAGTCTTGTGAGAGGACTGGGGCTATGGCTGTGCAGCTGATGCTGGGCCTGTGCCTGTGGGCAGAGCCAGCAAACAGTCCTGCCATTGGGTTCCAGGAAGCAGGGCCTTACATTTAGCCGTGCTAGACTCTATTTTCACTACTGCACTGCGCTAGGGTGCTAAAATAAAACTTGAAGCTAAATAAATGATGAGAGCAAGATGCTGTGTGTGAATGCTTTTAACTAGTAGAAAAGAAAATTGAGAATTAACATAAACATTAAGTTAACTCTTCATGTTTATTTTCCACCATTTAAAAATGTTGCAATTACAAACAGCTGGCATCTTGCATCCAGTGGATGATAGACACAGCCTCATATTCATAAGAGTAAAATACAGCCATTGTTTCAAGGGGGGGAGAAATTCAAAGTAAAAATGTTTTAAAGCATGGGGGATTTGTCATTAAAGTATACTGATCGACGGGGTCATAGTAAATGAGGCTGCATCAAACACTTTTGACATAAGGAGAGGCATGCCACAGAACTACTTTTTGCACTCTACATGTAGCCTCTCTGAGAAAATGTAACATAAGGAAGATATATATATTAAACAGCTTCTAAATTCTTCTCATATCTCCTGAGCTCCTCTTAGGGTTGGGTGGATAGGAGGGGAAATCCTGGTTAGGAAAACTAGCAGCAAATAAGATGACCCTCCTACCAAGAATACTATGGGGCATATTCTCACAGAACTATCGCCGAGTTATCAGCTCTTTATCGCAGCCAAAGTCGCGATAAATGTATCACCCCATTTACAAGCTGGTGCTAACAGCCAATATCACCAGTTTTCCTGTGATAGCAGCTGCAAAAAACATCGTCACAGACGACCCCGGCAACTATCGCTAATGAGATGCAGTGTAGGCATTCCCGTGCCAAAAGCCGCGACAACACCACTCCACAACATTCTCAACGACCAGCCAGATCGGCGATAAGATCACAAAACATGCGATAAGATGCGTTAGCACCAGGAAATTAACACCTGCTCTGACCTGGTGCATCAGATGACAGCCTGCACCACAAAAGGGAGCCCAGCCCACAGCCACACCTGAAGACAAACAGATGCCCTGGAGCCACTGATCATGTGGGCCGGACACCCAAGAGGGCCACAACACCCACCACCACCACCCCTAGGACCACACCCGGGCCCTACTCTGGGCACCCACCACCTCCCCCGGACCAAGATACTGCCCTTCAATGGAACGAAATCATGAACAAAAGCACCCGCCTGATGTCGCACAGTTACAACAATCAACATATATGGGAGTACAGAAATATCACATTCCAATTTGTCTCTTAACAACTATTTTGAAGAGGCATGGCGGGCGTCCTTGGACAATCTGTGAGTCACAGCCTGCAAGACAATATCCAAGATAAGAAGGTGTATCAGGCACTCATCAAAGGACAGAGAGAGAAAGAGAGAGAGAGAGAAATAAAGAGAGAGAAAGACACAGACTGAACAAGGAGCGCAAGGCCCATCGGGCCCTTGGCTCATTCAAACATGCCAAATGCTGCGTGTGTTTTGTAATTGGTGCACCCCAAATCACAGGCCTGGCATCAAAGTCAGCGCGAAGGCCACATCTTATTTAAGAAATGCTTTAATGAAAACTCCTTTGTCTCAATACACAAGCTGGACGGACAACCGAATACCCGCCTTGGTCCTGAATGTGTCTGGCACACCCTGCATGAGATACCATACCAGCCTCCGACTGCTCCCACACCACAAACTGCGCTAAGGAAAGACCAACGTGCCCACACCCCACACACACTCGTCCCTGCACGAGCTACACCTGCAAGGGATGCCCTTGACACATTGGTCAAAAACAACTCATACGTACAAACGTTGAACACACATACAACTCATTGCCCAGAGCTGTGGCATATCGTTCACTGAACTGCCGCCGGTCTGAGGAGTGCCATTGCTACGAGACCAACAAATGCAATGGCAGCCATTCCCGGGCACTTGCACAACCCCTGTCACTTGGAACTGTACCGTGCACAAATGCTGCATCGGTTGGGATCTGTGTCCATGGCAGTGTTGAGGATCAGTTTCTGTCTGAGTTTCTGTCTTGACTCCGTCACCTGCATCCAGTCCTGGTTCCACTGTCGATCATGCACATTCGAGTTGCCGATGGAGGTCTGCTTATCCAACGCAACGGTAGCTGAATTGGATTATGACCAGACAGTGCACCCCCTGTTGGCCCACAAACACGAGTTTCACCGGGATAGCCGTGCAGGGGATGCACTGATCTTTGGCATATGTGCTGGCAGTTGTGCATGGGAGATTGCACAACTCTTTGTGTGCAGTGACCACATCGCGGCGCTCCCCTATTGGGCTGTGTTGCGGATTGGTGAAACGGCGTGGACAGAGCACATCCGCCCAGACCAGTTAATGGATTGGTTCACCCTGGTGTTCCTTGAACCCGACAACGACATATTATTGGATCAGATTGCCCATGAAGCTGCCCTCACATTCATGGACGAGTAACTACGTTGCTGTAGCCACGTCAGATTGTCACCCACAACATAGGTCCCAAAGCTTGTTACATTGTGGGGAATGCTCACATACCCCACCTCAACAGTTGACATGTCTGCCTTCGTTCAGACTCAGAATACATGTGCATGGAACTACACGTGTGTACCCACACCTGTGCAAGGTGATGCAGTTCCATGGGCGGAGCAGCACAGCGTCGTTTGGCAATGTTACCAATTCGCACATACTGCTGGGGGGAGAGTACACACATGGTAATGTAGCACGACATGTGACCTTGTCGGACCCTTTCACCTGATCACTGTCCGCATTGCAGAGAGTTGCGCAGTCTGGTGGCACAGCACTATGCAGATCCCATGGGCTGTGAGTCGTGTCCCCTCACACGGGGCAATAAGCAGACGCCAAACATCACATGACTCTTCAAGCAAGAAGACCAATGGCTGAGACCAATGCCATCCGTAATGATTTTGTGTACATGTCTGCCTCCCCATTTCTTGCACCTCAACATGTTCCCATGCTGTGTGTAAGTGTCTTAAGCATTTCCCTGCATGTTGTGGCAGTTGCCTTGTCCGTACTGACAAGCACATGCCAATAAAGTATACACAACTTCACTGGTGTCTCAGTGTGATGAGTGTTGATTAGATTGACAAATCGTGTGCCACAATGAGCAACTTCCCTACACAGGGAGGGACAGACTAACGCATGTACAATGGGGATGGGTTGGGATGGGGATGGGTTACTTTAGACAGCTCCACCTCTGTGAGCCAGACATTGTGTTTGGGATAGTTGCTAGCAGACCTTTGCACTTACGTGTCTTCAGCAATGTGAGTATGGTGTCCTACCTCTGGCTACGTGGAGCAATGTTATACATCTAAACAGAATGTGTACACACAGATGTGTCCGAGTAGGTATGCGAAGTGACCTTCTGTTGTCACATGTGATGTAGGACACCACTACTGGCCTGCTACCGATTTGGTCATTTCTAGGCACAGCCCTATTCAATACATGGACGTGTGCCTACGTTGGGGAGTTGCGAGATTGTTGTTCATGTGCAATGATGCCACAGCTAGTTCACACCTTGACAGTCATCTAATTGTCCATGTGGCTCAGGGTCAAACATGCACATTGATGTCATTTACCAGGGTGTACCTTCTTGTGCAATCATTTTCCCTACATCCATCCATACTTTCACACTTGAGTGAACATAGACATGACAGATCTGTGTGATTTAGAATGTTTTATTCACATTCTGGTAAATGCCGGAGCGGGAGCTGTACATGGCCATCTCAAACTGGCAACCCAACACACGGCATTGGAATTCCATGTATTGTTCGGGGGGTCCTGTGAGACAACCGTGGTGGTGGGTGCTTTCTGCTGTGTGGTCTGTGCAGGGGGTGGGATCACCTCGAGGCAGATGGGCTGCCCTGCTCCTAGGGGTGGGATGCGGAGGCTGTCCATTAGCCATTGGAGGGTGTCTGAGCATATGTGCAGGTTGTCCTCTTCATCATCATTGATGAAATTTGTGGTCTGCTCTGCAGTAGGTGTTGATTGTCCCTCTACAATGTAAAGGGGAGATGCAGGTTAACAGAGTATCCCATGTATGTTGACACTTTGCAGATGTCAACATACAGACTGCATGACAATGTACATTGTGATGTTTTTGGTGGAGCTGTCTATTTGATGGCAGACAGTGGGAATTTCGACTACATGACAGATGTGCGGTTGTACTCGTACATTATCATCACATAGTGTCAGGCAATGGCAGATGTGAGTGGCCAGTTACTATGCACAAGCGGAATCTGTTGTGTCCTCTGTCCTGTGGTGTAGGGTAGGTGTTGTACTTTGTACCACATTGCCATCAATGTTGTTGTGCTGTGATTGCCATGTGTGTGTGCTGCATTGTGGGAGAGTCGCCCCTGCAACTCTGATTTCGCGGACCCTTTTCCCTTTGAGGCGGTGTGCCATTGAATTGTGTGCTTTCTCGGGGGCTGAATTGTTTGTGAATTGGGTAATTTGCGCTCTTGGACAGATTTTGTGGTCTTATGCATTGTTTGTCTGCTGGTGTGTACTGAGCGTCAAGGGTTGTAGGTGCACATGGATGTGTCAGAGTGTGACCTGCTCCTTTACGGATGTGATCCACACTGGGCCACCTCAATGTCGAAGCGTGCACCATGTCATGTATTGTGACTGCAACCATGCTATCGGTCATGCAGTGTCACTTGCATAGTCAGTGTGGCTCACACAGCCACTGATTTTCTGGATTCTGCACATGTGCATGGGTAAGTTGTGTCGTTGGTGATATGGAGGGGGCCCATATGTGCACAATGTGGATGGGGGCCTGCTTGGTGTTTGTATGTGTGCTGCAGTGTGCCAAGGGTATCAGGGACATGTTCCACTATCATTGTGCGTGTGCAGTGTGCTACACATGATTGTGCATGCGTGCCATTGTGCCCATCTCCCCCCATCCCCCTAGTCCCTGGTCATTACTCACCCTTTTGCTGTTGGGTCAGGTCATATAGAGCTGTGTCCAGACCCCCAACTCTGCCACCGTCTCCACACTGGTGACTGTGGCCACCATTCCTCCAGCTCATCCAGCTCCTCCTGTGGTGCAGGACTCACACCTCCAGTTGCTGTTGCTGCCTTCCTGTTGGCGGCAAGTTTCTGTTTGGTCTGGATTTGCACATCATGCCAGCGCCTCTTCACCTCCTCCATTGACCTCCTCGACACTCTGACTGCATTGACGCTGTTGACGATGGTCTACCATATTTCCGTTTGGTTTGCGCACATACCTGGGGTCTACCTGATCGTGGGGCTGCCTGAGGTTTCATCTTGCCCTGTCGCAGTTCCTCCTCGCTGCTTGGCGCCTCATACGCTGCCACTGCGGCTGCATTTCCCACTCAGTCTCAACGATGGGGAAGAGGGATCCAAACCAGAGGAAGCTCAGCTTCGATAAGACTTCCCTCCTCACCACGGACCCTCCGCCTGGATCGGCCTCTGGGGCTACTGGCTCTGCGGACGCGGGGGACGCGGCGTCCATGGTCGCCGCCATGATGGGAGAAATGCGCGCTGGCTTTAAGGCCCTGGACACTCGCTTTGATAGCCTTGAACAAAAACTTTCGGACATGGGTTCCACAGTGCAGGCTCATGATCGTCGACTCGACCTGGCGGAGTCCAGGATATCGGATGTTGAGGATGGTGCCGCGAAAATGCTGAAACGACTGGAGCGTGTTGAGAAAATTCTTAAAGATGTGGCCATAAAAAATGAGGACTTGGAAGCGCGTAGGCGGCGCAATACCATTCGGATCCTTGGCGTGGTGGAGACAACTGCAACGGGCCGGTTTGACACTTTTGTTGAACACCTCCTCATTGAACTATTCGGAAAGGACACCTTCACTGCTGGCTTTGTTGTCGAACGAGCACATAGGTCACTGGGGCCCAAACCGCGCCCTGGACAACCACCTCGACCTATAATAGCCAGGATCATGAACTTCCGCGACCGGGACGCCGCGCTCCGCGCTGCACGGGAGGTGGCAGAGGTGCAGTGGCAGGGTAGCAGGTTGTCCTTCTTCCCGAATTTTACACTCATGGTGCAGGAGGCACTTCGGAAATATGCTGGAGTCAAATCCGCCCTCCGTAACCTTGGCTTGAAGTATGGCATGCTCTATCCGGCAAGGCTGAAGGTTGAGGTGAACGGCAGGTTCCGTATTTTTGACTCTCCAGCGGACGCACAAGACTTTTGTCATGGCTATAAGAAACAAGGCTCTCCATCTGCTTCCAGCTCCGGGCCGCACTCTCCGCCTCATAATGACACACAGTCCAGTGCTGACCTTTTTGCTGAAACCGGCCAGGGCTGAATTTCCAGTGTCACCTCTTCTTTGGGCCCTACTAGTACTATTGTTAATGGTTATGATCTTATTGGTGTTGTTGAATGGCCATTAATTCGGTGGTCGCTTTGCTGTGATGCCCGCATGGAGTGGCGTTGCTACCCCCTATGGCGAATGCCTGTTTGCTTATCTTCTTTTGGGGTTTAACATCTTTCTTATTGCAGATACGCTTTTTCACGCTATGGTTTTTACAATCTGTGTTCTGGATTGTTGTTCAGCGCTTGTTTGGGGTCTGCCTCTCTGGGGATGTTGGGAGGCTGGGTGGTGGGTGGGGGTTGGGATGTGTGTCGTTTTTGTGGTCATTTTTGTTTGTGTGTGATTGCGAGATTCATGGAATTGGCTTGTCGGATGCACGCTTACTGTTGATTGTCCTTGGTGTGGCAATATGACCAGGATAGGTCTGCAGTCTGGCCCTTCCAGACTAACATTGATGTCATGGAATGTTCGTGGCTTGAACACCACACGGAAACGTAAACAGGTCCTGAACTATGCAACGCGTCATAAGGTGGATGTTCTCTTCCTACAAGAAACCCACCTGGTACAGGCGGACACCCTCTCATTGGCTAAGGGTTGGGGTACTCATAGGGTATTTTCGAGTTATAGTAGGTATGCACGGGGTGTAGCAATTCTTGTGCCTCAATCAATCAATCAATCACTGCATTTATAAAGCGCACTACTCACCCGGAGGGTCTCAAGGCGCTTGGGGGGGGGGGGGTGCTGCTACTGCTCGAACAGCCAGGTCTTGAGCTTCTTCCTGAAGGGGAGGTGGTCTCGGGTCAGGCGAAGGTCAGTCGGGAGGGTGTTCCAGGTCTTGGCGGCCAGGTAGGAGAAGGACCTTCCTCCTGTTGTCGCTCTTCGGATGCGGGGGACGGCGGCGAGGGCGTGGTTGGTCGATCGGAGGTGGCGTTTGGGAGCGTAGAAGTTGAGGCGGTTGTTGAGGTAGCTCGGGCCTTGGTCGTGTAGGGCTTTGTGTGCGTGGGTGAGGAGACGGAAGGTGATTCTCTTGTTGACGGGGAGCCAGTGCAGGTCTCTCAGATGTCCGGAGATGTGGCTGCGTTGGGGGATGTCGAGGATGAGTCTGGCTGAGGCGTTCTGGATCCGCTGGAGTCTCTTCAGGAACTTGGCGGTGGTTCCGGCGTAGAGGGCGTTGCCGTAGTCCAGTCGGCTGGTGACGAGGGCCTGGGTGACCGTCTTCCTGGTCTCGGTGGGGATCCACCGGAAGATCTTCCGTAGCATGCGCAGGATGTTGAAACAGGATGCGGAGACGGCGTTGACTTGTCTGGTCATGGAGAGGGAGGAGTCCAGGATGAAGCCCAGGTTGTGTGCGTGGTCTGTTGGTTTGGGTGCGGTGCCCAGGGTGGGGGGCCACCAGGAGTCGTCCCAGGCGGAAGGTGAGGAGCCCAGGATGAGGACTTCCGTCTTGTCTGAGTTCAGTTTCAGGCGGCTGGTCGTCATCCACTCGGCTACGTCTTTCATCCCTTCGTGGAGGTTGGTTCTGGCGGCGGCGGGGTCGTTGGTCAGGGAGAGGATCAGCTGGGTGTCGTCGGCGTAGGAGATGATGTTGAGGTTGTGTTGGCGTGCGATGGCCGCAAGGGGGCTCATGTAGACGTTGAAGAGGGTGGGGCTGAGCGAGGAGCCCTGAGGAACGCCGCAGATGACTTCCGTGGCTGCAGATCTGAATGGTGGTAGGCGGACTCTCTGTGTCCTTCCCGCGAGGAAGGAGATGATCCACTCTAGTGCCTTCTCCTGGATTCCGATGTTGCTGAGGCGCTGCGCTAGGGTGCGGTGGCAAACAGTGTCGAACGCCGCGGAGAGGTCTAGGAGGATGAGGGCCGCTGTTTCACCGTTGTCCAGCAGGGCTCGGATGTCATCGGTGGCAGCGATGAGGGCGGTCTCGGTGCTGTGGTTGGCTCGGAAGCCAGACTGTGAGGGGTCGAGGGATCCATTCGTCTCGAGGAAGGCGGCCAGCTGCTTGTTGACGGTCTTCTCGATGACTTTGGCTGGAAACGGGAGGAGCGAGATGGGACGGTAGTTCTTGAGTTCGGTGGGGTCGGCTGATGGCTTCTTGAGTAGGGCGCTGAGTTCGGCGTGCTTCCAGCTCTCCGGGAAGGTAGCGGTGTCGAAGGAGGTGTTGATGATGTCCCGCAGGTGGGGTGCGATGACAGCGTCGGCCTTGTTGAAGACGTGGTGAGGGCAGGGGTCGGTCAGAGATCCGGAGTGGATGGAGTTCATCGTGCGGATGGTGTCTTCGGTGTTGATCGGAGTCCAGGCGCGGAGGGTGGTGGTGGGGGGCGGGGGTTCGGTCGTGGCGTGCGTCGGTTGAGTGCTGAAGCTGTTGTGTATGTCCGCGATCTTGTTGTGGAAGTAGGAGGCGAGGGAGTTGCAGAGGTCTTGCGAAGGGGTGATGTCGTTGTTTCCGGCGTTGGGGTTGGAGAGCTCTTTGACGATGTTGAAGAGTTCCTTGCTGTTGTGGGCGTTGTTGTCCAGTCGTTCCTTGAATGCGGTTTTCTTGGTGGCGCGGATGAGTTGGTGGTGCTTACGGGTGGCGAGCTTTAGGGCAGCCATGTTGTCCGGAGTTGGGTCTCTGCGCCAGGTTCTCTCGAGGGCTCGGCAGTTCTTCTTGGAGTTCTTGAGTTCGTCGGTGAACCATGGGGCTTTCTTGCTGCCGGGTCTGCTAGGCGGGGTCCTCAGGGGGGCGAGGTCGTCTGTGCAGTTGCTGATCCACTTGGTGAGGTTGGTGGCTGCCTGGCTTGGGTTCGGTGTGCTGGTGGGAGGGTTCAAGCTCAGGGAGGTCGCGAGTTGGTCGGCTGTGATCTTGTTCCAGCTTCTGCGTGCAACCTGTTGCTGGTGGTGGTGGATCGTGGTCCTACCGAAGCTGAAGTGGACGCAGCTGTGGTCCGTCCAGTGGAGTCCGGTGGCTTGGCTGAAGGCGATGTCCTTGCTGGATGAGAAGACGGGGTCGAGTGTGTGTCCGGCGTAGTGGGTGGGGGTGGTGACCAGCTGCTTGAGTCCCAGGTTTGCGAGGTTGTCCAGCAGGGTGGTGGTGTTGCGGTCGTTGTTATTCTCCAGGTGGAAGTTGAGGTCCCCGAGGAGGATGTAGTCAGCAGAGCAGAGGGCGTGCGGGCTGATGAAGTCGGCGATGTCTTCGCTGAATTGTGTGCGTGGTCCCGGGGGTCTGTAGATGAGGGTGCCTCTGAGGGTGGTCTTGGGGTTGATGTGGATCTGGAAGTGCAGGTGTTCGGTGGGTGCGAGGGTGTCGTCGGTGTTGGTCAAGATGCGGATGGTGTGCCTGTGGATGATGGCGATGCCTCCTCCTGTGTTGTTGATGCGGTCCCTTCGGATGATCTTGTAGCCGTCTGGGATGGCGATGGCGATGTCGGGCGCTGAAGAGGCGTTCATCCAGGTTTCCGTGAAGAAGGCGACGTCTGGGGCTGTGGAGTCGAGCAGGTTCCAAATCTCGATGGCGTGCCTGTGGACGGAGCGGGTGTTGAGCAGGATGCATTTCAGGTGGCTGTGGCTGTTGCTCGTCTTGGTCTTGGTCGGTGCTGGTGTAGTGGAGGTCTGGATGCAGGTGAACTTGCAGGAGTTGCAGCAGAAGGGTCCGTGGGTGCGTCTCGGGGTGGCTTGGTGGCACCCCGGGGTTCTTCCGGCGTTGAGTGCGTAGAGTTCGGTGGCGTCGTAGGTCCGGCGGGTGGGCTGGGGTCTGCGGGGGCCAGGGGTCCAGGCGCGGACGGGCACAGACGGGCTTACCTTTGGCGCACCTTCGGCGCTCAATCGGCGCTCCCGCTGCGCGCGTCCGCTGCGCGGTCGCTCTGGGGGCGTCATAAGAAGGGGGACGGGAGGGCGGGTCTGCTGGGCTGGGCGAGCGGCTGGGCCAATGGGCCGGTGGTGGGCGGGGCCGCAGTGGGCCAGCGGCGGGAAAAGTGGCGAGCGGGCGGCTCAGCTGTGGCTTGGCCGCTCGGGGGTGCTGGGGGGGCGACGGTGGCGGTGGCGGCAGGCAGGAGGCTGGCAAGGAGGCTGGCTGGCAAGCAGGATCAGCAGGCGAGGGAGCAAGGGGGTGACCCGGCCTCGAGAGGCACAGTGGTGCCTCTGTCTCAATCTGTCTCTGTCTCTATCTCTCTCTGTCTCACTCTCTCTGTCTCACTCTCTCTGTCTCTATCCCTGTCTGTCTCTATCACTGTCTGTCTCTGCCTCTATCTGTCTCTGACCCTGTCTCTACCTCTATCGATCCTTGCCTCTGTCTGTCCCTGTCTCTGACCCTATCTACCTCTGTCTGCCCCTGTCTCTATCTGTCTCTGCCTCTATCAGTCTCTGTCTGTATATGTCTTTATCTGTCTCTATCTCTATCTGTCTCACCTCACCCGGCTCTCACTCCCTGCTGCCCTCCATCCCCTCACCCGGATCTCACTCCCTGTTGCCCTCCCACCTCACCCGGATCTCACTCCCTGTTGCCCTCCCACCTCACCCGGGCTCTGACTCCCTGCTGCCCTCCCACTTCACCCGGGCTCTGACTCCCTGCTGCCCTCCCACCTCACGCGGGCTCTGACTCCCTGCTGCCCTCCCCCTCACCGGGCTCTCACTCCCTGTTGCCCTCCCACCTCACCCGGGCACTGACTCCCTGCTGCTCTGCCCCCTCACCGGGGTCTCACTCCCTGTTGCCCTCCCACCTCACCCGGGCTCTGACTCCCTGCTGCCCTTCCCCCTCACCAGGCTCTCACTCCCTGTTGCCCTCCCACCTCACCCGGATCTCACTCCCTGTTGCCCTCCCACCTCACCCGGATCTCACTCCCTGTTGCCCTCCCACCTCACCCGAATCTCACTCCATGTTGCCCTCCCACCTCACCCGGATCTCATTCCCTGTTGCCCTCCCACCTCACCCGGATCTCACTCCCTGTTGCCCTCCCACCTCACCCGAATCTCACTCCCTGTTGCCCTCCCACCTCACCCGGATCTCACTCCCTGTTGCCCTCCCACCTCACCCGGGCTCTGACTCCCTGCTGCTCTCCCCCCTGACCGGGCTCTCACTCCCTGTTGCCCTCCCACTTCACCCGGGCTCTGACTCCCTGCTGCCCTCCCCCCTCACCGGGCTTTCACTCCCTGTTGCCCTCCCACCTCACCCGGATCTCACTCCCTGTTGCCCTCCCACCTCACCCGGATCTCACTCCCTGTTGCCCTCCCACCTCACCCGGATCTCACTCCCTGTTGCCCTCCCACCTCACCCGGGCTCTGACTCCCTGCTGCTCTCCCCCCTCACCGGGCTCTCACTCCCTGTTGCCCTCCCCCCTCGCCGGGCTCTCACTCCCTGTTGCCCTCCCACCTCACCCGGGCTCTGACTCCCTGCTGCTCTCCCCCCTCACCGGGCTCTCACTCCCTGTTGCCCTCCCACCTCAACCGGGCTCTGACTCCCTGCTGCCCTCCCCCCTCACCGGGCTCTCACTCCCTGCTGCACTCCCCACTCACCGGGCTCTCACTCCCTGTTGCCCTCCCACCTCACCCGGATCTCACTCCCTGTTGCCCTCCCACCTCACCCGGGCACTGCCTCCCTGCTGCTCTGCCCCCTCACCGGGCTCTCACTCCCTGTTGCCCTCCCACCTCACCCGGGCTCTGACTCCCTGCTGCCCTTCCCCCTCACCGGGCTCTCACTTCCTGCTGCCCTCCCCCCTCACCAGGCTCTCACTCCCTGTTGCCCTCCCACCTCACCCGGATCTCACTCCCTGTTGCCCTCCCACCTCACCCGGATCTCACTCCCTGTTGCCCTCCCACCTCACCCGAATCTCACTCCCTGTTGCCCTCCCACCTCACCCGGATCTCATTCCCTGTTGCCCTCCCACCTCACCCGGATCTCACTCCCTGTTGCCCTCCCACCTCACCCGAATCTCACTCCCTGTTGCCCTCCCACCTCACCCGGATCTCACTCCCTGTTGCCCTCCCACCTCACCCGGGCTCTGACTCCCTGCTGCTCTCCCCCCTGACCGGGCTCTCACTCCCTGTTGCCCTCCCACTTCACCCGGGCTCTGACTCCCTGCTGCCCTCCCCCCTCACCGGGCTTTCACTCCCTGTTGCCCTCCCACCTCACCCGGATCTCACTCCCTGTTGCCCTCCCACCTCACCCGGATCTCACTCCCTGTTGCCCTCCCACCTCACCCGGATCTCACTCCCTGTTGCCCTCCCACCTCACCCGGATCTCACTCCCTGTTGCCCTCCCACCTCACCCGGGCTCTGACTCCCTGCTGCTCTCCGCCCTCACCGGGCTCTCACTCCCTGTTGCCCTCCCACCTCCCCCCGATCTCACTCCCTGTTGCCCTCCCACCTCACCCGGATCTCACTCCCTGCTGCCCTCCCACTTCACCTGGGCTCTGACTCCCTGCTGCCCTCCCACCTCACCCGGGCTCTGACTCCCTGCTGCCCTCCCCCCTCACCGGGCTCTCACTCCCTGTTGCCCTCCCACCTCACCCGGGCTCTGACTCCCTGCTGCTCTCCCCCCTCACCGGGCTCTCACTCCCTGTTGCCCTCCCACCTCAACCGGGCTCTGACTCCCTGCTGCCCTCCCCCCTCACCGGGCTCTCACTCCCTGCTGCACTCCCCACTCACCGGGCTCTCACTCCCTGCTGCACTCCCCCCTCACCGGGCTCTCACTCCCTGCTGCACTCCCCACTCACCGGGCTCTCACTCCCTGTTGCCCTCCCACCTCACCCGGATCTCACTCCCTGTTGCCCTCCCACCTCACCGGGCTCTCACTCCCTGTTGCCTACCCACCTCACCCGGGCTCTGACTCCCTGCTGCTCTCCCCCCTCACCGGGCTCTCACTCCCTGTTGCCCTCCCACCTCACCGGGCTCTCACTCCCTGTTGCCTACCCACCTCACCCGGGCTCTGACTACCTGCTGCCCTCCCACCTCACCCGGGCTCTGACTCCCTGCTGCCTTTCCCCCTCACCGGGCTCTCACTCCCTGTTGCCCTCCCACCTCACCCGGATCTCACTCCCTGTTGCCCTCCCACCTCACCCAGGCTCTGACTCCCTGCTGCCCTCCCCCTCACCGGGCTCTCACTCCCTGTTGCCCTCCCACCTCACCCGGGCTCTGACTCCCTGCTGCTCTCCCCCCTCATCAGGCTCTCACTCCCTGTTGCCCTCCCACCTCACCTGGGCTCTGACTCCCTGCTGCTCTCCCCCCTCACCGGGCTCTCACTCCCTGTTGCCCTCCCACCTCACCCGGGCTCTGACTCCCTGCTGCCCTCCCCCTCACCGCGCTCTCACTCCCTGTTGCCCTCCCCCCTCACCGGGCTCTCACTCCCTGTTGCCCTCCCACCTCACCCGGATCTCACTCCCTGTTGCCCTCCCACCTCACCCGGATCTCACTCCCTGTTGCCCTCCCACCTCACCCGGATCTCACTCCCTGTTGCCCTCCCACCTCACCCGAATCTCACTCCCTGTTGCCCTCCCACCTCACCCAGATCTCACTCCCTGTTGCCCTCCCACCTCACCCGGTCTCTGACTCCCTGCTGCCCTCCCCCCTCACCGGGCTCTGACTCCCTGCTGCTCTCCCCCCTCACTGGGCTCTCACTCCCTGTTGCCCTCCCACCTCACCCGGGCTCTGACTCCCTGCTGCCCTCCCACCTCACCGGGCTCTCACTCCCTGCTGCCATCCCCCCTCACCGGGCTCTCACTCCCTGTTGCCCTCCCACCTCACCCGGATCTCACTCCCTGTTGCCCTCCCACCTCACCCGGATCTCACTCCCTGTTGCCCTCTCACCTCACCCGAATCTCACTCCCTGTTGCCCTCCCACCTCACCCAGATCTCACTCCCTGTTGCCCTCCCCCCTCACCGGGCTCTGACTCCCTGCTGCTCTCCCCCCTCACCGGGCTCTCACTCCCTGTTGCCCTCCCACCTCACCCGGGCTCTGACTCCCTGCTGCCCTCCCTCCTCACCGGGCTCTCACTCCCTGCTGCCATCCCCCCTCACCGGGCTCTCACTCCCTGTTGCCCTCCCACCTCACCCGGATCTCACTCCCTGTTGCCCTCCCACCTCACCCGGATCTCACTCCCTGTTGCCCGCCCACCTCACCCAGAACTCACTCCCTGTTGCCCTCCCACCTCACCCGGATCTCACTCCCTGTTGCCCTCCCACCTCACCCGGGCTCTGACTCCCTGCTGCTCTCCCCCTGACCGGGCTCTCACTCCCTGTTGCCCTCCCACCTCACCCGGGCTCTGACTCCCTGCTGCTCTCCCCCTGACCGGGCTCTCACTCCCTGTTGCCCTCCCACCTCACCCGGGCTCTGACTACCTGCTGCTCTCCCCCCTCACCGGGCTCTCACTCCCTGTTGCCCTCCCACCTCACCCGGAACTCACTCCCTGTTGCCCTCCCACCTCACCGGGCTCTCACTCCCTGTTGCCCTACCACCTCACCCGGGCTCTGACTCCCTGCTGCTCTCCCCCCTCACCGGGCTCTCACTCCCTGTTGCCCTCCCACCTCACCCGGGCTCTGACTACCTGCTGCCCTCCCACCTCACCCGGGCTCTGACTCCCTGCTGCCCTCCCCCCTCACCGGGCTCTCACTCCCTGTTGCCCTCCCACCTCACCCGGCTCTCACTCCCTGTTGCCCTCCCACCTCACCCGGGCTCTGACTCCCTGCTGCCCTCCCCCTCACCGGGCTCTCACTCCCTGTTGCCCTCCCACCTCACCCGGGCTCTGACTCCCTGCTGCTCTCCCCCCTCACCGGGCTCTCACTCCCTGTTGCCCTCCCACCTCACCCGGGCTCTGACTCCCTGCTGCCCTCCCCCCTCACCGGGCTCTCACTCCCTGCTGCCCTCCCCCCTCAACGGGCTCTGACTCCCTGTTGCCCTCCCACCTCACCCGGATCTCACTCCCTGTTGCCCTCCCACCTCACCCGGATCTCACTCCCTGTTGCCCTCCCACCTCACCTGAATCTCACTCCCTGTTGCCCTCCCACCTCACCCGGATCTCACTCCCTGTTGCCCTCCCACCTCACCCAGACTCTCACTCCCTGTTGCCCTCCCACCTCACCCGTGCTCTGACTCCCTGCTGCCCTCCCCCCTCACCGGGCTCTCACTCCCTGTTGCCCTCCCACCTCACCCGGATCTCACTTCCTGCTGCCCTCCCCCCTCACCGGGCTCTCACTCCCTGCTGCCCTACCACCTCACCGGGCTCTCACTCCCTGTTGCCCTCCCACCTCTCCCGGATCTCACTCCCTGTTGCCCTCCCACCTCACCCGGATCTCACTCCCTGTTGCCCTCACACCTCACCCGGATCTCACTCCCTGTTGCCCTCCCACCTCACCCGAATCTCACTCCCTGTTGCCCTCCCACCTCACCCGAATCTCACTCCCTGTTGCCCTCCCACCTCACCCGGATCTCACTCTCTGTTGCCCTCCCACCTCACCCGGATCTCACTCAATGTTGCCCTCCCACCTCACCCGGGCTCTGACTCCCTGCTGCTCTCCCCCCTCACCGGGCTCTCACTCCCTGTTGCCCTCCCACCTCACCCGGGCTCTGACTCCCTGCTGCCCTCCCCCCTCACCGGGCTCTCACTCCCTGCTGCCCTCCCCCTCACCGGGCTCTCACTCCCTGTTGCCCTCCCTCCTCACCCGGATCTCACTCCCTGCTGCCCTCCCACCTCATCCGGATCTCACTCCCTGTTGCCCTCCCACCTCACCCGGATCTCACTCCCTGTTGCCCTCCCACCTCACCCAGGCTCTGACTCCCTGCTGCTCTCCCCCCTCACCGGGCTCTCACTCCCTGTTGCCCTCCCCCTCACCGGGCTCTGACTACCTGCTGCTCTCCCCCCTCACCGGGCTCTCTCTCCCTGTTGCCCTCCCACCTCACCCGGATCTCACTCCCTGTTGCCCTCCCACCTCACCTGGGCTCTGACTCCCTGCTGTTCTCCCCCATCACCGGGCTCTCACTCCCTGTTGCCCTCCCACCTCACCCAGGCTCTCAGTCCCTGCTGTTTTCTTCAGCCACCCCCCACCCCCACCCCTGTGTGGGCTGACACAGCCTCCCATACACAGCAGCCACACCCCAGTACTTCACAGGCCTTTAAAAGACCATTTACATGTAAATGAGTCTTTGTTCACCTCTTCCTAGCGCCCCTGCAGCTCCCCTCTGACTGTGGCTGGAATCGCGCGGCCCCCACAGAGCAGTCCGTACTGCTGCTACCAGAGGTGTTTGCTGACGCTTAAAAAAAAAAAAGAACAGATATTATGTCTGTAAGGTCCGCGGGCCGCCAATGAAGGCTTGCCGGGCCGCGGGCAGTACTTTGAGTACCCGTGGTCCACGTGATGTCTTCCAACATGGCCACCTTGTTAGTGCACCAGTAGAGAGGAGGCTTTTGCGGCTGCCACGCCCGTCTCCAACTGCAGACACCACATCCCAACCCTCAGTCAGCCTCCCTTTCTGGAGCTACCTCATCCTGCTGCTTGACTGGCCGCTGCAGCAACAGCTCCCGGACCCATGTGCACAGCACTCGGCACACCCCTTCTGTAGTGTCCTGCCAGGACACAGTCTAGTTGTTTTCAGTGTAACCATACACTGTACACCCACCCACCACAGACGTCACTGGGTCAGGTGACGCTGCTAATGAAAGAACCCGAGCGCACGTGCTCGAGGCAGATTTACTATCCCTTAACTGGTGTCCTGTATCTCATTCATGTCACCATGTGGGCCTAGGGCCCCAACACCACATTGGCGACGAGGCGGTAACGCAATGCCACTCGTGCCGCAGCTGAACGTCCCCGGGAAAGAAGAAGGGAACTGCCCATGTGAAGGGCACCCCTCCGGGGAAGCGGCGCCGGCCGCCGAGAGGCCCGAGGGGCGTGTGCAGTGCCCCGGGCCGAGAACATGAAGCAGAGGTGACCGGGAGCTCACCCCGCACCTCCATGCCCAGCGCGAGCCTCCCGGCGTGAGAGGAAAAGGAGCGGACCGACCGGAGCCCACCCGCGCCGGCCGCGACTGAGCCCCCTGCCTGGGGTGAAGAGAGAGCCGTGCAGAGCCCACCTGCATCGGCCGCCAACGCTCGGTGAAACCTCCGCGGAGCCCACCCGCGTGGAGGAGAAAAGGCCCGTCGGCCGAAGGTGAGCGGAGGGGGCCACGAATGCCAGGAGCGACCCCCTCTTATGACTGCATAACTGCGGTGCCCACCCGCATTGCCTGCGTGCAACGCGGCCGAAAATAAACTCAGAATAAGGCAAGGCCAGCGGAGCCCACCCGCGGCCTGCCTGCCGTGTCCCCCGCCGTGTGTATGAAGTACGGCGAGGGTGAATGAACACTTGAGACAAGACTCACGGAGCCCACCCGCGGCCTGCCTATAGCACCTCCTGTCCCCCGCAGCGCAGCATCTGTGGCGAGCGGCCGCCGCTGCGAGGGTGAAAAATAAATAAAGCGGAGCCCACCCGCATGACCAGAGCGCCTTGACGGGCGCAATGCAGCCGTAAATAAACTTGAAACAAAACAGGACCAGCGGAGCCCACCCGCGGCCTGCCTGCAGCGTTTCCCCCGCCGCGTGTGTGAAGTGCGGCGGCGGGGTGAATAAGCTTTAAAGAGCGCCCGCAGCGTAAGGAGAGCTGCCGGGCGCCGAGTAATTACAGCGGAGCCTACCCGCGATGAAATGCCCGCACTGTCCCTGAAGCGACTGCCTGCCCCGAACATCAGAACTTGGGCCCCATCCCCCCCCTGCCCGCGCAAGGACTGTGTGAGGCTGGCGGGCGGGGGTAGGTGAGAGGAGTGACTGGAGCAGCTCCCATTCAACTCCCACCCGCGCACAGCGTTTGAAGTAGAAGGCTGCCGCGGGCGGGGAGCCCAACCAGAGACTTGCGTGGGCAAAAGGGCAAGGAGGCCGGTGTGTGGCCCGCAGACACCCCTCCACCGCAGCCCGTGAACTGAAAGGGCCTGCTGAGAGGGGAGGGGACAAGGGAAAGACTGCAGGCGGCCAGCGCTGCCCAAGGAGTGTGGTGCCAAGCCCCCGTTCCTCACCAAGCTCCCAAGTAAAGAGCCTACCTGCCATCCAGCCTGAACCTCCAGTAGGTCGTCCGCTGCCCTCAAGCACACCAGTGAAGCCAGAGTGGCCACTGCAGCACCGGCAAGTCAACTCCATCGAGGAGGTCGTGGAAGATCCAGAAAAGCACACAAAGATGTGGACTGCTAACCAAGCCATCCTGCAGAGCCATCTAGTGGCCAAACTGCATCACTGCGACCACTGTAAGAAAGGAGGGAGAAGCAAACAAGCTTTGGGTCAATCAATTGCACACACACACACCACAAGGAACTGCAACAAGCATTGCACAAAGCAGTCACCCCAGGACTTTAGATATGCACAGAGTCAAGAGCCACCAGCGTTCTGCCACAGAAGCAATCTCAGGCTGCTGTGACCTACAGCAAGAAAATCAAGGCACCTCTACACAAGCACGACAGTGCGCGAAGGAAAAGTAGAAGCACAGCCGTGCACCAAGAAAACAGAAGCACAAAGTAACTGCGCAACAGCACAAGGACACAGCCACGTCCGAATGACACCACGTCAATATGCAACCTCCTGAGGACAAAAGGAGACAGCGCAGGAACGCGCCAGAAAACGCAGGAACCGTACCACAAAGCGCAAGAACGCGATAGGAGTGCCAGAACTCCACACACGCACGACAGGACCGCGTAGCACTGCGCCGGAACGTGCCAGGAGCGCCAGGTAATAAGAGCGCCAGAGTGACGCTGCACAGCGACACGCCACCACCACGGGACCGCGCACAAAGGACCCCAAGAGAGACAGCGACGTCTCGCAGCAACCAGAGCGCCATCGTCAGCACGCATGGTGGCATGCACCCGAGTTGCACCAGGAGCGGTGACGCAACCCTCCTCTGCGCAGACAAAGCGCCCCAACGCCAAAACACCGTGACGGTGAATAGCGACCACGAAGAAGATAGCACAGCATGACAACTCATGCCGAAGATGAAAGCCGACCACCCAGTCTGGTCGCCAAGGAAAGAAACGAAGAAGCAACAGAGAAGATCGCGACAACTGGTCCAGTCAAAGAGAAGAACACCGTGCCGGAGAGCTATGCCCAGACCAGAAAGAAACAGGTGGAGTGCACGCTGCCTGGGGAAGACTGGTCGGGAAGGCCAACGACAGCAAGAGGACCAGACCACGTCGCAAGAAGGAACATGGAAAGGAAGGAGGAACAGTAGAGCCAAAGGAAACCGACGAGACAGGAGAGTCACAATGGAATTGACCAAGGAAGGGTATCCTGATTGAAGGCAACAGAAGTGATCAAGTAACAGGAAGATACGACGACAGGTCTAGTCACCAAGCCAAGTGAAGACAGTGTCCTACCACATGGACAAGACCAAGGGGGCGACATGTAGAGGGCCCGCTACATGGAGAAGCCTGGTTAGCATGAGTAAGCAAGAAAGAAGACTGGACCGCGTCGAGGAAGAGAACATAGAGGAAGGATGGAGAATCACAACATCACTCCACAGAGGAAGAGAGAGAACCACAGCACACAGGAACATCGGTGCTGTCCAAGGAGCATCGTAACAGTCAGCACACAGGAACATCGGTGCTGGCCAAGGAACATCACAACATTCGTGTGGATCCCAGTAATCCCTACAACCTGCATTCGAGGAGACCAAGCACTGAAGAACTGCATGGGTGCCCCGTGAACCTGAAGCTTGCCGAAGCAGAGCATACCCGAGCACTAGACAATCCACCCTTGTGGACTACACAAGACTAGACTGTGGCCATGTCCGAAGTTCTGCAGTGACCCGCACAGCCCACGCGATCAAGTGGCAGTCCAGGGGACAAGGGCCTCGGCCGCATGTCCTGTGAGAGAGGAATCCGGATGGGAGAGGTGCAGCAGCGGCAGCTCCACGACAGGCAACAGGAAGCATGAAGGCCCCAGATAAACACCTGGCACCGAGAAACGGTCTGGTGAAGACACTGAACCCATGTCCTAACGGCAAGACCATCCTGGCGGATGACATCAACACCCCCGAGGACATCATGAGAGACTTGGCGGTGAGTCCGTTGGCAGTTCCTCAGCGACGCCTTTGCGCGGCTCATGCGAAGCCCGCACGGTCCACCCGGTCCCATCGTGTCCGGCAAGAGGGTCCTCCCAGCGTCTCTAGTGAGAGAAGAGTCCAAGCGGGAGAGGCCAATCTTCGAGGCTCTAGTGAGAGAGGAGTCCGGCAAGAAAGGCAAGTAGGAAGTTACTTGGCCGGACGGAGATGTGAAGGCCTCAAGATCAGCAAATTCAGGGAAAGACCTCTCGTGCCATAGTCGTCTCCTACAACCAACAAGCGTTGTCATCCACTGGACTAGGAACACCTGCGAGACCCCTCAAGGGTCACACCCATTCTGCTCCCGATGCTCCAAGTGATGAACACTGTATATAAGCGTCAACACAGCAAGACAAGGATGATCTGAAGTACACCGCCGAGGTGAAGCTCATCTGACTGACTTTGTAGTCCTGGAACTTTCAACATTCTCCCAGCTGATCGCCTGAAGAAGATCTGTTGGGACTATCAAATGTTATTGTTCTGTTTTCTTGCAGGTTGGACATTCGCTTTTCCTTTCATTAAATTTTGGGAGGGATGTAGTGTCCTGCCAGGACACAGTCTAGTTGTTTTCAGTGTAACCATACACTCTACACCGACCCACCACAGACGTCACTGGGTCAGGTGACGCTGCTAATAAAAGAACCCGAGCGCACGTGCTCGAGGCAGATTTACTATCCCTTAACTGGTGTCCTGTATCTCATTCATTTCACCATGTGGGCCAACCAACAAGCGTTGTCATCCACTGGACTAGGAACACCTGCGAGACCCCTCAAGGGTCACACCCATTCTGCTCCCGATGCTCCAAGTGATGAACACTGTATATAAGCGTCAACACAGCAAGACAAGGATGATCTGAAGTACACCGCCGAGGTGAAGCTCATCTGACTGACTTTGTAGTCCTGGAACTTTCAACATTCTCCCAGCTGATCGCCTGAAGAAGATCTGTTGGGACTATCAAATGTTATTGTTCTGTTTTCTTGCAGGTTGGACATTCGCTTTTCCTTTCATTAAATTTTGGGAGGGATGTAGTGTCCTGCCAGGACACAGTCTAGTTGTTTTCAGTGTAACCATACACTGTACACCCACCCACCACAGACGTCACTGGGTCAGGTGACGCTGCTAATAAAAGAACCCGAGCGCACGTGCTCGAGGCAGATTTACTATCCCTTAACTGGTGTCCTGTATCTCATTCATTTCACCATGTGGGCCAACCAACAAGCGTTGTCATCCACTGGACTAGGAACACCTGCGAGACCCCTCAAGGGTCACACCCATTCTGCTCCCGATGCTCCAAGTGATGAACACTGTATATAAGCGTCAACACAGCAAGACAAGGATGATCTGAAGTACACCGCCGAGGTGAAGCTCATCTGACTGACTTTGTAGTCCTGGAACTTTCAATATTCTCCCAGCTGATCGCCTGAAGAAGATCTGTTGGGACTATCAAATGTTATCGTTCTGTTTTCTTGCAGGTTGGACATTCGCTTTTCCTTTCATTAAATTTTGGGAGGGATGTAGTGTCCTGCCAGGACACAGTCTAGTTGTTTTCAGTGTAACCATACACTGTACACCCACCCACCACAGACGTCACTGGGTCAGGTGACGCTGCTAATAAAAGAACCCGAGCGCACGTGCTCGAGGCAGATTTACTATCCCTTAACTGGTGTCCTGTATCTCATTCATTTCACCATGTGGGCCAACCAACAAGCGTTGTCATCCACTGGACTAGGAACACCTGCGAGACCCCTCAAGGGTCACACCCATTCTGCTCCCGATGCTCCAAGTGATGAACACTGTATATAAGCGTCAACACAGCAAGACAAGGATGATCTGAAGTACACCGCCGAGGTGAAGCTCATCTGACTGACTTTGTAGTCCTGGAACTTTCAACATTCTCCCAGCTGATCGCCTGAAGAAGATCTGTTGGGACTATCAAATGTTATTGTTCTGTTTTCTTGCAGGTTGGACATTCGCTTTTCCTTTCATTAAATTTTGGGAGGGATGTAGTGTCCTGCCAGGACACAGTCTAGTTGTTTTCAGTGTAACCATACACTGTACACCCACCCACCACAGACGTCACTGGGTCAGGTGACGCTGCTAATAAAAGAACCCGAGCGCACGTGCTCGAGGCAGATTTACTATCCCTTAACTGGTGTCCTGTATCTCATTCATTTCACCATGTGGGCCAACCAACAAGCGTTGTCATCCACTGGACTAGGAACACCTGCGAGACCCCTCAAGGGTCACACCCATTCTGCTCCCGATGCTCCAAGTGATGAACACTGTATATAAGCGTCAACACAGCAAGACAAGGATGATCTGAAGTACACCGCCGAGGTGAAGCTCATCTGACTGACTTTGTAGTCCTGGAACTTTCAACATTCTCCCAGCTGATCGCCTGAAGAAGATCTGTTGGGACTATCAAATGTTATTGTTCTGTTTTCTTGCAGGTTGGACATTCGCTTTTCCTTTCATTAAATTTTGGGAGGGATGTAGTGTCCTGCCAGGACACAGTCTAGTTGTTTTCAGTGTAACCATACACTGTACACCCACCCACCACAGACGTCACTGGGTCAGGTGACGCTGCTAATAAAAGAACCCGAGCGCACGTGCTCGAGGCAGATTTACTATCCCTTAACTGGTGTCCTGTATCTCATTCATTTCACCATGTGGGCCAACCAACAAGCGTTGTCATCCACTGGACTAGGAACACCTGCGAGACCCCTCAAGGGTCACACCCATTCTGCTCCCGATGCTCCAAGTGATGAACACTGTATATAAGCGTCAACACAGCAAGACAAGGATGATCTGAAGTACACCGCCGAGGTGAAGCTCATCTGACTGACTTTGTAGTCCTGGAAAACAGGGGTCTCCCAGCTGATCGCCTGAAGAAGATCTGTTGGGACTATCAAATGTTATTGTTCTGTTTTCTTGCAGGTTGGACATTCGCTTTTCCTTTCATTAAATTTTGGGAGGGATGTAGTGTCCTGCCAGGACACAGTCTAGTTGTTTTCAGTGTAACCATACACTGTACACCCACCCACCACAGACGTCACTGGGTCAGGTGACGCTGCTAATAAAAGAACCCGAGCGCACGTGCTCGAGGCAGATTTACTATCCCTTAACTGGTGTCCTGTATCTCATTCATTTCACCATGTGGGCCAACCAACAAGCGTTGTCATCCACTGGACTAGGAACACCTGCGAGACCCCTCAAGGGTCACACCCATTCTGCTCCCGATGCTCCAAGTGATGAACACTGTATATAAGCGTCAACACAGCAAGACAAGGATGATCTGAAGTACACCGCCGAGGTGAAGCTCTTCTGACTGACTTTGTAGTCCTGGAACTTTCAACATTCTCCCAGCTGATCGCCTGAAGAAGATCTGTTGGGACTATCAAATGTTATTGTTCTGTTTTCTTGCAGGTTGGACATTCGCTTTTCCTTTCATTAAATTTTGGGAGGGATGTAGTGTCCTGCCAGGACACAGTCTAGTTGTTTTCAGTGTAACCATACACTGTACACCCACCCACCACAGACGTCACTGGGTCAGGTGACGCTGCTAATAAAAGAACCCGAGCGCACGTGCTCGAGGCAGATTTACTATCCCTTAACTGGTGTCCTGTATCTCATTCATTTCACCATGTGGGCCAACCAACAAGCGTTGTCATCCACTGGACTAGGAACACCTGCGAGACCCCTCAAGGGTCACACCCATTCTGCTCCCGATGCTCCAAGTGATGAACACTGTATATAAGCGTCAACACAGCAAGACAAGGATGATCTGAAGTACACCGCCGAGGTGAAGCTCATCTGACTGACTTTGTAGTCCTGGAACTTTCAACATTCTCCCAGCTGATCGCCTGAAGAAGATCTGTTGGGACTATCAAATGTTATTGTTCTGTTTTCTTGCAGGTTGGACATTCGCTTTTCCTTTCATTAAATTTTGGGAGGGATGTAGTGTCCTGCCAGGACACAGTCTAGTTGTTTTCAGTGTAACCATACACTGTACACCCACCCACCACAGACGTCACTGGGTCAGGTGACGCTGCTAATAAAAGAACCCGAGCGCACGTGCTCGAGGCAGATTTACTATCCCTTAACTGGTGTCCTGTATCTCATTCATTTCACCATGTGGGCCAACCAACAAGCGTTGTCATCCACTGGACTAGGAACACCTGCGAGACCCCTCAAGGGTCACACCCATTCTGCTCCCGATGCTCCAAGTGATGAACACTGTATATAAGCGTCAACACAGCAAGACAAGGATGATCTGAAGTACACCGCCGAGGTGAAGCTCATCTGACTGACTTTGTAGTCCTGGAACTTTCAACATTCTCCCAGCTGATCGCCTGAAGAAGATCTGTTGGGACTATCAAATGTTATTGTTCTGTTTTCTTGCAGGTTGGACATTCGCTTTTCCTTTCATTAAATTTTGGGAGGGATGTAGTGTCCTGCCAGGACACAGTCTAGTTGTTTTCAGTGTAACCATACACTGTACACCCACCCACCACAGACGTCACTGGGTCAGGTGACGCTGCTAATAAAAGAACCCGAGCGCACGTGCTCGAGGCAGATTTACTATCCCTTAACTGGTGTCCTGTATCTCATTCATTTCACCATGTGGGCCAACCAACAAGCGTTGTCATCCACTGGACTAGGAACACCTGCGAGACCCCTCAAGGGTCACACCCATTCTGCTCCCGATGCTCCAAGTGATGAACACTGTATATAAGCGTCAACACAGCAAGACAAGGATGATCTGAAGTACACCGCCGAGGTGAAGCTCATCTGACTGACTTTGTAGTCCTGGAAAACAGGGGTCTCCCAGCTGATCGCCTGAAGAAGATCTGTTGGGACTATCAAATGTTATTGTTCTGTTTTCTTGCAGGTTGGACATTCGCTTTTCCTTTCATTAAATTTTGGGAGGGATGTAGTGTCCTGCCAGGACACAGTCTAGTTGTTTTCAGTGTAACCATACACTGTACACCCACCCACCACAGACGTCACTGGGTCAGGTGACGCTGCTAATAAAAGAACCCGAGCGCACGTGCTCGAGGCAGATTTACTATCCCTTAACTGGTGTCCTGTATCTCATTCATTTCACCATGTGGGCCAACCAACAAGCGTTGTCATCCACTGGACTAGGAACACCTGCGAGACCCCTCAAGGGTCACACCCATTCTGCTCCCGATGCTCCAAGTGATGAACACTGTATATAAGCGTCAACACAGCAAGACAAGGATGATCTGAAGTACACCGCCGAGGTGAAGCTCATCTGACTGACTTTGTAGTCCTGGAACTTTCAACATTCTCCCAGCTGATCGCCTGAAGAAGATCTGTTGGGACTATCAAATGTTATTGTTCTGTTTTCTTGCAGGTTGGACATTCGCTTTTCCTTTCATTAAATTTTGGGAGGGATGTAGTGTCCTGCCAGGACACAGTCTAGTTGTTTTCAGTGTAACCATACACTGTACACCCACCCACCACAGACGTCACTGGGTCAGGTGACGCTGCTAATAAAAGAACCCGAGCGCACGTGCTCGAGGCAGATTTACTATCCCTTAACTGGTGTCCTGTATCTCATTCATTTCACCATGTGGGCCAACCAACAAGCGTTGTCATCCACTGGACTAGGAACACCTGCGAGACCCCTCAAGGGTCACACCCATTCTGCTCCCGATGCTCCAAGTGATGAACACTGTATATAAGCGTCAACACAGCAAGACAAGGATGATCTGAAGTACACCGCCGAGGTGAAGCTCATCTGACTGACTTTGTAGTCCTGGAACTTTCAACATTCTCCCAGCTGATCTCTGAAGAAGATCTGTTGGGACTATCAAATGTTATTGTTCTGTTTTCTTGCAGGTTGGACATTCGCTTTTCCTTTCATTAAATTTTGGGAGGGATGTAGTGTCCTGCCAGGACACAGTCTAGTTGTTTTCAGTGTAACCATACACTGTACACCCACCCACCACAGACGTCACTGGGTCAGGTGACGCTGCTAATAAAAGAACCCGAGCGCACGTGCTCGAGGCAGATTTACTATCCCTTAACTGGTGTCCTGTATCTCATTCATTTCACCATGTGGGCCTAGGGCCCCAACACCACACCTTCTATCCCCCTGCCCTGCTGCCCGTCGCCGGCCTCCCTGCCTCCGGCACTCGCCCATGTGCTTCTCCTCAATTCCTCCCATATTTGACTTCCTTGACCCGCCGCTGTGTTATCTCGATAGTACAAGCAATACTGCTGAAGTGTCACACAGCTTTCAGCTGTTGTTTCTGAACGCAGATGTCCACTTGGTTTTATTCAGGGACACCGTATGGATGTTCTGTCAGTGTGATCTCTCCTTACGGTTTTTTGTGTGTAATGTTACCCTATTCTCTTCATACCTAAACCGTGTAGTTTGTTGACATTAACCCTGAACGTATTTTCTAGAAGAGCAAGTGTAGCACTAAGGAAATTCCTTGTTTGTAACTCACTGGGATTACTCCTGTCTTGATTGTATCGAGCTCAGAGAGTTAAAAGACTCATTTAGCCAAATAGAATTAGCAAGTAGTGTCCTGCAGGCCATACACAAATCGCAGCAATGTGTGCATTAGCCCGGTATGCACCGCGATGATCATGTCACATTTGTGGTAGCTTACTGATATTAGGACCGGCAGGCGATGTCTGGTGCTCTAAACCACTCAGCTTTCACACTGAAACTGTAAGCCCCAGGAATATCGCAGCATCAGGTAGGTACATTGAACCATCTAACAGTTCTACCTGAAACCAATGGATAGGGTTGGTCAAGTGCACACTGAGTGGCAAATGAAAAACATAGACGCGATGTACCCAAATCACCATAAGAAAAGGAGCCAGTGACTTGAAGGTTACACATCAAACTCTGCAGTGAGCGCTCAACCCTGTGCACTATCTTCATATTTGGGAAATCACAAATTCCCAAAGTGTGGTCCAGACATCCAGGAAGTGCTATTCAATCCAAGAGGCCGTTTTTTTTTCTTTGTTCCAGGCACATATCTTGGCATCTGATTATTTTTCATCTCCTTATGATCGGTTGCTGCATTGTCAGCCAGGTAGAATGCTGCATATTTAATGTGTAAGGTAAAATATTTTATAAGAAGCGACATCATGTGTGGGCGATGATAACAAACATCTGTGGTGGGGATACTGTAAAACTCTGCCAACTCCTCTGACTCCTTACGTCCTTACTGACACCCCAAAACCTTCTGATATGACACCAGTGCTTAATTTGAGCTGATGTTTACAGGTGGGGTTCACCGGCATCCAATTTTGCAGACCGGCACTTTTCATATTTTGACGCAGAGCAAGGGAAAGCAAAATATAAAAGAACAAGCATTTACAATGCAATAGGTCTACCATTTATGTGAGTTTGCGCTATTGGCATTGTAAATGACAATGCCTTTTATTTATTATTTATATTTCTTAATTTAAATCTTAATTTTATAATCGTATTCTTATTATTTATTTATTCTTAAACACAAATCCTCTCCATACGACACAATTCCACGCCACACAATTACACACCTAACTAATCGATTCCAACCTACATAATTCCACAACCCAACACATACACTCCATAACACATAAGTAAAAGCATTGCCATTTACAATGCCAATAGCTCCAACTCTAACAAATGCGAGACCGATTGCATTTCCAAGGCTTGTTTTTAAACGTTGAAACTGCCGCCGCTACCCACTTTATTGTATTGATAACAATGGCTACGAAGTAAACAAAACATCACTATGGGCTGCTGGGCTACCTCCCTTTTGGCTCTCTGCAGTTGGTCATGCAATGACCTGTAAGATGCAGCAATTAATAAAGGCAGTTTCTTTTCTTGAGCAAAAAACTCTCGCACCCTTGCATATCCGGGAACCAAGACCAGGCAGCACTGGGGGAAAAACAGGAGTTACTTTTTGCAATACAAGCTTTAGTATATGTATGTCTGTGTTTAAGTCTGTGCAGTCTTGGTAGACTTGTAGAAAGGTAAATAGGATAAAGTGATAGCATGTCCTGTAGTGGGCATGGCATCACGTGTGCACATGCCATATGTTATATAGCACAGGTTGACTCTATATCTTTTGTTTAGATTTTCAAAACCCAAATTCAGGACAAGTCACAGACCTAGAAGTAGGATTTTATTTTGGAAACCACAGATGATATAGGACTCCAACGGCAAATCTCAAGGAGAAAGCAAGATGTAAGAAGAGCAGCTAGTGGTAATCATACCCAGAAAAGTAAGTGCACAATTGATGGCCCTTTTAAATTAGCTTATTTAGGCCCCAACACATAACTTTGATTGGCTGAGTGAGTGTAGGGTGAGTATAGGGTAAGACTGGGAACCTGCATCATGCTCGGCAGTAATGCTAACACTGTGCAGACCCCATCTAGTTTGCAGACGCCATTTCAGTCTGTAATTGTGCTGGAGCTGGGGAGCACAGTAGGTGATTTGCACTTGTTGTACACAAGAGTAAGTACCAAAGGTGGTCTGTATTTAAGCTGAAGCTGGGAGAAATACAGGGGTGGTCTGTACTTGTGTTGGTGCTGAAAAGGTGCAGCTGGTTGCTTGTTCTACTGCTGGAGCAGTGGAGATGCAGGAGGTGGTCTGTACTTGTGTTGGTGCTGAAAAGGTGCAGCTGGTTGCTTGTTCTACTGCTGGAGCGGTGGAGATGCAGGAGGTGGTCTATACTTGTGTTGGTGCTGAAAAGGTGCAGCTGGTTGCTTGTTCTACTGCTGGAGCAGTGGAGATGCAGGAGGTGGTCTATACTTGTGTTGGTGCTGAAAAGGTGCAGCTGGTTGCTTGTTCTACTGCTGGAGCAGTGGAGATGCAGGAGGTGGTCTGTACTTGTGTTGGTGCTGAAAAGGTGCAGCTGGTTGCTTGTTCTACTGCTGGAGCAGTGGAGATGCAGGAGGTGGTCTATACTTGTGTTGGTGCTGAAAAGGTGCAGCTGGTTGCTTGTTCTACTGCTTGAGCAGTGGAGATGCAGGAGGTGGTCTATACTTGTGTTGGTGCTGAAAAGGTGCAGCTGGTTGCTTGTTCTACTGCTGGAGCAGTGGAGATGCAGGAGGTGGTCTATACTTGTGTTGGTGCTGAAAAGGTGCAGCTGGTTGCTTGTTCTACTGCTGGAGCAGTGGAGATGCAGGAGGTGGTCTATACTTGTGTTGGTGCTGAAAATGTGCAGCTGGTTGCTTGTTCTACTGCTGGAGCAGTGGAGATGCAGGAGGTGGTCTATACTTGTGTTGGTGCTGAAAAGGTGCAGCTGGTTGCTTGTTCTACTGCTGGAGCAGTGGAGATGCAGGAGGTGGTCTATACTTGTGTTGGTGCTGAAAAGGTGCAGCTGGTTGCTTGTTCTACTGCTGGAGCAGTGGAGATGCAGGAGGTGGTCTGTGTTGGTGCTGAAAAGGTGCAGCTGGTTGCTTGTTCTACTGCTGAAGCGGTGGAGATGCAGGAGCAGGTCTGTAACAGGGCTGGATTTGAAGAAGTCAAGTAGGTTACAGTGCTAAAGCTAGGGGGTGATCAATACTCGCGCTGAGGAAGTGCAGGAGGTGGTCTGTACTTGTGTTGTGGCTGGGAGTAGCTGGTTGCTAGTTTGTACTGGAGCTGTGGGAAGTGCAGGAGGTTGTTTTTATTGCGCTGGAGCTTAGGAAGGTACAGGAGGAGGGCTGTACTTGAGTTGAAGAAGGAGGAAGTGATGGAGATAGACTAGTTGTACAGGAGCTGGACGAAGTGCATGAGTTTGTACTTGTGTTGGAGGGATCACTGACATAATATCGACGACACAAATATCGAGATACACAAATATCGAGTCAAAAATATCGATTGACAAAATATCGACTCCCTATCTTCAAACAGGTAAGTACCAAAATATCGACTCCAAAATATCGACTTACAAAAATATAGACTGTCAAAATATCGATTTTTTTAAATGTCTTAAAATTAAGTTAAAACTAATATAGTAATAAATATATTTAATATAAACTTAGAAATAATTAATAAAAAAATGTAATTTTAATAAATAATTTATATAATTTAAAAAATTATATCACCAAAAATTACACACACATATATATATATATATATATATATATATATATATATATATATATATATATATATATATAAACATATTATTAAATAAACATATATAACATTTTAGAAAATGTTTAAAATGTATTGTTACAACTATAGTGAGTTCAACATTAGCAAAAGAGTTGGATAGCGTAGAGGTCAAATTTACTACTCCCACTCCAGTGGGTGCAACAGTAGGGAAAGCGCTGGATAGCGTAGAGGTTAAAATTACTATTCCCACTCCAGGGATGTATGACGTTACAACGCATACTTTTACAACGCCTACCATTACAACAAAACTTTTACAACGCAAAAACTTTTACAACGCATACATTTACAACGCAAGATTTTACAACGCATATACCTTTACAACGCATACCATTACAACGTAAGTATTGGTAAGTATATAATAATTTTTTGAATATAAATTAATAAAAAATATTATAATATAATTTAATATAATTTAATTTTATTAAATAAATTTAATTTAAATGTAATTTTACTTTATTTTTACAAAGTACCCCTGTACCCCGAAAACCCAAAACTGACCCTGAACCCTAAAAATACCCCTTTACCCATAAACTGAAAACTGACCCTGAACACTAAAAATACCCCTTTACCCGAAAACTGACCCTGAACCCTAAAAATACCCCTTTACCCCAAAAACTGAAAACTGACCCTGAACGCTAAAAATACCCCTTTACCCAAAAACTGAAAACTGACCCTGAACCCTAAAAATACCCCTTTACCCCAAAAACTGAAAACTGACCCTGAACCCTAAAAATACTCCTTTACCCCAAAAACTGAAAACTGACCCTGAACCCTAAAAATACCCCTTTACCCCAAAAACTGAAAACTGACCCTGAACCCTAAAAATACCCCTTTACCCAAAAACTGAAAACTGACCCTGAACCCTTAAAATACCCCTTTACCCCAAAAACTGAAAACTGACCCTGAACCCTAAAAATACCCCTTTACCCAAAAACTGAAAACTGACCCTGAACCCTAAAAATACCCCTTTACCCAAAAACTGAAAACTGACCCTGAACCCTAAAAATACCCCTTTACCCAAAAACTGAAAACTGACCCTGAACCCTAAAAATACCCCTTTACCTAAAAACTGAAAACTGACCCTGATCCCTAAAAATACCCCTTTACCCCAAAAACAGAAAACTGACCCTGAACCCTAAAAATACCCCTTTACCCCAAAAACTGAAAACTGACCCTGAACCCTAAAAATACCCCTTTACCAAAACACTGAAAACTGACCCTGAACCCTAAAAATACCCCTTTACCCAAAAACTGAAAACTGACCCTGAACCCTAAAAATACCCCTTTACCCAAAAACTGAAAACTGACCCTGAACCCTAAAAATACCCCTTTACCCAAAATCCCAAACATATAACCTTTTAAAAATAATTATATACTTACTAATACTTACATTGTAATAGTATGCGTTGTAACGGTATCTGCGTTTTAAAAACATGCTTTGTAAATGTATGCGTTGTAAAAGTTTTTGCAATTTAAAAGTTTTGTTGTAATGGTAGTGCATAGTAAAAGTAGCGTTGTAAACGTTGCATACCCACTCCAGTGGGTGCAACAGTAGGGAAAGTGTTGGATAGCGTAGGGGTTAAAATTACTATTCCAACTTCAGAGAGTGCAATAGTAGGGAAAGTAAATACTTCACAAATATATATAAATAACATAAATATTAATACCAATTACAAATAATTAAAATATTTAAAAAGTGTATACAAATATTAAATATTTATTTATAAATACAAAATAAAATTATTTAATTATAAAAATTGCCTACTCATACTAATTAATTACCTATTAACAATAAATTAATTTACAATTTAAAAATTAATAAATTATTTCCAATTACCAATTATATTTTAATTAATTACCAATTAATAATTAATTAACAATTAATTCTAAATAAATATCAATAAATAAATTAACATATTTAATAAATTATAATTAAATTACTTCCCACCCTATTCCCCTATAAACACACAACCCGCTACAGAAAATAAATTACTAAAATTAAAATATTTATCAATTAATCAATTATAATTAATTACCAATTATATTTTAATTAATTACCAACTAATAATTAATTAACAATTAATTCTAAATAAATATCAATAAATAAATTAACATATTTAATTAATTATAATTAAATTACTTCCCACCCTATTCCCCTATAAACCCACAACCCGCTACAGAAAATAAATTACTAAAATTAAAATATATATCAATTAATCAATTATAATTAATTACCAATTATATTTTAATTAATTACCAATTAATAATTAATTAACAATTAATTCTAAATAAATATCAATACATAAATTAACATATTTAATTAATTATAATTAAATTACTTCCCACCCTATTCCCCTATAAACCCACAACCCGCTACAGAAAATAAATTACTAAAATTAAAATATTTATCAATTAATCAATTATAATTAATTACCAATTATATTTTAATTAATTACCAATTAATAATTAATTAACAATTAATTCTAAATAGATATTAATAAATAAATTAACATATTTAATTAATTAGAATTAAATTACTTCCCACCCTATTCCCCTATAAACCCACAACCCGCTACAGACTTATATTACACAAAAAATAAAAATTATTATTAACTTACCTTAAATTCGATATTTTTGTTGTCTATATTATGTCTAGTCGATATTATGTCCATTCTATATTTTTGATTCGATATTATGTCCATTCTATTCGATATTAATTTTCTCTAGTCGATATTTTTGTTGTCTATATTATGTCTAGTCGATATTATGTCCATTCTATATTTTTTACTCGATATTCTGTCCAGTCGAAATAAAAGACTCGATATTATGACTGTACACCGTGTTGGAGCTCAGGGAAAACATGAGGTGGGCTGTACTTTTGTTGGAGCTTTTGGTGTACAGGAGGTGACCTGAACTACTTCTGAAGCTGGGGGAGGTGTGGTAAATGTTCTATACTATTTATAATGTCCACCTCCTGATTTGATGCAATACATCATCCTTCCCACCATCTGCTCTGGCGCGGTAACCTTGGTGCACTATCAAACCCCATGAATTATCACGGCCACCAGGGATTACAGCACCACAATAGAGGGTGGGCACCATGATTCCCCGTGTCTCCTAATAATTAGTGTACTAGTTGTTCTTTCACCACCAGAGGGGTGACATAATCAGGGCCTTAAGTGGGCCAGGTCCTGCCGGTGCTCTGCACCAGCAGTTCAAAAAAGCAGGTGCAGAGACGGGTCTCTATCGGGATCTCCATTTCTGCACTCATCATCAGGGTGAAAAAAAATTGTACCTCTGCAGCAGGACCACCCTTCACTGCCTGTGATGTAACTTCAAATTTCAGAACTGAAGCATTTTCAATATAATATGCAACAAAGCTATAGCTGTTGCTTATTTATCTTATGCAACTAACAGCCATTGAGAAAGCCAATAGATGGTTTGTTGTAGGTGTAATGTTACATGTTGTATAGTGTATCTGGATACAATGACAGAAGAGGCAAAATACTAGTCAGGCGGCACACTCTGTTAAGCACAGATTTTTAGATTAAATGTTTTAAGCCATGCCCTTAATTATAAACCCTTGATTGATTGATTGATTTAAAGTGCACTACTCACCCGTTAGGGTCTCAAGGCGCTTGGGGGCATGTACAGTTCCGTTGGGGTCATCTGAAGAGCCAGGTCTTGAGATCCCTCCCGAACTGGAGCCGTGTAGGGCTTTGCTGGAAGTGGAGAGGGAGGCTGCAAGGCAGGAGATGTACTTTCCACCCACTCTGTTTCTGTAGAAGCGTGGTATGGTAGCCAGGAAGAGATTGGATAAACAGAGGTTTCTCTTGGGGGCATGGAAGGAAAGATGGTTGTTGAGGAATTGTGGTCCAATGTTGTGGAGGGCCTTGTAAACGTGTGTGAGCAGCTTAAAACTGATCCTTTTTTCGGCGGGAAGCCAGTGCAGATCGCAGAGGTGTTGGGTGATGTGGTTGTGCCTGGGGATGTCGAGGACTAGTCTGGCTGCGGCGTTCTGAACGGTCTGGAGTTTGCAGAGGTTTTTTTTGTTAATTACATCAACCCACGCACCTGTGAGAGACCCCCCAGTTTTTTCATCCCACTTAAAGCCCTGGACATAATGATTCACTGTGGCTCTGAGTGCATTTGTGCACATGTGGTTCCGGCACCACTACAGGAGTTGGACATGATGATTCAGAGATTTTACCAGTACACCAGTGGTTACTACAACACAGCAGACAGTGAACACATTGACTCACAGTGTCTTCTAGTACACTTATGCTTCAGTACTTCCTGACCCCTACAGATGTTGCACATTGACTCCTAGGATCTCCTACACTGGCACATCAATGTTTACTGCAAAACAGCAGATGGCGAGCACAAGGACTCACAGGGTCTCCTTGTACACTAGTACAGCAGTGGTTACTGCATCACTACATGCAGTGAACACAGTGATTCACAGGTCTCCTTGTATACAGTGCTCATGGCTCCAGTGCAAGCAGTGGACATGATTCACAGGGTCTCCTTGAACACTAGCACACCACTAGTTACTGCACCCCAGCAGTCAGTGGAAACAATGAAAGAGAGGGTTCAAGAACCTTAGTAAAGTGACAGCTCTTGCACCACAATAGGAGTAAAGCACAATGGTTTACAGATCTCTTCATGTATTTGAACAGTGATGGTGTTGGTAGCACCTGAGACCCGGCCCAGTACCCAGGGCCGTAGCAGGCTTCAGGCGTTTCCCCGGTCGGACCACCGGGAAGGGGGGTGGGGGGTGGGGGGCGGTTTTGGGCACCTGGGGGCCGTTTTTGTTACCGGGGCCGTCAATATCGGCCCGCTTTAACAGACTCTTCCGAAACCGGCCCTAGCGAACAGCTCTCTCCCTCACCAGGGGCCAGCCAAGCAGTTTCCCAGGTCCGGTTTTGGTTCCCCGCCTGGCCCTGCCAGTACTGACCTGGGTGTTCCATGCTTCTGCTGGGTATCACTGCAGCCCTGCACAGCAGTGTGAAGCTCATCTGTGGTTCAAGCCACTAGGTAGGTACAGGGCAGGGCTGACCGTACTGGGCATTGGGCCTTTCCTCGGGAGGCTGGAAGGGTGGGGGGAAGTTTTGCAGCTGTGCTGCAATATCGGTCCCCAGTAACAAAAGCAGCAGTGCTTCACACTTGCGTCCCCCACGCCCATGGTAGCTGGTTGGACAAAATTGCCAGGGCTGCTTTGAGGTCCCAGTCATGCCCTGGGTGGCTCCCTATAGGTAAGTCAAACACGCAAAAGGTGATTGGAGGAATGCTTGCAATAAGTCTCACCACCAGTAATTGCTCAGGGTATCATTCCAACCCACTGAACTAAGATGGGTTAACCCTGATGGGGGCTCGTCCGCCGTGTATAGTTTGACACCAATTGGTCTAAGTTACTTGTGTTCCTGTCTAGAGAGAGAACTGTTAGTGGTGCACCTGTGCCCCTGCACAACCTTGGGGAGCACACCTCATGTGGTTTGTTTGCTGTGCTGCTATTAAAACTTTGTTTGTTCCCCCCCCCACTACCTCACCAAGAACTGATTATCATATGTAAGTTTGCATTTGTTTTTATTAATTTTCTCCTCTTATATAAACCTCATGTGGCCTGAGCCTTCCACTTCCATTTCACCAGAGTTAAGCACTCGCTCTCTTCTCTCTCCTCAGCGGTGACAATATGGCAGAGATTGTCGCGATCGTCGCTAAGCTCAAACGCGACTGCCTGAAGCCGGGCGGGGTCGGTGAGCACAGCAACGCCATCAAGTACCTGAACCAGGACTACGAGAGCCTGAAGCAGCAGTGTCTGAAGAGTGGCACCCTCTTCGAGGACCCAGAATTCCCCGCGGTCGCCGCCTCTCTTGGCTACGATAAACTGGGTCCGGACTCCGACAAGGGAAAGGGGGTGGAATGGAAGCGCCCCTCAGTAAGTACAAGCGAATCCACAGGAGAAGCCAGGAAAATATACCACTCTCCCAAATTTAAATCTTCCTCAAATGCCTCTGAAATTATAAGAATACCCTGAAACTTCTTAAAAATGTTTTTTCATATGATGTAAAAGTGCATTTTAATGCACCTTTCTCGAAGACTTTTGCCAAAAAGTTGCATGTTTTCCTTGCATTTCTTGAGCAGAGCTAAGCGAATAAGGCAAAAATGCTAAATAAGGCTCACCTACCCTAGGAGGTTGTGGGGAGGAAGGGGTGGGTGGTCCACCCAAGGAAAGTTAGGCAAAGCATTCTGCCCTAAGGGTTCCATCAGTAGTATGGTTCTGTTAATTAAAGGCTCACCGCTAAAGCATGTGGTGATGTGCAGATCACAACTTAGAATTCTGGTCATCCCATTTTGGCCTATGAATCTTCTGAGGTTGTCAAATTGGGTAATAGTAGCAACTGTATTTACAGTTCTTAGAAAGGCAGAAATTCAGCGTTAAGGGCTATAGAGAAAGATTATTGCTAATTACTCCTTTCTTCAGTTTTACAGTAAGTGAACATTGTGCTTTTTGAGCTAAATCAGTACTTGTTCAATATCCTGAATGAATTTGACTTTTAAAGAATACAAATTTAGGTCAGTAATACTGCATGAAGGCATGTCTGACCTGTAGGTCAGGCATGCCTTCACGCTATAATTCTCCCGGAGCAGCAGAAGTAGTGGAACCAGGCCCAGCTGCAGGAGCAGGACAGAGGACACCGATCTGGGAGAAAGGTAAGTCTCCCACTGCACAGGTGAACTCCGTTCCGCTGCGTAGGTGGAGTTTTGGAAAACTTCTCACTCCAAACGGAGTGCAGAGTTACTAAATCTCCGCAAACTTCGCTGGCGGAGCGGAGTTCACCACCCGCCCTTACACCTGCCCCGCATTCTCAAGAAAGTCAGGATCGACTGGGCTCATAACATCTTAGTGTTTTTGAACTGGGCAAGGAGAATTTGGTAATTAAAACTCCACCTTTATGTGTGGAGATTGAGCGGTGACAGTTGAACACCTTTGATCTTTCTCTCGAGATTTGTAATGTCATCTTGGCAGCCAGGCATCCCTCAACACGCAAATGTATATGAATGCCATTGGGACAAATTTGTGACTTGGTGTTCCTCCTGTCATGTTGACAAATGTTCTGCTTCCTTGTCGGAGGAGTTATTGTTTGTGTAGGTTGTGTTGTGTTATGTTAGCTGGAGTTGTAAAGCACAACTTATCATCCAAGGGGTATCCAGGAGCTGGAGGCGGTGTGAAGGCCATCTACAGGGTCTTAGTTGAAGAGCTAGGTTTTCAGTTTCTAGCAGAATTCTAGAAGCAAGGAGGAAGCCCTTAAGTGTAAGAAAGGTTGTTCCACGTTTTGGGTGCTAGGTATGAGAAAGCTAGGCCTCCGGTGTTGCTTGTGTGGATGAGGGGTGTGTAGACAAGAGAGAGCGAGGCAGAGCAGAGATGTCGGGTGGGCTGATGGAAGTGGAGACGATAGTTGAGATACGTTAGTCCCATGTTGTGCAGTGCCTTGCATGCGTGTGTGAGGAGTTTGAATTAGCAGCATTTGTGTATTGGTAGCCCGTGGACATCTCTTAAGTGAGGCGTGATGTGGGAGCACTGAGGGAGGTGCAGGACGAGTCTGGCAGTAGCATTCTGGATGTTCTGAAGATAGATGGTGGAGGAGGTGGTTGGGGATACTGGCGAAGAGTGCATTGCCATAATCAAGTCTGCTGGTTATTAGAGCTTAAGTGATGATGCGTCTGCTGCTCTTGGGAATCCATCTGATGATTTTTTTGAGGATGCGTAGCATGTAGAAGCAGGATGATTAGAATGCGTTCACTTGTGCAGCTCTGTTGAATTTGTAATATAATATGAACCCCAGGTTACTTGTGGGGTGGGTGATGGTGTTGGATGAAGGTCTGCTGGCCACCAAGTGGAGTACCAGGGCAAGTTCTTGTTCCCAAAGATCAGCAATTCTGTTTGTGCTGTTCTTAGCCTGGCAAGGTCTTGCCTTGGGCACAGTTAAGAGTTATCTTTCTGGCATCTTGGCTTGTTTTCAGTTGCTGAATCAGCCCTCACTGATGAAGTTTCCTGTTGTGACATGTTTCCTTAAGAGTTTGCAATTTTTTTTTCTCCTATCTCTTTCATCATGCCTCAGTGGGACCTCAATTTGGTCCTGACGTTTCCTATGGGCTCCCCATTTGAGCCACTACATAGCTGTTCCTTGTGACTTCTGACCCTTAAACCAGTCCTCCTAGTGGTCATTACATTGGCAGGGAGGGTCAAGCTCTTTCAGTTTATAACCAGTTTCTGCCCAGACACAATGTTTCTTTATACTCAAACCCCTTTATTTGGAAGGAAGTGACTCCATTTCATGGTGGCTAAACCATCATGTTGCTGACATTTTTCGTTCTACCCCAATCATCTAAGAATGAAGAAATGCTCCACTGCCTGGATCCAAAAAGAGCTCGGTATTTTTACACTGATCATATTAAAGACCATAGGGTGCACAATCAGCCCTTCATCGTATTCACAGGAGCAAAAAAGGCGAGGATGTGCAGAAGAGTACCATTGCCTGATGGATTGTACTTCACATTAAGATCTGCTATGCACTGGCTAAGAAGCAGCATCCTGAGAGCTTGGGGGTAAGGGGTAAGGCTGTTACTTCTGTGTTAGCATGCAGAATACCTGTCAAGTACATTTGCCAAGCTTCTACGTGGGCATCACGCCACACATTCACTAAGTACTACTGCTTGGACAGTCAGGGCTGGTGGAATGGCCATTTTACCAGTTTGGTCCTCCAGAATTTCCTGGTTTGAGCAGTTTGCAGACCTGGGAGGTATTGCTTGGGTATCTAGTTGAAGGTACGTAATATGTGGTTAGAAATCTCTATCAGACGAACAAGTTACTTACATGTGGTAATGTTTTTTCCGGTAGAGACTGTAATCACAGATTCCTCATGTACCTTCCTTCTGTTCCACTCTGCGAAATTAGCTCATCAGCCTGAAGCTACTGTTAATTTCTGCACACTCGTCATACATCCTTCAGTCATAGCTCTGTATTTTTGGTATGGAAATAGTCATGAACGAAACTGATATCAATTCACTGGGGTGGCACCTAAATAGACACTGTGCATGTTACTTCTAACGTTGACATCTCCAATGCAGAGCAAAACAATACGACTTTCTGGGGTGCAGAGGTACTGCTCAAGATATTCTGGATCCAGTCTGATGCCTAGGGAATATTCTAAGGTGAGGAGTCTACAGTTAGATAGAGTGTCTACCAGAAAAGGTGTTACCATAGGTATGTAGCTCGTTCATCACTGAACTTCCCTGACTTTGCTCACAAAGCTATTTCCACAGAGACACCACACCTGAAGAGAAACAATACAACAGATACATAGTGTAAACTTCTGGAGCTTTCAAGCAACAGGACAGGAGTGTTACTTTCAGGGCTCTGCTTACCGAGGCTGACCTCCCAGGATGTAGTCTGCTGGACATATTTAAATGCTGTTGATGTCTATTAACTTTGAAATACAATGTTTATAGACGGAAACAAAGTCAAATTTTGGTCTAATCCATTTCATTTGAGAAGGATTAGGCAACAATATTTGTGAATGCAGTTAGCCGAGTAATTCAGTTTTGGATTACATGGTACACATTTTTTTAAAAACATATTTTATTGCATTTATGTGGTACCTTTTGGGCGATTGCCCGACATAATCCATTTGAAAATAATATAGGAGCACATTACAAGACATAGAGACACCTGAGAACCATTCTTATTTGAATCCAACAAAAGGAAACAGAGAACTTTACGCAGACACTCCCACCCCACCCACTTAGCAAACAGGATACGATACATGCAAATACCCAAGTAAAAACATCAATACCTCATACATATGGCCCCCAGACAGTACATGAAAATATTCACGGGGATTGCGAAGGAAGAAGGGGAAGTCCAAACCCCAGGACTCTGCCCATCCAGCCCCTATCTTTCTATGCTTTTGGGGGCAGCCCCTCGCTTGAAATACCACTTTCTCGGCGCCCATACATTTGTCCAGTTCTTGTCACCACTTTCCCAGAGTGACAGAGAGCACCGACTTAGTCTCAGTCTTCACTGGTGCTTTATGAGTGTTACAGTCAGGAGGCCTGTTCATGTTACTAGTGGCCAGTCTGTTTAGAACTACAATCTCTAGACTGCCTGCAGAAATGCTTTGATGGGAAAATGCAACAGGGTGCAGTCATGGCAGTCTGCAAGCTCAGATGTGGATTGTATACCCGGCGGGTGAGAACATTGAAGCACAGAGGGCACATGGGGGCCATACCACCCTTCTACGGGCAGACAGAACATATGCAAGGACATCAAGTGTAAAATTAACTCACTCTAACAGCCACCTGCTTACAACACAGCACTGGTCAGACAGAGGTTTTATCTGCGGTTTTTTTCAGACAAATGTGTACCATGGTTCATAACATGAACAGGCCTACTGACTGTAACACTCATAAAGCACCAGTGAGGACTGAGACTAAGTCAGTGCTCTCTGTCACCTTGATAGACACAGGTTGTATAGTCCCCCCATTGAAATGGGAATGTGGATTTATAGGGTGGGCCGTAACAGCAGCCTCCCCATGAACTCCTCTCCCCCCTCACCCTCTCAGGCCGAGGATTGGAGGCTCATGAAGCTGCTGAGTGAACTGTTGGCACATGGTCAGCGACTGGCTGCCGCCCCCCCCCAATCCGGCACCCAACACCCAGAAACGTGGACATGAGACTTCTTTATTTTTTGGAAGGCGGGGGCTAGTCCCCCGGCCGTATTTATTAAGATATGAAATTAAAAAAGGTTTTAATTGCATGGTCAACAATTATACAAAATTCAGCAGGACATTAGATACAAATATCGTCAACAAGTTTGAGAGGCTAACCTTAACAAAACTCTAATACATGTTGTTTCCTAACCGAATCTAACATCCTCATCTTGATTTCTGTACATTTCTGGCCATATGGCAAGGTCGCTAACCGGTGTCAGGTCCTACAAGCTGCGCCTCACCTAGAGCTGTGCGCATGCGCAGTCGTGCCCCGGGAATTGCCCGGTCTACGCCGTGAACTCCATTTACCCACTAAAGGAGGGCCCTTACTCTGCGCCATCCGGTGACGTCATGAGTATACGCGCGCGGGGTGGCTACCAGCCTAAGGAAAGCGTGACTACTCCGACCCGCGCCCCTTTGAAGCATCAATTACCTTGCCCCTGGAGTTCTAGGAGTGGCCCAAAGGCCCCTCCCCCTGGGCGGGAACCTCCATAGGATGATGCCCGCCGCCTCAGACCTTAAATATGTGCTCACCGGTCATGACCTTACCGCATGCCCCATACCTAATAAATACGACGACCTATGGGAAAAAATTCTAAAGGACAGCTACACTGGCTAATAAATAACAGCATCAACGTAAAGCTACAAAGGGAAAAAAGGCCTAAACACACTCGGCATCAAAGCAAAAGCACTTCACACAGAGTTCGCTAAAAAGGGGAAAAATTCCTAAACCAAATCACATCATCAAAATATACCGACCCGATCAAGTTCAATTACGCATGTAAGACATGTTAACAGTATACTAGCAAAATTACGCTCAAACCAGACATAGTGGAGCCACAAGTCTTTTGTTCCAGGGATGGTGGGTGGGAAAACAAAGAAGCCCCGAGCGCGGGGCACACCGTGCTGTGAGGGAGCGTCCAGGGACAAGGGGGTCTCCTGGGCGCTCCCCTCCTCTTTATTCCCAAGGGGCCAGGCGGGGGGGCAACCCACCCCTCCAGTAGCCCGTCCCCCCTGACCCGGACCTTCTACACTGGTATCCGGGTCAGGGAGGTCGCCGGCCAATCGGTGGTGGGTCGCGCCCAAGGGCCCGCCCCCACCACCGAGAGGCACAAAGGGGGGAAGGGGGGAAGCGGTCGCCGCGCCGCCATGCGGGCGGGGGGGCCGAGGGCCCCCCCTTTTCATTTATGAGTGTCATCCTTCAACGCCATGCCTATATTCGTTGCCTTATTTTGTTCTCACATCGGTCTTTAACGCCTTAACTGCTGCGTTTTTTCCACCGCAGTGCGGGCGTTCTAAAGGGTGGGCGAGGCTGCGTCGGCCGGTGGACATGCGCAGCTTCAGGGAGGTAGCGCTCGCGACGTCCAACGGCCGACGGCAGCACGCAACGGGTTAACTGCCAAGGAGACTCATCTTGGTAACACAAACAATGACAAAGCCAATAGGTCTCGTCTACGAAAGAGCTATTGCCAATATGTTTTAATCATGTTGTACACCAGGTTGGCAGGTGTTCAGCATAGCTAAAAGCTAGTGGCATATTGATGAATGGCATGGATTGGGGTGCCACATAGTCAAGTGTTGTGGACTAGAGTGGGGTGCTATGGAGAGTAGAGCTGAGTAGCATGGAGTGAAATGGAGTGTGAGGGAGTGTCATAGAGTGTTGTGGAGGGAGTAGAGTGGCGTAGAGTAATAGGACATAGAGTGAAGTAGAGTGTTATGATGTAGAGTGGAGTAGAGTGTCAGAATGAAGTACTGTGCTATAGAGAGGAGTGGCACAGAGTGTTGTGGAGTGTTGTAGAGTGAAGTTGTGTGGCATAGAAGGTGTTGCCTAGAGTGTTGTAGAGTAGAGTAAAGTAGATTGGCATAGAGTGGAGTGGCATAGAGTGCAGTAGTGTAGTAGAGTGGAATGGCATAGAGTGGCATTGAGTAGAGAGGCATAGAGCTGAGTGACATGGAGTGAAGTACTGGCATGGCGTAGAGTCGAGTAGTGGAGTAGAGTAGTGTGTCATAGAATTGAGTGGAGGAAAGAGGCAAAGAGCGGTGTAGAGAGAGTTGTGTAGAGAGTCGTAGAGTGGAGCAGTGTCATAGAGTGAAGTAGAGTAGAGCGTCATGGAGTGGAGTGTTGTAGAGTGGCCTGGAGTGAAGTGGGGTAATGTACTGTGGTGCAGAGTAGATTGGTATAGAGTGCAGTTGCTTAGAGTGCCTTGGTTTGAGGAAAGTGGTATAGGCTGCATTGATACACAGTGCAATGACACAGAGTAGAGTGGCATAGAGTAGAGTGGTGCCAAGAAGAGCAGAGTGGAAGGCGCAACGTAGATTGCAGTGGGATATGGTGCAACTGCATAGAGTGGAGTGGCACAGGGTGGAGTAGAGTGGCTTAGAGTGCAGTGGCATATAGTGCAGTGATGTAGAGTAGAGGGAAGTGGTGAAGGGTAAAGTAGAGGGGTGCAAGATAGAGAACATTGGTGTAGATTAGAGTGACAAAGAGTGCAGTAGCCTGGAGTGCAGTGGAACAGAGTAGAGTGGTGTAGAGTTCAGTGGCGGAGAGTGCAGTGTTGATGAGTAGAATGGGGTAGAGTGCAGCAGCGTTGAGTGGCGCAGAGTGCATTAAAATACAGTGCAGTGGTGTAGAGTACAGTGGTGAATAAAGTGGTGTAGAGTGCAGTGACACTGAGTAGAGTGTTGCAGAGTAGAGTATAGTGGTGTAGTGCAATGGTGCAGAGTGTATTGTTTTGAGTAGAGTGCAATGGAGTAGAGCAGTGTTTCCCAAACTGTGGTCCGCGGACCCCCAGGGGTCCGTGACACATTCCCAGGGGGTACGCAGGCAACAGTTTTAAAAGCACAGAAACATTTCTTGTATAATTAGCAGCTTTCCAGCAGCAATAAAAGTGTCAAGATAAAGCCAGTGATTAATGTACCTGCTGGAGCGTGAGGAGAGTTTTGTTTAGTGGCAGCTTTGACTTACCTAATGTAGCACAGAGGGTTAATGTGCCTACTGCAAAGAACGTGTAACATGCATTTTAAAAAGCAGCATTTTATGTGCATAGGTTCGTGGTTACTGCTTTTGTCACAGAGATTCTTTTGTTACTGTGCACTTCATAAGTGACAATCATAATGTAGCAGAGGGACCTATAAACTGTCATCAAAGAGCTGCTTGCAAACTGCATGGTACCAGTTAGTAACTTTTGTTTTTTCCCAGTTATTCATTATCCTGATGCTGCTAGAAAGATTTATTTGGGTGGAAATACATTTTGAATGTTAAAGTCAGTGCTAGCCACTGTGTTATGTTCTGAATCCCGAGTTTGTGCTTTTCCAGACCAAGCACTCTTCAAATATTTTATATACACACTGTTTTACATGTACGATTCAATGTCTCTGTATGTGTGTGATGTAAAGTGCTCTGACATCCTACAATGGTATGAGAGATGCTATAAAACAAATGAAATACATGTGACAGAGGGGCTATTACTTCAATATAAAATACTAAGGGCCAGATGTACGATCCGTTTTTATATGCGTGAATGGGTTCGTGAACCCGCTTTCACATGCAAAAACGTATTGGGCCATGTACATTGCCTATTTCGCGAGTCGCAATTTGTTTGCGACTCGCTAAATAGGTTTTGCAACTTGCTATTTGGAAGGGGCATTCCCTTCCAAATAGCGAGTCTTAAAACCATGTACAAATGTTTTGCGGTCGCAAAACACTCGCAATTACCACTTACTTCAAGTAGATGGTAATGCATTTGCAAATGCGAAGGGGTCCCCAGGGGACCCCTTCCCCTTTGCAAATGCATGCAAAATAATTTTTTAAGGGCATGCAGCGGTCCCAGGGACCTCTGCCTGCCCTTAGAAAATGAAACAAAAACGTTTCATTTTCTTTTTTTTTTAAATGCATGGTAAATGGGCTGTTTTTTTTTTTAACTGCTTTATTTAAAAGCAGTCCCAGACATGGTGGCCTGCAGAGCCCAGCAGGCACCATACCTAGGAGGGCTGGCCTTCCCAATAGGTTCGCAAATTGCGAGAGGCTCATTAATATTAATGAACCTCGCAATTTGCGACCCCATTGGGAATCTGAAACAGTGTTAAACACACTGTTGTACATTTCATTTAGCGACTCGCAATTTGCCACTCGCAATGTATCGCCAATTGCGAGGCGCTAAATGAAATGGTCGTACATCTGGCCCCAAAATCCTTAGGGGCAGATTTACAAGCCCCTTGCTCCACTTTTACGCCATCATTGCGTCACTTTCGTGATGCAGCGGCGATGCTAAAGATGCGCCATGGTGCAGGGTATTTACAATGTGACGCATCTGAGAGATACGCCATGTTGTAAAGCCCTGCGCCAGAAGGAGGCATTCCGGCGCAGGAACGCCTCCTAAAAGTGGCTGAGTGAAATCTACAAGATTTCACTCAGTCACTTTGGGGCCCATGCTGCGTCAAAACCCTGCGCCTGCTTGAAGCAGGCGTAAGGATTGACGTAGCATTAACAAGATTCAGCCCCCCAGAGCATTGCTGGAGCTGTGTCGCGCTTGCGACGCAACTCCAGCAATGTGCCACCTTTACGGCACAGATGCGTCATGCATCTGTGCTTTTTTGCCCCATGAGGCGCAGCATTGTAAATGGGGCGCATCAATGGTGGCGGAGGCATGGCGCACAATAAGTGGCGCATCCCTGCTGATATGCATGGATGCGTCACTTATTGTAAATCTGCCCCTAAGTACTTTGAGTATTTGTTTTGTGTGCACACGTGTGTATTTTTTTCGAATTACTGTTTTAATATTTGAAATTTAACTCATACAAATTGCTTGGGGGTCCCCGGCTTCCAGTGGTGAGTCAATGGGGGTCCTCATGAGTCAAAAGTTTGGGAACCACTGGAGTAGAGTACAGTGGCATAGAATGGAATAGTGCAGAGTGGAATAGAGTGGAATGGAGTGGCATAGAGTGGAATGGAGTGACATAAGAGTAGGTTATTTCAGAGTAGCATGATGCTGTGTAGAGTGCAGTGACAGAGTAGAGTGCCTAAGTTTGCAATGTCATATAGTGCAGTGGTGCAGAGTAGATTAGAGTGGCTTAGAGTGGATTGGCGTAAAGTGCTGGGGCAAAGAGTGGAGCGGTGAAGGGGAGAGTAGAGTAGTGTGTCTTGGAGTGATACAGAGTAGAGTCGTGAAGAGTGCATTGACATAGACTGTCGTACAACAGAGCACTGCAGAGTAGACTGCAGTGGCTTAAAGTAGAGTGGCATAGACACAAAACCCAAGAAAAGTGGTAATAGCCTCACAGGAACGCACACGTGATGGAGGTGGTCCTACTGCTCATGAACCTCGCTTATTTACACAACAATTCTAACCAACATAGGGAGCACTGCAAAATATCCCACGAAGAGTTAATAGTCCATTCTAACTAGTACCCAATAAAATGCAAAGCAGTCCCGTAGAATAGATGATTCTTGGTTTAGTCTATTAATACACAGAAGCTGTAATGTTGAACGCAGATGATCCTTTTATACTTCACACATCATCTTGCCCAGCCAATACATTTTGTCCCTTTAAAAGGACTTCATCAGGGTTGTAAATAGATGTACACATTGCTTCATTAAAACACATAAAACACTAAAAACATTAACAATTACTATAACTCCCAATTAATAAATCCCTGGAATCTGAAGTATTCCTGGATATCTGGAAGGACACCATTGTATTCCCATTATTAAAAAAAAGCTGGCATGCAAACTAACCACCAATCTCCCTAATTCCTTACTTGTCTAATGGTTTTGGAGAGACTGGTCAACAAACAACTGGTTACCTTCTTAGAAACCAATGAGCTCCTAGACCTATCTCCGACTGGCTTTAGAGCTTCAAACAGCACAGAAGCCACCCTATTCGTGGTAGTAAACAACATCAGATGCTTGGTGGACCAAGGCAAAGCTTCCACTCTGATCCTTTTGGACTTATCGACAGCGTTCAATACCGTATCTGACAACCTTCTTCTGAGCATTTTGCACAAAAAGGGACTTCACCTGAAAGCCCTTCAGTGGTTCAACTCCTTTCTATGCAATAGAACACACAGAGTTCAAATGGGCCAATTTTCCTTTATCTCAAGAACCATTAACTAGGGTGTCCCACAGGGAGTCTCTCTGAGCCCCACCCTTTTCAATGCCTATGTCTCCTCTTTGGCCAAAATTGGCAGGAAATGGGGCTTTACCATCTGCTCCTATGCTGATGATGCTCAGTTTATAATCCCCTTCGAACGAAGGCATGTGGACACTAGGAACAACTTAATCAACTGTCTCTCAGAAACAGCAACTTGGATGTCAGAACACCGTCTGAAACTAAATGCTAAGAAATCCGAGAGCCTGCTTTTTTTAGGGGCTCGCCTAATCTGGGACAATACCTGGTGGCCTCAGACACTAGGGACTGCACCAGAACCTAAACAGGTTGTAAAAAGCCTGGGCATCCTTATCGACAACGCACTAACCATGAAGGACCAAGTCTGAGCGCTGTGCGTAAAAAGCTTTACCATGCGAAAGTTATTAAGAAGGCTTTTTTCATAGATCCCCCTGAACTGTAGAAAGACCATCGCTCAGGCTCTAGTCTCTAGTAAGCGGGATTATGGAAATTCACTCTATGTGGGCATGCCAGACTATCTCTTCCCCCAATTACAGGTAATTCAGAACGCAGTTGCCAAGTTCATTTGTAATAAAAACAAATACGGCTCAGCATCATTGGGAGCTAATAAAGCTGAAATTCTTCGGATGCAACGTGTTCAAAATACTGCAGCTAGAGTTCTGGTTGGTCTCCCGCGTTTCTGTTCTGCTACTGGCGCTATCTGCATGTTGCATTGGCTCCCTGTAGAGAAGCGGATTCACTTCAAAACACTGTGTTTATCCTTCAAGATAATTAAATCTGCCAGCCCTAATCTGTTGAGTGACCTGCTTATCCCTTATGCTCCCTCCCGTCGGTTGCGCTCGTCAGGACAACATCTGGCTGTCATCCCACTGTTCAAACGCAGCCGGGCGGGCGGACGGTCTTTTCTCTGCCTTGCAGCTAGGCTGTGGAACTCACTGCCTGTACAGATCCGCAGCTTAGACTGCCTGACTGCTTTTAGGAAAGCTATTAAAACTTTGATCTTTCCTGCAGTGTAATCTCTGGTTGTATGATGGCTAGCATGGCTTTAGGTTGTTGTGTTTCGGTACCTTCTAGCTGCTAGTGCCGGGATGCTCCTTTGCTGGAGCAGCTGTGCGCTATATAAGACTATATAACATAACATAACATCAGAATGTTTGTGAAAGCTCCACTGGCTGCCTGTGCGCCAAAGAGCCAAGTTTAAACTCATGTGCTGTGCACACAGAGCGCTACACAAGATGCAGGACAAAATTGAATTCTACACTCCCACGCGAAAACTGAGGTCTTGCAATCACGCTTTGGCCAAAATCAAACATATTAAGAAAGTCAGAATAGGAGGCCGCTCCATCTCTAATTTGGCGGCTGTTCACTGGAATGAACTCCCTTTAGACCTTTGCCTTATGGACGACTACATGGTATTCAGAAAGAAGCTGAAAACATCACTGTTCCCTAAGCTGTAACCGATGACACTTGCAGCTTTTGCCTCGACTCCCCTGCTCAGATATCCAGGTTGCTACTCACTTTCACATCAGGGTACAGCTTTTCTAGCACTGTGATATCCCTTGGGATGACTGTTGCGCTTAACAAATACAAATAAAAACAGATCCCAACATATACCACATTGAACAATAGGAATATAAGCCTCAACCATTTTAACTTCAAGAAACCATTTTAGAAGCCAATGTGATTTTATCTAACAAGCCCCCTCCCCTTATTATCTGGTTGCAGGACCGTAGGGCCAAATAACATGGCACACTATTCTCGCCTCGTGCGCAGCCCTGGGGTAACATGACGAGTACTGAGATAAGAATATAGGGATACTCCCCTTTAGCCACTGATTATTAGCCCGCCCTTAGGCAGCTTTTACCGTGGCTTTCACTAAGTATCATGGCTTGTGGCATGGTTCCCGTTGTAACTCGCCTTATCTCTGCCCCCTTCTTCAGTCAGCATTTTGTGAGCTCTAGTTTCACAGTCCATCTCATTAGCAAAAGTTTGGGGCCATCAAAGTGTGATCCCTAACCCATAACTCTGTACTTCTGTTATCTGGCTCCTTAAGAGGAATGCGGTCTCCCATAAAAGCAACTATTTTGTTTTCTTTTTCACAATGTTTTCTTTTGCTTCAGTTGTCTGTCCCTTCCGGGCAGTTCAGTATCGTCCTCCGTGGTCTTGTCCATGCGGTTAACCGCCACCTGTTGATAACCTGTTCTTGTACAACACCATAAAATACACTCCACTTGTAGTAAGACCCCAGCGCCCACGAGTGGGGGGCTCTATCTATGTAGTAACTCTTTAACGCGTGTCTGGCAGCTGTCAAGAGGTATTTTCTTAATTGGGGGACTCTTGGAGAGGGAATGGTACATGGATTTGTAATTTTTGCCGAGCACTCACGCCTAAGAACCTCTCCTTCCGTAGTGGAGTTACTACCCCTGATCTTTAACCCCTTACCCCAGAACCACTGCTGCCTCTTAATGGGTTTCATTCAATCGCAAACACAGGTGGCCTCATTTATGAAAAGTGATGCATCGCTGCATGAAAGTAGCGTTGCGTCACTTTTCATTGCACCCTTCTTGTGACATGCTAGATGCGTCATATTTATAGTATGACGCATTGTAGTGTAGTTCCTATATTCCCAATAGGCTCTGCGCATTGGAATAATATATTCAGCAGTGTAGACGTAGGACTGAGGTCGACTAGGTCTCTACTGACTATATTAGACTTAAGGTTTGCCAGCTAGCTCAGAGGTCACTAGAAACTTTCTCGAATAAACAAGGAGGAGTTTAACTTCCCTGGATAGACAAGAAGGGATTAGCTTCTGACAACCATAAAACATGACAACTTTGCTCCCTCAGAATAAGAGTGTATCTCTAGAGTCGTGTGAAAACAATAGACAGCTATTTCACTCAGTCAAGTGTGCATACTTAGTTTCACCAGAGTGTAGAGAAAAGAGAGACGGGCGTTTTCAATAAAAGGTGTTGTTTATTGAGCAGTCTTCTTTCTCATACAAGAGAAATGAATTGCCACAATTGCAATACTTAGTATAAAGTAAAGTGCGTACAGTAAAAGGAGTATTATGAAATAATACTGTAAAAGCATTGATATGGTTTCTTAGCCATAAGATACTTTAAAATAGATAAAATATATACATACAAATATATATTGACTAACGTACTCAACTGGTGCTTCTAAATATGCCTACCCCGGTGTACCTGACCTAAGCCTAATACGTGGGAAGGAGTAAGTAAGTAGCAGTTTAAGTTAAGTTGGTTTTGCCAAGGAATCTGAATCAAGAATTCTCTTAAAGGGTTTAGTCAGCTTCGTACCTGGGTATTAGAAAGCAGGAGGTCTGGTATCTCTCTCTCAGGACTCGATATCCCAGTAACCCGCGAGGGTATCTGGAAACACCGGAGCTGGATTTCTCGGCAGGAGAAAAGACAGCGTCTGTCTCAGTGCGTCAAAGGGGAGGGGCGGCGTCCGTGGGCTCTCGCATCAGCTGGGCTCTCGGGCAAGTAGATAGCCGCTCTGCTCCAAAACTACCAGCGTGTGTTTGCTTAAGGCAACGTTGGTATATTTATACCTGAAAGGTGCCGGGTTTTGACGTAAGGTTGGACATAAGACGTCAATAAAGATGTCACTAAGAACTGGCCGTTCTTAGAGTGCTCACAAGAGTTCTAGGACGAAATCAAAACAAAAGCAATGGGGAATTCCCAGGTTGCTGGAGGTTTGGTTTGTTTACAGAACTCGTTGTACTTTCTAGGAGCCTGGGGAAGTAGCCTTGCTTAATTTGGACAGCATGGGCTATGACTAAATATGGATATGATTCTAATGCCTTTATAAGGATATTATTTATTATAACCACATAAGGGCATAAATCAGGAATATCGAATTAGGGTCCTAGATAGAACTACAACACCCACTCCACGATCTAATGTCCCTCATTACTTAAAACTAACCAATAGTAAACATATAAACATATAATGATGCATGTGTTTTCCAACCCACCCCAAAATACATAAATTTGCATATTGAAATGGTATATGGTAATACACGAAAATGAGTATTGGTACTGTACGCTTTTCAAGTAGTGGTATCATTCAGTTAAAAAATGAATATATATATCAGCTGAATGAATTGCGAAAATTTACACATGAAATGGCTCTTAATACAGAAAAGAAGGTCGAGACCATTCCATCACATATTAATACAAAATACTGTATATGTGCTAGAGGCTGAGGTGATATATTGTCTCTAGAGTTCCTAAAATAGAAGCTCTGTTCTCTAAGAATAGTTCTACTTTAAGCAGAGTACATGTGCCAGAAAAAGGTAAATATTTTGAAATTGGAAAAACATAATTTTGTTTTCAGGGGAAAAACAGTTCCAAATGTTTTCAGTAGCTTTTGTTTATCAAAGCTGAAGGCCGAATTCAGAGTTCAGGGAACGCTGTGTGCTCGTTGCTTAAAAGGTATTCTTTCTGTTCAGGGGAGAACATAATTTCAGACAGACTCTCAAAAAAATGGTCTACGGCTTCAGGTGAAAGTTCGACCAAGTTTGAAAATGCCGCAACAGTACAGTCGTGAGTATGATTGCTATCATCGATGTCAGGATCAGCAATGCTCACAGACGGTCGTACCTGGGTGATGCTGCTCTCACCTCGTACTTCACTACCCCCTAATCGTAGTGGTGAAGTCTCAACGAATGCCGTCATCAGAATTGGTAGCCGCTGGGGACAACACGATGTATGAGCCGTTACAGGACTTAGCAAAGTATCTGTATCCAATGGTACTGCTGATGGTAGTGTAAGACAGACGTCCAACACGCATTCTTCTCTGCATAGCATACATCGAAGCACAGGTAAGATGCAATTCTGCCAGATGGGTCTGAATGAAAGAAACCAGGTCATATTCAGATCTCTTAGCCGGGCTAATCCAAGGACTTTAGTTATGCGGTCCCGATAGCGTATAGCTAGGATTGTTTCTTCCATCGTTGCTGGAGTCTTGTCTGCTACTTGGCTTGCCATATTGGAGCAGAAGGATCAAAAACAAAATTCCTGCTACGCGTCCCAAAAGAAGTGGTAGGCCGCCAAAGACAGAATGGACAAAATTAGGAACAATGCCCAGGACTGTTTCGAAGGGTGTTAACAGTCCCGAAAAAATTGTCTTAAATACATGTGGGATACCACTGGTATCTGACATATTTAGGAATTGGCTTAGCATTTCTACGAAATGCACGGGGCAATTTGTTGATAAAAGGGTATGTATCTCTGCCGTTGTCCTTGCGACTTGCAGATCATACGTTTCTTTTGATGACGTTAAGGGCACAGTTGTCTGTAAAAGAACAGACTTTATTCTGCTTAAAGTATCAATTCGAATAGAAGAGATATTCAAAGAAGGCCAAATTGTTGCCTCCGTATCTGGAGTGCTGTTTGGATACAATACTTGCATACAGCAAGTGACCATGGAACTCACGCTGATGAGATAGGCTTTTCCTGGCACCATGCCACAACAGCTGTGGTCATTTATTAGAATATAACTCCCGTTAGAAAGTTGTCTAAAGAATGGCTCTATCTGTGTTGCAGGTGTGCCTTGCTGGTGACATGAAAGGTTATTTGAAGACCCTACGCAGGCTCCATGCAGGTTAATGCCTTCACAAAGAAGTGTACCGCTTAGTGATCTTTTACATTTGTTACCACTAAGAAATACATTCTTTTTCTTTTCACTGTAGCATGTGTGGGTATAAGGTAATTTCCATGTTGACTTGATGTACCCTTTACCCAACCTTTCATACTGGCCCGCTGGTATATACTCTTGGCAGTATTTAAATTGGAAAGTTGTTATCGGAATTATGATTATTCCGTGTATTATCCATTCAATGACAGGTCTTTCTGACATTGTCAATGGTAATCTCTCAAGTTTTTCAATGCTCAGAATCGTATAGTCTGCTCCTTTTTGTGCCAAACTGATTTGTTTATCAGTAAGGTTAAAGATAGAGAATAAAGATGTTGTGTTGATTAAACGCCATGGTACGTAGCCTGAACGCAGATTTTGCAATGTCCAGCCAAGCTGTACAATAGAACGTAATTGGGACTGACCGTGTTGTAACATTAGTAAATCCTGCTCTATTATATCAATAGCAGATGATACAATACTGTCCAGTGAATATATTCTGGAGTGCAGTAGTGTAGTAGAGTGGAATGGCATAGAGTGGCATTGAGTAGAGTGGCATAGAGCTGAGTGACATGGAGTGAAGTACTGGCATGGCGTAGAGTCGAGTAGTGGAGTAGAGTAGTGTGTCATAGAATTGAGTGGAGGAAAGAGGCATACAGCGGTGTAGAGAGAGTTGTGTAGAGAGTCATAGAGTGGAGCAGTGTCATAGAGTGAAGTAGAGTAGAGCGTCATGTAGTGGAGTGTTGCAGAGTGGCCTGGAGTGAAGTGGGGTAATGTACTGTGGTGCAGAGTAGATTGGTATAGAGTGCAGTTGCTTAGAGTGCATTGGTTTGAGGAAAGTGGTATAGGCTGCATTGATGCACAGTGCAATGACACAGAGTAGAGTGGCATAGAGTAGAGTGGTGCCAAGAAGAGTAGAGTGGAAGGCGCAACGTAGATTGCAGTGGGATATGGTGCAACTGCATAGAGTGGAGTGGCACAGGGTGGAGTAGAGTGGCTTAGAGTGCAGTGGCATATAGTGCAGTGATGTAGAGTAGAGGGAAGTGGTGAAGGGTAAAGTAGAGGGGTGCAAGATAGAGAACAGAGGTGTAGATTAGAGTGACAAAGAGTGCAGTAGCCTGGAGTGCAGTGGAACAGAGTAGAGTGGTGTAGAGTTCAGTGGCGGAGAGTGCAGTGTTGATGAGTAGAATGGGGTAGAGTGCAGCAGCGTTGAGTGGCGCAGAGTGCATTAAAATACAGTGCAGTGGTGTAGAGTACAGTGGTGAATAAAGGGGTGTAGAGTGCAGTGACACTGAGTAGAGTGTTGCAGAGTAGAGTATAGTGGTGTAGTGCAATGGTGCAGAGTGTATTGTTTTGAGTAGAGTGCAATGGAGTAGAGTACAGTGGCATAGAATGGAATAGTGCAGAGTGGAATAGAGTGGAATGGAGTGGCATAGAGTGGAATGGAGTGACATAAGAGTAGGTTATTTCAGAGTAGCATGATGCTGTGTAGAGTGCAGTGACAGAGTAGAGTGCCTAAGTTTGCAATGTCATATAGTGCAGTGGTGCAGAGTAGATTAGAGTGGCTTAGAGTGGATTGGCGTAAAGTGCTGGGGCAAAGAGTGGAGCGGTGAAGGGGAGAGTAGAGTAGTGTGTCTTGGAGTGATACAGAGTAGAGTCGTGAAGAGTGCATTGACATAGACTGTTGTACAACAGAGCACTGCAGAGTAGACTGCAGTGGCTTAAAGTAGAGTGGCGTAGACACAAAACCCAAGAAAAGTGGTAATAGCCTCACAGGAACGCACATGTGATGGAGGTGGTCCTACTGCTCATGAACCTCGCTTATTTACACAACAATTCTAACCAACATAGGGAGCACTGCAAAATATCCCACGAAGAGTTAATAGTCCATTCTAACTAGTACCCAATAAAATGCAAAGCAGTCCCGTAGAATAGATGATTCTTGGTTTAGTCTATTAACCCCTTCGACGCTCATGACGAGCCCAGCTCGTCATGGAGTTTCCATTGGTTTCAATGGAAATTACATGGGAATCAACAAATAGGCTTAGCATCCAAGTGGTTAATACACAGAAGCTGTAATGTTGAACGCAGATGATCCTTTTATACTTCACACATCATCTTGCCCAGCCAATACATTTTGTCCCTTTAAAAGGACTTCATCAGGGTTGTAAATAGATGTACACATTGCTTCATTAAAACACATAAAACACTAAAAACATTAACAATTACTATAACTCCCAATTAATAAATCCCTGGAATCTGAAGTATTCCTGGATATCTGGAAGGACACCATTGTATTCCCATTATTAAAAAAAAGCTGGCATGCAAACTAACCACCAATCTCCCTAATTCCTTACTTGTCTAATGGTTTTGGAGAGACTGGTCAACAAACAACTGGTTACCTTCTTAGAAACCAATGAGCTCCTAGACCTATCTCCGACTGGCTTTAGAGCTTCAAACAGCACAGAAGCCACCCTATTCGTGGTAGTAAACAACATCAGATGCTTGGTGGACCAAGGCAAAGCTTCCACTCTGATCCTTTTGGACTTATCGACAGCGTTCAATACCGTATCTGACAACCTTCTTCTGAGCATTTTGCACAAAAAGGGACTTCACCTGAAAGCCCTTCAGTGGTTCAACTCCTTTCTATGCAATAGAACACACAGAGTTCAAATGGGCCACTTTTCCTTTATCTCAAGAACCATTAACTAGGGTGTCCCACAGGGAGTCTCTCTGAGCCCCACCCTTTTCAATGCCTATGTCTCCTCTTTGGCCAAAATTGGCAGGAAATGGGGCTTTACCATCTGCTCCTATGCTGATGATGCTCAGCTTATAATCCCCTTCGAACGAAGGCATGTGGACACTAGGAACAACTTAATCAACTGTCTCTCAGAAACAGCAACTTGGATGTCAGAACACCGTCTGAAACTAAATGCTAAGAAATCCGAGAGCCTGCTTTTTTTAGGGGCTCGCCTAATCTGGGACAATACCTGGTGGCCTCAGACACTAGGGACTGCACCAGAACCTAAACAGGTTGTAAAAAGCCTGGGCATCCTTATCGACAACGCACTAACCATGAAGGACCAAGTCTGAGCGCTGTGCGTAAAAAGCTTTACCATGCGAAAGTTATTAAGAAGGCTTTTTTCATAGATCCCCCTGAACTGTAGAAAGACCATCGCTCAGGCTCTAGTCTCTAGTAAGCGGGATTATGGAAATGCACTCTATGTGGGCATGCCAGACTATCTCTTCCCCCAATTACAGGTAATTCAGAACGCAGTTGCCAAGTTCATTTGTAATAAAAACAAATACGGCTCAGCATCATTGGGAGCTAATAAAGCTGAAATTCTTCGGATGCAACGTGTTCAAAATACTGCAGCTAGAGTTCTGGTTGGTCTCCCGCGTTTCTGTTCTGCTACTGGCGCTATCTGCATGTTGCATTGGCTCCCTGTAGAGAAGCGGATTCACTTCAAAACACTGTGTTTATCCTTCAAGATAATTAAATCTGCCAGCCCTAATCTGTTGAGTGACCTGCTTATCCCTTATGCTCCCTCCCGTCGGTTGCGCTCGTCAGGACAACATCTGGCTGTCATCCCACTGTTCAAACGCAGCCGGGCGGGCGGACGGTCTTTTCTCTGCCTTGCAGCTAGGCTGTGGAACTCACTGCCTGTACAGATCCGCAGCTTAGACTGCCTGACTGCTTTTAGGAAAGCTATTAAAACTTTGATCTTTCCTGCAGTGTAATCTCTGGTTGTATGATGGCTAGCATGGCTTTAGGTTGTTGTGTTTCGGTACCTTCTAGCTGCTAGCGCCGGGACGCTCCTTTGCTGGAGCAGCTGTGCGCTATATAAGACTATATAACATAACATAACATCAGAATGTTTGTGAAAGCTCCACTGGCTGCCTGTGCGCCAAAGAGCCAAGTTTAAACTCATGTGCTGTGCACACAGAGCGCTACACAAGATGCAGGACAAAATTGAATTCTACACTCCCACGCGAAAACTGAGGTCTTGCAATCACGCTTTGGCCAAAATCAAACATATTAAGAAAGTCAGAATAGGAGGCCGCTCCATCTCTAATTTGGCGGCTGTTCACTGGAATGAACTCCCTTTAGACCTTTGCCTTATGGACGACTACATGGTATTCAGAAAGAAGCTGAAAACATCACTGTTCCCTAAGCTGTAACCGATGACACTTGCAGCTTTTGCCTCGACTCCCCTGCTCAGATATCCAGGTTGCTACTCACTTTCACATCAGGGTACAGCTTTTCTAGCACTGTGATATCCCTTGGGATGACTGTTGCGCTTAACAAATACAAATAAAAACAGATCCCAACATATACCACATTGAACAATAGGAATATAAGCCTCAACCATTTTAACTTCAAGAAACCATTTTAGAAGCCAATGTGATTTTATCTAACAAGCCCCCTCCCCTTATTATCTGGTTGCAGGACCGTAGGGCCAAATAACATGGCACACTATTCTTGCCTCGTGCGCAGCCCTGGGGTAACATGACGAGTACTGAGATAAGAATATAGGGATACTCCCCTTTAGCCACTGATTATTAGCCCGCCCTTGGGCAGCTTTTACCGTGGCTTTCACTAAGTATCATGGCTTGTGGCATGGTTCCCGTTGTAACTCGCCTTGTCTCTGCCCCCTTCTTCAGTCAGCATTTTGTGAGCTCTAGTTTCACAGTCCATCTCATTAGCAAAAGTTTGGGGCCATCAAAGTGTGATCCCTAACCCATGACTCTGTACTTCTGTTATCTGGCTCCTTAAGAGGAATGCGGTCTCCCATAAAAGCAACTATTTTGTTTTCTTTTTCACAATGTTTTCTTTTGCTTCAGTTGTCTGTCCCTTCCGGGCAGTTCAGTATCGTCCTCCGTGGTCTTGTCCATGCGGTTAACCGCCACCTGTTGATAACCTGTTCTTGTACAACACCATAAAATACACGCCACTTGTAGTAAGACCCCAGCGCCCACGAGTGGGGGGCTCTATCTATGTAGTAACTCTTTAACGCGTGTCTGGCAGCTGTCAAGAGGTATTTTCTTAATTGGGGGACTCTTGGAGAGGGAATGGTACATGGATTTGTAATTTTTGCCGAGCACTCACGCCTAAGAACCTCTCCTTCCGTAGTGGAGTTACTACCCCTGATCTTTAACCCCTTACCCCAGAACCACTGCTGCCGCTTAATGGGTTTCATTCAATCGCAAACACAGGTGGCCTCATTTATGAAAAGTGACGCATCGCTGCATGAAAGTAGCGTTGCGTCACTTTTCATTGCACCCTTCTTGCGACATGCTAGATGCGTCATATTTATAGTATGACGCATTGTAGTGTAGTTCCTATATTCCCAATAGGCTCTGCGCATTGGAATAATATATTCAGCAGTGTAGACGTAGGACTGAGGTCGACTAGGTCTCTACTGACTATATTAGACTTAAGGTTTGCCAGCTAGCTCAGAGGTCACTAGAAACATTCTCGAATAAACAAGGAGGAGTTTAACTTCCCTGGATAGACAAGAAGGGATTAGCTTCTGACAACCATAAAACATGACAACTTTGCTCCCTCAGAAGAGTCGTGTGAAAACAATAGACAGCTATTTCACTCAGTCAAGTGTGCATACTTAGTTTCACCAGAGTGTAGAGAAAAGAGAGACGGGCGTTTTCAATAAAAGGTGTTGTTTATTGAGCAGTCTTCTTTCTCATACAAGAGAAATGAATTGCCACAATTGCAATACTTAGTATAAAGTAAAGTGCGTACAGTAAAAGGAGTATTATGAAATAATACTGTAAAAGCATGGATATGGTTTCTTAGCCATAAGAAACTTTAAAATAGATAAAGTATATACATACAAATATACATTGACTAACGTACTCAACTGGTGCTTCTAAATATGCCTACCCCGGTGTACCTGACCTAAGCCTAATACGTGGGAAGGAGTAAGTAAGTAGCAGTTTAAGTTAAGTTGGTTTTGCCAAGGAATCTGAATCAAGAATTCTCTTAAAGGGTTTAGTCAGCTTCGTACCTGGGTATTAGAAAGCAGGAGGTCTGGTATCTCTTTCTCAGGACTCGATATCCCAGTAACCCGCGAGGGTATCTGGAAACACCGGAGCTGGATTTCTCGGCAGGAGAAAAGACAGCGTCTGTCTCAGTGCGTCAAAGGGGAGGGGTGGCGTCCGTGGGCTCTCGCATCAGCTGGGCTCTCGGGCAAGTAGATAGCCGCTCTGCTCCAAAACCACCAGCGTGTGTTTGCTTAAGGCAACGTTGGTATATTCATACCTGAAAGGTGCCGGGTTTTGACGTAAGGTTGGACATAAGACGTCAATAAAGATGTCACTAAGAACTGGCCGTTCTTAGAGTGCTCACAGGAGTTCTAGGACGAAATCAAAACAAAAGCAATGGGGAATTCCCAGGTTGCTGGAGGTTTGGTTTGTTTACAGAACTCGTTGTACTTTCTAGGAGCCTGGGGAAGTAGCCTTGCTTAATTTGGACGGCATGGGCTATGACTAAATATGGATATGATTCTTATGCCTTTATAAGGATATTATTTATTATAACCACATGAGGGCATAAATCAGGAATATCGAATTAGGGTCCTAGATAGAACTACAACACCCACTCCACGATCTAATGTCCCTCATTACTTAAAACTAAGCAATAGTAAACATATAAACATATAATGATGCATGTGTTTTCCAACCCACCCCAAAATACATAAATTTGCATATTGAAATGGTATATGGTAATACACGAAAATGAGTATTGGTACTGTACGCTTTTCAAGTAGTGGTATGATTCAGTTAAAAAATGAATATATATATCAGCTGAATGAATTGCGAAAATTTACACATGAAATGGCTCTTAATACAGAAAAGAAGGTCGAGACCATTCCATCACATATTAATACAAAATACTGTATATGTGCTAGAGGCTGAGGTGATATATTGTCTCTAGAGTTGTTCCTAAAATAGAAGCTCTGTTCTCTAAGAATAGTTCTACTTTAAGCAGAGTACATGTGCCAGAAAAAGGTAAATATTTTGAAATTGGAAAAAAATAATTTTGTTTTCAGGGGAAAAACAGTTCCAAATGTTTTCAGTAGCTTTTGTTTATCAAAGCTGAAGGCCGAATTCAGAGTTCAGGGAACGCTGTGTGCTCGTTGCCTAAAAGGTATTCTTTCTGTTCAGGGGAGAACATCATTTCAGACAGACTCTCAAAAAAATGGTCTACGGCTTCAGGTGAAAGTTCGACCAAGTTTGAAAATGCCGCAACAGTACAGTCGTGAGTATGATTGCTATCATCGATGTCAGGATCAGCAATGCTCACAGACGGTCGTACCTGGGTGATGCTGCTCTCACCTCGTACTTCACTACCCCCTAATCGTAGTGGTGAAGTCTCAACGAATGCCGTCATCAGAATTGGTAGCCGCTGGGGACAACACGATGCATGAGCCGTTACAGGACTTAGCAAAGTATCTGTATCCAATGGTACTGCTGATGGTAGTGTAAGACAGACGTCCAACACGCATTCTTCTCTGCATAGCATACATCGAAGCACAGGTAAGATGCAATTCTGCCAGATGGGTCTGAATGAAAGAAACCAGGTCATATTCAGATCTCTTAGCCGGGCTAATCCAAGGACTTTAGTTATGCGGTCCCGATAGCGTATAGCTGGGATTGTTTCTTCCATCGTTGCTGGAGTCTTGTCTGCTACTTGGCTTGCCATATCGGAGCAGAAGGATCAAAAACAAAAGTCCTGCTACGCGTCCCAAAAGAAGTGGTAGGCCGCCAAAGACAGAATGGACAAAATTAGGAAAAATGCCTAGGACTGTTTCGAAGGGTGTTAACAGTCCCGAAAAAATTGTCTTAAATACATGTGGGATACCACTGGTATCAGACATATTTAGGATTTGGCTTAGCATTTCTACGAAATGCACGGGGCAATTTGTTGATAAAAGGGTATGTATCTCTGCCGTTGTCCTTGCGACTTGCAGATCATACGTTTCTTTTGATGACGTTAAGGGCACAGTTGTCTGTAAAAGAACAGACTTTATTCTGCTTAAAGTATCAATTTGAATAGAAGAGATATTCAAAGAAGGACAAATTGTTGCCTCCGTATCTGGAGTGCTGTTTGGATACAATACTTGCATACAGCAAGTGACCATGGAACTCACGCTGATGAGATAGGCTTTTCCTGGCACCATGCCACAACAGCTGTGGTCATTTATTAGAATATAACTCCCGTTAGAAAGTTGTCTAAAGAATGGCTCTATCTGTGTTGCAGGTGTGCCTTGCTGGTGACATGAAAGGTTATTTGAAGAACCTTCGCAGGCTCCATGCAGGTTAATGCCTTCACAAAGAAGTGTACCGCTTAGTGATCTTTTACATTTGTTACCACTAAGAAATACATTCTTTTTCTTTTCACTGTAGCATGTGTGGGTATAAGGTAATTTCCATGTTGACTTGATGTACCCTTTACCCAACCTTTCATACTGGCCCGCTGGTATATACTCTTGGCAGTATTTAAATTGGAAAGTTGTTATCGGAATTGTGATTATTCCGTGTATTATCCATTCAATGACAGGTCTTTCTGACATTGTCAATGGTAATCTCTCAAGTTTTTCAATGCTCAGAATCGTATAGTCTGCTCCTTTTTGTGCCAAACTGATTTGTTTATCAGTAAGGTTAAAGATAGAGAATAAAGATGTTGTGTTGATTAAACGCCATGGTACGTAGCCTGAACGCAGATTTTGCAATGTCCAGCCAAGCTGTACAATAGAACGTAATTGGGACAGACCGTGTTGTAACATTAGTAAGTCCTGCTCTATTATATCAATAGCAGATGATACAATACTGTCCATTGAATATATTCTGGAGGACAGAGTCGTTAACCCATTGTCCACAACAGAAAGTGATTTTTCCAAATTAATACGATCAATTTCTCGTATTTTTTCTGCTGTTTCAATTTGCATTACTTTCCAAGCTTCGTTGTATGCAGCGTATATACCGGCCACTATGAAACGTTTTTGACGCTGTCTGCGTGGTCCCAGAATGAAATCACGGAAGTCAGCACCGTCTTTAAGTAAAGTCAAGTGTTGCTTAATTTCAGCCAGTGTGGATTTCTGTAGCCATTCGAGGCAGAGTTTCCCTACACTGTATGTTGTGACTATCCCTGGATGTTGTCTCTGGGAGTAACTTAGGTCAGGCCTGGTCATTTTTAACCCCCGTATTTTGTTCCGGAATCTATCTTGACAGTTATTTGTGTCTGTGGGCCAGATCAACCATTTTTTCCAATCAGGATGTGTTCTGTTTTGGTTAAAAATATGGGATACGTCTATCTCAACATCTGTAGTGCTATTACTGTCAGGTGTTGGCTTTGGAATAGACGGTTTATTTAATCTTTTATCTTGGCTAGGCCAAGACAAGTAGTCTGTTGAATGGTATCATTCAAGAATATTATTTGTTCTGGGATCATGCAGGCTCTAAATAATGCTTCTAAACCTTGTACCTGCCAATCTTTGGTACCCCAGATGGTTTTTGTTTCAATGTTGTTTTTCCAGAATTCAAAACCAAATGTAATCATTTTTTCATAAAATGTTTCCGAATAGGTCAATTTAGTATTTGTCAGCATTGTTTTTACCCCTGTCTTATTTAACAGTTTGAAATAAAACGTTTCTGCATCACTTGTGTTAAACCCTGAGAAGTATGGGAATTTCTCATAAAATGTTTTCGAACTGCTTTTCGGTGGAGTTGCACAATGTTCCCATTGATTATAATTAAAAACATTTCTAGGCTGAGCAGATTTATGCTAATAGTGATGTGCAAAAGTGATTATAACAGTACATTTCTCCATAATTTGATGAACCCTGTAAGTAATCATGTTCTGTAAATTTTGCTGACATTACTAAATCTGACATCATATCATTAATACTTTCAACGTCCCAATCATCAGAGAATGGATTCTGTTTTACAAAGTCACTTAATGAAACCTTGAACTGATGTGGATGGCGACCGTGCGGCACAGGTGAGTGTGACCCACTTGTGGGACACCCCCGCGCCGCACGGCCACCAGCTGCTGCGTGTGCCCCTCCGCTGTGCCCTGCCTTGCGGCCTGCCTCGCTGCCTGTTTTGACAGTCATTTGTGCTTGTTTCTGCTTCTTTTAGTCTTTCCCCGTGTTTAGCCTGTTTTAACTGTAAATTGTGCTTGTTTCTGCTTCTTTTAGTCTCTCCCCGTGTTTAGCCTGTTTTGACAGTCATTTGTGCTTGTTTCTGCTTCTTTTAGTCTTTCCCCGTGTTTAGCCTGTTTTAACTGTAAATTGTGCTTGTTTCTGCTTCTTTTAGTCTCTCCCCGTGTTTAGCCTGTTTTAACTGTAAATTGTGCTTGTTTCTGCTTCTTTTAGTCTCTCCCCGTGTTTAGCCTGTTTTAACTGTAAATTGTGCTTGTTTCGCCGTCCCCCGTCCTGTTTCCCGCCTCCCTCGCCGCCCCCGCTTCCCGCCACCACCGCCGACCCCGCCCTTCTTCTCCTTGTGTTCCCTCCCCGCTCCCGCCTCCCAGCTGCCCCGCCCACCCGCGCACTTCGCCTTAAATGGCGACCGTGCGAACGCGCAGCGTTGACGCGCAGCGGGCGCGCCGATTGTGCGCCGAAGGCGCGCCAAAGGTAAGCCCGTCTGCGCCCGTCCGCGCCTGGACCGCGCCCAGGGCCAGGACCCCTGGCCCCCACCGACGGAAGCCGACCCGACGAACCTACAGCGCCGCCGATCTCATCGCACTCAACACCGGCCGCATCCCAGGATGTCACCGAGCCGCCCCGAAGCACACCCACGGACCCTTCAGCTGCCACGCCTGCAAGTTCACCTGCATCCGGACCGCCAAGCCGAACTCCAGCAGCAACCACCTGAAGTGCATCCTGCTCAACACCCGCTCCGTCCACAGACACGCCGTAGAACTCTGGAACCTCCTCGACACCACCGCCCCCGACGTTGCCTTCCTCACCGAGACCTGGATGAACGCCTCCTCAGCGCCCGACATCGCCATCGCCATCCCAGAGGGCTACAAGATCACCCGGAGGGACCGCACCACCAACCAGACGGGAGGAGGCATCGCCATCATCCACAGAGACACCATCCGCATCACGACCAACACCGACGACACCCTCACCACCGCTGAACACCTGCACTTCCAGATCCACACCAACCCGAACACCACCCTCAGAGGCACCCTGATCTACCGACCCCCGGGACCACGCACACGATTCAGCGAGGACATCGCCGACTTCGTCAGCCCACACGCTCTCCCCTCCGCCGACTACATCCTCCTGGGGGACCTCAACTTCCACCTGGAGAACAACAACGACCGCAACACCATCAGCCTGCTCGACAACCTCGCCAACCTCGGACTCAAGCAACTGGTGACCACCCCCACCCACCTCGCCGGACACACACTCGACGCCGTCTTCTCATCCAGCAAAGACGTCACCTTCAGCCACGCAACAGGACTCCACTGGACGGACCACAGCTGCGTCCACTTCACCTTCAGAAGAACGACGATCCACCACCACCAGCAACAGGTTGCCCGAAGAAGCTGGAACAAGATCACAGCCGACCAGCTCACCGCCTCCCTGAGCCAGCACCCTCCCGCCAACTCAGCGAACCCCAGCCAGGCCGCCGACAACCTCACGAAGTGGATCAACGACTGCGCGGACGAACTCGCCCCTCTGAGAACCCCACCCAGCAGACCCGGCAGCAGAAAAACACCATGGTTCACCGACGAACTCAAGAGCTCCAAGAAGAACTGTCGAGTCCTCGAGAAAGCCTGGAGACGAGAACCAACGACGGACAACATGACCACCCTCAAGCTCGCCACCCGGAAACACCACCAACTGATTCGCGCCACCAAGAAAAATACTTACAAGGATCGACTGGACAACAACGCACACAACTGCAAGGAACTCTTCAACATCGTGAAAGAGCTCTCCAACCCCAACGCCGGAAACAATGACATCACCCCGTCGCAAGACCTCTGCAACTCCCTCGCGTCCTACTTCCACAACAAAATCACGGACATACACAACAGCTTCAACAACCAACCAACGCAAGCCACAACCGCAACAACGCCACCCACCACCACCCTCCGCACCTGGACCCCGATCAGCACCGAAGACACCATCCGCACCATGAACTCCATCCATTCCGGATCTCCGACTGACCCCTGCCCTCACCACGTCTTCAACAAGGCCGACGCTGTCATCGCACCCCACCTGCGGGACATCATCAACACCTCCTTCGACACCGCCACCTTCCCTGAGAGCTGGAAGCACGCCGAACTCAGCGCTCTTCTCAAGAAACCCACTGCAGACCCCACCGACCTCAAGAACTACCGTCCCATCTCGCTCCTCCCGTTCCCGGCCAAAGTCATCGAGAAGACCGTCAACAAACAGCTGGCCGCCTTCCTCGAGACGAATGGATCCCTCGACCCCTCACAGTCGGGCTTCCGAGCGAACCACAGCACCGAGACCGCCCTCATCGCTGCCACCGATGACCTTCGAACTCTGATGGACAACGGAGAAACAGCGGCCCTCATCCTCCTGGACCTCTCCGCGGCTTTCGACACTGTCTGCCACCGCACCCTAGTACAGCGCCTCGGCAACATCGGAATCCAGGAGAAGGCACTGGAATGGATCACCTCCTTCCTCGACGGAAGAACACAGAGAGTCCGCCTACCACCGTACAAGTCAGAGGCCACCAAAGTCATCTGCGGCGTCCCTCAAGGATCCTCACTGAGCCCCACCCTCTTCAACGTCTACATGAGCCCCCTCGCGGCCATCGCACGCCAACACAACCTCAACATAATCTCCTACGCCGACGACACCCAGCTGATCCTCTCCCTGACCAACGACCCCGCCACCGCCAGAGCCAACCTGCACGAAGGGATGAAAGATGTAGCCGAATGGATGACGACCAGCCGCCTGAAACTGAACTCGGACAAGACGGAGGTCCTCATCCTGGGCTCCTCGCCCTCCGCCTGGGACGACTCCTGGTGGCCCCCCGCCCTGGGCACCTCACCCAAACCGACGGACCACGCACGCAACCTGGGCTTCATCCTGGACTCCTCCCTCTCCATGACCAGACAAGTAAACGCCGTCTCCTCGTCTTGCTTCAACATCCTGCGCATGCTACGTAAGATCTTCCGGTGGATCCCCACCGAGACGCGGCAGACGGTCACCCAGGCCCTCGTCACCAGCCGACTGGACTACGGCAACGCCCTCTACGCCGGAACCACGGCCAAACTCCAGAAGAGACTCCAGCGGATCCAGAACGCCTCGGCCAGACTCATCCTCGACATCCCCCGACGCAGCCACATCTCCGGACACCTGAGGGATCTGCACTGGCTCCCGGTCAACAAGAGAATCACCTTCCGTCTCCTCACCCACGCGCACAAAGCCCTACACGACCAAGGCCCGAGCTACCTCAACAACCGGATCAACTTCTACACTCCCAAGCGCCTCCTCAGATCAACCAACCACGCCCTCGCCGCCGTCCCCCGCATCCGAAGAGCGACAACAGGAGGAAGATCCTTCTCCTACCTGGCTGCCAAGACCTGGAACTCACTCCCGACCGACCTGCGCCTGACCCAAGACCACCTCTCCTTCAGGAAGAAGCTCAAGACCTGGCTGTTCGAGCAGTAAACGGCACCCCCCCCACCCAGCGCCTTGAGACCCTACGGGTGAGTAGTGCGCTCTATAAATGACCTGATTGATTGATTGATTGATATTTCAAGAGCTCAACCGGGCCATAGATTTCATAATCCGTTTTGTCCCATGCTACCCCACCGGGTATTAGATTGGCTGTGACATTCACTGATGATAGTTCTCTTTTCTCGATGTGAGAGGACTTGTGAGGCTTTAGGACCAAGTTGATGTTCTGACTTGCTGTGTCCATTGTACTGTATTTTCCTTCAATGAATTTTCCCAAACAAAGAACCATGATGAGCCAAAGCAGGAGGAAAAGTACACCTAACACAATCCAAAATTCAATCCATGGAGAAATCAGATAGGTTTCTTTGAGTTGATGTAAAAGTTCAGTTACTTTGTCTTTAAAAGTTTTTATTGCTGGCGTTTCTTCCTGTTCGCTTGGATCTTCAGAAAAGTTATCGAAATTGATGAAGTAGCCAGATGCAGTTCTGTCAATTGTTGGAATCGCTTCCGGATTTTTATTTGCTTCTGGATTTTTCTTTGTTTCACTAGCATAGTCTGAGGCTACATCGTTGTAGACTGGTGTTTCTTGACGAACTGTTACAATTTGGGTTTCAAGAGGCACAAGTTCCATGGCATTGTTGCATAGTCCTTTTTTATTCACTGCAGGTTTATCGAATGTGATTAGTCTCTCAGTTTGAACCTCTTGTATTGTAGCAAATTTTGGTACTCTGCTATTTCTTGGGAGTCCACTGGGCCTACTACTTATTATTGGCCACATGATTGTGGTTTTACCAGGTCGATGGATACAACTCGGTTCTCCTTTTCACCAGCAAGGGGCGGTAGTACTACTGATCTTGTTCCGCTGACAGCTAAGACAGGTACTGCTTTTCTGTAAGAAGGCCCAAATTCCTTCTTCACCGCGATCTTATCTCTGACCAGATCCCCAATCTTTGGAATCCAGACAGGTCTTGCTGGGACAGGTGGTTTATCTTCAGTGGCTGTTGGCTGCTGTTTTAACTTTACGTTGCTCAGGCCTTTTCTTGTTTCATTTAAGTCCTGTAAAATAGCCAAACGATCTTTGATATCAAAGCATTTTTCTTCTACCACTGAAGTCTGACTATCAAGGTCCTAAATATGCATTCTAGTCCCGAACAATAGTTCGTACGGACTGAAACCTTTCAGAGAATTTCTTGGCAGATTATTAAGACTACGTTGGACACTTGTTAAATGTTGGACACACCCATCACCCGAACCTAATACCCTCGCCGTTATAGATTGCTTTATGTCCCGGTTTTTTCTTTCCACTATCCCATTTCCCTCAGGATGGAAGGGACAAGAGTACCGCAATGCAATGCCCATGCTGGTCATAGCCTCCTTATAAGCTCGAGAGCTAAAAGCAGGACCCTGGTCAGAATGTAGCATGCCAATTGCGTATGTGCCGATAAAGACTCACAAATCTTTTATAACAGTTCTGGCGTCAGCCGAGTGCTGGGGCCACATCCAAATGAATCTCGTGCAGGAATCCACTGCGACCATGATATATTTATAGTTGCCATCCCTTTGTAAGGGACCACAGTGGTCCAAGTAAACACATGCTAATGGTTTATCTGAGATTAGAAGTGGCGTCTGTGCTGGTCGTTTCACTGTTGATACTTTCATTCTCTGGCATATTTCACATTCTATAACATAGTTCCTAGTTTGTTTTCTCATGCGCGGCCACCAATATCTCTGTTTTAATAATGATATTGTGGCGGAAACACCAGCGTGTGCAGAAGCCAGCCCTTCGTGTGCCACTGTAATTAGTCCTAACCTGTGTTCCATGTTTGGAATTGCCCTATCCCCCACTCCAGGGATTCGAGCAAATGGAACATTATTCGCATCAGTTATGTATGAGTACTTTACTGGAAAGCCTTTAGGGAGTGATTTTATATCATCTTTTACCGGAGCACTGACAGCTTGCATTATATCGCTGTCTATTTTTGTTTTTGACCGGGTGATAGCAGCTACGGAAGCCGTTTGCACAGCTGCCTTCGCGGCCTCATCAGCCAATGCATTCCCCGCAACGTGAACGCCATCACGTTGATGACTCAGTGTATGGATCACGTGAGTCTTTCGTAGTTCTTTCTGTAAAAGAACTACTTGTTCCCAAAGCGTTCTATGCTTGATTGTGCCACCTTTTGCATCTTTGAAACCGTTTTGAACCCAGTTCTGCAAGTATTCATTATAAGACTGAACACAGTAATATGAATCGCACACTATTAGTGTGGGGAATTCGCGATCGGTATTTTCAAGCGCCATCTTAAATGCTAGTAGTTCAGCTCGCTGAGCTGTACAGTCTCCTAGAGATTGCGTTTTAGGGACCAGTGGTCTAAATTTTCCTTCATGCCAACGACCTTTAACAATCGCGCACGCAGCCCTGTAAGCTTGTTTACCCCCAACTGCGGGTTGTGCTGATCTGTCTGTTTATATTATACAGCCGTAGTGTTCTAGGGGCAGAATCTCGGTCGGTAGAGGACATTCATATTCATATTGTAGAAATTCTTGTGTTTTCAAATTAGGATCAAATTTGTATACTACGTCTGTTGCAGCAAGATAATTAACCCATTGTATCCATCTCGGATGTAGTGCTTTAGCATTTGGAATGCTTGCTTTTGTTACCGCTTCTAGGGCTGGTACCGGTGTAACGATTATTATTCGTTTACCTTGTGCTAGGGCTCTTTCTTTTGCTACAGCAGTCTGGACGGCAGTTAGAATTTTTTCAGTAGAACTGAATTTCATTTTAGCTTGTGTGTACAAGTGTGATTTATAAGCTATTGGTACCGTTTCTCCCTCATTAGAGGTATGGTACGTGAATCCTCATCTTCCTGGGATGACTCGGATTACAAGGTTGCGTATGTTTTCGCGAGTTTGCAATTTTGTTTTAGCTAACATGTCTGTTTGCAATGATCTTAAAATTTCTGTATGTTTTTGAGACCAATTGATTGGTTTAAAATCAGGTTTTATTAATTCATAGAGAGGTTTAACCCTCTCTGCATAATTTAGAATGTATGTTCTTTCGAAATTCAGGAAACCTGGAATTGATTGTAAGTTTTTCAGCGTTTTTGGTGCTTGGAGTACAGCGCACTTCTCTAAGAAGTTATCTGCTAGGCTCTTGCCTTCACTTGATAATTCATATCCAAAACCAGGACAGTTAGATGGGCAATTCGTGACTTTTTAAAGTTGAATTTGTAACTCTCAACTGCGAACCCAAGTATTATGGTGTTCACTCTTTTCAAGTGAGTATCCAGGTCATCGTCTGTTAGGTAGATGTCATCGACATAAGATAATGCTTCATCATCATATATTTGTAGTAACTCTGTTACTCTTGCTGAGAATAATCCTGGGCTATTCTTGAATCCCTGTGGAAGTCGACAGAAGTGTTTGTGCGACCCCATTATTGAGAACGCGGTCAAATACCTGCTTTCAGGTGCAATGTTTTGACAAAAGAATCCATTAGAGATGTCTAATGTTGTTTTGTATTTTTTGCGCACGATATTATTCATTAGTGCTGCACTGTGTGAGTTTTGTACTGCAAATGTTTTGCAACATGAGTTAAGGTGTCTGTAGTCCAAAACTAGACGATATGAATCGTCTGGCTTGGAGACAGGAAACAAAGGATTGTTCATTTGAGAGGTGCATGTTTCAATCACCCCCTGGTATTCAAGTTGATCTAAGATGTCCCTGACTTGCTTTTTTGCTTCTTGCTTAATTGGGTACTGCCTTTGTGCAGTGGGTTGACATTTTAACTGGATTTTATGAGGAGGAGAGTCCTCATCCCATTCCTACATGATTTTTGTATAATGCAGGAGCTTGGGCTACTGCCCATTTTCTTGCATATGTATATTTTTTATGTATTGGTATATGATTTGAGAAGGCAGGCATAATCATTTCTTCGCCATGAGGGCACTCCCTGACAAACTCTGGTGGCCAATGTTTCTCAGCTAAAAGGATGTCTTAGCCTTTTGAAAGATTATCCCAAAAGAGACTTCTTACTTTCCTGGTCTTATCTCCCTCTATACATAAAGTTATCTCGTATATTTTATGAGGTTTGCTAACTCTGGTATCTGCAGTTTCCACCTGAATATATTCATTCGTGTCCACTGTCTCCAGAAGATTCATCAAGATCTTGCGAGCTATGGTCACTTCTGCTGCGCTGTCTAGCATTGTCTGGGCCCACTCTCCGTTTTTCAGTTGTGTCCTCAGTATCCTCGGCATGTTTAATTATTTTAATACTGGCTACCTTCTTTCTTGGAAATTGTATTTTTTTACTTTGATGAGCAGGTTCCTTGTCTTTGGACTTGACGTGCTCTTCCCTGTATTCTGACCGTCCTCTTCTTTCCGATTTCTGTGAGGAAGTCTGAAAAGATCGAGAGGGACGTGTATCAATATCTTGATAGCTATCAGGTTTTCTTCAATTATCCCTATTTCTAAGGTTGTATCTTTTCTCAGTGGGCTCCCTCTGGGGAGACTTGTTTCCTCGTTCAGGAGATCTTTCTGTTCGTTGAGGAGACCTTCCTCTGGACTGGAATCGTTTTTCTTTGGGAGTGGATTGTTTATTTCCATCCCAACTCTTTTTTGGAGTATTTAGATTATTTTTAATAAAGATTTGTTCAGGATTTTCAGTTAGTTGGGGTTTTACTGGTTTCCCACCCAAACTATCTCTACCTAGTTCTTCATAGGATTTTTCTATGATTCTGGCAAGTTCAAATGGCTGTTCTGCTATATCTGTTTCTTTCAATTTCTGGCGGATCGCCACAGATGCTGCTTCTCCTTTTATGTTGGCTAATAATATAGCCGAGACCTGCTTGAAGTCTTTCAGTAATTTCATACCCAGAGTTAAAGCAGGTTCTGGACTGTATTCATTTTTAATCTGTCTTAGCACATCTGGTATTACGGCCATGGACGGAACACCATGTGTTTTTGTGTAAATTGAAGCAAAGACTGTGCCCCAAGTGTCACAGTCCTCCACATGTGGTGCGATCCCCATTGGAAGACAGATAGTCAGAATTCTGTGTTTCTCAGTAGGTGTAGTATCAGGAAATACTGCCTCTATTTGAGTGATTTTTTGTGCTAACCAGAATGGAATTTGTTCCCGTTTTGCGGGTGTTTTACCAAGACAGGATTGTATGTTCTGTGGTGTTATTTTGTTTCTGTTCCCCTGATGAGGGGTCAGCTGTGGAATGTTAATTGCTGGTTGGACCGTTGTAGTCCACATTACATATTGGACTAATTGTCTATGTATTTTAATCAGTTGTTTTAGCTGGGCTAAAAGTTCTGGTACTGACATTTTATCAATGTCTGGATGTGGTGTGTAGAAGGCTAGAACCGGCCACGTTCCTCCTGGTCTACCTAGTGGACCGAGCCTGGTGATGTGATTGTTATGTTTTAGGGCGCCTTTAAACCAGAGCAGGTGCTCTAGGTAATTTAATGGGATTTCAATCTCCTCGAAAGGAGTGTATACATCCAGAGGTTCCTCTATTTTGTAATAGTGGAATTCGTGTGTTGCAGCGTTTGCTGCTGGAAAGTTTATCCATGAATAGAATACCTCTGTCTGACGATATTCATGGGCCTCTATCACGAATATGACTATACCACCTCGTGATGTCAGTCCATTTTTCTATAAGTTTAAGACTTTTAGTTTTTCTTATGTTGACCGGAATGATTATAACACTCGGGTCATTTTCTTGGAGACTTGTGTCATCCGCTAGGAGTCGAGCTGCTATTGTAGCTGCCTCCCTTTCTTCTTCACTTTCCGTCATTTTTACTAACAGAAAGGTTTTTGTTGTAGATTAAGTTTCAATGAAACAAAGATTAGGTGCACAATATTTTGGAACACTGTATCCTTCAACGTTGACTAAACCAAAAACTTTACATAGGAATCTCTTCCTACTAAGTTCTGGCGGATTTTAACCTTTTACCCACTCCAGACGTCTTTTGGAGTATTTACGGGAAAAAGGGTCTGTGTGAAAAAGCACGACTGAGTTACTCCAACGTCTTGCGTTAGATTTATCGCCTTACCAAACGTTGGGCGCCATGTAGTGTAGTTCCTATATTCCCAATAGGCTCTGCGCATTGGAATAATATATTCAGCAGTGTAGACGTAGGACTGAGGTCGACTAGGTCTCTACTGACTATATTAGACTTAAGGTTTGCCAGCTTGCTCAGAGGTCACTAGAAACTTTCTTGAATAAACAAGGAGGAGTTTAACTTCCCTGGATAGACAAGAAGGGATTAGCTTCTGACAACCATAAAACATGACAACTTTGCTCCCTCAGAATAAGAGTGTATCTCTAGAGTCGTGTGAAAACAATAGACAGCTATTTCACTCAGTCAAGTGTGCATACTTAGTTTCACCAGAGTGTAGAGAAAAGAGAGACGGGCGTTTTCAATAAAAGGTGTTATTTATTGAGCAGTCTTCTTTCTCATACAAGAGAAATGAATTGCCACAATTGTAATACTTAGTATAAAGTAAAGTGCATACAGTAAAAGGAGTATTATGAAATAATACTGTAAAAGCATTGATATGGTTTCTTAGCCATAAGATACTTTAAAATAGATAAAATATAAACATACAAATATACATTGACTAACGTACTCAACTGGTGCTTCTAAATACGCCTACCCCGGTGTACCTGACCTAAGCCTAATACGTGGGAAGGAGTAAGTAAGTAGCAGTTTAAGTTAAGTTGGTTTTGCCAAGGAATCTGTTTCAAGAATTCTCTTAAAGGGTTTAGTCAGCTTCGTACCTGGGTATTAGAAAGCAGGAGGTCTGGTATCTCTCTCTCAGGACTCGATATCCCAGTAACCCGCGAGGGTATCTGGAAACACCGGAGCTGGATTTCTCGGCAGGAGAAAAGACAGCGTCTCTCTCAGTGCGTCAAAGGGGAGGGGCGGCGTCCGTGGGCTCTCGCATCAGCTGGGCTCTCGGGCAAGTAGATAGCCGCTCCGCTCCAAAACCACCAGCGTGTGTTTGCTTAAGGCAACGTTGGTATATTTATACCTGAAAGGTGCCGGGTTTTGACGTAAGGTTGGACATAAGACGTCAATAAAGATGTCACTAAGAACTGCCCGTTCTTAGAGTGCTCACAGGAGTTCTAGGACGAAATCAAAACAAAAGCAATGGGGAATTCCCAGGTTGCTGGAGGTTTGGTTTGTTTACAGAACTCGTTGTACTTTCTAGGAGCCTGGGGAAGTAGCCTTGCTTAATTTGGACAGCATGGGCTATGACTAAATATGGATATGATTCTTATGCCTTTATAAGGATATTATTTATTACAACCACATAAGGGCATAAATCAGGAATATCGAATTAGGGTCCTAGATAGAACTACAACAGCATCATGTCGCAAGGAGTTACAGATACGTCAGTATTTCTGACGTATCTGTAGGCGCAAAAATGGCGCATTGCTGGAGTGTGTCACAAAAATGACGCAACTCCAGCAATGGGTCATTTCAGATGGGCAAGTCCCATTTCAAATGTGCCTGCATCAGTCTTACACCTGCTGTAAGGCAGACGTAAAATATTGACGCATTTGCGTGCTAAAAGTGGATCTATGAGATTTCACTGCGTCACTTCTATGAGGCTTACTTGCGTCGGAATGCCAACCCTGCATACATTATACCTGGTGCAGGAATAATGTGGCACAGGGGTTTACAAAGTGACGCATCTACCTAGATTGTCTTTTTTATTTACTACAATGCTCAGTGATTTAAAATAACACAAAGTATTTCCACTGTTGTAAGTCTAGTTTTCTTTTGTAAAGTAACCTTTACATCACATTTTTTTAATGCGCTCTATTCCTGGGTGTACAAAAGTAGGTATTTTTGTCTTGCTACACCAGCGCAACTTTTGTTTCTGTAGATTGATGAGTGGGGGAAAGAGGGGACCTAACTAGAAGCTATGAAATGGAGACTGTCTGGATGTCATTGTATCGCCTCCTAAAAGTCAGGTTACCTTTAAAAAGGTGTACCGTTTTGTTTTAGTTGATTAGCTATTTCCTGTCTGTGGCTATCTTGGTAGAGAGCTGAACATCAGGGGAGGAGATTGTTCGGACACCGCATGGGATGGTAGTGTAGTCAGTGTGTCCATGGCCAGTTAACTTATGATGCGTCAGTGCTCAGTTAACTTTCGCTCTAGACCCATTTTAGAACGAGAAAGATAAGGTCAGATTATAAACCAACTGAAGAACACGGTATGTACTTAATTTTATATCCAGGTGTGCAGATTTTCCGTTATTTGAAGATGGGCTTTTTGTACATCAATACTTAATTTTCGTAACAATCAGGAACTTTTTTCAAAGCTTAATATTACAAAGAATCTTGATAAGTTCCTTTTTTTTGTTTTGATCAGGCCACCAACTTTAGGCTAAATTCTTTTAAGTTAATGTACTTTTATCATCGAAGTTGGTTGGGTTTTTAGAGGAAACCCAAACGAGAGCCATTTTGCAGTTAAGCATTGCATTTTGAAATGTTCTCCATACATGTACCCTGACACGCAGATATTTGTGGACATTATCTAATTTACTTTTTTCCCTGTAGCAGCAAAGTGGAATGTAGGCGTTTTTCAAAACATAAATATGTGCATTTATTTAGCATTGTCCACATTTAAATTTGGCCTATCCAATAGGATGGATAACATACCAATTAAACCATATAGGTTTTGGAGTCAATTCAATTCAATTCTTTCTTTATTCGTCCTTCCAAAAACAGGACATAAAAGATACACATAGATATAAACATCAAATAAAATCAATCTTGTCGCAGCAAATACAAACTAATTTACTATTTAAAAAGAATACAACAGCTCACAAATACAGTACTTTTTCTCAAAACTAAAGTGGCAGTGCAAAACACTTGGGTTCGTAAGTAGCAGCAAATTTACCAGATGTGAACTAAAGTGACAGTGCAAAATGCTTAGGTTCGTAAATAGCAGCAAATATTATCTAATAGTGCAACAAGAAGAGACAACTGCAGCCATTAATAGCAGCAATTATTATTAAAAATACACAAACAATAAAATCGGGCCTACAAAGGAGTTAGGAAATCAAGTAAACATTTTAGCAGCAATACCAATGCATTCCATACAGAAAGTGATAAAATACATTAAAATTAAAACAGCATACTCCTTCTCTTTGCTAACACGCATTTAAAAAAACTGCCAACAGCAAAACAGACATCGAAATCATTAAGTTGCTGCACAAAGTACAAAGCTGCTTTGCACTTGGAAAATTTGTGTCTGCGCAAGAGAGGTATTAAAAATTTCCTGGTAAATGGAAGATAGTTTTGGAGCCATGCCTCCAATGTGGTCGTTTTTAGGTGATTGTGTTAATTGCTGGGACTTTCCACAATGCATACTAGCCCGAAAATATGGTTAGTGATCGTGTTTTTATATACTGTAAAATCAAATTACTGTTGCATATTAGCTGTAAAAAATGAGAACCAAGCAATTGTGTGCTGCTGTGTCAACGGAGACCAGTGTGCCGATTTCACCTCCAGTCCAGACAATCGAGAGAACACCTCCCAATGCTGAAAAGCCTGTTTCCATTTTCCATCAAATTTGCTTAATGTTTGATTTTTTTTTTATGCACGATTGCTGACGCTGCCATGGCTGCCTGGGTCCTCAGTCCCCTGGACACCAAGTTCCTAAATAGACCACTACTGTGTATTTATACTGCTAAACAACAACACAAATGCCTGCCTGAGATTCAACTTCAACGGTCTGCAGCAATTCTTTGTTCTTTGTACATGGCTATAAACAGGGCTTTAAGTGGGATGAAAAAACTGGAGGGTCTCTCAAAGGGTCGTGGCCGATGTAATTAAGGGCGTTCCTTAAAACACGTAATCTAAAAATCTTTGCTTAGACTAGTGTGCTGTCAGACTTGAATTTTGCTGTTTCTGTCATTGCACCCAGATATATGATACTACACGAAACATCATACCTAAACAAGTCAGTACTATTGGCTTTGTCAATGGTTGTTAGTTGCATAAGATAAATAAGCAGCAACTATGGCTTGTAAATAATATTGAAAAACCTTCCACTTAAAGCCCTGCAGGTGCGGCTACCTGGTTGATCCTGCCAGTAGCATATGCTTGTCTAAAAGATGTTGCTGCTCCTGAGTTTCAGAAAAAGAGAAGGGAAATTCAGAGAGAAAATGACTCTTTTAAGGATTTCCCCTCCCCTACTACCTCATCTGGCATGACGTCATGCCGTAACTTCTCCAGTAGTGAGAAGTGAGCAGTGTGAGCAGCGCACATCGATGTGCCTGCTGTCACTAAAATCAAGAAAAAAACGGTCCGCCTGTGCCAGGGCAGAAAACAGAGCCCGATAGAGACCTGTTTCGAGGCACCCTTTAAAAAACTGCTGGTGCTCAGCACCGGTGAGACCCGGCCCACTTAAAGCCCTGGCAATAAACACTGACAAGCCAATTAGCTTGCATAGTTGAAACAAATTGGCCTTGCCAATGCTTTTTGAAATTGGACTTTCTGGGCAAGTTACAGTGTCTAGAAGTCTCAGTGCACATCCTTGGTGCATGAGCCCTCTACTGTAAAGGACTAGAAAGTGGCTTTTCGAATCACACTTCAGCATCGCTTAGATTGAGGTTTCTCGCACTGCCCCCTTCGCTGAGACCGGTTTTGGGAGGCCTGGTAACACTCACATTAAGAACGCTTCTTATTTAAGAATGTCTTGTGGTGAGACCTAAATGGATGCAAACAGTTCAGTAAATCGCACTGAACTGGAAATGGCTGTGGGTCAAATGTTGTACATGCCGTATCAGACTGGTCTATAGGGAAATCTACAGTGTCTGAAGGGCTGCTCTACCTGGTCAGCGTGTGGGCTGGTTTTATGGCTGTTTATGGACCTTTTTTATGGCCTGCTGGGCCGGTTCCTGGATATTGCCACAAACAGTGCCTGCAGTAAACACAAATCTATACCATCTCTATAACGTAGAAAACATCCATACAACTTCTCCTTACAAATTCAGAAGTGTCCGGATTTGCAAATGTGGAACACTGTTTTAGCTGTCTGATTCGCTGATGGGGGCCACTTTTATTTTTTAGGTGCCCGGGCCTATTTTCTGTCCCAGGCTGACCCTGTTCATTTGGGTTGTGTGAGTCCAGCACAGGTAGAGGTCAGTCAATAAAATACCATCCCTCAACTCCAAATTCAGTTTTGTAATAGACAAACCATTTTGTCAGGTCGTTTTTTTATAAACAATAAAATGAATGGTTATTTTCAAATTGGACGCAGCAAAGAGCAAATGAAAGATACAATGTTTAGGTTATCCAATGTTTCTCATTTTAAGATCTTGGAATGATAAAAGACTGAGGAGACCTATCAGGATTTTAGCATGTAATCTGGGGTCAAACACAGAGGCCTCCTCTGACAAGGCCCTTGTTAACGCAAAAAAGGCTTTGGAGCGTCTTGAGAAGCCAATCCGAGAATTTGATATAACCAAACAAGAGCATAAGCTAGATAAATTGGCCATTACATTTTATGACAAGAAGGTAACCTACCCTTATCTCCACAAGGAGTATTATAAGCAGTGGTGGCTGGTGACATTTCAAAGTGGCGAGGCGTAAATGTTCAGGGTGAGTTCCCAGTGGCGAGCAAGCATAGTGAACGTATCTGACCTTCATATTGAGCGTACGTGGGGGTTCTCCCCCAAAGAAAATTTTGAAAAATTGTGGGCAAATGGTGCATTTTCAAACATATTTGAGAAAGCAAGAATGTTAATAAAGCACTTGATAAAGAGAGGAACATAAACCACTGTTCTGTGATCTGCACATTAAACGTGCTTTGCAGCAGGCATAATAACCCTCTGTGCTACCTTAGATGAGTCAAACCCGCCACTAGACACAACTTTGATCTCTCTCCAGGAAGTACATTAATCACCAGAGTTATCTTACCACCTTTATTGTTGAATATACAAGGAATTTTGCAGTGCTTTTAAAACTGCTGCACTACTACAAAACCGACCCACACCCTTCCAGCCTCCTTGAGGGATAGTCCTGAGGCCCGGAATGGCCAGTGTTGCCTTGATGCCATCCCCTCAATCTGGTACCAGGCCCTGTGTTTTTATTTTATTTATGTCCTGACAAATGGCTTGCATTTGATGGCTTACATTTGGAAGACCCTGCTTTCATCAAACCAGTTAGACTGCAAGCCATTTGTCAAGCCATAAACAAATAAAGCACACAGGGTGGGCTGTAAAGTATGTTGACCTAGATGAGCAGGGAGGTCACAGTCACAGAGCCTATTGTGAAATTGACATTTGTTCAATACAACAACATGCTCTTTCCTTTGAAAACGGCTGAAGGGCCCTGTGCAGAGGCCTGGATTTGAATGAATGCCCAGGCGAGGCAGAGCCACGAGCCGCCGGCCAGCAGAGAGCAGAATCCATCTACGGTCACAGTGAATCTTTAATAAGTCAATGCAGACTTATGTTATAGGAAGGCGATATATTCAAATTGATAGGTAATCAAATAATATAGGAGCAGTCACTGCTCTAGCTGCTGAGTCATTAGAGCAGCCAGCAAAAACACACACATTCTCCCAGGCTGCCTGCCTGGAAAAATAAATTAACTTGCGCTAAACACATTGAGATATGTGATTGAGCTCAGATACAAGAAATGTGACTGCTCGAGCATGAGACAGTCTGAGCTCACCAAAAGCATGTGATCGCTCCTGTGTGAAACTCGGAGCAAAGGTACACGACTGGTGGCATTCAGCTAGGACTCAGCTCGAGTCTGAAAGACTGAGTTCAGCAACAGGACACTCCCGGCTGAGACTGAGCTCTGCAGCACCAATTAATATGGCTGGCTGCTCTAATGACTCAGCAGCTAGAGCAGTGACTGCTCCTATATTATTTGATTACCTGTCAATTTGAATCTATCGCCTTCCTATAACATAAGTCTGCATAGACTTATTTCAGACAGTTTTCAAGACAAATTTGTTTCTGTGTCAGAATCCGTCTACCGACCCCAGTGGAACACAGGAATGACTTCTCGATGTTATTACTCACTCAGCCTGCAAAAAGGCTGTATTTATTTCCTCTGCAATTGTCTGGGGATGGGTTCACTTTTGGGCTCCCCTCCATAAACTGCAGTTAATTTTGTCTGCTGTTTGTTTTTTCAGACACGCTGCTTACTTGGATTAAGCGAGTAGCCTATCGGCATACTTTAGGTTTTTTGAGACGGACGGTATACATGCTAAAATCTAACTGCATGGAATTTTCATGTTTCCAGTTTACATGGCTCACTGCTTTGTTTAACACGTTTGTGTGTTAAACGCTCGCCTCTGCCGTCTGCCGCTACCGCAAGTAACTATTTGGAATGCCGGCACCCCCACCTCAACCTTCCATCCCTGAGGGGTCGGATAGTGTCACCATGACCTGTTTCACAACGCGTAGACACGGGCAGGGCCGGTCCTAGGCCTTCTGAGGCCCCGGGCGAAAGGGAAGATGTGAGGCCCCCCTAATTGAATATTGTGTCACAAGAAGTGACATCACAGAAAGTAACATCACAGTACTATTGATCTTATTTGGCATCACTGAAGCTAACTAATGTGGATATCAGTAACATGTACAAAAAGTAGAGGGGATGGAAAACAGGTGAGCAAATTTCCAGATAAAAGGAAATATTGCAATCAAACAACCACACACACACAACTGAACTTAAAACCTATCTTGACGCCCACAATATTCTCCACCCGCAACAATCGGGTTTTCGTCCTAAACACTCGACCGAAACAGCTCTGATTGAACTATCAGACACAATTAAGCTGCTGCAGGATCAGAGGAAGAAGGCTATTCTTATCCTTCTTGACCTCACAGCAGCTTTCGACACTATATCCCACCCCATCCTGATCAGTAGACTGCAGGACATAGGGATTTCAGACACTGCCCTAGCATGGATCAAATCATTCCTTACTGACAGATGCCAAACCGTTGCTCCTGGCCCCTTTCAATCCAAAGAGAAAAAGGTCTCCTCTGGAGTGCCCCAGGGCTCCATCCTTAGTCCCCTTCTTTTTAATGTTTACCTCATCCCTCTTTTATCCCTGATTGAATCATTCGGCATACCGGTCACCTCGTATGCCGATGATACACAGCTGATTGTACCCCCACAGAACAACTCAACCTCAGCTGAGCTCAATCTTAAAAACTGTCTAACAGCGGTCTTCCACTGGATGAACTCTAATCATCTTAGATGTAACTCTGACAAAACAGAGATCCTCCCCATCGGAAATAACACCTCCTTCTGCCCAGCCATGTGGTGGCCAGATAACTCTGTTGCCCCCCCCCAGACCGTAACAACAGCCAGAAACCTCGGCGTACTCTTCGACTCAGATCTCTCTTTTGACCAGCACGCCAGGAATGTCGCCGGCAAATGTTTTGGGATTATAAAATCCCTAAAAAAGTTTTTCGACTTTTTACCACTGGCCACCAGGAAAACTGTCACGGTGGCCCTCATACTCTCACGCCTGGATTACTGTAACGGCCTCCTGGCAGGAACAAAAAAGTCCACTCTGGCCAAACTTCAGAGCGTTCTTCATACTGCTGCCCGACTAGTTCTAAAATTACCCCGTAAATCTTCTGCCTCTGCAGCTCTCAAATCCCTGCATTGGCTCCCTCTACATAAAAGAATACTTTTCAAAATACTTGTTATCGCCTTCCGGTCGTTTAACACCACTGGCCCTAAATATCTAATCAGACGTTTCCACCACTACGTTCCGACTCGACTCCTTCGTTCTGCACATGACAACCTCATGTCCCCTGCAAAGTACAACCTGAAGACGAAGGGCGGAAAGACGTTAAGTTTCCTGGCAAACCCTGGAAAAACCCTTCAGACATCTCCTAAAAACATGGCTCTTTTCCCTACCCGATGAATGGGCTAAAGCTGCCATCTAGCCTCCGACAACCTCTGACACTGGGCCTCAGGAATCTCAGCGCCATGATGCTCCCTCCGGAGCGAACGTTGCGCTATAGAAATACCCCTTCAAATACTCAAATACTCAAATACCACCCAAACGCACAACCACACACACAACCACACACAACCACACACACCCACACACACCCACACACACACACAACCACACACACACACACACACACACACAACCACACACAACCACACACACACACACACACACACAACCACACACACACACAACCACACACACAACCACACACAACCACACAACCACACAACCACACACACAATCACAACCACAACCACACAACCACAACACCACAACACCACACAACCACACACAACCACACAACCACATACAAACACACACACAACCACACACACACAACCACAACACCACAACCACACACACACAACCACACACACAACCACACACAACCACACACACAACCACACACACAACCACACACACCACACACACACACAACCACACACACACACAACCACACACGCACAACCACACACACACAACCACACACACACAACCACAGACACACCACACACACAACTACACAAACAACCACACAAACAACCACACACACACAACCACACACACACAACCACACCAAGCATTGGCATAGCCAATAGGTCTCGCCTTTGGGATCTTATAAGTGTTTAGCCATGCAACAGTTGATGTGGTTGCACCAAAGATATTGTGCTGCATAACTAAATACTTAGAAGTTCCCAAAAGCGAGACCTATTGGCTATGCCAATGCTTGTTTTTATAACCCATAATATGCAAACCCAGTCACAGTGGTGTGTTTTTACATGAAAACATGTGGAGTCAAGAAGACAGTACTACCCTGGTCAGTTCCAGGGATTCAAAGATCACTAAATGTAACTGAGACACTTCATTGTATATTTGGCCCGTGCCAACGAAATTCCAGCTCTAAAACAACACAATCATGGGAGAGCATCCAGATGTATACTTATCTCCAAGGTATCAGACCTGGGACGTAAGGTGTTCGAACTATCTAGTAAAAAATAAAATATTTACATTCTAAAACTATATGGTTGATGTTGAAGCACTAAAGATCAATTTGGATATTACTGAACACGTATTTGAATCACGGGGATGTTTGTCACCAAAAGATACATATAATAATGCTAAAAAGTTAGGTATTAACCTCTGGCACAGCTGAAAACTGTTGTGGGCGGAGAATGAGCACGGTAGCCAAGGATGTTAAAGCGAGCCCCAGGTCAAAATTTAAAGCGTAGGGCACTTTTTTAAAAGGTCCACTATACTTAAACGGCAAGGTGCTGTTGCGTTCTACTAGTAACTTATGAACGTGGTTTCCACGGCAACTGATTTTGCTTCACTTATTTTTTCACGTCTCTGCTTCCTGCCCAATAGCCACCGATGGCTACGGTGCCCACTGCCATGACAAAGATGATAACCATATTGTAGTCCAGGACAGGCTCAATAGAGGCATACATTGCCACCTTCACTGACTTGCTAAATGTATCACCAATATATGAATGAGTCCTGCTTAAAACTTACACTCCTGCTGCGCTTTCTGAAACAGACACCAAAGGCTACAAGGCCCAGGGAAGGGGGCCCCCACACTATGACCTTGCAGCTCCATCCAGTGCTTGAAAGCCTTGGGAGGGGGGCCCCCTCCCATGGGCCTTCAAACAGTAACAAGGCACTTCCCAAGACACTGCTGAGAGCTCATCAGAGTACAAAAAAAACACCAAAAAAAACCTCAGTTGAAGGGGTGTTCTTCAATAGTGGACAGAAAATAAAGTGGTAGCTGTACCTAGCTTAGATGGCAACGAGAACTGTAAATATTTTTATGTTTTGTATGTAATACTGCCCCCCTGTGTCAGATCAGTATGAGTCAGATAGTGTTTCTGCATAAATGAATTAATTGCTTTTAATTTATCGAGCTAGGAAGAATGTATCGACCACTGTATGTCACAGGCATTATTATTACCAAACTTTAGCTGTATTCAATGAAGATGAGAGACACTGTCCTATCAAGATTCGAAGGCTGCTCCCTCCTCCCCTCACCCACCTCCTTTTACCTGTGTCCGGCTTGTGCTGGAACCAAAGGGGCCTTCTGTTGCCTAGATACAAAATGCACAAACAGCGCCGATAATGGCCGGTACTTAACCGAGGTGCTGCCCTGCCCCTGACATTGTGAGGCCAACATAATTGCTGGCCCAGCTGTTGTGCCGTCCCCCATTCTGGTTGTCCCTTCACCCACCCGTAATGTAATCAGGTGAGGCAGGGGGCCCTGTGGTGGGCTGAGGAGGTGTGACCTTTCACAGGGGCGCGAGGCCCCCTGAGCGCGAGGCCCTGGGCAGCTGCCCACACTGCCCATGCCTAGCGCCGGCCCTGGACACGGGAAACTACGTAGTGAGGCCCCATACAAAAGTCGTCTCCCAATAACACCCAGCACTTATTAACAGGTGAGTTTGTGACGTTTGCCACGTGAAAGATCTGAGTTATACGACGTCCAGCGCTCTTTTGCATAGCTTCCAGGAAGCAGGCTGGTGAGTGTCTCGGTGGAGGGCACACACGCTTACACGTTACACCCATATGTTACTTTATGGGATACTGTTTTGTGCATATATATTAAACTTGGTAATTTCTGTAGCTGTAGGTTGTGACGACGCTGTAGAAATGTATGTACATGGATTTCAACAGATTGTTTTTTATACATTTTATCATCGAGTTCAGAGAAGACATTTGTCACTGTTATTCGGCTCAGATATTAAGGCACGACTTCGAAAAGTCCACCAGCGCCGGGATCTAACGCTGCACGATGCTGGACAGCAAGCAGTACTATTAGGCGAGTAGGGAGAGTTATATGACTACCATTGGCCCCATAGCTACTACTGCACACCTACTGCACACTGCACCGGACGCCTACTGACCAGGGCACATATTTAACATGTGAACACGGGTCCAATTTAGGCCCAGATAAGGGAAGCCAGTCCCCCACGCCCAGCCGCGGCCGGCATGCTCGCCAGAGGGAGGGGGGTCGCAGGTGGGGGAATAATAATAAGAAAAAAATAAAAACCTACCTTACTGCCGGCGCCGTGATGGTGCATTCGGTCCGGGTCCAGCTGCGTGTTCCCGCTGCTTTCCTGCAGGTCAGGAACAGGAAGCAGACAGCCTCCTTCCCCGGCCCTAAGCCAATCGCAACGCTGCAATGGCAGCGTTGTGATTGGCGAGGGCAGCGCCCCGGCCAGGCCATTTTCTATAGAGAAAAAGGGGGAGATCGCATGACTGCTTTGTTCGGCCCTACAGCCGTCCTAACAGTCTGTACCCACAACAGTGGGTAAGCCACTTCCACCCTGCCTGTGACCAGGACCGCCCACGCCCTCCCACAATCGGGCACAGAGGCACTGCTGCTTTACCATTTTATGTTATCTGCTTCTCGCACTGCGCGATAGCAGGGGGGCGACGCCCCTATGGTGGAGCCGCCACTGAATTAAGCAGAACACCGATGGTAGACACAGCAACAGAGGCAGAGTGAGATTTAGGAGATACACCACCTTCTCCGAACCCTCAGGTGCCAGTGCACTGACAGTGACTCAGATCGACCTAGCACTAGAGCAGGTTCGTACGATCAAGGTTATAATCACAAAGACCAGGCACAAAGGACTATTTTAGGGGATGGACAATGGGCTCCACACAGGGGTAGCGACCAACCATGGAACAAGAGTTAAGTCAGAGAACAGGGATGGGTCAGAGGAAGGAGACAGGAACGGTTCCTGCAGGAGAGCCATGGAGATTTATAGACACGGAGACATTTCTACAAGTGGTGAACCAAGCGATTTTTAGTCCCATTGTGAATTAGTCCAGCTACTGGTTGGTACCAGGTGAATAGCAGATACTATGCTAGGGCCTCTCTTTTGTACCAACTACTCTACCAAACTTTTTTAATATGAAGATAGAACTTCATCAGTGTTTTCGAAAGGTTTATTTAAGACATTTATTTAATAAAATTCCCTTCCATCCTACATTTTCCAATACAGGATTGAGAATACCGTCCAATTACAAACCTCCAGCGCACTCTATAACACATAAGATGATTGCTTTCGAACAGGTTGTGGTGAGGGATGTGATGAGTCTCTTATCTCAGGGAAACAATTCTAAAATTGAACGTGAAGCCCTTGAGTCATTGAAAAAAACAATATGAATATTTTCATTAAGCCAGTTGACAAGGTGGGGTGAGGGGGGCAATAGTTGTGCAGCACACCTATGATTACAAAGTGGAAATCAAATCACATTTTACTCATGGGAATAACTAAAATAAGCTCAAAGGTGACCCGGGAGGAGATAATCGATTTGATTAGGAAAATAACCAAGGCAGGTTTGGATGAGGGAGCCCTTAATGACTTAGAACACGACTTTTTTTAACTAAATAAAATGTTCATCTTTACAGAATCTAGAGGAGGGGTTCCCCCCAGACAAACAGCCTGTGAGCCTTCGCTTCCCAGTTATCAGTCGGTGCCCAACTCTAGGTTAGTTGTGGCACACAGAGGACAGAATTAATTCATTTGACAATATGTTTTTATTTGTAAATATCCCCCCACAGGTTCCTTCCACCTTTTATTTTCAGTCCTGATGAAGACCCGCAGATTCAAACTGGCCCCTTCCATTTTCAGGTCAAAACATCACCAACCTCCTATATTGTAGCCTGGATTGAATATAAATATCCACACAGAGGCAGTGCATTGACCAAGACGACGAAGACGAGCTCGGATAACGCATCCTCGTGCCATGAGGGGTACCAGACCTGATAATACTTTGGCGACCCACCCAGCAAACCCTGAAGAAACCTACACTCTGCTGATGAGGAACAACAATTCTGAAACACCGGTGTACAGAGTTGGTGCTGCAACTTTGCTTTTCACACGTCCAGAGCTACGAGAGACGCACACGCCTTAAGACTGCATTTACCATGATGCTCGAGGGTTACACTCGCTGGTGAGGTCAGAAGGGTGCGACCCACAGACTTTTCACTTTATATGGTTTCCTTGAACCTTGGAGCTGACGAGCTCGGATAACGCATCCTCGCGCCATGAGGGGTACCAGACCTGATAATACTTTGGCGACCCACCCAGCAAACCCTAAAGAAACCTACACTCTGCTGATGAGGAACAACAATTCCGAAACACCGGTGTACAGAGTTGGTGCTGCAACTTTGCTTCTCACACGTCCAGAGCTACGAGAGGCGCACACGCCTTAAGACTGCATTTACCATGATGCTCGAGGGTTACACTCGCTGGTGAGGTCAGAAGGGTGCGACCCACAGACTTTTCGCATTGACCAAGAGAGGCACCTCTTTCGTACGAGTGTGAATCTATCCATCTAACATGACTTCAGAGAGGACCTCTGTAGTGGACGTAGATCCCTAGTGATTTTACTGGATTTTTTAAAATTATATCTTATTTTTTTCATCCTCTATCACTTATACACGAGCACTTGTTTGAGCACTTTCTTTGCACATAATTGAACAACCACTGTATCAAAGAATATGTGCATACATTACTAATGTCTAAATACAATCTGTTTTTTTGCATACATTTTGCCTCCTTTGTGTTTTTTTGTTGATCTGAGATCAGCATTCGGCTCAATCCCTGGGGCAAACCTCTGGGAAGTGTTGATGCAAATGTGGGTCCCTGATAATCTCATGGTGTTCCTAATAATATTGCTAGCCTCCAATTTCACACAAGTTAGGATATGGAAACAAAGAGGAGTTAAAAGACCCATTTAGGATTGAGACAGGTGTGCGCCAGGGGTATGCCTTGGCACCAACCTTGTTCATAGTGTATAATAATGATTTAGTAAAGGTTTTAGATTTCCCTGGCAATGTGCCCCAAAACTGAAATCTAAGAAAATTTCTACCCTTTTTTTTTGCAGATGACACACTTTTGATATCTAAAACTCTGTGAGATTTTCAGTCTGTACTTCACAGTTTTCAAAATTTTTCTGGTGACAGGACATTCGAACTAAACATCAACAAGACTAAGTTTATGGTTTCAATGCCTACAAAGGGGTGAGGGTGAATATTATGGTGCCAGGGTTCCTTTGAACCGGTTCAGGAGTTTGTATATTTGGGTATCTTCGTTACAAGCAAACTTATTTACCTTGAAATTTCAGCAGGAAGCAGGTGCTGTGATTAAAATGTGGTAGAAAACACAGGCTAGTTCATTAACACATTGTTATGTTCCAGTTTAGGCTCATGTGGTGAAGCAGCTTATTTCTTACACTGTCCTATTTTTCACATTAAACATTTCAGCTGTGAACTTTGGCACCAGGGCCGGACTGGTCGTTGCGGGCACCGGGCAATCCCCCGGTGCACCACAAGGGCGGGGGCCGGTTTTCGCCCCCCAGGGGCCGTTTTTGTTACAGGGCCGTTTTTGCAGCATCGGCCCTGTAACAAAATCAGCTGAAAACCGGCCCGGGCAAAGAGCTCGGTCGCAACCCCAACCTCCCCCCCACCCCCCCGGGGGCCGGCCGAGCACTTTGCCAGGGCCGGTTTTGCTACCCAGTCCGGCCCTGTTTGGCACATATTTGCATACACGACAATGTTGGATTTGTTTCTCTGAAACCACTTTGTTTACACATCTAGCTTTGCACAACATTATCACAATGCCTCGAACATCATGCACTAGGCCTCTTTACGCACTATGAACAAAAGTCATCCTATCTTCATCCACAGGGCAGCAGAGCTATCTACATATCCATAACATCGCTAATCTACACGTACATCGCAAGGCTGCTTTCTATTATAAAAAATGTGTGCACAAGTGGACGGACAAGGGCTTTTAAGATCTAGGTCCAGCATACATGCCCATAAATGTATAAGTCAAACAATTGGGTATGCAGTTCCTGGGGAGGGAGATGGGAAGGTCAGAAGGAAACGGAATGCCAGGTAAGAGAAGGAACAGGAGGCGAGAAGCTCCATTAAGGAGCAAGGGCCCTCACACACCTCAAGAGGTGTCATGCTTCATCATAGGGCAGCTCCTCATTAGGCTGGCACTGCAATGCCCAATGGGCCCCCCAGGGGGGTTCTTCGCCAGAGATCTTCTATGTTGTCAGCCGGGAGGCCCTATGTGATGAGGTGGAGTAGCAGGGGTCTACTGAGTAGAGTGGGTGCAGTGAGTGTGTTAAAAAATAGTTATGAGTGTCTTTAAGAACCTTAGCAGGATGATGGACGGAGCGTTTGAGCAAATCAAACACTCACCGCCAGTCAACTGATCTGGGTTTAATCCATCATCATTCTTTAGCTCACTCCACCACCCCAGTTCAGACATGGCCATATGCAAATCAGCCTGACCCTGTGCCTCATGGGAACAGTCCAGCCCGAAATGCCAAGCCATGTCTTCCCTGGACCGGAAACAAGCATCCTGGGACCGGTTTCTGGCTAATCAGCCGTCATCAGCCAGGCTAGCTTGAATCCAGTAGCAAAGTGAGCAAATGACCCACGTCTGGGCATACCCTGCCAACTTAGGGCGAACAAAGCGATACCAAAGGGGATGATGGACGGAGCGTTTGAGCAAATTAAACACTCACCCCCAGTAAACTGATCTGGATTTAATCCATCATCATTCTGATGCATGTTTCCGGTCCAGGGACGACATGGCTTGGCAGTTCGGTGCTGGACTGTTCCCATGGGGCACAGGGTTAGACATTTGCATATAGCCATGTCTGAACTGGGGTGGTGGAGTGAGCTAAAGAATGATGATGGATTAAACCCAGATCTTTTGACTGGGAGTGAGTGTTTAATTTGCTCAAACGCTCCATCCATCATCCCCTTTGGTATCGCTTTTTCGCCCCAAGTTGGCAGGGTATGCCCAGACGAGGGTCCCTTGCTCACTTTGCCACTGAATTCAAGATAGCCTGGCTGATGAGGGTTATCAACCCGAAACCAGTCCCAGGATTGCTTGTTTCTGGTCCAGGGAAGACACAGCTTGGCAGTTCGGCGCTGGACTGTTCCCATGAGGTAGAGGGTCAGACTGATTTGCATATGACCATGTCTGAACTGGGGTGGTGGCGTGAGCTAAAGAATGATGAAGGACTAAACCCAGATCAGTTGACTGGGGGTGAGTGTTTTATTTACTCAAACGCTCCGTCCTTCATCCCCTTTGGTATCACTTGTGACCACCCTACCAATGCCTGGTAGGATTCCCACGATATGACAGCATACAGGTCCCTATTGATATTGAATAGTGAGTACAAAATACTAAATAAAGTGTTGGCTCGCCGGCTCCTCCATCTACATCTAAAACATATTCATGAGGATCATTGTGGCTTTGTACCTAGTCACAGTACATCATTAAATATGCATAGACTTTACCATATTATGGATGCTGTTTCTGGTCACTCCAAAAGAGCAGGCTGCCTCTAGCTCGAACTTCGCCAAACATTCCATAGTTGGGATTACATGTTAGCCGCCCCTGGATGCTTTGGCATTTCCCCCAACTATATACAATGGGTTAAAATACTTTATATGTCTGCCATAGAGAGGGCGCACAAAGGAGTTCACATATCAGACACTTGCCCCATGCCCGAGGCATCGACAAGGGCGATCACTCCTCTCCAGACCCAGGTGGTGATCTTTTGGACCTTGCTCCCTCTTTTGGTGGCTGGCTGCCTTGCCATCTTCAAAATGGTGATGCTTCCACGCCTTTACTTTTTTGTTAATTTACCAGTGATGATACCAGCTCGATATTTTAAAACTCTGCATACTCTCCAGACAGGTAAGCTGCAGTGGCGTTCCTATCGGTTGGCTGGCCACAATCGGCATAAGACTTCATTCACACAGTGGTAACAGTTGCTCTCACCTATTGGAAAAGGGCCATGAGAAGCCCTGCCCAGACCGTTCCTTATGCCCCTGATATACTCTTGCTAGGCCTCCCTGTTCTGGCAGGCACGCTGACGCACAGGAATGAGTGACATTGATAGGGACACTGTTTGGGGATGGGGCACCGCTGAGCCACACAGATTCTATTAGCGAACAGGGCCTACCGGACTCATTGTTCCTCACACATGCAAATATCATACGATATGTCAGACAACACTGGTCTCCAGAAGTGACGGAACCCCCAAAACACAAATTTATACAGTAAATGGGTCATGGCAGGCATCTGATATGGTGGCTATACCTGGTCTATGTACACATCTGGCAACCTCTCTGGTTCCTTCGAAGACCTGGTGGGAGCTGGATATGGGCCAAGAGTTCAGGGACAAAGAATGGAATTTCTTTCTTGAATTTCCCAAGAAAATTTCCTGCACCTCCAGATTCTAATTCATAAATATTCGATTCTACATAGAGATTACCTCATACCACAAAGACTACACATTCTCTTTCACAAGGTTTCCTCTGCATGCCCCAGTTGCCCTGAACAAGATGCTGACTTAATACATATGCTCTGGGCCTGCCCCACAATATCTTTATACTGGCACAGATTGGCGCTACACTGGAGGAGGTGGCATGAGGTACTAATCAGCGTTCAGCTGAGAGCTGTCTGCTGGGTCTATACCCATATCTATAATAAGGTAGAAGCGTGATTTACGGACCTGGCCCGTCTCCTGACAAAGCGCCTAATAACTAGGAGGTGGAAATCAGCAACACCTCCCACAATATCCATGTGGAGAGAGAGAGGAGATGGAGAGGTGGGGTTTGGCAGACCGGGGAGAATATTGTGGGTGGCTGGAGCAGCCAATAGCAATGGAATGGGACACACTACTGGAATCTTTTAAAGCCCTAGAAATGCCTGATTACTAATGTTTGATCATTCCAGTCCTGTTGTGTTACTATGGATGTGGCTGAAAAGCCACGTTTGTGCACCACTCACGACTGCATAAATGCAGGAACAAACCTAGGAGCCCTATCACCAGAGACTGTTCCTAATAATGGTGAACCGAGGATGTATTCACCAACTGACTTACATGCTGCATCAATGCTAGCTGGGGAGAGGGGAGGGAGGTTGTTATGTTTTGATATTAGTTACCATCACATACTTATCGTTATTGAAGAACACATTATTCAATACCTACCAGGACTAATATCGATAATGCATGTTAACCCATGAGGACATGAATGAATTGAATAAAATTACATCCGATTATACATGACATGCTTATCACAAAGTAAATAATTGTAATGCTATGGATTTTGAAACTAAATAAAGAATGGGAAAAACAAAATGTGGTGCAACACAGTGGCAATCACTTTGGGAAAATTTTGTGTATTACAGGGATTCCACTCAGGAACAGAACTATCCTTGGACCATAGAACCTTGGTATGTAGGTGTGAGTCACCATAGCCAGTGGTACCAATGAGCCCAAGTCCGACTAGCTATAGTGCCTCGCTTGTCCTCCTAACCTTACCAGAGAGACAAGTGAATTTGCATCCCCGAACACAACCCTCTCAAGGAAGGTGTTAACAGGACACACCTCTTCGCTCTCTCACTCGACTTGTCCACAATAAGATAAACAAGAGATACGAAGGAAGTTTTGAATATTTATTAAACTATTGTGCTCTAAAATGCAGTATTTATGCCACAATTAGAAAACAAACGCATACGAAAAATACCATCAGCATGTTCAATAAACCGTATACCATGAAAAGTACTGCCCTGATATAACACAGAGTTGTCTAAACCCTCCCCCCTTCCTTTTACTGAAGGTAAATGATTATGGGCCAGATGTGCAAAGGTTTTTTGAGTGCGCAAATGGGTTTTAGACCCGTTTGCGCCCACAAAAAACCTGTGGCCCATGAACTAATCCTATTTTGCGAGTCGCAAATCATTTTGCGACTCTCAAAATAGAATCAACGACTCGCTATTGTGAAGGGGTGTTCAAGGGCGTTCTTTCCAAATAGTGACTCCTTCCGCTACGTAAGAATGTTTTGCGACCACAAACACTCGCAGCTTACCACCTTTCTCAGAAGGGTGGTAAAGCACTCGCAAACGGGAAGGGGTATACAACTATGTATATGCATATATAGTTGAATGCGCTAAATCTCAATGGATGCAGTGCTTTTGTCTCTGAATTCTCACTCCATGTGTGTTTTTAGGACCTCTGTGCTCATCTATATGACAAGCTGTGTGTTCATAAACAACTGCATTCTCGTGTCATGTCTAGGTGCTAGTGCCTGACCAGAGAATATAACAAGGGGCATTATTGTTTGACCATGTCTGTGGTGTGCAGACTACATCCCAGTAAAACAACAGAACATGAAAACATATGCAGGTTCTGTGTGAAAACACAATGTGGCACAATGGCCAACATATTTATATAGTAACATGTGCAAAGGAAAATGCTAACATAGGGAAAATACATTGGCCCATGCAGAGAACACATGACGTGGAAATCTTTCAGCTGTTTGTTGTACTGAGGGAAAGATGTGAAAGTAATATGCACATAGCATTAGTGGACAAGAGAAGGGCTTTTGTCTTCGGCATAAAAACATCCTTTCATTTAAACAGCATTAAAACAGTGTGCAAATAATGATTTTTCTTGGTTTCATCATTTGTGCACATTCGTGTTTCAGCACAGACACTGTCCCAGTGCAGCAGCTCTCCTCAGGGCACTACATTTGCAAGGTCTTGTATCTTGAATCTTAGAGTGGCTCGTAGTGACCCAGTTACATTATACCTATGTGTTCTCAATACTGTGGCACAGGGCTGATTCTCAATGGGAAGATGTACCTTAGAGACCTGTTTAAAAACGTATTTGGGATAAAGAGACTAAAGGAGGCACACCTTTTTTAATGAGGAGTATGAGCATGTAGCATTTATTTCAGTTGAATGCAATATTGTATGTTTCATATAAACTAGTTAACTCTGACATTAAGAGAAATAAAAGGGCATTTCTGTATTTCTATGCAAGACACAAACATTATATGCTGGCAGATAGATATTTAGAATAAGATCTGTTAAATACGTAAAGATTTCTTATTCAGGAATGTATAAGTTCTATAGTGTAGTGTAAGGTATAGTGGAACAGTATCTGTGCCAGTGTTTGTTCAATAATGTCACAGGCTGTGTTTCATAATTCCATCAGAACTCAGGACGGTGAAGCGTAACTGCAAATGACTGTAAGAAGATGGTGCACCAGCAGAGACTCCACAGACCGAGCCACCTTCGACTAAGCCTTCAATACATGCTACCAATGCCTCAAGGACACGAAAAGAGATGCCCTAGCAGACCATATCAAAGCAGTGCCAACCACAGAAATAACCTCTTCAGCATCGTTCTCCTGTCCATCAGCCAGCAAGAACACAATCCCTCCTTTCCAGGATATTTGCGACACCCTGGCAAACTACTTTCCCAAAAAGACATCCACCATCTACAGCAACTTCGAACCCCAACCCACTGACCTCTACAACCTCGTCAAACCAATGAACGCTACCCACAACCACCCGCTCAGCGCATGGGAACAGCTTGGCTAGAACTAGAACCTTAATTTGCGGAATGAAGTAAAGGTTCGAGTTAAGATCCTTCTCCCACCTCGCCGCCAAACCTGGAACTCCCTCACCACCAACCTACGGCAGACCCAGGACCTACTGGCCTTCAGAAGACTACCCAAAACCTGGTTATTCAATCAGTAGCAGCGCCCCCACCCCAGCGCCTTGAGACCCTCACGGGTATGTAGTGCGTTTTATAAGTGTCCTGATTGATTGATTGAGCATTATGCATGCATTCCCTTCTTTTTGGGAGGTGCTTGGAGAGGATCCCAGACTCTAAGGCTATTTGGAAAGAAGCGTGTCATGGGTTGACACTCTCAGACCAGGAGAGAACATCTTCTTTTATCCTGTGGGACTGTGGTCTAGGAGCTCTGTGATGTTTGGCCTGACTCCTTCCACAGTCAAATAAAAGTTAGTGTCGTCAGCATACATCTCAAAGTGGACTCAATGACATTCTAGTATGAGTGATCGTAAAGGGATGGGCGGATGGCTTGAATTTATTTATTCAAGTCTCTGGCGATTACTCTGGGCTGTATTCCCTTCCACTGATGTTTTTATTCCATCTGTGTTACAGACAGGAACCAACATATGCAAATCGCTTTAGTCGTGGACCAACAATAATAGTCCAACCCAACAGTTTGATTGGATCCCCTATGAAACAAGATCGAGTGAGTATGCCAGTGCGATCATACATACACTTAACAATAAGAGAGAGAGGACTTCTGTGAAACCGCACTTGATACTCTTTATATGGACGAGTTGTCCAACCTGCTGCCCAAGTGCTGAGTTTAGTAAATAAGTAATAATGTATCATGCTTAATTACTTAAAATCTTTACATTAAAAAAGTCATACAATTATCTCATTCCAAGAATCTAAAAGGAACATGTTGGCAACTATTCACATTACACTCCACTTAAATTAAAAGCAATCATTTAAAATCCATTACTCTGTACAAAAATCTAAGAAGAACAGATTAAAATTTGTTTAGAGCCTGATCATCTTTAATTCAAAACAATAATTTGAATTCATGTCGAGTCCCCTTTCTGGTACTAATGTAACATTTAAAAAAGTGGCTGATGGTAGAAGATTCGTGATTAATGTTATTATGAGGTTAAAATGAGCTTCTTAAAGATGCATTTGAAGAATCTGACGGTGCGACAACGTTCTGATCTATTCTGTGAATTGAGACAGGGCTTTAGGGCTTCCTAACATTGCATAATATTGTTTCTTAGAAAGATCCTTTTGATGAGTACTTGGCACTCACTCTTTACCCCAGGGCAACAGCACAGGAGGTGCAATATTGATTCCCCTGTGTTGTCACACAACCTGCATCTTGGATTTGAAAATTGGCACTTGGACCTGCATAATTTGAGTTATTTTATTGGGAACAGCATAAAACCGCAAGCAAAGAACAGATGATCTTTCTGGGTTATGTATTGTTTCTTTTAAATAACGCTGAGCGGTCATAGTTTTATAGGATTCCAGAGTGTAGTGCAACTGTTTGTTTTCTGCCAGATCTGAGATGTCAGCTGTGAGACAAACCAACGTGGTTTACGTTTTTATGGCTGATTTAAATGCTGCATAAGAGATATTACTTTCTCAGATTGCCTTTGCACCCAAGTCCCTGATCGCACGCTATAAATAAATGGGTCAAGGATTCCCAGCAGAACAGCTGTTGACAAAAATTGACTTTATGACTTATTTCACTGTTCCCTTCTGGGCTTTCTTGACCAGTAGATGTCAACAAATTAGCTTTGCATGTTATGTCTAGGCAAACTAGCCCAAATGCTAAACTTGTTTGTGATCTCGAAGAGTTCAGTGGTAAGTGGAATAGCTTTCGAAAGTTATTGCACTGTATTGACTCTAATGTTGATGCAAAGCATCATGGGAAGCCTTGATGACTGCCTAATATGGATGGTAGGGTTTTTTTCTCTCGGGGCCTCATTTATGAAAAGTGATGCATCGCTGCGTGAAAACAGCGATGCGTCACTTTTCACTGGGCACTCCTTGCGACACCAATGATGCGTCATATTTACAGTATGACGCATCATGGCGCAAGGAGTTACAGATATGTCAGTATTTCTGACGTATCTGTATGGCGCAAAAGTGACGCATTGCTGGAGTGTGTCACAAAAGTGGCGCAACTCCAGCAATGTGTCCTTTCACGTGGGGCAAGCCCCATGTGACAATACGTGCGTCAGTCTTACGCCTGCTGTGAGGCAGGCGTAAGAAATTGACGCATTTGTGTCCTAGAAGTGGCGCAGTGAAATCTTATAGATTTCACTGCGTCACTTCTATGACCCTTTCTTGCGTCAGAACGCCCCCCCCTGCATACATTATACCTGGCGCAGGTATAATGTGGCACAGGGGTTTACAAAGTGACGCATCTACCTAGATGCGTCACTTTGTAAATATGGTGCAACCAGGCACATTATTTACGCTGCCGGTGCGTCACAAAAAGTGACGCACCAGTGGCGTAAAAGTGACGCACGGCCTCATAAATGATGCCCCAGGTATCTTCAGTGTCACACTGGCTGATGGACTTGTAACTTTTCATCGAGTCTCCATAAATTGAATGCAACTGTGGCTCCTCTACATTTCATTTTCGTGAATGGGTATCGCGGTGTGCCTTTCTCTGAGCCAGATGCGCAGGTATTACAGGCCGCAGCTTTGGTTCTGGAAGAAGGAAAGGAACCAGTGTAAAGTAATGGCAGGATCCATGATCCAGTACTTTAGTCTTTTCTAAGAGATCTCATGGTCCTTGGTATCGAATGTTGTGGAGACATCAAGGAGTATCAAGGTGGCTTGTGCACCTTCGCCATTGTGGTGATAAGGTTAGCCCTGATATTTGCAAATGCAGTGCTTGTTCCTCACCTTTTGCTGTTCTTAAAACCTGATTGCACACAAACAAGGGACATACGGGATCTTATTTGAGCTTTGGGCCCTGCTAGGAAACAAGACTGCTGGGAGATGGACCTCTGCACACCAAGGCAGGGACAGGAGCCTCACAAATGTGGATCTGAGATCTTTTTTCCCTTACCAAGGCCACAGAGTGCAGGTGGGAGTTTGCTCAATGCTACACCGAACAGAATCTACCCGTTACTGGCCGAGAGCAAGGTGGAGGAGTCCCATGTAGGTGAAAAAAGTGTGCCCTGGCACAGGAATTAAGGGGCATATTACCAACAACTAGCGATAATTATCGCTGTGTTGGCTTAGCGGGAACATTTCTATCGCCGCCCTTCACCTGTTTTTATCGCTGAGATACCTTGCTATTAGCAAGGTTTATCTCAGGAGCGATAAAAAACAGGCGAAATGCGTGAATATCGCTGTCAATACAGCGATATTCACGCATTACCGTGACAATGCTCTTAGCCATGTTATCCACCTCTCATTGGCTAACATGGCTAAGAACTGGTCAGGGCAGGCGTTAGCTTTTGGAGATATTCGCACTGTTTTCAGTCGCTGACATTTTGGCACGCCCACTTTGCATGTCATTAGCGATAATTATCGCTGACATGCAAAGTCGGCCACTAAATGCCCGCTATCGCCTACAAGCTGTCGCTAACTGGTGTTAGCGACAGCTTGGTAATAGGGCGATAAAATTATCGCCGCATTAGCGGGAAAAAGTCCCGCTAATGCGGCGATAATGGCCCTTGGTAATATGCCCCTAAGTGCTTTCCAGGAAGTCACCCTCATCTCACCTGCACTTGCATGTTCAGGCTGGGCAGCCTTTCTCTGATCTCTAGTGATGATTGACCAGGAACTCTGGGATCCCTCGATCAGATTTCCGGGCTCTGTAGTCTGCTTTCAAGATTCGATACAGACAAGGTCGGCACCACAGCAGGTCAGCAATGTTTCAGCAGGGCATACACTTCATCCTTGTTTTGAGAAAAAGATAACATTTTGCACCATCATGGCGATTCTGGGCTCTCACAGGTGTGTGTGGATGCAACTTAAACAAAATGCTGGCTACTGGTGCCACCTTATATTCACAGTTCTGAGCCACAGGACAGGGTCCCAATGTCTATTATTCCAAGTACGTCCTGTCAGCTGGGCGGGTGTCAAGGTAACACCACACACAGGTATACTCTTCCGGGGTCAACTTTGGGGATGGAAGCAATTGCAGGGAATGAACAGCAGATGTAATCACCTGAGGTCCTTCAACTTCACAGGCACCATACAGTATGTGCAGAATCATACAAGAGACGGCACTGAGCATTATGCACGTTAACGAGGAATCGTGCAAGATGTGAGCTATGCAGTATGTACATCAGTAAGAATTAGTGGTCATGTGAGCTGTGCATCATCCGTGACAATGAGGTCTTATGCAAAATGTAGCATTATTTAATGTACATAGCAATAAGTAACTAATCAAGATCTGGCACTACACATTATGTATGGCAATGGGAAACAGAGCAAATTGTGGCACTGTCCTATAAGCCTGGCAGTAAAGAATTAAGCAATATGTGGCAATGCATAGAATGAATGCCATAAAGAGTCCAGCAATATGGGGCACAGTATGTACGAAGAAAGGAATTATGAATGGCATCACCTACAATTATCACACTGCTTCTAAGCATCAAGGGAATGGAGTTGGAGGGACAGAAAGCATGTGTCTGCATTTGCCCCGCCTCTGGTGCGGTAGTGTGTGACACAGTGGAGAGTCCGCTGGCATCTGGACCACTGTCAAAACCTTTCTGTGGCCACTGAGCTGCCACTTAGAAAGCCAGAGTGAGTGCTGCTCCTATGCGGCCCTCAGCATCTAGTGGATACCATGGCACCACTGTTCTCTCTCTTGACTAGCCACTCTCGGCCATCTTGTACTTGGGTGATGACATTTAAAGGATCCAATCTCATCCCCTTTCCCTTCGCCGCATATTGTCCAATCGGCTTGCTGGTCTTATAAAGAAACAACTAGTCCACTTCTGGTGACTTCACAGCACCAGAAAGCCAGCTTGTGCAGATCAGGAAATCGACTGGCGGATTGGTACCAAGGCAGATCTCTGCTTTAAGGTCTGGCACCTCAATCCTTGATATATGCAGGTTTATCAACTCATGGGATCCTCCAGGGATCCGTTGGCAGGGGGTGCAACAACAGATGGGTGGGCCTCTACAGGCTCCTTGATAGACAGGTCGTTAGGAGTCTCATGAACAACAGAAGGAACAATAGCAGTTCCAGGTGTGGATTTACGATGGTCAGCATCATTGGCCCATCGCCGTCGGAACTGTTCCTCTGCATCCGCTGGAAGGATAGCTTACTGCTGCCCAATCTTATGCTAGACCCAGGGATGTACTGGTGAACCAACTTCACACACTGTTACTAGTCCTCTTCTCCCAGAGGCTGTGTGGAAATTATATAATCAGTGCTTTAAATGTGCAGGTACTGTCCAGTACTGAGTACCTGCACTTCTAAGTACCTGCACTTCTCAGTACAAGGGTAATATATTTAATAGGGGAGTAACAAGACTTCTCGCTGGCAAACAAGTACTCTAAAGGGTGGGTACTTGCACTACTATATCTCCATTTAAAGTACTGCATATAATATTTTGTATCTCAGCCTTTGCTCCACCGGGAGCCTGTGAACCTCTTTTGGGGAAAAACTGAAACGACTGCAGAACTAAGACCTCCAGTAATATGACCAAATGGGGTTAAGACCTCAATTGGATTCTGTACTTCAGACCACAGGGGATATGACTCCCTGAATGTCGGACAACTGGGAGGGCGCATCTGCTTTGGCTCAACAGAATTGGAGGATTTGGGGGTTTTCGACTGCGTGGATTTTTAGAAGACATTTGTTAAAGCTTCCCGCAGCTCACCGTCTCACAGAACAACCGTGCTGATACAGAGAGTACAGGTACAAAGCAAGGAAGGGATTAGGCGGAAGCTAGAAGAAGGCAATCACGTGACCTCTAGTTCCAGGTCAGAAGCAATGAGGAAGTCTGCGACCCGGAATAAAAACACAGCTGATACCAAGCAGGTGGGAATAGAGGGGGGGGAAGTGCAATGGGATCCAAAGGGAGAAAAGAAGGTACAAAAGAGAACATGGAGGAAGGTTTTTTAAATTTTTTACCGTGACAGAAATAAGTGATGCAGGTGACGGGGCTATTGTAGCAAAGAGCTCTGTTCCAGTATTAACAAAAGAAGCAGGAAATTCAGCACTGGAACATTAGTGTCACTGCTGGAGGTAAAATACATGGTGACGTCACATGCAGAATACGGATGTATGACATTACAATGCATGCTTTTACCACGCATGCCTTTACAACGCAGTTTTTACAACGCATGCCTTTACAACGCATAGCGCTTAGGGGTGCTGGATAGTGAATAGTTTAATTTACTATTCCAACTCCAGTCCCTGTGGATAGTAGGGAAGGTGTTGGATAGTAAATTAAACCTATTCCCTATCCTAGAGCGCCCCCCAGCGCTATGAGTTGTAATGACATGCTTTGTAATAGTTGCATCGTAAAGGCACTGCGTGGTAAAAGTTGCGTTGTAAAGGATGTTCCCCGCAGAATACATCTCGAACATTATAAAAAAAAACATCTTGTATGCTAAAACAAACAAATGTTCGCTAATGGGTCCGCATGCTTTCTTTTATAATGACGGTCTTTATCTAGTCTCTTTACAGGTAAAGTATTGGACCGCAGTGTTCTTGTTTCCATGACCGAATCTATTGCAGTCGTGTTTATTGTCATCTTAGTGCTTCGCCTTTCTCTTGGTCGGGTGATGGGGGGACACTGAGCACCAGCGGTCTCTTTCAGGGCTTGGTGAAGCACTCCCTGATAGATGTTCGGGCCAAATCGAAATACGACAAAGATCTAGTTTGAAAGTTTATTCCTTCAGACCAGTGCTTGAAATGATAACGTAGAAGTGCAGGTACCTTGTGCCAAAGTACCTGTGTGTTTCAGGGAAGTGCCGGTACTCTACAAATAAAGTTATTACGTCTCTTTTGAGTAGTGCAGTCACTCTCCCTCTCTAAATAAACAAGCATTGGCCGTGCGGCCGTGAAAGTCACACAGCCGCTGGGAAGAGAAAGTGATTGCGATCGAAATCGGGAGTTGTGAGCGCGCACGCGCGAAAGTGAAAGAGCTCAGCAACAGCGCGCGCTTGTGCGCGTAATAGCAAGCTGGTAGCCGGCAAAAGCCTTTTAGCAGCACTAGAAAAACTCACTTACTAAATGTCTCGCCAGACCAGCGCATGCGCTGGCTCTAGCGAGACCTAAAAACTATCTTCCTAGCTCTTTATTTTCCTTGTAAAACATTTGAAAACAATTGTCTTCGTTTTCAGATGCGTGCATCATGTTTCACAAAGGGTTGTGAACTTTAGGCAACCTCGAAGAGTATGTGGAATTCCAACCTGCTCTCTGTCGACTCTATTACTTCTTTTGGCATTTATATTAAATCTGGTTCCCAGTGGCACCTTTTCCTGCCTATGTTCTGACCCGAAATGTAGAGATGATAGCTCTAGCAATATCTTTCTTGCCTCTGCTCCTAAAACCTTCAGCAGACTCAAAACTTCTCAGCTTCTTCTGACATCTCTTTGCTGCTTTTTTATCAAAAATCCCACAATAATTGTATATAATAATTAAAAGGCAGAAGTATATTGTAGGACCTTTACCTTGGGTCAGGGGGAATAGGTGATTTATCAGCAGTGTCTGTTGTGGATACCGTTGTTTACAATTATTGTTTCAGAAATTATTACAATCCCATTTCCTTTGGATAAGAGCTATTCCTTTGGAAACTTGTCTCTCCAAAGGTGGCAATAGCGAGCAGTCACTACTTAAAATAGGAGGAGATAAAGGCATTGAAACTCAAATGCAATAGGACTCATTAATCCTAATCCTACCCTTTTAGCACCTAATCCAGCCAGTTTATATATATACAAGGGAGTAATTTAGAATGAACACAAAAAATCTGTTCTGTGACTAATAGTCTCGCAATACCCCAAAATGTCGTTCAGTGTCTCTGTGAGTGCGAAGTGTCCTGCACAGTAATAACGGACAGTATGGCAATCCTGCAAGGCTGCAGGGCTGTGAGGTGCAGGGAAGGTGGATAGTCTAACATAGGTAAGGCTGAGAATATACAATTGACCGATTGCCAATGACTGGGTCTAGCTGGTGTTTGTTATTACTATGATTAAATTCTGATCCTTGTACGGGCTGGCAATCCAAAAAGCTGCTGCAGCCTTAGGTTAGTGAGCCTTAGTCTAGCCGTGCTCACAAAGCCAGCTGGCTCATTCACGTGTACAGAATAACAATGGTCTATTCTGGGCAATCACAGTATGATGTGCGCTTCACCCCTCCCCTAACAAAAAATAATCCCAAACATCAGGGAGTGAAAGCGAGTCCCTTGGAAATTCTTCTTTCTGAAGTATAGTTAGAATTGGTCTCCTGTGGTAGGTGAGGAAAAGAAGTGCAAGGGTACTCGAGTATGGGAGCTGTGTGTGGGGGAGAGGGTGTGGCTGAGGAGTGACAGATTAATTCCATAAAATACATCAATGCGCATAAGGTGATCTGCCACTCATTAAGCCTGTGCGCATAGGTGGTTTAGAGAGGTAGTTCTTGCATTGGAGGTTGGAAGACAAAGAGTTAGGTAGCTTGGGGCATGAGTAGAGTGACATGTGGATAATGGAAATAGTCTTGCAAGGATCTTCTTATGAATTCATCTGAGGGCAGGCACAATGTAGTTATTATTATTATTTTTTTTAATTTTGTAATTTTTTTATTTATTAAACAACTCCAGTGTATATAGAAATGCAAAACTCAAACATAGACATAAAAAGCATATAAGACTTAAGCAACAAAAGCGCCATAATGATATATCATAAGAAAAGAGAACACAGAATATAATAAAAGTGTGCAATTAGGGTCTTGAAATAGTAAAGGAAAAAAGAACAGAGAGAACAGAGAGAGCGAGACAGGGCAATTACATACATATTATCTGCCATGATACACAAAATGAAACGAAAATTTTTTTAAGCTTTCAATTTGGCATTAGTTCGGTACTCCAGGCTGAGATGGGAGACCAGATCTTATCACCCAATCGATTAGATTTCCTGCCCCTGGTGGAATAGATTGCTTTCTCATGATTATATACACCCAAAAAGCGGGTTAGCCACATTTGAAAGTTAGGCGGGTCGGGGTCTTTCCAACGTGCAGCAAGTATGATTCTATATACTGCTGTTCCAATGAAGAGAATGGCTTCCTCTTCTGAGTTTAATTTTAGCGTACTATCATATCCGAGCATATAAATTGTGGGGGAGTCTGGGAGTTCATGCCCAAAGACCTCTTCCCAGAATTCCCAGATAATTTTCTTAAATGATAAAAGCTTGTCGCACTCGTAAAACATGTGCAATAGCATGGCCGGGCCAGTGTTGCATCTAGGACAGTCATCGTTTAATCTCTTCCCCCATGCATGTAGTTTAGCTGGAGTGAAGTACAAATTGTATATAGTTTTATACAATTGTGCTTTTAAATTTGATGATAGCAACACATTTGAGGACAATGCCAGAATCATATCGATGTCAACGTCTGGGTTATCTAATTTACCAGCCCATAGGATTTCAGTGCGTTCTATATCATCTTGTACGTTTTCAAGCAGGGAAGTGTAGATTGTGCCAATTTTTGTAGAAGATTTATCATTACTTTCAATAAGCGGTACGTTATCCCATTTAATACTGGGTAATTTAGAGCTAACAATGGTATTTATCTGAATAAATTTAAAATAGTCAGACCCGGAAATATTGAACTTGCTTTCAAGATTAGGGAAGGTTGCATGTTTGTCATTGCCTGAAAGTCCCAGAGTGTGATAATCCCCAGCCTTTCCCATTTAGTTGAGATTACATCATTAACATGCTGAGGGAGGAGTGATGAGTGCCAAAAAGGAGTATATCTGTTAAATTTAGGTATTTGCATATGTTTTGCAGCTTTCAACCAAACTTTCCATGCACTAGAGATAGTTTTAAATGTAACCTTCTTAAAATAGCTAGGTTCTAGTTGTCTCAAGAGGAGCCCCTTGGCCTTTTTACCAAATGCTAATTCAAAAATTGAGGGTATATCCAGTTCCTCTGTGTTTTGAGTGGAAGGGGCAGAGTTGATTAGAGGTGCCAGTTGTTGAAGAAAGGCCGCCCAACAATAAAATAGCATATGTGGGATTGCTAGACCACCTCTGTTTTGTGGTAGGGTTAAATATTTCAAAGATCTCCTAATCTTGCCGTATTGCCAAATACATTTGGAAATCTGAGAGTCAAGAGCTTTAATATTTATTTATTTATTTATTTTGAAAGTTTTATATAGCGCGAACAAGATCTTTGCAGATATCAGAGCGCTTTACAGACGAGAGGAACAATGTGTGAGTAAATAGCAATTGGGGTGGGGAAGGTACATGTGGGAGCATAGTCAGCCAGATACATCAATAATGATACAAGTACAAATAATTGATAGCGTAAACACTCAGGCAGGTCAATAACACGCGTCATACAAAAAATGCAAAAAAGATTAGTAAAACTGAATGGTACAAGGTCTGTAAATATCCTCCCCAGTAATAATTCAAGTGTATTTAGCCATGAGGATAGCTTTTACTTCTTTCTTGAAAAGCATGGTAGAGGAGATGAGTCTGATTTCAGGGGGGAGTGAGTTCCAGATCCCGGGTGCCATTCCTGAGAAGGAGCGTTTATACGTTTTTTCCTTGCGGAATCTTTGGGGCTTTAGTAGGAGGTTGTTTGTGCCTCTAGTGTTTCTAGAGCCTCCGGAAATCGCCAGCTTTTGGGCGAGGTATCCGGGTGAGCTCAGGTGAACAGCCTTGTGCGTGATGCAGGCGATTTTCAGATGAATTCTGGCTTCAAAAGGCAGCCAGTTCAGGGCTCTCAGGTCAGGGGAAATGTGTGAGTGTTTTCTTGAACCGGTGATGAGTCTCGCTGCAGCGTTTAGAGAAGCTCTTATGGGTGCCGTGGTAGTTAGGGGGAGACCGCAGAGGGCGATGCTGCCGTAATCTATTCGAGGGATGACTAGAGCTTGTACCGCAGTTTGGAAATCTTTGGCTGGAAGGAAGGGTTTGAGTTTCCTTAAGGTATTGATCTGGTAGTTCGCCCCTAATATAATTATCTTCAATTAACAAGGAGATGGCACGGAATAAATAAAGTACCTTGGGTAGGACATTCATTTGAACATAGTTCCCCCTCCCTATGATTGAAAGGTGAAGGCTATTCACTCTATTTAAATATTTATTAGAGGTTCATAATTGATTTTGGAGATGTTTTGAATGTCTGAGCTTAGCATTATTGGTTCTCCTAGGGGCGATACAATGTATATTGTCAGTACATAAAATCACTGTTTTCCCTTTATTAAGGGAGTATCCAGAATAGAATCCAAATAAGTGCGTGATTGCCTCTATATCTATGATCGCCCCTACTGGGTCAGGTGTTAAGATTGCAACATCGTCAGCGTATGCTGATACCTTGGTCTCATATATTCCTGTCACAACTGGTTTGATTCTCGCATTGTCTAAAAGTTTTAATAACAAGGGATTAATGTAGAGGGCAAATAAGATTGGGGAGCACGGGCAGCCCTGCCTGGTTCTCCTTGATATCTTGATGGAACCTGATTCGAACCCCATAATTTGTAGTTTAGCCTTTGGGTCTTTATACATTGCTTTTATTGATTTTATGAAGCTATGCCCAAAGTTATAGTGTTCTAAGATACCCCACATGAACTCCCATGACACTCGGTCGAATGCCTTCTCGGCATCTAGGAGGATCATTGACATCTGGCCACCCGTCGCGGACATGATATCAAATAGAGAGATGGCTCTGCATGTGTGATCCGTAGTGCTCTTCCCGGGAATAAAGCCGTGTTGCCACGGACTAACCAGATGTTCAATAACCCTCCCTAGCCAATTAGCCATAATTTTAGCATAAAGCTTTGAGTCGGAATTAATAAGTGAAATCGGGCGATATGACGATGGAGAGTCTGTGGGTTTGCCTTTCTTAGGAAAGATGATAATATTTGTATCTTTCCAGGAATCGGGTGAGATACCGCTCCACTGGATTCCAAGAAATAGATCTAGTAGAAGGGGCAGTATAGATTCGCCTAGAATTTTATATAGTTCGAGCGGAATTTTATCAGGGCCTGCAGCTTTGCCGGAGGACAATTCAGCCAGAGCCAGTTCGAGTTCTATTGGTGTGATTTCCTTCTCTAGATCATTTTTCGTGATGTTATCTAGACTCCTGTCTGCGGAGGTTATAAAGAACTTTAACAACTTTTTTGTTTCTTCTCGATTGACAGAAGTATCGTTCTGATATAGTTGTTGATAATAGTGCTGAAAAACCTCGACAATATCTTCCGTTTGTGTATGTACAAGATCCTTAATTTTTATAGATGGAATTGTATTATAGGAGATCTTCTGTCTAGTATGTAAGGCCAATTGTTTACCCACTCTTTCTCCATTTTCATAACAGTTTCTTTGATTGACGCTAAAGATTTCTGCAGATTTCTGAGTCAGACCCTTATTCAAATCAGTTTTAAGTAATAATATTTGACGCATTGTATCTTTTCCATCGCCCCCTTGTGCTATTCGTGTAATGTGATTTGCTTCTAACCTAGCTAGCTCCCCGATCTTTTGACTGTGTTCAGTGGTATGTTGTTTTTTAACTCTTGCGACATAGCTAGCAGTTTCCCCCCTAAGGGCAGCCTTAAAGCAGTCCCATACAACAATTCTGGGGGTGTTATATCGATTGATATATAAAAAAAATCCTGCGCCCAGTTTCTAATAAAGTTGATATAGTCCTGATTGACCAAAAGTTTCCTGTCAAATGTCCAGGCGGAGCGTTTTCTGCCGGGATAGGTTAGTTCAAGCGTAAGAACAAGGGCATTGTGGTCAGAGACTAGTTTAGGGTGTTTAATAATTGTTGCTTGGCCAGAAATATCGCGTGTTGTGAATATATAGTCGATCCTGGCATATTTATTGTGGGGGTGTGAAAAATATGTGTAACCTGGGTCCCTTTGGTTTTTAAGGGTCCAAATATCAACTAGATTATAACTATCTCTAAGTAATCTAATTGCATTAAATACTTTGGGTTTTCGGCCGGTATATTTTCTTTTTTTTGTGTGATTGAATAGGGGATCAAGCGAGATATTGAAGTCTCCGCAAAATATAAGTGTTCCTGACCAGGAGGCTAACTCTAATTCTAAGGTCTCAAAAATGGAGGGATCGTACAGGTTTGATCCATAAACTGAGCAAAGGATTAGTCCTAGGGCAAGCTCAATAATAACCCATCTGCCTTGGTCATCGGCCGCTTGACGTATGGGTTTTTCTATAAAGTTTTTAGCAAGTATAGCTACGCTGTGGGTATTTGAGGTTTGAGTAGTGGTTGATAAAACATTATTTCCCTGAATTTTTAATGTTTCTCTTCTACCAGGGCAGATGAGTTTCTTGAAGACATATTATGTCGAAAGAGTTATGTTTAATTATCTCATTCATTCGCCCCGCTTGTCTCTGTCATGTAGCCCTGCAATGATCCAGCTAGTTATCTTCCCCATAATAATGTATATTTGGTACCGTTATTCAAGGCGATGTGTCAGTAGATGTTATTAAGTTGAGATGTTGTGTTCCCTACCATTGTGCATATTGCTAATAATGTAATGTTGTGGTTTTGGCTTAATATTGTCTCTCTTCTTATTTCCATAGCTGGAGTTGTTTTTTTTGTTGAAGTTTTCATCCCCTGCCCTCCCTCTCCCCTCCCTCCCGCTCTTCCCTCCCTCCCCCTCCCCCCTCGCGCCCATTGGAGTCTAAAAAAAAATGATGAAGGTGCAATACGCTATCAGGTCCCGACTAAGACTTGATATCAGAAAAAGAACTTAGAAAATATACGAGAGCATAATATACGTAGGAAATAATAATTACAAAAAAGAATGTGAATAAATTATGCCCGAGCTACTGCTCTAACTGCCTACTTGGCCAGCTCCCAAAAAAACCCACAAAAAAAAACAGGATCCCACTAAACGACATCCTTAATAAATCATATCAATACTACAATACTACAATACTACTATCGGTTTGCTATAGAAACGTTAATTTTGCTATCAGTCAACAAATATATCTCGTATCAATTCATTTCATTGATTTTCAGGAAGTGATTGTCAGAGACCCTTAGTGTATTTACACAGCTTGATAATCCCGATTAAGGCAATGTTATCAAGGATGTTATATTACTTTAAGCCATTTAGGTATTCCTTTGCTTTAATTTCAGAAACAAAGAACTTAGTCTGCCCCCCATAGATAACCTTGAGCCGTGCTGGATTGTTAAGATAGACCAGCGCTTTTTTGTCCTGAAACGGTTTTATGAGTTGGCGTAGCCTCCATCTTCTTTCAACTGTTGTATGGCAAAAGTCTGGGCGTGAGAAATATGATATTCCTTTGGAGGTACGCTTGGCTTCTGGTCTAGCTTTTTCAAAGATTGCCTGCCTGAGCAAAAAGTTGCAAAAGAAAACAAGAATAGCTCTGGGGTAGGCTCCAGGTTTCGCGGGGGTCTTCAGAGTGAATGGCATACGATGGGCCCGTTGGATTTCAACATCCCAATTCCAGGCTGAGAGCTCAGGCAGGGAGTCGCGAAAAGATTGATTATGAAGGTACGGGTGTCTCCCCCCTCTGCCGCCTCGGGAACCCCCAGAATGCGAAGGTTGTTTCTACGCTGGCGGTTTTCAAAATCTTCCAGTTTCCATCTAACATCCGCCAATTCTGAATCGTGGGCCTCAACGTGCTCTTGGTTTGTAGCAAGTTCCGACTCATTCGAGAGCATCCTGGATTCCATCTCGGTCAGACGGTCTCCGAAGGAGCTACAGGTCTTTGTTAGCTTCCGGACTACTCCCTGGACCTTGCGTAGCGCTGCTTGCGCTCTACGCCCTTCTTGTGAGGTTTGTTCGCGATGTGCTGCTATGGCTTGTAGCACTGTGTCAATAGATGCAGGTGGTAGAGCTGTAGGGGTAGGCTGGGGTAGCTGTGAGGTGGGATCTAACGGGGGAGCAGAGCAGGTTAATTGTTTGGTGGGGGTGTAATCCCAGGCAAGGTCTGCACCGTGAGCTTTCTTACCCTGCTTATTAGTCATTTTAGATTTGGGTTTAACTGTTGGGGGTTCCACAATGTCCTCGCTCATGCTGCCTGACTCATCGGTTAAATATGAGGTAGAGGTATTAGCCCATTCCGCCTCATCGGAGGAGAAAAAAATCGCTGACTTCTTTATCTAGATCTATACGCATATTGCAGGCATTATCAGCATGGTCGATATTTGCATTGTTAGCCACGTTAGGTGTATTAATCGCCGTTTTTGAGGTCGGATAAGGTGGATTACTAGTGTCAGCGTTAGTGTTAACCGACTTATCTTTTCCATTAATGTCCTGAGCTATTAGGTTAGATGCTCTGGCCCCACCGCATCTTGCATTATCACCCAAGCCTGTTTCTCCGTCCGCCATGAGCACTGTAGTACTATTAGTCTCAGTGTCAATGTTAGTAGCTGTTACAATTTTATTCATTGCACCCTGGATATTGTAAACTCTCACCTCAGGGGAAGCTGGGATTTGAACATGCGATTTAGTCGTGGCCCTCGTCGCTTCTGCGGCAGTCTCTACGACCCTCCCGCTGAGTTCCTCCGTTTGGTTGGAACTGGCAGTGCCTGCATTGGTCTCCGGCATCGCAGGCATCGCAGGAGTAATTGCAGGGGCGATCGCCGTCTCAGTAGGTGCGGGTGCAGCCTGGCGCTTCCTCTCTTGCCCCGGAAGCAGACCAGAGCCTCTGCGCATGAGATCCACCACGGTCGGGCCCGCTGTATCCTTCTTCGGGTCGTTCTTCCGGGTTGTGGCTACAATACTTGAGGAATCCAATGCGGCAGGTGCTGCAGCAACTTTCTCCGCCTGCTCCGGTTTACTCAGCGATGTATCCGCTCTCTCTGTTTTCTCCGATGCTGTGAGTGATCCATCAAGACCTCGGCGATCGGCAGCATCGCGCTGGGCCTGCCTCGCGGCCCTCGCCCGGGTGGCAGCAGACAATGGAGCACTGGCGATCTTGGGAGCCATGCACGCGATGTCTTGTGAGTCTGCCTCAGTGATCTCCGCTGACCTTGAGTAGTGAGTACAGCAGTTGGGTTTGCAAAACAGCACTGCCGGGGGTCTCAGGGCGACTCTCAAAACTGCCCACCCGATAATAGAGTAGAGTGCATTAACAGCGGGGCTATGTAGATCCATCCAGCTTTCTTTGCTCGGCCAGGTATAGTTAGGCAGATCGCTCGGTCATCTGTGCTCTCACTGCATGACTGGTCGGGAGCTCTGTAGCGTGTATACTGCGATCAATGATAGATCGCCATCTTGCCTCTCAACAATCCTGATTATTATTTCTTAGGCTAATGAGTCAAGCAGCATGGTTCCTGTCCCTATGCAATTTGACAAAGGTCTACTACAGTGGCGTAACATTAGCCCCCGAGGTGTGGGGTCCCCCCATGCTCCTGGGGGGTCCTCCGGCACTGTGCAGGGCAGCAGGCCCTTGGCATGAGAGCTACTAACTGAACTTTTCAGGGAGGCCCCCTCAAATTTCGTTACACCACTTGTCTAGTCAGATATTAGAGTAATGTGACTTCAAATTATTTTCAGCTGTAAATCTCTGGGCATGCATTAACTTTATTTTGCTAGTCAAGCACCTCCTTCCCCCAATCTACCTAGTCCAAACTGCTACATTTCCTTTCCTTATAAGTGTAAATTGTACTGAGTGTACTATAGTAAGTCTCTCTTGTTTTGTAGCTTTAATACTATTACTGCTTTTCTTTAGTGACTTGCTCCTGGTGTAGTTGTTGCCAGCCTTTTATTCCTGGCCACACATTGTTGTCCCTAGTTTAGCTCTTTGCATTTGTTAGAAATGGAGTTTGAGAGTAATTGCAGTGTTTAGTTGCTCAGTGTGCAGGTATGAGTCAGCCTCTGCTGCTTCTGCCTGCCAATATATTAGCCACCCCACCTTTGTATAACATTTGTGCCATCCTGTCTTCTTATCTTTTGCAATCTGTGCTCTCTATTGTTTGCTGCAATATTTTCAGATTCACATGATCTAGCATGTATCCCTTTGTTGACCCCTCACCCCCATGCCTGCTGAAAACTAAATGCATTATCTTAAACTTCAGTAGCATGAAGAGCGGGCTGGAGTGTCACTTGAAGTACTGTGGTATAGCATAGCTGTGGGACAATCTGAATTTGAATTTTCATCACACACTAATCTGGAAAGAATTGGTGAACATCAGAGTAATCATATTGGTTATTCATCGTATTGATCTCCACACTGAATAAACATCTTCTTGCAGAACTGCTGGAAAAATTACCAATTAATGTCACATCCTGTGATGTTACATATTACTAGGGCCTGGTACCTTCCTATTCGGACCAGGGCCCCTAAAATCATAGAACAAGCCATGGCATATTGAGTAACAAATGTAATCTCTAGATAGTTTGTGTAGGAAGGTGGAGTATTATGTGTTTTGGGGGTTGAGCCTCACAATGCAATACTATCACGATACCTTAGAGATGGTCCTTGCATTCCCAAGAATAAACCCTTAGCTCAGTCGTAATAGAGTGGCAAAGAGCAGTCAGGCTTTACTAGAGGAACTTGTTAAGCATTTCAGAGCACCAACATGGATGATAAGTGACACGACTCAATAGAAATCAGACACCAATATATTAAAATAAAGTGTATTTTCATCAGAATTCAGACACTAAAATGAACAAGATATGGATTTTAGGTTTAAAGTATTTTATTTGAAGACAATACAAACAAATGAAAACAGTTGTCTCAAAGGATTAGTGCCATGGTATCGCTATGCAGGAGCGCAACCAGCGTGCGAGGCACTGCTATCGTGATGTCCATTAGAGCATGGTGCTGGGTGCGCATACGGCAATGACAACTTTAAAAACAAACAGCCCCATTCCGAACTCCCCCCTCACCTTCCCTCCGAGTCCCCCCCTGCCCTCCCCCCGTACCGTGCCAAAGTCACCTTCCTGTGTCACTTTTCTCAGTTCGCCCCTCCCTCTCATCCGACCACAAACCCAGACTCATTGGTCAGTTGGAGTCGCCGGTGACGTTAATCTCAACAATCGGAGATATCGGGGGCATGTAAGTTCTCTAAATTCTGTTACCAGGAGGGAGTGGAACGGCTGCCACAGGTCCTGAAACTTCTCCATCGCTCCCGCCACCATAAGCGATAACTTCTCCATCCCCAGTACATGCCACAACCTGTGCAACCAACCGGTAGTAGTGGGGAGCGTGGTGGTGCGCCAGTGAATGAATATGTTCTGGACAGCAGAGCCAGCGCAATCGCTATCTGCCTACCCCTGCGAGATTTTAAAGGGTACATCAGCCCGTTGGGCAAGCCCAACAGGATATATGCTGGGAAGCGAGGCAGTTCCATGTCAAAGTGTGAGTCAATCTCGTCCAAGACCTCTTTCCAATAGGGGCATAGTAGGGGGCAGTCCCATAGAATATGTGTAAGTGTGCCAACCTGCCCACACTCCCGCCAACAAGTGTTCACAATGTTATGGTTCATTTCATGCAGTCGCTCAGGTGTATAATACCAGTATGTGGATACCTTAGTGAACGTTTCGGTGAGTCCGGTATGGTACGCGGAATGTCGTGCCCGGTAGGAAATGTGGTCCCATTCTGTGTGACTTAGAGCCCTCCCCAGTTCTCGTTCCCAGCGTTCCCGTCCCGGATTATAAATATGAAAGGAGGAAGGCTGCAGGAGCTTATAAAGGTCCGAGATGAGTTTCGAGTCAGAGGTGCGCGTCACGAGCCACTTCTCATAAGGCTTGAGATTTCTGTCTGCCGATTCGCGCACCTGTAGCTGAAGCGCCCAATGACGCACCTGCATATACCGCATCCTTTCGGTCTCGGGTAGTTGGTATTCTCGCCTGAGATCTTGAAACGAGATGACTCCGTCCGGGGCATATACGTGGAACAGCGCACTGCATCTTGCAGTCCGCCAGTGTGCGAAAGCTCCGGGCTCCATCCCGGGGTGGAAGTCCGGGTTCCCAATCAATGGCGTGAACGGCGAGGGGAAGGTAGTGAGATCATGCGCAACATTAGTGGCGTCCCACACTCTCATCGGAACTCGCGTGACGAAGGACGCGTACAGATTGGGGGGACGGTGAGTCCTGTGCAGGAAGGGCACCTCTTGCAAGGTCCGGCCTGCAACCGCCTGGTCCTGAAAAAGCCAGTGCTTATCTGACTCCCACCTGCTCCACTCCACGAGATATCGCAGTTGTGCCGCTTGGAAATACTTATGAAGCTCCAGTATGCCCAGTCCCCCCGCCTCAGGGGCTAGCGTGGATAAGGCTCTCTTGAGTAGGGGGCTTGCGGCCCTGCCAGACGAAGCGCGCAAGGTCCGCTTGAGTCTGCCGGATCCATCCTTTCGGGCGTTGGAGCGGCAGAGCTCGGAATAGATATAGCACCTGCGGCAAAAGTGTCATCTTCACTGCGGCTATTCTGCCCAGCCAAGACAGTGTTCCCTTGTTCCATCGGGCTAACTCCTCTTTAATTTTCTTACCTAAGGCCGCGTAGTTGGCGGTCACCATGGTAGGTAGGGATGGTGCCAATAGTATGCCCAGGTATGGCACTAGGTCTCTGGACCATTGCATGGGGAAGAGGCCCTGCAATTCGGTTCTTGTGGCGGCCGTCAATGAAACGTCAAGGGCCGCCGACTTCCCCATATTCACCCTGAAGCCAGCGACAGCGGAGAATTCCTCCAGTTCAGTGATACAAGCAGGGAGTGCCCTACTTGGGTCAGCCAGCGTTAATATAATGTCGTCTGCATAGAGGCTAATGGTGTGCATATACCTCCCCATCCGAATGCCAGTCGCATTCGGATTTTGGCGTATCCGTTGGGCAAAGGGCTCCATATAGAGCGCAAAGAGCAGTGGTGATAATGGACACCCCTGTCTGGTGCCCCGCTCTATCGCAAACTTCTGAGAGCTACAGCCATTCACCCGTACCACTGCAGACGGAAATCTGTAGCAGTTGAATACAAGGGTGCGAAATTTCTCCCCTATTCCCACCTTCGCCAGTACTTTCTCCAAGTAGGGCCAATGCTCCCGGTCGAAGGCTTTCTCCGTGTCGATCGCCAATAGCATCCTCTCCCCGGGGATTCGGGAGGCCTTCTCTAGAATATGAACCACTCTCTTAGTATTGTCCAGCGTTTGCCTCCCGGGGATAAACCCCGCCTGGTCCGGGTCTACCAAACCCGGCAGATGAGGTGCCAAGCGGGCCGCCAGGATCCCAGTGTACAGTTTAAGGTCGACGTTCAGAAGGGAAATTGGCCTGTAGGAGCCACACTGAGTTCGATCCTTCCCCGGCTTGGGGATAACCGACACCGTAGCCTGAAGCAGATCCGGGGGGATAGCTCCAGGCGCGGAGAATGAGTTAAAGAGGCGCATAAGGAGAGGCGCTAACTCAGGGCAAAACGTTTTATAAAAAAGGGACGTGTAGCCGTCGGGGCCCGGAGCCTTCCCGTGTTTGAGCCTGGAGATGGCCGTGATCACCTCCTCAATTCGAATGTCCCGTTCCAGATGTTCCGCCTGTTCCGGGGCGAGGGAGGGAAGGCTAACCGAATCCAGATACTCTGCTTCCGCCTGTGCCGAAGGGAGTTCACCCGTATACAGTTCGGCATAGAACCGACGGAAGCCCTCTGCTATCTGGTTATCCTCCGTGGCTGTCACCCCAGCGGAGATCGATAGCTCCTTCACCAAGTGTTTTTGATGCGCTACTCGAAGCTTATTCGCCAGGAGCCGGCCGCACCTATCTCCGCCCGTGTAGTACGCATGTTTCAAGCGTAACACAGCGTATTCCGCCCTGTCCATGTCTAACGCTGACAGGAGTTTTCTCGCGGCTTTAAGTTGCTTCCAGACCCTGGGAGCCCCGGTTCTTTGATGCACCTGTTCTAGCTCGCGCACCTTACCGGTGAAATCGTCGAGGAGATGGCAATGAATTCACCTCGAAGCACCGCCTTCAGCGCAGCCCACTGACACGCCAGGGCGGTGTCAGCGTTATCATTGTGCATCTGGTAATCGCGAATCGCCTCCTGTATGTGTTTCACCACCGCCTTCTTATGCAAAAGAGTGTCCCTGAGGCGCCACACCCCACGTGAGGGAGACATCGGTGGTAGCCGGAAACTGCCCGCAACGGGGGCATGATCTGACAGCGAGAGAACCCCTATGTCCGAAGCTATGGCGAGGTCACAGACCGGTCCTGTGACCAGAAGGTGGTCCAGTCTCGCGTAGGTCTTATGTGCGTGCGAGTAATAGGAGTAGCCCTGGGCGGTAGGATGGAAGCGGCGCCAGAGATTGTGGAGATCTAGGTCGTCCAGTTGGGACTTGCCCGACTGCGAGATCTCTCCCGTCTGAGGGTACCGCTGCGCCGATCTATCCACAGACGTATCGAAGACCATATTCAGGTCCCCTCCTATGATTATGTGTCTATCTGCGGTGGTCGCGATATCCACCAAGGCCGAGTGGAGGAACTTCTCCTGATGTTCGTTGGGGCTATATATCGAGCCAATGGTACACACCAGACCCCCCTGTTTGACCCTGTAAGCGAGGAGCCTCACTTTCTGTTCTGCCACTTTATGTAGGACCTTTTCTCTAAATGTTCTGGACACCAGGATCGCCACCCCTGCCGTCTTGGTGACGTTGGAGGAGAAAAACTGCGTTGGGAATTTCGGGGACCGCATCCTATGGCAATCCCTGGCCAAAAGGTGTGTCTCTTGCAAAAGACAAATATCAGCCTGCGTGTTTTCTAGCAGGGACAGCACTGCCCTCCTTTTGACAGGGTTATTCAGCCCCTTCACATTAAGTGTGACGACCTTAAGGGCTGTCATCGATGCGGGTAAGAGCATAGCCCAATCAGCAAGACACGGCCCGGAAGGGGCGGTGCCAGTGCAAGTAGTGTGTAGAAGTAGCGTAAGGTCTGAAAAAGTGCAGCAGCAATACAGTACGGTCCCCACCCCTCCCCCCAACTCCCTTTGAACTTCCCACCAACAGCCCATCCCGACCCACCCCCTTCCCCTCATACCCTGCCCCCAACAGAATCCCCATGCAAACATCCAACCGCACCTTCCCCCTTCTCTCCCGTCCCTCCCCCCGTCCTCCACCCCCACTCTTCTTCTCATCCCTCCGACCCCGAAACTTCCCCAACCATCCCCCTCCCCCTCCTTCCTCGCAACCAACTGCTCAGAAAACACCATTGTCCCAGTCTGGTCCCTAGCGGACAAGTCCGTAGAAAGTTATTTAGGTGGACGTCCAGCCACAACACACCCCTCCCCCCGCCGCCCCCATCCCCGGAACCCTCGAACCTGCAATGATGATGAAGCCACTTCGATCTCCCCCGGAGTATGCTCAGGCCATATCACCAGACGTCGTGTCCCTGGTCACCTCACGTACTGCATAATCCATTTCCGCCCGGATAGTGGGCGAGTCTGGTCGCAGGGGCGTAGGGGGGGATCGCCGCCCCTGAAGCGTCTGCCAGCCATCCCTAGTGCCGCGCCGGCGGCGGGGTGTAGGTGCGTCCTCATCTGTTGCGGTGATTCCCAGCACTCCGCCGGTATCCTGGAGGGACCGGAGTTGGTGCAAAGTCCCGTTCCAACGAAAAATGAGCCGGAAAGGATGGCCCCAGGAGTACTGCGTGTCATGTTCAGGAAATCCGTAGCAATTTTGAACGCTTTGCGTTTTTGCAGCTTGATAGCCGACAAGTCCTGAAAAAGGGCCACCTGATGACCTCGAAAACGCAGGGATTGCTGTCGCCGTGCTTCACGAAGAATCCGTTCTTTCAAAGGGAAGTCCGGTAGGAAGGCCAAGATATCCGGGGGCGGCGCCGAGACCCGGCGCGGCAGGCCCACTCTGTGCGCCCTGTCAATTCTAACAGGGAAGTCTCCAGGTTCGCCCAGTATTTCTCTAAACAGGTCTCTCAGGTATGCGGCGATGTCGTCTCCTTCCTCTTTTGATGGAATTCCCCGGACTCGAATGTTATTGCGCTTGGACCTATTCTCGAGATCTTCAGCATGGGCCTGGAGGTAAAGCTGCTGATCCCGGAGTCGCAGGACCTCCTGCTGTAGGTGCGCGATCTCCTCGTCTCGGGAGTGGCCGGCGTCCTCCACAGTAGTCACTCGTTCGTCAAGGGAGTCCACCTCTCTTCGCACCTCCCAGACCTCTCCGGCCACCTCCTGCTTTAGCGTTTGGAAATCCTCTCTGAGGGAGCTGAACAGTGACTCCAAGAAAGACCTGGTTACCGGAGGCTCCCCTCCCTCCGCTCCTCGGGAGCGGTTCGGGGGGCCCGGGGCGGGCTGACTTCCATGCTGTCTCGGGGCACCCCAGCCCAGCATTTCCGGCAAGGTGCGGTCTCCTTTCTTGCCCCCTCTGTTACTGGACATCTTGAGAGCGGGGAGGTGCATCAGGTGGAACGACACTCGTAAGGAGCCGTGCGACGTGTTGCAGTGCTGGGGGGTGAAACTTCCTGCAGGGTCCGGGCACAGCGTCACTCCAGCGAGTATCGCCGCCAATTCTCACCCCAGTCTGCGGGCTCCCAGGACACCAAGAGTGCCGACCCGAGGGGAGCGATCGCGGATCACTTCCGGATCACTTCCCGCGAGGGCGCAGCAACAACGCCCCGGATCGAGGGGAGAGTCCGCGTGGGGCCAGCAGCAATCCACACCCCCGGGGCGGACCGATCAAGCACGGTCAGGCCTTCAAATGCTCCCTCAGATCGACACACCGGTAGCGCCACACCTGCTGGAGACGTGGTCGCACCCCTCAGTTCGGAAATGAGTGGCGCCACGGGCCGGTCCCCCACCAAGTCGCCGTCATCCTCTACAATCATTGTGCCTTATGGTGTGGGGCCCAGGGGCGTCTCATGGCCTCGAAGGGGTCACCAGGGGAACCCCCGCTTCAGGAGCTGGGTGACGGCGCTGTGGGAAGAGGGTAAGCAGCCAAATGCTCACTTCCGGTTGAGACCACGGGCTCGCGGGCCCAGGGTGATGGCCGGCCACTGTACCTCTGCAATCTGCGGTGCGTGCAGGCGTATCCGGAAGGTCGCTCACTTGCTCTCACCCACCGTGTGGGACCTCTGAAGGGGGGTCGGGGGATGGTGTGCAATCGCCGGCCCAACGGCCGGTCCGGGCGCCGGTCCGGCGTGGCAGCTCCTCGCCGGCTCCCCCCCGACTCACTCAGGCGCAGGCGCCGCGCGCTCCGCTTGCCGCTCCGCCGCCGGGCTTCACCGGGGGCTCGTGTGGGGGGTCGCCCTCTTCTTCCTGGCCTCCGCTGTGTCGTCGATTCCGCCCCCGGCAGCTCCGGCAGGCGGCGACCTCAGTTCCTCCGGCTCTCGTCCGGCTCCTCAGCCGCCTCTCGCTCCGGGTACACTCCGGTGCTTCGCTGCAGGAGCCGCAGGGCTGCACCGAGCTCCGAGCGGCGCCGCTATGTGCTCCTCTGCTTCTGGCTTCAAACTCCGCTCAATCGGGGGGAGATCAGCGATGTTTAACGGTGCAGTTATGGATTTTACAAGAAGAATATAAATCACAGCAATTCAACACTGAAGAACTTTTGCATAGTGGTCAGTGGGAAAAGTGGTAGTGACAATCCCTCTAGCAGGGAGAGCTGCGTGAAACCCACAGAGGGTAAAGGGTCATGAGGGGACTGTGAACCAGGTCACATCAGTCAGTTCACTTTTACCTGGCCCGGAGAGCCCGGGTGCAGAGTTGTCCTGGCTGTCCTTGATGCAGATTGGGAGCCGCGGAGAAGCTGCTTTTACTGTTTACACAGTGTTGCGGGGAAACAAGATGCAAAAAACACAACATTGGTGTTGCTGCTCACAATGGATGATGGTAGGATGGTGTTCCCAACTGATGCAGTGTCGAGTGTGGAGGTCAGCAGCCAGACTGGCGAACAACAAGCCTTGGCAGCAGTAAGCACAGCAAAAGTTGATTTTGATGTCCAGTTGTCCCAGGGAACACAGTAGCTGCCTACAACTTCGCGGAGGTCAGGACTACAGTTCCCACAATGCACTAAATCATTTGGACTTGGGTGATCCCTCAGAGGGTCCGATGGCAAGTGAGTCTTCGGATCTGGAGTGTTGTTTTACCTGCAGTTTGCAGGGGACTAGTGGCAATAGTTGAGGTGAGGCTGAGGGTGCTTCAGGCTCTTTTAAGGGTCGCCATGTCTGGGCGAACAGAGTTTTAGCCTAGGACAAGTCTCTATTAAGCAGTTCCAAAAGTTTTGCTACAGGAACAGAGTATCACTCTTTTGGTTTGGATTGGACAAAGTCCTGTTATCGCAGGCTCAAAACCCTTCTTTGTCCTCTTCGATGCAGGTTGATTCAGAACTGAGGTTCTGGTGTCAGGGGTGCCCCTTAAATCCTAGATTTAGGGGAGTTAGAGATGTAAGAGCAAGTAGCCAATGGGCTACTAGTTCCTTCACCTAATCCACCCCTGAGGTGATCACATCTGGGTGTGTAGGCCACCTTTTCCCTGCAGCTGATCACCACTGAGGTGATCACATCTAGGTGTGTAGGCCACCTTTTCTACTGGAACCCCCCCCCCCATTTCTACCACTTTTAAAACTGGCAAAGTTCTTCCTTGCCTTACAGATAAGGCAGCCCATACTAGGCGTGTGGCTAGCCTTCAATGGTGTACACCTCCTGAATTCCTGATTTTCCACCTGCCCGGGTGTAAACATGACTGGGGCAGGTGAAGGGTTGTTTTCTCCGCTGGGAGTCAGTCCTGATGCATATCAGAGGCGATTTAGCCTTTCAATTTTACCGCTTTGATGTGTCACTTCATTAGCCGCCTGGGTGGGAGGACATGTGACCTCCTTTATGTCCAGGCCTTTGTTCATGATTCCTGAGTGTGGTCACATTGCCTTGCAGAAGGTCAGAATCCTTTCTTGGTGGCAGCAAGTGTGGGCTACCAGCCAGAGCATAGAGAAGCTGGGAAACCAGATGGGCAACCTCCCAGGTAGCCACCTGAGTGCATGCCACATCGCCCTTGATTCGAGATCTGTGTCAGGGGGTGAGAAGGCACATTGTTTAATACTAAGCATGACATATTTTGGCACTATCATAATAAAACTAGCGACCCCGGGTCTATCGGGTACAAGCCCATGTTATCCTATGGCACTTATAGTGTGCAATAATGGTAAAGACCACTATAGAGATATATAAGCTTGCACTTACATGCCCACCTACACCTTTAACATAAGGCACTCTGCCTCTTGGGCTCAGCGGGCCTTCTTTAGGGGTGACTGACAGATATTAAAAGCTGAGCATTGACTTTGACACACATGATGACGGCAAAGTCGAAATGGAGCAGTTTACACTGTTCATGCAATCTGTAACAGCAGGCCTGCTGTCAGTAGTTTACTTGGTTCACTCATCGTGGCATAACAGTGTTGCAAACCTTGGGTAGCCCTTTACCACCCATGCCCTGGGTACCACTGGTACTATGTATTAGTGACTTATGGGGGGGGGGGCAAAGTCCTTGTCAATTGGGGTTCCTAATTTACGTATAACTGTTTTAGGGCGAGAGCACTGGCACTAGGACCTGGTTAACACACTTCAGTGCACTGTCAGAGTTGAAAACCAGCATCTAGAAGTTCAAACAGGGGCAACAAATAGGGGGACATCTGAAAAAGCTCTATTTTCTTACAACTTTCATCAGTCTAATGACTCCAACAGACTCCTTCATAGAATAGTAATTTTACAACATGAAGCCCCCCCCGGAACAGCCTCCATTTTGTCCTGTTGGCTCTGGGACCATTATCTCTTAATTCAGGAAAACGCTTAAATATGTGGTGCTCTAAAGACCTGTACATTTGCCCCAAAGGAGAAGCCAAGAGGACCACATGGGACATTAGAACACAGTTGGTAAACTGCTCGAAGACTCGTTCAGTCACATTCTGAAGGGCAGCCGGAAAGCTTGCATGGCTTAAACTGTTTTCAAATGAAAGTATGGAGCAAGTAGAAAATAGAAGCAGATTGGGTTGCTGGGTGCCTCCAGTATGCTCATACACTGTTTACTGAAAACTCATGACCCATGCACTGGTGTCCAAAATAGATCAAGGAGGGCTAAGCCAAACTTCTGGATAACTGAACAAGTCAATAAATCCCATACATAATCTTAGTACAGGAGGCCTGCAACAGGCAGAGTGTGTTACCCTTGAGTGGGGCTGTGGGTTCACCCTGAAAGTCCTGGTATGCAAGGCACTTGTCCATTCTCATGGTACAGATCCTGAACTGACAGGCCAGTCTCAGCATACCACTCTTGTGGTGGCAGAAGTAAAAATGGAAGGAGGGGGGTCTGTCACCCGAGGGTGTAGTTCCTCACTTTGAGAAACCGGTGAGGCCAGGGAGACCTCAGGAAAAAGTGGGGGACTTCTTGCTAACTCCACGGACCCAAGACCCAGATTGGAGCCTCGACCTTCACTGTAGCAAGGCCGACTGTTCCATAGGAAACACTAGGTACATATTACATTTAATAATGGTAATTTTGGTTAGGCAAAAACTAGAAGAATGAACAAATATTTTTTTATAGTCAATAATAATCTAATTCAACTGTGAAGTAACCTTTAAGGAAAACGTGCCCTTTACTCACTTAAAGCTACAGGAGGCCCATTTGCATTTTCTGTACCACGTCTGCCAGCCAGTATATAGCACTTGAATAGGTGTGAATGGATGTAAATATGGGCTACCTGAATTGGCAAAGATGATACCTCTGAACCTGACAATATATGGTGGATGAGACTGTGAGCTTCCTTTTTGACATTACCGTGTTAAATCCTGTTTGACAGGTCTGCTGATGTTTGCATATAATTCTTTGGGTACACTTCAAAGGGTGAAAACAGGATGCCAAAACAATTCTTGTGTATCCACTGTGTAGTTACAGGGAAAAACCTGCTTTGTTTTTACCAGACTTCTGACTCTGGGTTAATCTAATTGGCTATCATCATAACAGCAACAATGTGGTGGCAGCCATTTTAGGACTCTGGAATCAGCCACTTGTCCTACAAAAACCGTAGGCCTAGTGGGCACTCCAATGTCCAAATCACATGTGCTTTATATAGCTTGATATTCCAAACCTTCATAAAGCCAATCGGCCAACATTTTATATCTTGATGTTCTGCCCCTTTGACAAAATCTGGTTTACTTTAAAATGACACGGAGGCCCTGCGTCTAACATTCGCTGCACATGGCTCATGTGCATGGGGTGAGGGGGGGGTGGGCCACCAGCGGGGTTGGGTTCAGGGCCTGTCCTGTGGCCAACGCCAGAATACACATAACCAAAGACCACACCCGGCCTAAGTTTGGCTGCCCACATGTGGCTCGACATACACTGAAGGCTGTGCACAGTGTGGGCTTACCTGCCTTCAAGGGCTCGAAGAATGGTCTGACCACAGCCAGTCCTATGGTGAGCACGACCAGCCCCTGTGGCCTACCTGACACCGATCACGGCCGGAGGCATTTCACAGCGTGGGGTTGGTGTTAGGTATGGCAATAAAATATTACTTTACGTTGAAAAAACACTAGCAATTTACTGAAAAAAAACAACGGTTAAGGTGGCATTCTACTTAGGTGTGGTAAAAATTTCTTAATTTGCATTAAAAAAATCAGCGAAAAAAAGAAAGCTTACAGGGACAGTATAGTTAGATAATAATAATAATAATAATAATCCACATTTGTAAAGCGCACAATCACCCGTAAGGGTCTCTAGGCGCTGGGGGCCGTCGGGAAGATTAAGCGAGCTATTGCCCAGAGTCACATGGTGCTGGGCTAACCTGCCGCCGGAGCCGGGGATCGAACCCTGATCCTCAGATTTCAGCGTCAGTCGCCCTGGCCGCGGCGCCACACCTCTTCCACAATGTCAGATGAAGATGTCAGTTAAAACATACTGTTTTAAAACTAACAAAACCACTGGAATTCATCAGGTATAACTAGATTAAGTAACTATAACTTGTGCCCTAAATCAACCATAACTCACTCTCTTGCCAAGCACTGCTTGTGACCTCACATATTATATCAACCATGACATGTTCTATGACACCATTGATAACATTACCACAAAATCTTAAATGATGACAGTACTGCATGTCGGGACATGAGCTGTAGTTACTTTAGCGCGTGAGTTATAGTAACTTGAAAGAACAATAACTGTTGGATTTTATTTGTTTTTTTATTTGAAAATCATTATATTCTAATTGACATGTACACCTAACTATAATGCCTCTTTATTTTTTTTTCAGTAAATATATATATATATATATATATCCTCGCTCCAAGTACACCCGCTTGGTGCACTCACTAATGGGTGCTATTCAAATGCAGAGATGCAGCCGCATATCAATCAAAACTCCAACTCTCCTCCCAGTCCAGGGTAATCCACAAGGAAGACAGCACTCGCGGGGGCAGGTTCCGCTATTTTATTTTCACGGACCACAGGCACTCGAACAGACGAGTTTTGGCAACAGCCTTCTTCTATGTTTACCTAAAATGCCGGATTTCCCTGTTTTTAAACATAATTTCTAACGCAGTTCCGTTATCAACATCAACAACATGTGCAATCACACGTAATGTCAGAAAGCCGCATAAATAGGCAGTGCCATCTTGGAGTGTCCTTCTATAAGCGTGACTCGCAATGGCAACATAACTTCCTAATACGTATATTATCGTACCAGAAATGCAGCACATGCTCCTTTGCTAATGTTATAATGTGCTTTTGGTAACCTTGCACAGCCCAACACTCAATAACAGGCAGCAAAATTAAATTAGACTCCGATAATGCCCTGTATGGGCATAATAATGCTAGCCTCCCAAAACACAATCCCTGTGTTTTGGGACAAATTGTGGGCGAGTGGAGAAGCCACGCTAAAGGAGGTGATCGCCATGAAACCGCTTGGTGTCCGAGCGCTTTATAAATAATTTTTACATTACATTACATTACATGGTGAAAAAGGCTGAATTGACTAAACGGTGCGCTGACGCAGCAAAGAGGGAAACAGGCCCAAGACCCATGGTGAACAGAGTAGACGACAAAGAACCAGCGGAAAGGAGCAAAGGTTCGACGACAAGCAGTAGAGTATCCAACAGATGGCCCGGAAAACCGGCACAGCAAGGAAAGCAGAACAGAGGAGGCAGGAACATGTGCTATATGTGTGGCAGCCAGGCCCACGAGGCCTATGACAAAAGATGCCCAGCGTTCCGGACGAAGTGCATGTTCTGCGGCATTAATAGGACACTATGAAAAAGTGTGTCGCCGGAAGGCAGACCGAAACACCGTGAAATATGTGGAACAAGATCCAGAAGAAGCAGAGGGTAGAGAGCAAGGAGAAGAGGACACAGTGCTGTGCGTGGAAGACCAAGTGCTAGGCATAGACACCCCACGATCCCGCAAACCGCAATGTGACATGATGATCGGAGGAGTACAGATCATAATCTGGCTTACCGTACACCATTGTCCAAAGAGCGGTGTGGAATTAGAGGTTTAAGCCCCACCTAGGACCGCGGCTAGAACCCCCGGATAAAAGACCAGTCACGTACACGGGAGAACTGATCCCCATGGTGGGTTACAGAGCACTAACCTTCGAATTCAACGGACAGTTGTATGTGGCAGAGAAAGGTCCGTCGGTCCTAGGCTGGATGGATCAGGGAGACCTAGGCATACAACTGGATCCAGGGGGAGAGACACAAGTACTGATGACAGCACCCGGGCCCTGGCCAGACTTAGAGAAAATGAAGAGAGACTTCCCCAAGGTGTTTGGAGGAAAGGTCGGCAAATTAGAGAAGTTCACACACAGGATAGAACTTAAGGAGAACTCCAAGCCAGTTTCTCACAAGGTGAGGAATGCTCCCATCGCGGTGAGAGAGGCGGTACAACAGGAGCTACGCAGATTGGAGGAAAATGGAATAATCAAACCTATAAACTGTGCGGAGTGGTTGGCGCCCCTAGTGGTTGCGATGAAACCCAACGGAAAGGTCCGGCTCTGTGTAGACTTGAGAGAGCTAAACAAGTGCATTGTAGTGGAGAAATTCCCGCTACCCCGCATCGAAGAAATGTTGGCTAGGACAAAGGGAGTGTAATGGTTCTCCACCATTGATCTCACGTCAGCCTATCACCAAATAGCCTTGCACCCAGAGAGCAGGAAACTAACGTCGTTCATAACTCCTTTTGGGTGTTACCAATTCCGCAGGATGCCGTTTGCACTTGCATCGGCAGCAGCTGTCTTCCAAAAACTAATGCATCGTCTCTTCAAGGACATAGAGGGGATGCAGTACTTTCAGGACGACATATTGGTGATGGGGAAAGACCTGAAAGATCATGACAAGAAATTGGACCTGGTGCTACGTGTCCTGGAAGAAAAGGGCCTAACGGCGGAGTGGGAGAATTGTAGTCTTGGAATGGCCTCTGTCACCTACCTAGGACACGAATTAGGAGAACACGGCATTACACCAAAAAGGGAAAATGTAAAAGACATTTGTGATGCACCGCCTCCATCCAGCAAGGAAGAAGTAAGATCCTTCTTAGGGATGGCTGAATATTATAGTAAATTCGTACAACACTTCGCCACCAAGACGCACCACCTAAGGCAGCTCATAAGAGACAAAACCGTGTTCGCATGGACAGAAGAGACGCAGAGAAAATTCAATGGCATAAAGAACGATATTGGCCAAGCCATACCCCTGCAGGGATATGATCCCCAAGGACAGTCAGTGCTTACGACAGATGCCAGCGACAAAGGACTGGGAGTCCTCATGCAGGAAAGGAGAAATGGAACCACGGAAACTCGCCTCCAGAGCGTTATCAACCACACAACAAAAAATCAGTGTCATAGAGAAAGAGATGCTGGCAGTGCTATGGGCCATGGGGAAATTCCGACCAGTTCCTATGGGGCACAAGGTTCTAACTTAAGACTGACCATAAACCCCTCATCAAAGTGCTCACGACCAGCGGACATGCTGGTGCTACTCCTAGGATAGCCAAGATGACTCTGAAATTACTCGAATACCGATACGACGTGGAATATATCCCGGGAAATAAGAACAAGGTAGCAGATTACCTCAGTAGGGCTGCAGCTATGGAAAGGGCACTGGACGGAGCAGAAGAGATTGAGGAAATGGTGGTCTTGATGGAAGACCCTGTGAAGGTGATTAGCAACCAAGAGTGGACCGAAGCATACGGAGAAGACCTGGACATCCAAGAAGTAAAAGAATGCATCATCAGAGGATGGCCAGAAAAGAGACATTTGTGGACACCCCTCAAAGTGACTGAGTGAAATCTTGTAGATTTCACTCAGCCACTTTTAGGAGACGTTCCTGCGCCAGAACCCCCTCCTCCTGTGCTGGAAAGCCCACATGTGGTGCAGGGCTTTACAACGTGACGCATCTCCCTAGATGTGTCCCGTTGTAAATACCCCGCAGCATGGCGTTGGCTTTGCGTCGCAAAAGTGACGCAACGGCGGTGCAAATGTGGCATACGGGTCTTGTAAATCTGCCCCGGAATCCTTTAAAAACAATATGTTTTAGTCATATAACATAGTAACACACCAGGAAAAAAAGTCAAATTGCTGCCAAAACAACTGAATTCTTTTACTTAGTTTTTTGTGTATATACAAATCAAATAAAAAATCTCAAATCAGTTGATATTCGCGACAGTACCACTGTTTTCTTAGCATACTTACTCAGGTTCTGAGGGTTACTGGTTTACCTCATTATCTTTAATGGTTATTTAAAAAGCAATCACAGACATGGTGGTCTGTTGACCCCAGCAGACCACCATTCCAGTGATTACAGGCCATTCCCAAAGGGTCACAAATCATGAATATTGAGGTAGGTCATTGCGACCCCATTGAGAATCGCTAACACTGTCTGAGACACAATAGTAAATTTCAGTTTGAGAGCCGCTAAAAATCGTGATTTGTGAGTCGCAAAATGAAATGGTCGGACATCTGGGCCTATGTAGATCAACTGTAATATGTTATAATAGTTGGGATCTGATGTCATAATGCTTTCTACCAATGCCAGCAGCAAGGGTGAAAGGCAGGTCACAGAGCATAATTGCAGCTGTAGTTTAAACAAAGAAAACAGGAACTGGCTTTTCTTTCTTCTGATATGCCTTTCTGAAATGAATAGTGTTCCGCGGAAATGAGATATTTATGGAAACCAATGTATTTCTTACCTTGCTGTATGTCAGTACAGTAAAGATAGAATCTTTCCATGTTTCAACTGACTTAAATCTGACTTACATGAAACGAGTTCTATTATCTTTTGGCAAAACCCACTAACTCTCTTCTGGTGTGTTAAATTACACACTATCGACCTCATTTATGAAAAGTGACGCCTCACTACGTGAAAACAGCGATGCGTCACTTTTCATTGCACCCTCCTTGCGACATGCTGGTTGCGTCATATGTACAGTATGACGCATCAATTCGCAAGGAGTTACAGAGACGTCAGTATTTCTGACGTATCTGTAGGTGAAAAAATGAAGCATTGCTGGAGTGTGTCACGAAAGTGACGCAACTCCATCAATGGGTCATTTCACAGGGGCACATCCCATTTCAAAGTTGCCAGCATCAGTCTTATGCCTGCTGTGAGGCAGGCGTAAGAAAATGACGCATTTGCATCCTACCAGTGATACAGTGAAATCCCATACATTTCACTGCATCACTTCTACGAGGCTTACTTGTGTCAAAACGCCCACCCTGCATACATTATACCTGGCGCAGGTATAACGTGGCGCAGGTATAACGTGGCGCAGGTATAACGTGGCACAGGGGTTTACAAAGTGACGCATCTATCTAGATGCCTCACTTTGTAAATATGAAGCAACATTGCACACTTTTTACCCTGCTGGTGCGTCCGAAAAAGTGACGCACCAGCGGCACAAAAGTGACGCAAGGGCTCATAAATAAGCCCCTATAGGTTCTGGTTTTACTCCTTGTATCTGAAATAAACATGAAAGAACAAGAAACAAGGATTTAATCTCTTTTGGGAGGGTGATGGGATATTCATGCATTGTAATGAATAAAATAACCCATGATGTACATTATAAGGATACTGCAAGTAACCTGGGAGTTCAGTCTCGTTATTCTATATGGTCATGGAATTTCCCTGCAACTTGCAATATCCTTATAATGTGTGGCAGGGGGTATTTTATCCCATATATACAGTATATAAAATACAGTATGCCTAAGTTGGTTATGGTAACAAGCCAATTGTAATAGGTGTACACATGATTTGTTCACAAGGTAAAAGTATTTAACGTGCCATGAGTCTGATCTATTTATTACAAATAGCTACGACAAAGGCTGTAGGCCTTATTTATTTACTATCCAATACACATGTCAAAGCCAAAAGGCCTTCAATAGTGGACTGTTTATGCACTGCGTTTAAGCTTGTAGTCAGGAATTGTGTTACATAAATTCTCTCAGATTACCTTAGTGGGGAAGTATTTTGGTGTTAGTTACCACCTTTGAAAAACCCCCTGGTAGAAGATTTGCATGGTAATCATTCTTGCAGAATTTCTTCGGAAGGTTGGATTATCCCCATTGGAGCATGGTTGAGAATGATTTGCATTTGGGGGGGGGGGGGGGTCTAAACCAATGGGAAAAACCCTCGAGGCCAATTGCTGTATCCTTTTAAGTTGTATGTCTGCTGGATTCCCACATACCCAACATTCCAGATATCTATATTTTTTTAATTAATTTCATAAAAACTACTGAACAGATTTACTCCAAATCACAACAAGTAGCAGTTTTTTTCAGTACATCTATCTTTCTGCCAGATATGGTGTAGTTCTGTTCAGCTGTTTTGGCTGTAGCACTGTTCAAAAATGCCTATGGAAATTACGTGTGAAAAGTGCATTTTGAGACCTTACCTTTTTCTCGGCCCTGCTTGAAGGATCACTTCAAAACATTTAAGTAAGGAGCTATGGTGGATGAACGTTTTTTTGGTAAACTTTCATGAAGATTTGTCAAATGGTGTCAAGGTTATTGGCAAAACAAAAAATAAATTACCTGTCCTAACTAGGTCATAACTATAACTTTATATTAGAAAAACGTAGAAATTCACTGAAAAAAACAAAGGTTAAAGTAACATTATAGTCAGTTGAAGCATGCCATTTTAAACATGCAATACCACTGAAATGACCAGTTATAGCAAGTAACTAAAACTTGTGCCCTAAACTAACTACAACTGATGCCCTCGCCATGCACTGCTAATTACCCCACATATTACATCACACATGACATGTGTTATGACATCATTGATATCACTGCAACATTTGAAATTGATGAGAAATCCCCATTGCAGGTGCGCGAGTTATAGTTACCTTATAGTTTAACTGACGTTTTACCCTATGATGATACTTTAACCTGTGTTTTTTCCCAGTGGAAAAAATAATATATATATATATATATATATATATATATATATATATATATATATATATATTACCTACTGGCGGTCGCCAGTAGGTATATATAGTTAGGATTTTTTCTCTATGGGATTTTTGAAAATTCTATGTCTAATAACTTTGGCGTTTGTGGATGGAATTGGCTGAAATTTTCCGGAAAATGGAACATTTTGTTTCTGAGCAGCCCCTGAAAATTTGGGGGGGTTTCGTCAAGGGGGGGCCGAGAAAAAAGGGGGGTCCCAAAACACGTTTTTCCCATGTTAATTTCCATAGGGCGGTTGGCCTCACTTTTAGCCCGAACGGCTGAATGGATTTGCACGAAACTTGGCAAAATTGTAGGGACTGTTAGCCCGATGTGCCTTTGCTAGGTCTCAATATATGTGCTCCAGTAGATTTTGATAAATTAACGTTCAAAAAATATATATATCTGTAACAGCGCTACGGGTAGCGCTCTGGTTCGCGTACTTGACGCGTAACGGAACTTCGCGAAGTGAAGCTGATTGGCTCTCCGGTGTCTGTCAACATTCTAAACAGTCCGGAGCGGCCGCCATCTTGTCTCTCGGTAGGGTCGAGAGACAAGAGGAGGCCAAAACAAAGGGGGAAATGACCATAAGGGGGCATAGTAGATCCTCCCTGACCCCCTAGGTTTGATGTGGAGGCTTTAAAGGGCCCCGCGGGGCAAAAAAAAAAAATATATGTTTTTTTTGCGTGGGGAGCGCCCGGTACGCTTTTGTGCAATGGGCGGTGGTAATCTAAATGATGAGGTGGGGGGGGCAGCGTTCAAAGCACATCAGCGTGCATAAACACGAAAATGTTTTTATCTACCACGTACTTGACTTATCTCTCTGAGATGCATTCCCTTGTGTTTCGGCAATGGTAGTCTGTTCATTACATAGATCGCCCGAGGGCGGTAGTACAGACCGCGCGTAGGAAAGGGTCAAAAGCCAGGGGTATAGGAGTATGTAACAAGCGAGCCATTTAATTGAAAAAACTAAAAGTGACAAACGGTTGCAGGATCAGTGAAGGTTGATTTTATAATTGAAAGTATAACAAGATCAGTTACAATAAAATCGTCCATACGTACACCATGGGCGAGTATCATGGGTAACATTACTTCGAAGCTTTATTAATACAATAATCAATAATGAAAAATCGACATCAATAGGGTTGTCTGTATTCCCAGTCAGTACCCTTCCCCGCCCGCCATGTGCACAAATACCGCATACATCCCCCATAACGTCAAGGCTAAGTAACTAGAACGTCATAAGGAGTTGCAAGTCGCTCCCATACTGGCGCCATTTTGGTCGAGGCCAGGCAGGTCCAGAGTATAGTTCAATGTCTCCAATAAGTAGCGGCAGGACCAGAATCCCTTTCGGCAGTTCTGGCTTCGTCATTACGAGCACTAGAAAAAAAGACATTCTGGGCAATACCACCCTTGACGCAGCCCTTTATTCTACAAGATGGTGTCTTTCAAAAGCCAGGGGTATAGGAGTATGTAACAAGCGAGCCATTTAATTGAAAAAACTAAACGTGACAAACGGTTGCAGGATCAGTGAAGGTTGATTTTATAATTGAAAGTATAACAGGATCAGTTACAATAAAATCGTCCATACGCACACCATGGGCGAGTATCATGGGTAACATTACTTCGAAGCTTTATTAATACAATAATCAATAATGAAAAATCGACATCAATAGGGTTGTCCGTATTCCCAGTCAGTACCCTTCCCCGCCCGCCATGTGCACAAAGACCGCATACATCCCCCATAACGTCAAGGCTAAGTAACTAGAACGTCATAAGGAGTTGCAAGTCGCTCCCATACTGGCGCCATTTTGGTCGAGGCCAGGCAGGTCCAGAGTATAGTTCAATGTCTCCAATAAGTAGCGGCAGGACCAGAATCCCTTTCGGCAGTTCTGGCTTCGTCATTACGAGCACTAGAAAACAAGACATTCTGGGCAATACCACCCTTTACGCAGCCCTTTATTCTACAAGATGGTGTCTTTCAAAAGCCAGGGGTATAGGAGTATGTAACAAGCGAGCCATTTAATTGAAAAAACTAAACGTGACAAACGGTTGCAGGATCAGTGAAGGTTGATTTTATAATTGAAAGTATAACAGGATCAGTTACAATAAAATCGTCCACACCATGGGCGAGTATCATGGGTAACATTACTTTGAAGCTTTATTAATACAATAATCAATAATGAAAAATCGACATCAATAGGGTTGTCCGTATTCCCAGTCAGTACCCTTCCCCGCCCGCCATGTGCACAAAGACCGCATACATCCCCCATAACGTCAAGGCTAAGTAACTAGAACGTCATAAGGAGTTGCAAGTCGCTCCCATACTGGCGCCATTTTGGTTGAGGCCAGGCAGGTCCAGAGTATAGTTCAATGTCTCTAATAAGTAGCGGCAGGACCAGAATCCCTTTCGGCAGTTCTGGCTTCGTCATTACGAGCACTAGAAAACAAGACATTCTGGGCAATACCACCCTTGACGCAGCCCTTTATGCTACAAGATGGTGTCTTCCATTCAGAAAATATTGTTGGCAACATTTTGAAAGGAAAGATAAACGGCCGTTCTCCTAGTGAGTCTCACATTGTTACATTTATGAAGAATGTTGAAGAGTAGTATGTTGAAAATCTGAAGCCATCGTTCTACAAACTCTCAACCAGCCTTGGATGGAAAAATCCTGAAGAATGTACAAACTGAAAACCAGTTTTTGTCTGCATAGGGACCAGGCCGCATTGCGAGGGCACCGCAGGACGTACCTTCAGGTCAAACGGATTGTGGGACAAGGTCCAGAATGGAAGAGTCACCAAAAGGCTAAAAGTTCCGCCGGACCCCGGGAGCCGGCCGCCTATGTCGGGGGCGATCTCAGGCCACACCAGGGCAACAAGACTTCGGGAGGGGGCAGGAGCCAAGCGCCCCCTCCGAGTCCGCGCCACCACACCGCCCCTCGGGGGCCTCCGTCAAGCGGCTCAGGGAGGCACCGCAGGCAGCGGTTCTTCAGATCAGTGGCTCTCACCGGCAAGGCTCCCCTCCGTCAGCAACGATCGTTGGCGCTGTGGTTGCGGCCGGAGCCCCGCCTAGTCAACACCCCGGCCTCTCCATGTCGTAGGCCGCAAGAGTGGGTGCAATTCAGCCGGATGGCGGGTGAGACGCTGTAGCCGCAAGAGCAGGCGAAACTCAACCGGCCAAGTGAGGCACTGTGCCGCAAGAGCGGGCGCAACTCAGCTGGCCGAGTGAAGCGCTGGGGTGCAGCTGAGGAACCTCCACCTGGGGAGGTGGGGGAGGCTCGTTCGCGCCGCCTCTCCCTCCCAGTGCACCCCACGCCGTCTCCTGGCGCAGGTATATGTGATGGTTGGACCAGGCAATAAGAGGGGGGGGGTCATCAGCAAGGCATTCACCCCCCCCCAACCATGGCTCGCTGGATGCCACCTCAGGGAAGGCCAGTACATCAACATCGTGGCCGTGGTGCTTCCGGGCCATCCACCCAACGACCTCTTCGGCCGATGGCTGCCAGCAAGGCCCCGCCCTATACGTGCCGGGGGCCTCGTCTTCTGGATGGGCGTAGCCGCGGACCTGCTGCACAAGGAGGGACAGGAATAGCGTCATGCATTTGGATCGATGTTGCAGCAGGCTGCCATGTAAATAGTTATTTAATAAAACGTTTTACCCTGTTACTTTGCTGGTGTGTTGTATATATTTATAATATTTGCATAGGGTTTGTCGTTATTTTGGGCAGGGTGGGTGGCGGAGCCGAGCTGTCTTGCAGCCATCATGGCGTCGAGCTCGGTTCCTCTCACTAGTTTCATATTTCTCATGAGGGGTTGTTCCTAATGTTTCTATTTTAGCGAGGTCAAAAAGAGATCCCATCAGTGGCCTACTGATTTTGCTCGATTCCTTTTGTTTTTTCTAACGATTTTTATGTTATAGTTTGCTAGCACGATACAGCGGCTAGTCCGCATTTTATATATATGTCCTTTTTATTAGGGGTGTCCTCCGGTGGAGTCGGATGATCTACCTCTAATAAACGGTCCGGGTTGAACCAACTACCAACAAACGGGGCAGAGATAGGCATGACGGGTTACAAAGGGGACAAAAGTCTGCACTACCTATCCTTCACTATCCGCAAAGACTAAACAGAGTATTGCGACTCTGTGCTTATTTGTGAATAGAGAATCACCCAAAGAGAACCAATTCCGAATGATCAATGTTCGGCCAAACAATCAATCAAATGAGGGATAAAAATAGGCACGACGGATTACAACGGGGGCTAAAGCCTGCGTTACCTATCCTTCACTATCTGCAAAGACTAAACAGAGTATTGCGACTCTGTGCTTGTTTGTAAATAGAGAATGATCCAAAGAGAACCAATTCCAAAACAGTAAATGCTTGGATAACAATCAATCAAATGGAGAGGGAAGCAGGCACGACGGATTACAACGGGGACAAAGGCCTGCGTTACCTACCCATCACTATCTGCAAAGAGAGAATACTCCTATTCTTCCCTGTTTGTAGACAGAGAATCTCTCAGAAACAATCAAATGAGTAATACTAGTATTTTCAAACAATCAAACAATCAATTCGCAATTTGTTGTGATGCACGACCTTACCCGGACCGCATGGACAGTTTCTTGTCTTCCGCTTCCAGCGCCCGATCGTCCTCTATTTTCCATAATTGTACCGGGTAGCGCTCCGGAAAGTGTAAATTGTGAAAATTAGTAAAAAAAAAGTTACTTTTAAAATTTGTTTATAGTGATCATAGTTAGGGTAGCTCTGAGAAGAGCTTTTGGGTCTGTGGTAGATTTAGGTACTTATAAGTAGGTACCAATACATAGTCTTAAATTCAGGATGAATACTCTGTTCCCCTCATCTGAGAAGTGAACTCCATCTCCTCTGTAGATATCTTGCATGTAGACTTTCACTTTACTTTCAACAGTGGCTGTGGTGAACATAAATGAACGCCGCTTATGTATACCTAATTTTAGTCATTTTCCACAAAAAAAGCTTTTGATATTTGCTATTAAAAAACCTTTGAAATTCACTGAAAAAACCATAGGTTATAGACCATATATAGTTAGGAATTAGCATTTACAAAACCTTGAAAATTCACTGAAAACACCATAGGTTATAGACCATATATAGTTAGGAATTAGCATTTACAAAACCTTATTTTACTCACACAAAACCATTGAAATTCCATATATAGTTAGTTGCACTAACTATATATCGCGCACCCGCAATCCACTGCTGATGATGTCACATATTACATCATTCATGACATGGTCAGTGACATCACTGATGACATCACTGATGACATCTCAAATGACATCTCATTTGACATTAATGGTTACATCACTGATGATATCATTCATGTGACAATACAATGCATCTCCTCACACTTTAATATAACCTCTGTTACACCCAGTGTTAAATACAGAATATAATTTTTTAAACCATTGACACACCAATACTAGTTACTACATACGCACTCACTGATTCCTATGTCTACACACACATTCACTCATTCACCCATACAATCATTCATACATACAATCACTCATCTTTACAACACTATCATATGCACTCATACACCTATACAGACACTCACACTCTGCCACTCATCCATGGAGTTACTCACACACCTAGTCAGTCCTGTAAAGAATCAATCACACTTCCATTTTCTATTTTTTCCATTTTCCATTTAAACATAGAGTACCTTACATGTTCAAACATATACTAACACATACTTACTCTCTTATACAATCATTGATACAAGTACACATTGATCTGCACAGAGTCACACACCTCCCAGCCAGCCACACACACACTCAGTCTCCCATACAAATACTTGAGCAATCAATCAATAACCCATATAGTTACTCATATAGCTACTGATCAACACATGCAGCAGTTTACAGAACAACAGACATAATGATGCACAAATTAAGACAGTTTAGTCACTAACCCATGCACTCAGTGAGACACATTTAATCACTCACTCATACAGTCAGTCACGCACCTACTAAATCCTTCATCCAGACACTTATACATCCACTCATTCTTCAATATGTAAGACATATTTTAACTTTACAGAAACATACAGTCACTGGATGTTGTCATCAGTGATGTCATCAGTGATGTCATTTGAGATGTCATCAGTGATGTCATCAGTGATGTCACTGACCATGTCATGAATGATGTAATATGTGACATCATCAGCAGTGGATTGCGGGTGTGCGATATATAGTTAGTGCAACTAACTATATATGGAATTTCAATGGTTTTGTGTGAGTAAAATAAGGTTTTGTAAATGCTAATTCCTAACTATATATGGTCTATAACCTATGGTTTTTCAGTGAATATATATATATATATATATATATATATATATATATATATATATATAGGTATATATATATATATATATATATATATATATATATATATTCTCACTGAAAAAACCATAGGTTTCACACCAGTTATAGTTAGGAATTAGCATTTAAAAAACCTATTAAATTCACTGAAAAAACCATAGGTTTCACACCAGTTATAGTTAACTCGCATAAAACCATTGAAATTCCCACGTAATAGTTAGTTGGACTCACTATACCTTGCGCGTGCAATGCACTGCTGATGACGTCACATATTACATCACTCATGACATGGTCAGTGACATCACGGGGCGCGTAGCGTAAGCGCGTCGGGTCATGTGACCTGAAAATAACACCTTTCATTGGTTGCTAACAGTTTTTTTTAGAAAGAATGAAATCCCCACCCATTTCCTTGACTTCTTCTTTCACTTTCGTGACTGCAAGACCTCTCTTTTTGCTGTCGGCTCTTTGCTGAATTAATATCTTGCATTACCATGGCTGCCATCCAGCAGTGAAGATGAGTCAGATGGATTTCTGGATGAAGAGGTTCCTCAGCCGAAAATAAAATAACATTTCATATGGAAGTTTTTTTCCATTCCACCTGATCAGAAAAAAGTAAATGCTCCAAAGGTGGAGTGCAGGATTTGTAAAACTGTCCTGTCACGGGGTGACCCCAGAAAGAAATATTCATTTGGAAACTCGACGATGATTCGACATGTCGAGAGGAGGCACCCCCAGAATTTTGCCCGGGAGAGTGTCAGGGCTCTGGCACGAGAGGCTCCCAGTGATCGGGCCTCTACTTCAACCGGAGGACAAACTGCATCAGGACGGGAACAATCACAAGAACAGATTCCCAACATCCAGCCTGCTTTTAATAAAGGCGTTTTTAAATGCAGATATTGCGATAAGTTACTTTGCTATGGGGAACAAAGTGTTCTGCTCATGGTTCGAGCATTGGATAACCATCACTGCCGTTCCCAGCCCTAATTTTGTTTTGTTTTTTTGCTCCTGCTGAGCAGTTTCCCATTCACTGTTTTTGTTTTTGTTCTAAAAAAAGATAAAAAGAAAAAAAATAGTTCTTTTCAGAACTACCTCCAATTCTCATCAAAGAGCTGTGTTCTTAAAAAAATGAAAAAGAGTAAGTGAAGTGGAGTGCATTGATAAACGAGAAGAAAATGAGTGAGAAAGCACAGAAAGGGACGAGAGGAGAAGGGAAGTGAACTAGTGGGACTGAAAGAAGGTGAGTGTGGGGAAGGAGAGTGAGGAGAAGGAGAGTAAACATGGGGAATGTGGATATGCGAAGAAAATGTAGTAAAGGAACGGGTGTGTGGAAGGGTAAGAAAAGAGCAGTGGCTTAAATTATTATTTTACTGTTTCACTGGGTTTTCCCCATGGTGCGCTCCCCAGTACGCTCCCCGGTGCGCGTACCGGGCGGTCCCCCGCGGAGCCCTTTTATGGCCCCCACATCAAACCTATGGGGTCAGGGGGGTCTACCCTGGCCCTTTTTGGTAATTTCCCCCTTTGTTTTTGCCACCTCTTGTGTCTCGATCCTACCGAGACACAAGATGGCGGCCGCTCCGGACTGTTTGGAATGTTGACAGACACCCGAGAGCCAATCAGCTTTCCGCTCGCGTACTCGGGTAGCGCGCTGGTACGCGCCCCGGTGCGCGTACCGGGGCGCGCCTATAGATATATATATTTTTTTGAACCTAAATTACTCAAAATCCACTGGAGCACATGTCTTGAGACATAGCAAAGGCACATCGGGCTACCAGTCCCTACAATTTTGCCAAGTTTGGTGAAAATCCATTCAGCCGTTCGGGCTAAAAGTGAGTCCAACCGCCCTATGGAAATTAACATGGGGAAAACACGTTTTGGGACCCCCCTTTTATCTCGGCCCCCGCTTAACGAATCCCCCCAAACTTTCAGGGAAGGAGCAGAGCGGAGCGGGCCATCTTCTTTGAGAAATTCGCGAAGATTCGTCCACCGGCGCCAATGTTATTCCCAATAGAATGTTGCGGATTTCCTATGGAAAGTAGATCCTAACTATAACTACCTACTGGCGACCGCCAGTAGGTAATATGAACAAAAGTTACTTACCTGTAAACTGTGGTTCTCCAGTATTGGTGTCTTTCATAGATTCACATGCTTGAATATCCCCCGTCGTCGAAGTGGGAGTCCCACGGTACATAAAATAGCAGTAAAATATGCATGTATACAAGAAAAATATTATAAATAAAAATATACATACATATAATATAATAAAATGTAAATTCCAAAAGTACCATAGAACATAATAGGCCCATTGAAAAGCCTAAGGGAGAACTCACTTTAGTAACATATTAGTGTCATTATGTGTTGGTTCACATTCCAGCCAATCAGGCTGTAGCCTCCTCTAGAACCTTCTCCTCAGAAGCCCAAGTCCTCAGATTTTCGAAGCACAAAGTAAGTAAAAGTGCCTGAGGAGAAGAGAGCCTCTGAGGGGAGGATGGGAGGGTCACATGTGAATCTATGAAAGACACCAACACTGGAGAATCACAGTTTACAGGTAAGTAACTTTTGTTCTTCTCCAGTATTAGGGGTGTCTTTCATAGATTCACATGCTTGAATAAGAGTAGAAAGCAGTAAATCATCACATAAGTCATAAAGGTGACATACCAAAGCAAGTAAGGTAAATGTCATGCCCCGAGATCCCCGATGTGCTGTCCCTTTAAGAGAATTCCCTACATAAGCTTACTGAGCCCTTGGAGCGACGCTTTACGTTCTTGCGTCTAGCTCCGTTGCTCTCAGTTCCGCCTTGTTTCTTGTTCCTGGTTTCCTGTTCAGTCCTATCCATCTGTTCACTGAGATCGGAGCCCCCTGATCTTCGTGGTTTCCGCGTTTGTTCAAGGCTTCCTCTCCGATACTCTGCGTGCGCTATTGCGCCTTCTTCTTCGGCTCCGCCCGACGGCCGAGATTGGTTCTCCGCCGTCCGGCCGGGCGCTGTGTTCCTGTCACCCGTTCCTGTCCTCTGCCCCGCCAGACGGCCGGGATTGGTTTTCCGCCGTCCGGCCGGGCGCTGCGTTCCTGTCACCCGTTCCTGTCTTCTGCCCCGCCAGACGGCCGGGATTGGTTCTCCGCCGTCCAGCCGGGCGCTGTATTCCTTGCACCCCTTCCTGTCCTCTGCCCCGCCAGACTGCCGGGATTGGTTCTCCGCCGTCCGGCTGGGTTTCCCTAGTCCTGCCCTCTCCACCTACATTCCGCTGCTCCGCCCGACGGCCGGGCTTGTTCTCCGCCGTCTGGCCGGGTGGTGTGTGTCTCCCCTTCCTTTTTTAGGTATTTAGGTTTGTTATTATTTTTGGTTGGCACACCTCATTGGGCTGGTCTAGTACTCCGCCTTAATCGTTAAGCCCATTATTTCCGTCATTTCCCTCATCGACTTGGCTGTTTTACGGCTGGCCCTTTCACCATCCTTTACTGGTGCCAGCATCCATACGTGTTTGGGGATACTTGCGTGGACGCTAATCAGGGTGCAGGATTCCAGTCCCATCACTTGAAGAAATACGGTAACAGCGCTGTGCGCTGCCTATTTGATTATCTAACAGTGTGTAAGAAGTGTAGTTTTCTAATTCATGTGTTTTCACATTATAGATGTTAGTACACAGTATTGGAGTTGGCATTTGGAATACAATCAAGTGTATTTTGATTACTACATCCAATGGAAAATCTTGTACATCGATCCAAGTAAGAATATTGTGTTTAGGTGCTTTCCTCACAGGTGTTTAGTTGAAGGAGAGCTGTCATTAATCTTGTTCTATCAATCCATTTATAGTTCAAGAAGAATTCCCATACCTCCTATACATCTGTTCAGAGGCTTAGACAAAACATTGATGGTATGTAATATTGAGACAGAAAAACATAGAGACACATAAAAAAAAGACGCTGTTGTTTCATAACGTGTATATTTATTTCAGCTCTACGTCCACCTGAAATCCCGTACAGTGTGTGCCGCTATCAAGCAGAAGATTACAGTCAAGCTTTCTTTGTACCTTCCCAACCTTTCCTTGTTTTGTCTCCCTGTTTTCCCCTGGCGAGCCTCTCGATACTCTAGTGTTTGATAGAGTCGGAAGGCCGCAGGGGAGGACTGTGGAATTATCTTCGGATTCCTGACGCTCCTGCAGAACCTTCCTGGAAACCATTACAGTAAACATATCAGTCAATATGTAATAAATACCAAAATATTATTAGAAAGAGAAAACCTTTATGACTGGAGGCGGGTAGCAACAGAGGCTCACCTTTATTGGAAAAGATTCCGCAGCACCGCTTGACCTACTGCCGCATCCGCGACGTCTGTTGATTGCAGGCAGTAGTGCTTAGTAAAAGTATGGCTGCTTGACCAAGTAGCAGCTCTGCAGATCTGTCGTAGGGGTACCCCTGCAAAAAGGGCAGCCGAAGTAGACACTGCTCTAGTTGAATGTGCACGAACTGGAGCAGGAAGGGGCTTGCCAGCCCGTTGGTGGCAGAAGGATATGGTAGAGGATATCCACCTGGTTATGGTCTGTTTGGTAACAGGTTGTCCTTTGCAAGTTGGACCATATGCCACAAACAATTGATCCGACTTTCTGATAGTTGCAGTTCGTTGAATGTAGAATTTGAGACAACGTTTGACATCTAATGAATGCAATGACCGCTCAGCTGGAGTTTGCGGAGCAGGAAAGAAAGTTTTCAGGATTACAGGTTCGTTGAGATGAAAGTCACTGGGAACCTTCGGGATGAACTTAGGATTAGTTCGCAATGTCACAGTCTCGTTGGAGAATTGCAGGAAAGGAGGCTGTATGGTAAACGCCTGGATGTCACTGACACGTCTTGAGGATGTCAAGGCGAGCAAGAGAGCAACTTTCCATGTGAGAAATTTTATATTTGCAAAGTGAATAGGCTCAAATGGTGGTAAAAGCAGTTGAGACAAGACCAAATTTAAGCGCCAAGCAGGCGGAGGGCGACGGATAGGTGGAAACATCCTAAAAAGGCCCTTGTAAAATTGCTTAATAATCCTTGAGGAACATAGAGATGTGGAACCATCATGGCGGAAACGGGAAATCGCCGCCAGGAACACCTTAAGAGACGAGTGTGACAGTCCCGATCTTGCCAGGGATAAAAAGAAAGGCAAAATTTGTTCAGGTTTTGCAGTCATTGGGTCCAAATCTTTAGTGCGGCACCAGACACAGAAACGCTTCCACTTTAATTGGTACGTTTTTATGGTGGAGGGAGCGCGGGCACGCGCTAACACCTCCCTGCAGTCCTTGTCGATATTTAAACGTGCAAATTCGTTGTACTCAGGTTCCAGGCATGGAGTTGGAGGTATGCTGGATCCGGGTGACAGATTTGTCCCTGCTGCATCGTGAGGAGGTGCGGTAGAGGATGAAGCGGTAACGGGTCGGACTGCGAGAAGAGGAGCAGGTCCGGGAACCATGGACGTCTCGGCCATTTGGGTGCAATCAGGATGATGTGACAAGGTTGGAACCTCATCCTGTGTAACAGGCGAGGGATCAGAGGAAGCGGAGGGAAAGCATAGATGAAGTCGTTCGACCAATTGATCGAAAATGCATTTCCGCTCGACTCTCTGTGGGGATGCCGACTTGCAAAGCGTTGGCATTTCCTGTTGGCAGCAGTCGCGAAAAGATCCATCTGCGGTCGGCCCCACCGCTGGAAGATGAACTCGACCGTTGGCTGGTTGAGTTCCCACTCGTGATTGTCCGACGATGCCCGGCTGAGTGAGTCTGCCAGAAGATGGGCCACACCCGGCACATGAATGGCTGTGAGATGAATTTGACGTTGGATCGCCCAATCCCATGTTTCTTGTGCCAGTTGTGAAAGTGGGAGAGACCTCGTTCCGCCCTGCTTGTTGAGGTAGTGCATGCTGGTGGTGTTGTCCGTCTTTACCAGCAAAGTGTGTCCCTGTACTAACCTCTGGAAGGATTTTAGGGCTAAGAAAATCGCCAAGAGTTCCAGGCGATTGATGTGCCAAGTTCGTTGGGTTGCTGTCCACTTTCCTTTCACAGACATGCCGTGGAGATGCGCTCCCCATCCCTCGAGAGACGCGTCTGTTGTAAGCGTCAGAGTTGGAGGTTCGTCCTGGAATGAACGGCCTGCAGATATGTTTGGAGGGTGAGCCCACCACTCCAGCGCTTTCTGAATGCGAGATGTCAGAAGGACCTTGTCCTCGAATGACCCTGACACCTGTTTCCACTGCTTGTCCAATTCCTCCTGTAGAGCCCTCATGTGCAATCTGCAATTTGGAATAAGTTGGATGCACGAGGAAGCCATGCCAAGGAATGATTTGAACATTCGGACAGAAACGTACAGTTTTGATTGGAGGAACCGCACCATCTTTACCATGCGGTCCTGTCTTTCCTGGGAAACGAACACTTTTCCCTGCCGAGAATCTAGCGAGGCTCCGAGAAAATCTCGCCTTTGCGACGGCTGAAAGTGTGACTTCTGGCAATTGATTGAAAGCCCCAAGGTCTGGAAGAGGGAGACGCAGACTTGAGTGTGCTGCTCCGTTAGGTGAAACGTTTTGGCCTTGATGAGGCAGTCGTCCAGGTATGGGTAAAATTGGACACCTTGGAGACGCAGGAAGGCGGCTACCGGGGCTAAGATCTTGGTAAATACCCTCGGTGCTGATCGAAGGCCGAATGGTAGGACTTTGAATTGAAAGTGCAGCTGTCCGACTGTGAAGCATAAATACTTCCTGTGTCTGGGGTGGATTGGCACATGGAAATATGCGTCCTGGAGGTCGATTGTTGAATAGAATTCCCCTGGATTGAGAAAATTCAGAATTTGAAGCAGAGTTAACATCTGAAAAGTTTTCGAAATGATACATTTGTTTAGGGCTCGTAAATCTAAAATTGGACGCCATTCCCCTGACTTCTTCTTGACTAAGAAAAAGCGGGAATAAAACCCCTTGCCGCGTTGACCTTGCGGCACGAGTTCGATGGCTCCTTTTTTGATCATCAATTTCACCTGGGCCAGAAGCTCTTTGAAATGGGGAGAGGGTGGCCCCGAAGGTGGACGAGTGTGAGGAAATTTTGTGAATTCCAGGGTATGTCCTTTGGAAATAACGTCCAGGACCCATTGGTCGGAGGTGATTTCGGACCATTTGCAAAAGTTCTTTGAGATGCGACCTCCAAGATGTACAGTCGGCAGAAGAAAGGAACTGAGACGGTCACTGCTTTTTGTTGTTTGAACCACCTCTATATGTAGTTTTCCGTTGGTATGGTCTGGTGGTGAACTGACGACTTTGGGACTGGTAAGAACCCCTCTGTCGGTTATCGTTATAGGTGTTGTATGAACGATATTGATTTGATCCTCGAAAAGTAGAGGAACCTCCGCCTCTACCTCGTGCCCCCCGAAAGGGCTGCTTCTTGTACTGTACGGTAGCCAAGGACTTTGCAGTGTCGGTGTCCTTTTTGATCGCCTCAAGGGCATCATCAACATGTTTACCAAACAATAATTCTCCGTCGTACGGAAAGTCCAGGACTCTTGCTTGTACCTCTGGACGGAAGGCGGTAGACTTTAACCAGCCTTGACGCCTCAAGACTGCAGCCCCAGCCAATTGACGAAAACCCATTGAGGAAATGTCAAGTTCACAATCAATGATTTCGGATGAAATCAACTCCCCCTCTTGTATGATGGTCTGCGCTTCTACCCGGATTGCATCAGGTCATTGAGGAATCAGTGCAGCAACTTCGGACTACATCTGGCGGTCGTAACGGCCCAGAATAGCCAAAGTATTAGCCGCCCTCACTGTAGTAGCCGCCATGGTTGTGAATTTCTTTCCTATAGAATCCAACTTGCGGCCTTCCTGATCAGGAGGAGACGTGAGTGGCGTAGCAGGATTGCGTGATCTTTTCTGTGCAGCCTGAGTTATAACTGAATCTGCTTTTGGTTGAGACACCAAACAGGCCGGGGAAGACGGTGGAGCCTTGTATTTCCTGTCTAATCTGGGCAAAACTGCAGGTACGGAAATCGGACGTCCCATTAATTTAAGGCCCTCCTGCCAAATATAATCAACGATAGGTATAGTGTGAGATTGCCTTTGAGATAGGTCCTTAAAATCATATAAGAAGCATTCACTTTCATGCTGGTGTTTTTCGACTGTGAGGTGAAAACGTTTTGCAGCACGGATCATCAAATTGTGGAAATTTGCAATGTCCACTGGAGGCGATGCTAGAGGTGAGGTGGGCGGAGTGGACGGTGTTTGAGCCCTGTAATTGTCCCACTCATTCATATCGACGTCATTGTCGTCGTCATCAGTATTGTGAGGATCCGGATCCTCGTCGCCAGTGTCAGGACGAGTACCACCCGGTGACGCGGGTGAAACTGGTGCAGGTGCCTGAGGAAGTTGAGGTTGAGGCTGCGGAGGAGGTGGTGGTGCTGGAGAGGCAGGTGTAGAAGGAGGAAACCTGCGGTTATAGTCATCCAGCATGTGCTGTAGGTTCATGACCAGAGATAGAGGTATCTGTGTAATTGGTTCCGAAGACACTGGTTCTGACGCATCAACAGGAAATAATTCATTCCCATCTTCGACATTGTCAATCACATCACCCTCATCACTATACTCCTTGATGTGTAAATCAGAAGGGCTGGTTGCCTGTTTAAAGAGTCCTTCCACCTCTGAATCGTTTCCAGATTCTTCCTCACCAGACTGGAACAATTGGTCTGGGAGATGAGTGCCACTTCTCACTGGACTCAGTTGGATGAGAGGTACTCTCCTCAAAGAAGAAGCAGTAACCACTGTATCGATGGCAGCTGTTTTCGGCAAAGGTTGATGAGACGTCAATGAGCCCGTTGACGTAAATGTGGCAGTGTTAGAATCAACCTGAGGCGTCTGCGTCGTCACCACAGAGGTTTTCGGCGCTGAAATGGAAGGTTTTTTCGTCGTCGACGAAGATTTCTTGTCCGTCGACGAGATCTTTACAATAGAAGAGATGGGTCTCACCTTCTGGGTCGCCGTCGACGAGATGATCGTCGTCGACGTAGCGCTGGTCGACATAGTGATGTCGTCGTTGTCGTAGAGATGGCAGACACTGATTTCGTGGACGCTGAAGACGTCGACGGACGCGTCGACGAGCCCGTCGACGAGCCAAAAACAGATTTTTTAATGGAAGGCAAGGCTTTGGGCGCAGACGTCAGAGAACCAGGTCCGGTAGACGTGCCCTGAAGCAAATCCCGTGGGGAGACAATCCTGGAGGACTCCAACAGTCTACTCTTCTTAAGAAAAGGAGATGGAACCTCAGTCTCAGACCCACGCTTCTGAGAGGATTTAGAAACAATAGATGACAGGCTTTCCACGTCAGAAACCACAGACTCTGAAGTCTTCAACTTCTGTAGCCACAGAAGGAGACGGGCCTCTTTATCCCTCAGAGTCTTGGGAGGGAAAGTGCGACAGTACTTACAGTTTTTCACCTCGTGGTCTGGGTAGAGACAGTAAATGCATTTACTGTGTGGATCCTCGTGGAAAAGGCGTAGTTTACCACAAGAAGGGCAGGCTTTAAACAAAGATTTCTTATTAGAAGACATTTTCTGATGAAAAACAGCTAGAATAGAAGAAAACTGAGCAGAGCTCAGGGAGACTCCCTTCACACAACGTGCGGTAGAAAATCTGAGGACTTGGGCTTCTGAGGAGAAGGTTCTAGAGGAGGCTACAGCCTGATTGGCTGGAATGTGAACCAACACATAATGACACTAACTTGTTACTAAAGTGAGTTCTCCCTTAGGCTTTTCAATGGGCCTATTATGTTCTATGGTACTTTTGGAATTTACATTTTATTATATTATATGTATGTATATTTTTATTTATAATATTTTTCTTGTATACATGCATATTTTACTGCTATTTTATGTACCGTGGGACTCCCACTTCGACGACGGGGGATATTCAAGCATGTGAATCTATGAAAGACACCCCTAATACTGGAGAAATATATATATATATATATATATATATATATATCTATATATATATATATATATATATATATATATATATATATCTTGACACCTTACCCGACTGGGAAGAAGCGAGTCGCACAACATCTCGGGTGATTTCATTTTTAATCAAGGTTAAAATCAATTGTCCCAATGCATTTCGGCCATTCACTCGGCCTTCTTCGGGGGAGGTCGTTCTTCAGACAGCAAACAATTTCACCTCGGGATACCAGATGATAGTTTGTTCCTTTTTTATTTCTTTCCCTCTGGTGGGCGTAACAATTTTGCCAGGTAGCAAGGCTTTCTGGTATCCGTAGTAGATGGTGTCTGTACCTTGAATTGATCCCGTGATTTCCCCACACGCCACTTTCATGCGTGAAAGGGACTCCAACCAGAATCCAGTTTCTGGTGTCAGCCGCTGCCCTGAAGCTTCCAGCTATTTCAAAACAGTCGTCCTTTTTCGGGCAGACATGGCGCTCTTCAGGAGGTGTGTAACTCCACGGCAGGACAAAGCCGTTATTAATATCTTGACACCTTACCCGACTGGGAAGAAGAGAGTCGCACAACATCTCGGGTGATTTCATTTTTAATCAAGGTTAAAATCAATTGTCCCAATGCATTTCGGCCATTCACTCTGCCTTTTTCGGGGGAGGTCGTTCTTCAGACAGCAAACAATTTCACCTCGGGATACCAGACGATAGTTTGTTCCTTTTTTATTTCTTTCCCTCTGGTGGGCGTAACAATTTTGACAGGTAGCAAGGCTTTCTGGTATCCGTAGTAGATGGTGTCTGTACCTTGAATTGAACCCGTGATTTCCCCACACGCCACTTTCATGCGTGAAAGGGACTCCAACCAGAATCCAGTTTCTGGTGGCAGCCGCTGCCCTGAAGCTTCCAGCTATTTCAAAACAGTCGTCCTTTTTCGGGCAGACATGGTGCTCTTCAGGAGGTGCGTAACTCCACGGCAGGACAAAGCCGTTATTAATATCTTGACACCTTACCCGACTGGGAAGAAGCAAGTCGCACAACATCTCGGGTGATTTCATTTTTAATTTTTAATCAAGGTTAAAATCAATTGTCCCAATGCATTTCGGCCATTCACTCGGCCTTCTTCGGGGGAGGTCGTTCTTCAGACAGCAAACAATTTCACCTCAGGATACCAGACGATAGTTTGTTCCTTTTTTATTTCTTTCCCTCTGGTGGGCGTAACAATTTTGCCAGGTAGCAAGGCTTTCTGGTATCCGTAGTAGATGGTGTCTGTACCTTGAATTGAACCCGTGATTTCCCCACACGCCACTTTCATGCGTGATAGGGACTCCAACCAGAATCCAGTTTCTGGTGTCAGCCGCTGCCCTGACGCTTCCAGCTATTTCAAAACAGTCGTCCTTTTTCGGGCAGACATGGCGCTCTTAAGGAGGTGCGTAACTCCACGGCAGGACAAAGCCGTTATTAATATCTTGACACCTTACCCGACTGGGAAGAAGCGAGTCGCACAACATCTCGGGTGATTTCATTTTTAATCAAGGTTAAAATCAATTGTCCCAATGCATTTCGGCCATTATATATATATATATATATACTAAGGGCCAGGTGTACAACTCATTGTGAGTCGCAAATTGCGAGGCGGTAAATGAAATGCACAACAGTGTTATTACACTGTTTTGCGATTCCCAATGGGGTCGCAAATTGCGAGGTTCATTAATATTAATGAGCCTATCACAATTTGTGAGCCCATTGGGAATATAAAAAAATCAGTCGGAGAGCAAGGGTGTGTAGGGTGCGTCCTGTCCCCAGTGGTAATATGTAGAAGCAATGTGGACTAGCCCACTATGTGTATGCGATTCTCTTGGTCACTCGTATTGGTGGCCTAGAAACTGGACCCATTGGATGTTGTTAAAAAGACCCCTCACACACCAACCTGGTTGGTGTCATGCTTCATCATCGGGGTCCCAACCAGGCGGCCGAATGCCACCTGGTTGTGCTTCGACGCCTGACTACAGCGGAGCGGGTGTGGTGCAACAATGTGATGTGAGTGAGGGTGAAATTATAAAAAATACCTCTGGGAATCCTTGCCTAACATTTTATTATTGTCGGCCCAGGGTATTGGTTAAAACTATGTGTGATGCAACTTCTAAAGGAACACTATTCCTGTGAGTTGGCTTAAGTGTGGCGGTCTACATGTTTTAGTCCCATCTAGGTGTTTTACAGGACTTTCTTCAGGACCAGTACGTGAACAGTGAGTGGCAAAACGAGGGGCCACGTGAAACAGTGTTTTTCCTACACTCTCGCTAAGGTGTGTGGTAAAATGAAAATCAAGTGTCGGCGTACTTATGGACACTTTAGAGTAGCGAAAAAATTCCTGTAGGGGAGGAAAGGACAATACACAACGCGTATGATTTAGCAACATAAAATGCAATCTTTGAGTATGCAGCGGTGTCATGCAGTAGTCTTCCTATTGGCCATTCAGGTGACTATGGTAAGGCTCAAGCAGAGCGGCATGCAAGTAATACTGTGCAGCATGCCATGGCCAGAACTATGAGCGCATTACGTGCTGCGCATCATTGAGCTCGTAATGCGCTCGTGAGTGCACATTAGTATATGTAGCACAGGGCGTGATAATGGTACGTTGGGGAGGAAACCCAGAGGTCCGTGGCGTGCTGCGCGCAAATTTGTGGTGGCATGCAGAGTAGATTGAACTCCCGCTAAATCTATGCGGTGCCAATTCATGATGGCATGCAGGAGTAACTAGTAGTTAATCAAAAAGAGACTAGCTCGAATAGACAGGATTAACAAAAATTAAATTTTAATTTTTTGTTCAAGGACTCAAGTATGTTTCGTCAGGGTGTGCTCATGAAGCCCTCACCCACCAACGCCTGATTACAGCGGAGCAGGTATGTCGCTGAGTGTGCGGTGAAGGGTGTTATGGAATGTGGGTTAAAACGGGTTGGCGGAGATCCCAGTGCCCGGTTCTGCGAAGGAGGCACTACAGGTCCAAAGCAGGCTCTGCCCAGTAATTCTGGCCAACCCATGCCACTTCTCAGCCTTGAAGTAGCATATTACCAAAACTAGCGTGTTTTGAGAAGGGAATCCCCCTCTCACACATAGAAAAACACTTTAGGGCGTGTATACACATAGTCTGAAGTATACACCCACTAGTTTTAATCACACACACATATTTTATTCGTCCTGAAGAAAGCCAGCTTACTCATAAGGCACTGGCTGAAACATGTTGACCCGTTTCAGGATGTGGGAGGTCGTAACTCGCCTCTAACATCCAACAGCCTTATTTTTAACCGCTGACGGTGACCCAGCTATTAAAGTCTAATTTGCCTCCGGGCACTGGGATCCCCGCCAAGCCGTTTTAACCCACATTCCTTCACCGCACACTCAGCGACATACCTGCTCCGCTGTAATCAGGCGTCGAAGCACACCCGGGACACGCTAGGTGTCACTGGGTGGGCCCGATGATGAAGCATGCCACCAACTAGGTTGGTGGGTGAGGGCTTCATGAGCACACCTACCAGGTGCCACTACCCCGTGACGAAACATAGTTGAGTCCTTGAACAAAAAATTAAAATTTAATTTTTGTTAATCCTGTCTATTCGAGCTAGTCTCTTTTTGATTAACTACATATAATCCCGGGGATACGGACTAGCTTTCTGGTCCTCTCTCCCCTCTTTATACATGAGAAAAAAAAATGCAGGAGTAACTACCGCTAAATCTGTGCGGTATCTAGTGATGCTACCAAAATGTTAAAGAAATGGATAAAGAGAGGTGAATAAGGTTTAAAAACGTTTAAAAGTACACCAATATTTACAATGCTACGACGATGTATGGCAGTATACGGGGCTCGGGGAGGAGGCACTGCGTGTGGCCGATCTGAAAATGGAAAGAGAATGGAAAAAGGAGCGCTGCCGTCAGCTGTTATCGGGCAGTTATGATGCGTGTCGAAGGCAGCGTCTGAAGAGGTCCGAGGCCTTACTTGGTTTAGCTGTGTCCTCCGTGGGAAACCTAATTCCAGTCCCGCGGCGTCCCGGCTGGTGGAAGGGTGCCTGGGGGCTGCCGGTTAAGTAGAGCATTCAGAATGCCTGGTCATTTCCGGGCCTGTGGCGGTGACTCGTGCATGTGCGAGCATGCACGGTAGGCACCAGACTAGGAGCGAGGACAGCGGACATCTTACAGTGGTGTATACCGCCTGGGAAAAAAGGGGGGTTGACGGGGGGTGGGGGCTAGCGCTGATAGCAAGGCAGTTACACCGGGGACAGTGGTCCTCTTACAGAGGTACCAAGGGTATTTCTGGTGAACTACCCAGCTGCTATGCATGACGCTGGCATTGCGTTGAACAGAATGAACAAGAGGATTCTAATCTATAGTCGCAAGGGCACAGCTGTGGCTGACGTTGAGCCTCAAGTAGGGGTAGTGCAACCTTAAGGGTTGCGTTGTACATATCAGATTATCATCTTGGCAGATGCGTGGAGCTACTCACGTCCCTAGGTGGTCTCAAGGTTCAGAGGCAGGTGGGTATACCGTGATAGCGTGGGCTTAAGCTGTTTTATCAAGAAATGTCATTGGGACCAGACTTTTGACTCAAGTCCCCTTTGGGATTATAAGGGTGGATATCTCTAGGTTCAGAGGCAAGTGGGTGATACGTGTTAGCGTTTGCTTAGGCTGTTCCACGGAATATTGTCATTGAGACCAGTCTTGTGACTCGAAAGTCGGTAGATCAATCTCTGTTCCTTTTGAAGTAGTTGTTGCTGGATATTTGGTGTGTTATGGTCCAGGGCTTCGATGATCACCCACCTCATGTCATTGGTGGTATGGCCCACTTCGAGGAAATGGTTGGTCATCTTTGTGGTGTTCTTTTTGCACCTGATGGTGCTGCGGTGTTCGCATATGCGCGTTTTGATCTTTCTGTTAGTCATACAGATGTATGTGAGGTTGCAGGCACATACAATACGGTATATTACGTGTGCCGTGTACAGTTGGTGTGGGCACGTAGTGCCCACATTTTGCCTGGTTCCAGGACGACTGTCTTAGTGGTGCTCGTGAGGTAGCATACGCTGCAGTCACCGCATGCGAAATGGCCTACAATTTTGGGCAGGCCCCATGCATTGGTGATGGTGTTCTTTGTTCTCTGGGTTGGTTTTGGTCTTGTGGAGACTATTGCATCCTTGATAGATTTAGCTTTCCTGTGAGAGATAAGGGGCGGGTCCCAATCAAGGTTTCCTGTCCCCATGATCTTCCAGTGCTTCTTGATTATTTTCGAGACTTGGTTGGAGACAGTGTTGAAGGTGGTGACACAGGTAAGTGGTATGGGTCTGGTTTCACGTGGAAAGGCCTCAGTCTCTCACGGTTTTGGTTTCTACCTCGTTTTCCCTCTTTTTCAGTAATCCGTTTAGGATACCCTCGGTTGTTGAGTTTAACACTCAAGGCTCTAGCCTGTTCTTTGAAGTCTGAGATTTGGCTACAGTTTCGCCGGAGTCTTAAGTATTGTCCGTAGGGTAAGTTCTCCCTTAAGGGTCTGGGGTGAAAGCTTGAGAAATGTAGCAGTGAGTTACGAGCAGTGGGCCTAAAATGTGTTTTGCTTTTCAAGTAGCCGCCATCCGCCTCAATGTTAAGGTCCAGGAATGTGTTTTTTTGTGGGTGGAAGCTGTGGGTGAATTTGAGGTTGTGGTCACAGTTGTTGAGTCATAGGCAGAAATTGGTGAGGGACTCGGTATTGCCTTCCCAGATCAGTAGGATATCGTCTAGGTAGCATTTAGAAAATTTGATTTCCGGGAATTTTGGCTCATTGTTTGTGAAGATGAACTGTGTTTCAAAGTCGTGTACGTATAGGCCTGCTATACTGGGAGGGAAAACGCTCCCCATGGAAGTACCGTATTTTTGGAGGTACAGTTTGCCTTCGAATTCAAAGAAGTTGTCCTTTAGGGCGAGTTTTGCACAATCCCAAATGAATTTCGTGGACGTCTGGTATTGCCATTCTGTATTTGCTAGGGCGATCTCTAGGACTCTCAAGGTGTTATCCTGGGGAAGACTCGTGTAGAGGCTTTCTACGTCGAGGCTGACTAGGAGTGATGTGTCTGGGTTGTATGGTTGCCCATCAAGAAGCCTGAGGAGATCTTTGGTGTCCTGTAGGTATGTATTAGTAGATTTAACCATGGGTTGGAGGAAGAAGTCGCAGTAGCAAGATAAGGGTTCCAATAGGGACCCGATGCCTGATACGATGGGTCGTCCAGACGGGGGCATTTTGTTCTTATGGATTTTTGGTACTATGTAGAAGTAGGGAATGTTGCCTTCGGTGGTAGTGAGGAATTTGGCTTCACTGTGTGTAATGAGTCCTGTGATTTCGGCCTCTTCAACGAGGTTGTTGATGCGTGATCTGAGGTTGTCACTGGGATCTTGATTTCGTTTCGTGTAGTTCTTAGTGTCACTGAGGAGTCTCATGCATTCCTTACGGTAGTCTTCTTTGTTCATGAACCGTCCCGCCGCCCTTGTGGACAGGTTTTATGATGATGGACTCATTAGATCGTAGGGACTGTATAGCCGTTCGTTCTCTACTGGTGATGTTCTGGAAGGTGTCGTCCTCACTGAGTTTCTCAATGTCTTTGAACACCACTTGTTTGTATACTGATATCTCTGGGGGGATGGCGGTGGGCGGCGGCATGAAGGTAGATTTTGTTCTGAATTCGGTGTCCCCTTCAGTTTCTGTGGTGGCATCGAATGGGCAAGTTTCAAAGAAGGCTTTTAGTTTTAGTTTTCTGAAAAATGTCGCTAGTTTGCAATGTACCTGAAATGTATCCAGTCTGGCGGTTGTACGAAACCGAGTCCTTTTTCTAGGACTACCTGTTCGTTTTGGGTTAGGTTGTGTGATGATAGATTAGTCACCAGGCTTATCTCGTGCTGGACGCTGGTTGCTGATCCTTGGCTTTGCTCCTTGTTAGGGCTCCCTCGTGTTGGTCTTCTCCCCAATATACCTGGTTACCTCGGCGTCTTCTCTCTCTGCCTCGTGGGCCTCCCCCTAAAAAAGGAAACTGTTGGTTGTGGTTGGGGTAGGTCTGAGGTGGTGGGGGTCCAAAGGGCATGTTCCATCCATATCCATATGGTGGATGCATTGGTGGGTATTGGCCCGGGTAATGCCCGTTGGGTCCTGGTGGTGCCGGGGTCCATGGCTGTTACCATCCCGGGTTTCTCCCTCTTCCTTGTTGTTTCCTCCTGTAGCTATTTGAGCTGGAGTTACTACTTCCAGAGGATTCTTCATCTGAGGATCCGCCTCAAGTGTCACTTCTGTAAGGGGCTTTGTAGTCAGGTTCAGAGTATGGGTATGTTTTTGAGTAAGAGAATTTCTTGAGGTCCTTCTGAAATGTGTTGATCTTACTTTGCGTTAGATTTTCTTTGTATTCGTTAATTTCTTTGTTAGTATCATCAAGCTATTTTTTGAAAGAAGTCAGAGTGGCTTTGAAGTGTGATTCGGTGGCCTGAATTTCAATGACGATGGCATCAGAGAGCCGTTTTGCTGTTTGGATTATTAAAATAATCCAATCCCTGGTGCATCTCCACGCTATTTGCGCCCAACCTTTCCTGAAGGCGGCGTCTTCAAGGAAAATGCTTGGAGCATTTGTCACTATGAGGCCTCTTGGGGTGGTGTTATTCCTTAAATATTCTGTGAGGATTACCCTGTGGAGGATGGTACGTATGCGGTTGCGTTTCTTCTCGTTCAAACTCTCCCAGTCGGGGGGCGTGGCCAGGCGCCGGCGAAGATGGCCGCCTGAATCCCGAGCTCCGTCGGGACCGAAGCTGTCCCCGCAAATATCCGACACTAATCCTGGCCAGGGCGCCTTCCCATCTGCGCCCTGACCCCCCTGTAGCGAGGCGCCCTTGACAGACGCTGAGAGGGAGCTCTCCGACCCAACGCGGCCGAGTCGTGGCCGTCTCCTCTGCCGGGCGGACCTGGGGCTAATTGCCTGGAGCTCACGGGCCGGGAGCCACCACACTCGAGGCCCCGGCTTGGGGCCTAACTTTCCCATCTGGGCCTAATAGTGCCGACGGCCTACTCGGCCTGCTGCTGACCCGGCGCCCGGGACGTGTCTCTGTCGTACATCCGGTGGGCCAGATGGGAGGCCCTAGCTTGCACCCCCGATTCCAGAGGGGGGGGCTCGCAGTACTTTGACAGGGCAGAGGAGAGGAATGAACGTGCCAGCTACAAAGGGCGACATTGGTCCGATCTGGCTGGGGAGCCCCGAGGGGACAAGGCCCCTGCAACGTAGTGCTTGAAGTGGTGGGCCCGAGCCCTGAAGCATAGACACTGGTGGAGGAGAGAGAGCCTAGGAATACCGGAGGCCTGTTATATAACCGTCTACATCGAGGAGCAGCGGTGACGCACTGGGCACATACACGGCTTGTTGGGGATCGCTGGGGGCCAGGCGAGGGCGGCCCTGGTTGTGACTGGCAAGCTGCGGCCCGACGGTGTTGGACGTGCCGCTGAGGGTTAGTGAGCGGGTGGTGAGTGGGGGTCCTCCCTGCCGCAGGAAGGTGCAGGACGCACGAAAAGAGAGGCGTAGGCGCTGGGGCCCTCCTCTGCCCTCCCGCGCTCCTTTGACCCCGGTGGCTTGACTGCGGGGGCGCCGACTGCCCACCATGAGGCCCAAGGGAGGTGTGTCTACCCAGACGAATAATATGCGGTGCCGCTGGGACAAGGACAGTCGGGAGCTACGGCCGGGGACCAGGCGGGCCAAACAGAACCATCCCTAACTTCCATCATGGCCGCTATTCAGACCCTAGGCACCAATCTCGAAACAAAAATGGATAAGATCTCCATTGAGGTAAATCTGCTTCGCACAGACCTGGGTAAGACTACGGATAGATCAAAAGCCAACGCGACAGACATTAAAACGTTGCAGGCCTCGGAAAAGCGGCTCGAAGGTCGGATTAATGAGCTAGTGCACCAACACCGCCAAATGGCCCTTCGGCTCGAGGACCAGGAAGGGAGGGCCCGAAGAAGAAACATCCGCGTGGTTGGTGTGCCGGAGGGAATGGAAGAACAAAGTGTGGACGTGTTTCTTGAGGACTTGATCCTCCACCACTTGAAACCTAAAAGATTGTCCAAGATCTTTACGATTGAACGATCTCACCGCGCACCGGTCCCTAGGCCTAAACCCGGGGCCCCGTCCAGGACAATAATCGCCAACATTTTTAACTATAGGGACCGCGATGCCATCCTCCAGATGGCAAGGCACCAGGGCGACCTGCAGTACGAGGGAGCCACCATTCGTTTCTTCCCTGACTTCACCCTGCAGGTCCAGCACTTGGGAGTGAAAGCGGCGCTACGTGAGCGGGGCATAAAATATATGATGTTCTTCCCAGCCAAACTAAAGATCATCGCAGGAGGCAAATCCCTCTTCTTCACTACACCAGCTGCGGTCCAGGAATGGCTTGACACTGCGGCGCCGGCGGACAAGGCTCAGACTGACCTCGGCGCATGGAGGGGGAATGGGGCCCCATCCCCCGGGTCCGCTGCAGACAAATCAGAAGGGGTCGGACAGAGTCAACGATCATGGCGCTCCAGATCGGCCAGTCCCCGGTGGGACACTATCCGCGATCCGGCTGCACGCTGAGGACTTTTAATTTAGGACCGTGCACTGCTGAACTGTAATGTATACTCTACTTGTGATATTAACAATCCTTGACCCCAAGGTAGCAATGGTAATTACATTTGCTTAATGACTCTGCAACTCTGCTGCTGGGGTGTGGGCGCGACACGATTGAAGGGGCTCACAGTCGGGGGGCAGCGTAGGTACGGGGGCTGGAGTTGGGGCCGGCGCTCATTCTCCCTAACAGAGTTTTTCCGGGAGAGGGTGGTTACCTCACTCCTGGGTTGGGACTGGGCGAAAGGCGCTCTGCTAGTTGGGGTAGTGGGTAGTTCGAAACCTACAGAGCAGAGAGCAGGGTGGGGGGTGTGTGTTTCGGGGGGAGGATATGGGGGAGTTGGAGGGCAGAGGAGTTGGGGGGGAGGAATGAAGGGATGGGGTTGGGAGGTGGGATTGGGGAATGTTTGGTGTTGTCACGTCTAAATGTTGCTGTCATCAGGGTGGGATGTATCAGAATCCTTGGGATATCCATTGTAGTCAATACTATGTGTTACAATGAGGTGGGATAAAAGCCTCAAGGTTATGAGCTGGAACGTCAACGGGCTGGGGGACAAACTCAAAAGAACCATAGTACTGCAATTTATCAAACGCCACATGCCTGATGTGGTTCTCCTTCAGGAGACCCACCTACTGGGTAACTCATGCCATGCACTGAATAGATGGGGGTACTCACTGGTGCTCCATGCCGGATTAACCTCAGGGTCCTGGGAGGTGGGCATAATGACTTGTCGCAACCTCCCACTGGATGTAGACCGCACAGACACTGACCCCCTTGGTCGCTATGCTGCTATAACGGGTAGATGGGAGGGCCTCAGACCCAACCTGGTTACTAGCTACATCCCACCTGGGCTCCAAACTCAATTGTATGTAGATTTGGGGAAACTGCTCCTATCCCTTCCGGAGGGGCAGCTTATAGTGGGAGGAGACTTTAATGCAGTAATCTCGGGGCACCTAGACAGACCCCCCCCCCCCCCCCCCGAGATATACCACAGGGCCACACATGGCTAGTTGACTTCACTGAGACATTTGGCCTCACTGACACCTGGAGGTTCAAATACCCGACGGAGAACCAATACACTTTCTTTTCAGGGCCCCATGGTACCTTCTCTCGCATAGACTATATATTGGCACCGATACATCAGGGAACCACCGCGCAGACAGCCACTCATCTGGCACGCGGCATCTCGGACCACTCCCCATTAATGGTGCATCTCACACTGGGAGATAGGAGGGAGGGGATCGTAGCGCCGATTAACGCGTGGTATCTCCGCGACAAGGATACGAGGAGGAAACTAAATCTGGCGATCACTCGGTACTTTGAGGACAACAACGGCACGGTCGACTCCTCGGTGGTGCTGTGGCAGGCTTTCAAGACAGTGCTTAGAGGGGATGCCCTCTCGGTGATTGTGGGCCACCCCAGGGACGGGGAGGAGCAAATAAGTACCCTGGAGCAGGAGTTCCAGGAGCTAGAAGCTGTGACGCTCACTGAGGGCGCTCCAGACGCACCACATCGGCTGCAACTCAAGAGGGCGGAATATAGGGCACTGGCCACAGACGCTGCTAAGCACGTACACAGAGACAGGGAGGGGAGAATCTACGATCAGGGAGACAAGGCAGAAAAGCTTATATCGTGGCTGGACAAAAAACAGCAGTTACAGGAAGTGGTGGCGGAGCTTAAGACAGAATCGGGGGCTATTATTACAGAGCCCCGTGAGGTGGTCAGGGAATTCGAGCGGCACTTCCGGAAAGTGACCTACCTGAGGAAGACTCCGTTGACCTGCTCACTGACATCCGTCTTCCTACCCTTTCGGAGGCAGAACGGGATTCTCTCGAGGCGCCTCTCACGGTTGAGGAACTGGCTAAAGCTATTCGCGACCTCCATCCGTGGAAAGCAATGGGACCCAATGGGCTGCCTATCGAGCACTATAAGCTCCATCCGGTCGGCCTCAGCCCCTTCTTGAAACGGATGTTCGAGGAGAGCAGGGAAGGGGGCGTATTGCCACGAGATCAGCGCATAGCCACCATAGTGGCCATCCCCAAAGATGGTAAGCCGAGAGACTCATGTGCCTCCTACTGGCCTATATCCCTACTGAACGCTGAACCCAAAATCTTAGCAAAGGTATTGGCCAACAGGCTGAAGCCGGTTCTGCCTAAGCTGGTCCACCTGGACCAGTCGGGCTTTATGCCACATCACAATACAGCGCTCAATCTCCGCCGTCTTCATGGGGTGCTGGGGCGTAGTCACACTCTCGGCGAAGATGCAGTGGTGGTGTTGCTTGACGCCACTATGGCATTCGACACGCTTGAATGGCCATAAATGATAGCTGTCCTCCAGAAACTAGGATTTTGCCCTGAATTCATCAGCTGGGTGCGTCTTCTCTACACAAGGCCCCTGGCACAGGTGACGGTTAACAACAAGGTCTCTGAGGTCTTCACCCTAGAGAGAGGGACACGACAGGGGTGCCCCCTCTCGCCCTTACTGTTGGCACTGTCTCTGGAACCACTTGCGGCCTGGATTAGACAGGACCTCTCCTTGAAAGGGATTAGGTGGGCCAACGGATGGGAGGACAGGATATCGCTATATGCGGATGACATCCTCCTCTACCTCACCAAACCTCGTAAGTCCCTAATTGTGGCCATGGATATCTTCAACAGTTTCGATAGGAACTCTGGCTACAGTATTAACTGGAGCAAGTCAGTGATGTATGTCCTTCATGGCGACCCCCTGGTGATGCCCTGAAACTGCCCCCTTACGGTGGCCACAGACGGGTTTAAATACCTGGGTATCTTTGTTTCCAAAGACGGAGCAACCAGGTATGACAGGAACCTCCTGCCCCCTCTACAGCGGTTCAAGAAGAACTCTATCCGCACGGCCCCCGTGTGCCCGGATTCTGCTGCCGCTGCCTGCTTGGCCCTCTTGCTGCCGCCTCTCCTTAGGGCCCGTGCTCTCCAGGCTTGCCCTCGCTCTCCAGGCTTGCCCAGGCTTGCCCTCGCTCTCCCCCGCTCCGCTTTCCCGCTCTTTCCAACCCCCCCTCTGCTCCCTGCCACTGCTCTCCTGTGGCCCCGCCCCCCCTCCTGTCTCCCCCTCCCCATTCGCCGCCCCGCTCCCGCCTCCCAGCTGCTCCTCCCTCCCACTTTGCCATAAATGGCGAGGACCACGCGTACGCGCAGCGGCCACACGCCGATTGCGCGCCAAAGGCAAGCCCGTCTACGCCCGTCCCCGCCTGGTCCGCGCCCAGTGCCAGAACCCCTGGACCCCGCCAGAGCCAGCCAACCCGACTGAGCTACGACGACGCCACCCTCCACGCACTCAACGCCGGCCGACATCCAGCCTGCTACCAAGCCACCCGGAAACGCACCCACGGAGCCTTCACCTGCCACGCCTGCTACTTCACCTGCACTCGGTCCTGCACCACGCCAGCCAAAACAGCCGCCAACAACAACCACCTCAAGTGCATCCTGCTCAACACCCGCTCCATCCACACGCGCGCCGTCGAACTATGGGACCTCCTGGACCAAACGGCACCCGATGTCGCTTTCTTCACGGAAACCTGTATGAACGCCTCCTCAGCCTCTGACATCGCCATTGCCATCCCGGACGGCTACAAGATCATCCGGAGGGACCGCGTCAACCAGACCGGAGGAGGCATCGCCATCGCCCACAGAAACACTATCCGCATCACGACCAACACCGACGACACCCTCGCCACCGCAGAGCACCTGCACTTCCAGATTCACACCGATCCCAAGACCACCCTCAGGGGAACCCTCATCTACAGACCCCCGGGACCACGCTCACACTTCAGCGAGGCCATCGCAGACTTCATTAGCCCGCTCGCCCTCGCCTCCCCCGACTACATCCTCCTAGAAGACCTCAACTTCCACCTGGAGAATGACCAGGACAACAACACCACCAAAATACTACTAGACAACCTCGCCAACCTCGGATTCAAGCAACTGGTCAACACCCCCACCCATTACGCCGGCCACACGCTCGACCCCGTCTTCTCCTCCAGCAACCACATCTCCTTCAGCCACACCACTGAGCTCCACTGGACCGACCACAGCTGCGTACACTTCAACTTCAGGAAAACAACGACCCACCACCACCCTCAACAAACCCCCCGAAGATGCTGGAGCAAGATCACCACCGAACGACTCACCACCTCCTTGAGCCTGAACCCTCCCACCAACACCACGGACCCCAACGAAGGAGCCCGCAACCTCACACAGTGGATCACCGACTGCGCCGACACCCTTGCTCCACTGAAAAACCCTCCCAGCAACCTCAACAGCAAGAAAGCCGCGTGGTTCACCAACGATCTCAAAGATTTCAAGAAATCATGCCGTGACCTCGAGAAAGCCTGGCGCCACAACAAGTCAACGGATAACATGACAGCCCTCAAGAACGCCACCCGCAAACACCACCAGCTGATCCGCACCACCAAAAGGTCATCCTTCAGAGAACGACTGGACAACAACACCCACAACAGCAAGGAACTCTTCAACCTCGTGAAAGAGTTCTCCAACCCCAACGCCGGCAACAACGACATCACGCCTTCTCAAGACCTCTGCAACTCTCTGGCCACCTTTTTTCACCTTAAGATTGTTGACATTTGTAAATTTGTAAATTTAATCTTTATTGTTTAGTTAATTAAAACCATAACAATTTGATTTACATCATACAACCGTTATTAAAATATTTAAGATTCTCTTTAAAAAGGAGAAAGAAACATTTAGTAAGAACAAGAGTTAACACTAGATTATTTTCCTTCGGATCAAGATAAAAACAGTCAGGCAAAGAGTAGTTCATTAACAGTTCAAGTTCAAGTTCAGTAATTTGTATAGCGCACTACTCACCCAGAGGGTCTCAAGGCGCTTGTGGGAGGTTGGGTGCATTACTTATCGAAAAGCCAGGTTTTGAGCTGCTTTCTGAAGGAGAGGTGGTTCTGCGTAAGACGAAGGTGAGTGGGGAGAGAATTCCAAGTCTTGGCTGCTAAGTAGGAAAAGGATCATCCTCCCATGGTGGATCTATGGACGCGCGGAATTGCAGCGAGGGCTTGATTGGATGAACGTAGTTGGCTGGTGGGTGTGTAGAAGGATAGTCGTGTGTTGAGGCATTCCGGTCCTAGGTCGTAGAGAGCCTTGTGTGCGTGGGTGAGGAGGCGGAATGTGATTCTTTTGTGTACTGGGAGCCAGTGGAGGTCTTTCAGGTGGCCGGAGATGTGAGCATGACGGGGGATGTTCAGTATGAGTCTGGCTGAGGCGTTTTGGATGCGTTGGAGTTTTTTCTGTAGTTTGGCTGTGGTACCGGCGTAAAGGGTATTTCCATAATCCAGTCAACTAGTGACCAGTGCGTGGGTGACTCTCTTTCTTGTTTCGGTGGGGATCCAATGGAATATTTTTTTGAGCATGCGTAGGATGTTGAAGCATGAGGATGAGACGGCGTTGACTTGTCTGGTCATCGATAGGGAGGAGTCTAGGATGAAGCCTAGGTTACGTGCGTGATCTGTAGGTATGGGTGCTGTACCCAGGGCTGGTGGCCACCATGAGTCGTCCCAGGCAGAGGGGGGTGATCCTAAGATGAGGACTTCCGTTTTGTCCGAGTTTAGTTTTAAACGGCTGTTCTTCATCCAATCGGCTACTTCTTTCATTCCTTCATGTAGATTGGTTTTGGCGGTGTTTGGGTCTTTGGTGAGGGAGAGGATCAGCTGGGTGTCGTCTGCGTAGGAGATGATGTTGAGGTTGTGTTGTCGTGCGATGGATGCGAGGGGACTCATGTAAACGTTGAAGAGGGTGGGACTGAGCGATGATCCTTGTGGTACGCCGCAGATGACTTCGGTGGCCTCTGATTTGAATGGGAGGAGGCGGACTCTCTGGGTTCTTCCTGCGAGGAACGAGATGATCCAGTCCAGAGCTTTTCCTTGTATTCCGACGTTGCTGAGGCGTTGTATGAGGGTTTTGTGACAGACTGTGTCGAAGGCTGCGGAGAGGTCAAGTAAGATGAGGGCAGCTGTTTCTCCGTTGTCTAGTAGTGTTCGGATGTCGTCTGTAGCTGCGATGAGGGCGGTTTCGGTGCTGTGTTTGGCTCGGAATCCGGATTGCGAAGGGTCGAGGGATTTGTTGGATTCGAGGAAGGCGGCGAGCTGATTATTGACAGCTTTCTCAATGACTTTGGCCGGGAAAGGGAGGAGTGAGATGGGGCGGTAGTTCTTAAGTTCAGAGGGGTCTGCTGTGGGTTTCTTTAGGAGGGCGCTGAGTTCGGCATGTTTCCAGCTTTCCGGGAAGGTAGCGGAGTTAAAGGAGCAGTTGATGACATCGCGGAGATGGGGTGTGATGATGGAGTCTGCTTTGTTAAAAATGTGGTGGGGACATGGGTCGGTTGGAGAGCCTGAGTGGATGGAGTTCATCAGGCGGATGGTGTCTTCAGTAGTGATTGGGTTCCAGGCACAAAGGTTGTGAGATTGCTGTTTTGGTTCGGAGGTGGGTGGAGTGGTCTGATCTTCGGGTTGGTTATTAAAGCTGTTATGTATGTCGACTATTTTGTTGTGGAAGAAGGAGGATAGAGAGTCGCAGAGGTCTTGGGATGGAGTGATGTCGTTGGTGCCGGCGATGGGGTTGGTAAATTCTTTGACGATGTTGAATAGTTCCTTGCTGTTGTGGGCGTTGTTGTCGAGTCGGTCCTTGAATGCTGATTTCTTGGTGGACCGGATCAATTGGTGGTGTTTGCGGATGGCGTCCTTGAAGGTGGTCAGGTTGTGAGTGGTTGGGTTTTTTCTCCAGGATTTCTCGAGGGTGCGACAGATCTTCTTGGATTTCTTGAGGTCATCGTTGAACCAGGGGGCCTTTTTGCTACCTTGTTTGATCTGGTGGTTTTTCAAGGGTGCTAGTTCGTCCGCGCTGTGGGTGAGCCATTGCATGAGTTTGGTGGCTGCTTGGTTTGGGTCCGATGATATGGTAGGAGGGTTTTGGGTAAGCGATGTGAAGAGTTGGTCGGTGGAAATTTTGTTCCAGTTTCTTCGAGGAAAAGGTTGTGGGGGGTTGTGAGTCGTGGTCTTTTTGTAGATGAAGTGGACGCAACTGTGGTCCGTCCAATGAAGCGCCGTGGTGTGATCGAATGAGATGTGTTTGCTGGAGGTGAAGATCGGGTCGAGCGTGTGTCCGGCTAGGTGGTTGGGGGTGTCAACAAGTTGTTTGAGTCCGAGATTGGCCAGGTTGTCCAGGAGGGTTGTGGTGTTGCTGTCGTTTTTATTTTCCAGGTGGAAGTTGAGGTCTCCTAGTAGGATGTAGTTCTCGGATGTGAGGGCATGTGGGCTGATGAAGTCAGTGATGTGTTCGTTGAATTGCGTGCGGGTTCCTGGTGGTCTGTAGATGAGGGTGCCTCTAAGTGTGGTCCTGGGGTCGGTGTGGATCTGGAAGTGAAGGTGTTCGGCGGTCGTGAGGTTGTCGTCGGAGCGGGTCGTGATGCGGATGGTGTTCTTATGGACGATGGCGATGCCTCCTCCTGTTTGGATGGTGCGGTCTTTTCGGATGATCTTATAATTGTTCGGGATGGCTATGGCGATGTCGGGTGCTGAAGAGGCGTTCATCCATGTTTCAGTAAGAAGGCGACGTCCGGCGATGTGGTGTCGAGTAGATCCCAAAGTTCAGTGGCGTGTCTGTGGACTGAGCGGGTGTTCAGCAGGATGCATTTCAGGTGGTTAGAGTCGAAGTTGTGTTTGGAGGAAGTGGGTTTGGTGTGGGTACAGATGCAGGAGAACTTGCAGGAGTGGCAGGCGAATGGTCCATTGGTGTGTCCTGGGGTAGCTGCGCAGCATTGTGGTGTGCGTCCGGGGTTAAGGGCAAAGAGGGTATCGGCGGCGTACGTTATGCGGGTGGGGGGGATGTGCGAGGGCCAGGGGGTCTGGCGCTGGGCGCGGTCCAGGCGCGGACGGGCGTAGACGGGCTTACCTTTGGCGCACCTTCGGCGCTACCGCTGCGCGTGAACGCTGCGCGCAAGTGCATCTGACATATGCGGATAGTGGGTGGGGCGAGGGCGGAGCAGCTGGGAGGCGGGGGATGGCGGGGTGGGGAGCCGGGCAGGGAGGCACAATAGTAAACAACAAAATGGATGGCTGCGAGCCGAAATCGAAAGAGGAATGGGGCACAATCACTGAAAACGCGAGCTAATTGGCAATGGCACCGGCACAATCAAGCACAAGACAAATGATAAAGGCAAGGCAGCACAGCACAGTATAATCATACACAAAGCGCACTTTCGCACAATAGCGCTATTTTACTAATCTATTGTGCAGTCAGGCACTACTGGTAGCGTGAGCAATGCAAATTAATTCCAAGCAATTTAAAGCAGTTTAGCAGTCTTAAATGTCGTCTGGCGCTACGATACCACTCGGGAGCTGGGAGCTGGGAGCAGTGTGAGGAGTGACCGCTTCTGAACGGAGCAGGACGGTCACAGCGCTATCCCGGGAATGGAGCCTGCAGTATCAGTGGGAGGGCGGAGCAGCTGGGAGGCGGGGGATGGCGGGGTGGGGAGCCGGGCAGTGAGGCACAATATTAAACAACAAAATGGATGGCTGCGAGCCGCAATCGAAAGAGGAATGGGGCACAATCACTGAAAACGCGAGCTAATTGGCAATGGCACCGGCACAATCAAGCACAAGACAAATGATAAAGGCAAGGCAGCACAGCACAGTATAATCATACACAAAGCGCACTTTCGCACAATAGCGCTATTTTACTAATCTATTGTGCAGTCAGGCACTACTGGTAGCGTGAGCAATGCAAATGAATTCCAAGCAATTTAAAGCAGTTTAGCAGTCTTAAATGTCGTCTGGCGCTACGATACCACTCGGGAGCTGGGAGCTGGGAGCAGTGTGAGGAGTGACCGCTTCTGAACGGAGCAGGACGGTCACAGCGCTATCCCGGGAACGGAGCCTGCAGTATCAGTGGGAGGGCGGAGCAGCTGGGAGGCGGGGGATGGCGGGGTGGGGAGCCGGGCAGGGAGGCACAATAGTAAACAACAAAATGGATGGCTGCGAGCCGAAATCGAAAGAGGAATGGGGCACAATCACTGAAAACGCGAGCTAATTGGCAATGGCACCGACACAATCAAGCACAAGACAAATGATAAAGGCAAGGCAGCACAGCACAGTATAATCATACACAAAGCGCACTTTTGCACAATAGCGCTATTTTACTAATCTATTGTGCAGTCAGGCACTACTGGTAGCGTGAGCAATGCAAATTAATTCCAAGCAATTTAAAGCAGTTTAGCAGTCTTAAATGTCGTCTGGCGCTACGATACCACTCGGGAGCTGGGAGCAGTGTGAGGAGTGACCGCTTCTGAACGGAGCAGGACGGTCACCGTTAAAATCTTCCTATCATTTTAGACGTTTCTCGAATGCCTGCAAGAACTTAACCAGCTTACAATGTATTTGAGGGGCAGTCGCATTCAAGCCTCCAATAATGGCAGATCTACATGTTCGTAGCCTCTCAATCCGGAAGATATGCTTTAAAAAATATGTCAGTTCCTTGGTCAACATCTTGCAATGACAAATTATATGTATTAGATCTTCTTTGGGGCTACCACATAGTCGGCATGTGACTGCAGCGTGCTGTTTCCAAGCTGGTTCCTCAGCCAGGGTTGGAAATTTACCAAATCTCAATCCCATCAGCTTTTTCTTAATAAAAATGGAATAAGTTGTTTCCAAATAGAATGCTGGCGTTAGTGATTTATAACCATTGATCACAGCCCAAGAATGAGAACGATGGGAAAAAGTTTCTTTGTCTGTGACCAATGAATGAAGTTTGGCCACTTTATTTAGTGCCTGTTTTAATACTGGAAATGGCAGACTTATATCCCAAAGATTTGTTGACCTCCAAAGCATATGTAAGGAATTGATTTGCTTTTGATTTTTTGTGTGAGTTAAACTCTTGCCATAGGTAGGTATTAAGATTATTGTTGGTTGCTTTTTGCTTAATCTGGCACCACACCTTAATGTATGAATATAGTCTGCCCAGCCTTTCATTTTTTAAGCCAAATTCAAGTCGCATTTGCGCTGGTGTGGACATGATGGGTAGTCGAAGAACTTTTTTTTATATTTTAGTTATTAAACTGTTTAGTAGGTCCGCGTCCTTTCCATGCATTGCCACACTTGCATATGTCAGGGTGGGAAGAACCTTGTTCGCCATCACGATTAAAAGAGGTTTTAATGATGGACCTTCCAATTTCTTCGCCAGAGTACTTAGACCAAATATTAATGCTCCTGCTCTTTGCGTCAGATATTTCTTCTGGTCTATTAAATCAAGCTTGTCATCTATAAAAAAAAACCAGATATTTATAGTTTGAGACTTTCTCTAACGGTTTTCCATCTAACCAAATATCATGTTTTGAAACATGGCGATTGGTTATCAACATTGTTTTAGTTTTTGTAACGTTTAAGGCCAACTTGTTTGCCGACATACACGACAGCTTTGGCTCTCAGAAGTCATACCCCACCACCGAACCTACACCCTCCACCACCACCCTGTGCGCCGATCCCTGCCCACACCACATCTTCAACAAAGCCGACTCCATCATCGCACCCAAACTTCGGGACATCATCAACAACTCCTTCATATCCGCCACCTTCCCGGAGAGCTGGAAGCACGCAGAGATCAGCGCCCTCCTGAAGAAACCCACCGCAGACCCCTCAGATCTCAAGAACTTCCGCCCCATCTCGCTCCTCCCATTCCCTGCAAAAGTCATCGAGAAAACCGTCAACAAGCAGCTGAAGAGGAACGGCTCCCTCGACCCATCGCAGTCCGGATTCCGAGCGAACCACAGCACCGAGACCGCCCTCATTGCGGCCACCGACGACATCCGGACCCTGCTGGACAACGGAGAAACCGCCGCCCTCATCCTGCTTGACCTTTCGGCAGCGTTGGACACGGTCTGCCACCGCACCCTGACAACCCGCCTCCGCCACTCCGGGATCCAAGGAAAGGCCCTGGAATGGATCACCTCCTTCCTCTCCGACAGAACCCAAAGAGTCCGTCTCCCGCCCTTCCTCGCAGAAGCCACCAAGATCATCTGCGGCGTACCTCAAGGCTTCTCGCTCAGCCCCACCCTCTTCAACGTCTACATGAGCCCCCTCGCAGCCATCGCACGCAAGCACAACCTCAACATCATCTCCTACGCCGACGATACCCAACTGATCCTCTCCCTCACCAACGACCCCACCTCCGCCAGAGCCAGCTTCCAGGACGGAATGAAAGACATCGCAGACTGGATGAAGCTCAGCCACCTGAAACTGAACTCAGACAAGACGGAAGTCCTCATCCTCGGCCCATCCATCTCTGCCTGGGACGACTCCTGGTGGCCCTCTGCTCTAGACCCCCCACCCAAGCCCACGGACCACGCACGCAACCTGGGCTTCATCCTTGACTCCTCCCTCACGATGGCCAGGCAAGTTAACGCTGTTACCTCCTCCTGCTTCAACACACTCCGCATGCTCCGTAAGATCTTCCGCTGGATCCCCACTGGAACCAGGAAAACGGTCAACCAGGCCCTCGTCACCAGCTGTCTGGACTACGGGAACGCCCTCTACGCTGGGACCACCGTCAAACTATAGAAAAGACTCCAGCGCATCCAGAACGCCTAAGCACGACTCGTCTTGGACATCCCCCGACACAGCCACATCTCCGCCCACCTGAGGGACCTGCACTGGCTCCCCGTCAGCAAGAGGATCACGTTCAGACTTCTCACCCATGCACACAAGGCTCTCCACGACTTGGGCCCCGAATACCTCAACAACCGCCTCACGTTCTACACGCCAACCCGCCAGCTCCGCTTCGCCAGCCTCGCCCTCGCCACCGGATCCGCAGAACCACCACCGGAGGAAGATCCTTCACCTACCTGGTGGCCAAGACGTGGAACACCCTCTCCACCCACCTACGACTCACCGAGGACCATCTCTCCTTTAGGAAGCAACTCAAGACCTGGCTTTTCGAGCAGTAGCAGCCCCCCCCCCCAGCGACTTGAGACCCTAGCGGGTGAGTAGCGCGCTTTACAAATACTCTTGATTGATTGATTGATTGGCATTGCCGAGATTTTTATACGCCCTGCAAAACCATCCGGATTTGGTCCCGCAATCTTACTTTAAGGCTATCGACACCGCGCTGAGGAAACTTCTCTGGTCCGGCGCGCCCCGCATCTCCCTGCACAAACTCACACTGGGCTGGTTCGACGGAGGCATAGCGCTCCCGGACATACGTAAATACTACTGGGCCGCGCATTTATCGGCTATCAATCAGGCTACATATTGTGATGGCAATGACCCAGGGTATGGAATGGACAAGTGGCTCCTGCCGGGCGGGAACTTTGAAGCAGCCTTATACTCCAAACTGGGAAGGTACCGGCTAACTGGCCCAACCAAACACTCAGTCCAAATCTGGCACGCAGTGCAACGTAACCTGGGGTGGGCCGATACCCTAACTTTGGCTACCCCGCTCTGGGTTTCACAGCGACTGGGCACCCTGAGCCGAACTAAAGGTTTCCATAAATGGGACCTAATCGGGATCTCCCACATCAGAGATCTGTGGGGGCCCGAGGGGGTAGTGTCATTTGCCTCCCTCCAACACATGTACGAGCTTGCACAGACCGAACATTTGAGATATCTGCAAGTCAGGCACTCCCTACGATCCAACATCCCACCAGGAACCATGCCCCCGGACACGTCCCCCATCGAAGATAGACTGCTTGATGGCCACCTGCCCGAGCACGCCATTTCACTTACATACAAAAAGATTATCAATAACTCCCCTGACACACTGCAACCCCTTAAAGAAAAGTGGGAGGCGGAAGGGTTAGAAATAGATGAGGAGGAGTGGAGGATGGCTCTAGCATCCCCTAGAGAGGTGGCCATTTCGGCCAGACTTAGGCTCATCCAGCTTAAAATTCTCCACCGAGTGTACATCTCGGAGACTAGACTGCAACTGATGGGTCGCAGTGAGTACGGCCTTTGTAGGAGGGGATGTGGAAGGAGGGGGACGTTCTTCCATATACTTTGGGATTGTCCGGTGCTCCAGCCCTATTGGCACAGACTTCACAGGTGCATGCAGGAAGTGTGGGAGGCGGAACTACGAGTGGAGGCGAATAGATCCTGAACCTTTGGGAGCCCACAGATCTATCGCCGCGTGGGAGGATCTGGGCCACACTGGGTTTTGCAATCGCAAAGAGAAATATAGCTAGGCTATAGGGGGGCAAGGGACCCGCCGAAGCTAGGAGCGTGGAAAAAGGACATGGACTGGTGCATGCTCCAGGAGAAGACAGTCTATGTAGCCAGGGGATGTCCCCGTAAATGGTCTGGAATATGGTCCGCGTGGAATGAGTACAGGGGCCATATATGTGAGCCCCCCCACAGTGCCCCAATTGACGAGCCGCTCGCATTATAACATGTTTTAATACTGCACTGCGACTACAATTGTCAAATGTAATTTGCTGAGACACCCAGAAACCTGATGATACAACGATATGCTTTGAAATGCCTCAATGTGACAACCACCGCTGTTTGGGCAATGGTTGTTGCCATGTTAAAGTCTGCCATTGCGACTATAGATTAGAATCCTCTTGTTCATTCTGTTCACCGCAATGCCAGTGTCATGCATAGCAGCTGGGGAGTTCACCAGAAATACCCTTGGTACCTCTGTAAGAGGGCCATTGTCCCCGGTGTAACTGCCTTGCCATAAGCGCTAGCCCCCACCCCCCCTTTTTTCCCTGGCGGTACACACCACTGTAAGATGGCCGCTGCCCTCGCACCTACTCTGGCGCCTAACGCGCATGCTCGCACATGCGCGAGTCACCGCCACAGACCCGGAAATGACTGGGCATTTTGCATACTCTACTTAACCGGCAGCCCCCCGGCACCTTTCCACCTGCCGGGTTTCCCACAGAGGACACAGCTAAACCAAGTAAGGCCTCGGAGCTCTTCAGATGCTGCTTTCGGCACGCATCATAACCGCCCGATAACAGCTGACGGCAGCGCTCCTTTTTCCATTCTCTTTCCATTTTCAGATCGGCCACACGCAGTGCTTCCTTCCTGAGCCCCGTATACTGCCATACATCGTTTTAGCATTGTAAATATTGGTGCACTTTTTTAATGTTTTCAAACCTCATTCACCTTTCTTTATCCATTTTTTTAACAGTTTGGTAGCATCACTAGATACCGCACAGATTTAGCGGTAGTTACTCGTGCATGCCATCATGAATTGGCACCGCATAGATTTAGCGGGAGTTCCATCTACTCTGCATGCCACCACAAATTTGCACGCAGCGCGCCACGGACCGCTGGGTTTCCTCCCCAACGGACCATTAGCACGCCACTGTGCTACATATACTAATGTGCACTCACAAGCGCATTACGGGCTCATTGATGCGCAGCGCCACATTGTACTGCTGTCGTAGTTCTGGCCATGGCATGCCGCACAGTATTACTTGCATGCCGCTCTGCTTGAGCCTTACCTTAGTCACCTGAATGGCCAATAGGAAGACTACTGCATGACACCGCTGAATACTCAAAGATTGCATTTTATGTTGCTAAATCATACGTGTTGTGTATTGTCCTTTCCTCCCCAACAGGAAATGTTTCGCTACTCTAAAGTGTCCGTAAGTACGCCGACACTTGATTTTCATTTTACCACACACCTTAGCGAGTGTGTAGGAAAAACACTGTTTCACATGGCCCCTCTTTTTGCCACTCACTGTTCACGTACTGGTCCTGAAGAAAGTCCCGTAAAACAACTAGATGGGACTGAAACATGTAGACCGCCACACTTAAGCCAACTCACAGGAATAGTGTTCCTTTAGAAGTTGCATCACACATAGTTTTAACCAATACCCTGGGCCGCCAATAATAAAACGTTAGGCAAGGATTCCCAGAAGTATTTTTTATCATTTCACCCTCACTCACATCACATTGTTGCACCACACCCGCTCTGCTGTAGTCAGGCATCGAAGCACAACCAAGTGGCATTCGGTCGCCTGGTTGGGACCCCAATGATGAAGCATGACACCAACCAGGTTGGTGTGTGAGGGGTCTTTTTAACAACACCCAATGGGTCCAGTTTCTAGGCCACCATTACGAGTGACTAAGAGAATCGCATACACATAGTGGGCTAGTCCACATTGTTTCTACATATTAGCCCATTGGGATGCCAACCCTCCCAGGGATGGTTGCCTGCTGGGGTCAACAGACCACCATGTCTGGGACTGCTTTTTTAATAAAACAGTTTTTTTTAAAACACAGCCCGTTTGCCTTAACAGGCATGCAGTTTAATTTATATAAGGGCAGGTGGTCTCTGGGACCACTGCCTGCTCTTAAAAAGTATTTCCCCACATACTCACATAGGGGAAAGGGTCCCCTGGGTACCCCTTTCCCTTTGCGAGTAGTTTACCACCTACTTAAAGTAGGTGGTAAACTGTGAGAGTTTTGCGGCCATAAAACATTAGTACATAGAATGTTGACTCGCAATTAGGAAGGGATGCCCCTTACAAATTGTGAGAGTCGCAAATGCATTTTTGCGAGTCAGTGACTCGCAAAATAGCATTTGTACTTGCTGTTACCCTTTTTTGCGGCCGCAAACGGGAGGATCTCCTGTTTGCGGCCACAAAAAAGAGTCGTACCACTGGCCCTTAGTATCTATGGTAACATATCAAACAGCATGCTGCTTCTACAATTCCGCTTCACTATTACATTTTGCCTTTTTTTGGGAATTTGAGTACAATCTGCTCTTTCGCTACCGTCTTTCATGTTCTGCTCAGATGTAAACAAACCTGAGGTTAAGTGCCAGTGTTTTGGATGAGGAAAGTGAGTGTTCTAAAAATCTGTAAATATGACTATGTTTATGGTTGATTGTTCTTAGCGAGATTGGTAGACACATACACAGGGTGATCAGGCCAGAGTAGTCACAGCCTGCTGTTTACCTTCTCTTCCTCGTCATAGATCAATGTGAGACATCTCGAATTGTTAGCTAAATCGATGATGAAGTGTCAATTGTGCTGATTATTTGAAAGTTTAATTCTGATCCATGCAGGTACTTGCTGACATTTCTGTTTTTCTTCTTTCACAGGAAATTACCAGAAACCCTCAGTTTATCATAGGCGGAGCGACGCGGACAGACATCCGCCAGGGGAGTCTGTGTGAGTATCTGGTTAGAAGTAAAATGGGACGAAGGTGGAGAGCATGAAACAGATTTCCGTCGAGAGAAATACTATAATGTGTAATAGAAGGACAGCAACAGCTGTTGACAAACCCTGAGACTGGTCATAGAAGAGCATTAGATGACCAGCATATGCCATGGAGGGCGGTGGTTCTTTCAGCTTAGGAAGCAGAGGTGGATGAACTATTAACAGTACATGTCTGAGTATCTTATGTCAAAAACCATGTCAGGTGATTACAGAGTCATATTGGAACTTCAAAGCAGCTCTGGAAATTTAGTTGCACCAGCTTTTGGGGAGTGGGGGAGGGGCGCAAGTGTGAGCACTGCTGCTTCTATTACTGGAGGCCGTTATTGCTGCTATGCTGCAAAACCGACCCCGACTAGCAAAATTGTCCGCCAATGCTGCAAAACAGGTCCCCACCCTTCGAGCCTCTCTGGGAAGCACCCGATGCCCGGTATGGTCAATCCTGCCCTGGTTGATGAGTGCCTGCTTGTGGTCACTCACCTCATCTTGTTCTATCTTATGTTAGCCACAACCCTAAAACATAGCCTCTCTACTATTCTTTTGATTGGCTGACCTATACCCATCCACTGCTCATTTTAGGGAACTACTTTTTTCTCTTTGCTTATGCACTCCATGAGTTCATATGTTTTACAGCTCTCTCCCTTGTATGCTTCTCTGCCATCAAACAACCACCCCTGCGCTCCGTGTTGTCTTCATGCTCATGTGCATCCCTCACACCCTCATGTACTCCCTTTCACCACCCACACCACCCCCATTGCCCCCCACACGCACATCTTTTTGTTTTCTAATATTTGTATTTGCTTACTAATTGATTAATTTATTTAAATGACTGGGCAGTAAATTGCTGCTGGCTTCCTCTCATAAAAAGAGCTTTTGTGCTACGTCTGCTCCTTTTTAAAAATGTACTGATCCATCTCGGAATGATAAATATAAAATTTTAAAAATGCTGCCGGCACTTTTAATGACACATGCATGTGCTCATGTAATCACACGTGGCACCTACAAAATAACATAGCGGCGTCATCAAGCCCTTTTTATTTGTCATGTTGCACAACTTCTTCATGATGCTGTACAGCAAAGCAAATGCTTGTTGAGCCTTCCTGCTCTTTAAATGTCTGTTCTTACTTGTTTCTAATTTATTCTGTTTATTATTAACAGCATTCATTTCACCTTTCAAAGATGGCTGCCCTATTTCTCCTTCTTACTGATTTCTCACTTGCTGCCTTCATTGTGACTGCGTTCAACATGAAGGGATCTGTTTTCCCATCTACATTTTTATAGCTACCGTAACTCTTCTTCACCGGTAGTTTTAACAACCTGAACAGTACTTTATTTCCAAGACTGTCAAATAAGTGATGAAAAACATTAAGCATCCGTGTTTGTTCCCCTCTGAAATATAACACAAAAAAATAGAATATTGTCAACTCATCAAAAAACTGTTAATGATGTATACAGAATTAGTTTTTACATCAAATAGAGAACTACTATGAATACAAAATACAGCCAATTTTACACAAACTGCCATTCAAATACCTGCTCCTGGGCCTGGAAGCCCACAACACAAACAATGTATTTTTACTTTGCCCCTAGATGGGTGGCAAATTTCTTTAAGCATTTTTCTTGGTTTTCTTGTTGCTGCAGAAGCATTATTAGCACATTCCCTGACGTCGTCTAGAGTAGCCATGTGCAGCACAAAACTCAGGACGTCATCTTGGAACATTTTGTTGGTTGCACCAGAGATATCATGCTGGTTGCCTCAGGTGTTTGATGTCAATAGCATTCTGTAGTAGGTTTCCCTGTGAGTGTAAATCTCACGTTTTATGTTCATATTGTCCTTGATTATGATATCAGTTTGAAACTGTGTTTGTAGGAAAGTGGAGTATTATGCATTGAGGTTGGTCAGGCTTAATCATGCAACACTCTCACAATACCCCAAACTGGGTCCTTTGGATTCACACTAATAAATCCCAAGCTCAGTCCTGGTAGAGTGGCACAGAGCAGACGGGTTTTACTAGAGGAACATGAGTTCAGCATTTCAGAGCACCAACATGGGCAGGAACTAAATGACATGACTCAGAAAAAATGCAACACCAATTTATAAAAATAGAGCTGATTTGCAAACACATTTAGGCAACCAGGTGAACACAATCATATAAATAAATCCATTTTGTAAACTTTATTTCGATTTAAAAAAAATCACAAAAGTCATCGCATTACAAATACAGGGATTGAATTCAACGGAAATCATTGCACTATCTGAACACACATGATTGAGATTATACGATACATCTTATTAAAACAATAAATTATTTAATACAACTCTAAAATGCGCCCAAAAATGGTAGAGTTTCTACTCTAAACTGGTGGAATAGTTTCCGATCGCGAGCCAAAGTAATAAGATCCCAGTACTGCTCATAATTAAGTTCTGATTTTATTTGTAGCAAGGCGCTTGACAGAGTGAGACTACTGGAAGTCATAAACTGTCGAGAATAGATCAAATGCCAATATGCTGCCTTTAACTCTGATTTGCTGGGAAAGCGACTTCCCTTGGGGGATGTCCACAACTGATTCAATCCCAACTCACAGAGAATGTATTTGACGCCCCTCAACCACACAATTTTGTTGTTCACATCCAATTCCCGAATTTCAAGCACAGCCAGTGCGTAGTTAACTAATTCGGGAGTCACCCAGACGCCTCCATTATAGTACTAATCTATAATGAGCTACATCCCTAATGGAGTGGCACCCCAAGTCCATACAAAGGGGAATAAGGGGAGTTGATTGCGGCAAACCAACTAAAGAACGTAGAAATGTATTTTGTGCCACAACCAGCGGATCCAAGTTCGCATGCGCCCACAGCTCTGAGCCATACAAAATTGAGGCACTCATTTTAGAGTTATAGATCTGCAATACAGGAGCTATGGGTTTGGTGTAAGAGCGACTATGCTCCCTTAACAGCGCACCCGAGAGTTGGGCATGTCTAACCGTAAGACAGTCTATTTGCGGCTTCCAGTTCATCTTTTTGTCAAGGGTTACCCCTAGATATGAAAAAATCTCTGTCTGCTCTAAAGCACCTTCCTGCATCCTAACTTCACCAATGTGTTTATGGGAGTTCTGGAGGACCATAAACTTAGTTTTATCAACATTAACAACCAGGTCATGTTCCGCACTGAACTCTTCAAATCTTGACAGGGCACGTTGAAGTCCCTGTCTCGTTTTGGAAATGATGAAAGTGTCATCGGCGAACATTAGGAGTGGGATCCTTTTTCCGGCTAGGCTTGGAGCGCCGATGGGGCAGTTTTCAAAATATTTCATTACCCCATTATATATAGATAGAAAATAGGGTGGGTGCGAGAACGCACCCCTGCCTAACCCTCTTCTCAACCAAGAACTTTTCAGTGGTGTGGCCTGCCTTGTCCCACCTTACCTGGGCGAAGTTGTCCGTGTACAATTTGACAACAAAAGCAAAGATTTCCACAGGCATACCCAGCTTTAAAAGGCTATGCTACAGCTTAGAACATGGGACCAGGTCTAATGCAGACCTGAGGTCCACTAAAGCTGCATAGATGGAGCCTCTCTCCAGAGTGACAGTGTGCCAATAGATGAGGAAAGGACTACAAAAGGACTACATTCAAAGAACGACTTGACAACAACACCCACGACAGCAACTCTTCTGCATCGTTAAAGAGCTCTCCAACCACAGTGCCTGCAAAAACGACATCACATCCTCGAAAGACCTCTGCGACTCACTTGCCTCGTTCTTTCACCGCAAGATTGCCGACATACACAACAGCTTTGGCGCACAGACCACGCACCCAACCCCCGAACCAGCGCCCCCCACCACCACCCTCTGCACCTGGACCCCGGTCAACACCAACGACACCAACCGCAAGATGAATACCATCCACTCCGGCTCACCAACCGACCCCTGTCCACACCAGATCTTCAACAAATCCAACTCGATCATCGCACCCCAACTCCGGGACATCATTAACAGCTCATCGCATCCGCCACCTTCCCAGAGAGCTGGAAACATGCCAAGCTCAGCGCCCTCCTGAAGAAACCCACAGCGGAACCCAAGGACCTCAAGAACTTTCGCCCCATCTCGCTCCTCCCTTTTCCTGCCAATGTCATCGAAAAGACAGTTAACAAACAACTCTCCGCCTTCCTCGAGACAAACGGATCCCTCGACCCGTCACAGTCTGGTTTCCGAGCAAACCACAGCACCGAGACCGCCCTCATCGCAGCCACCGACGACATCAGGTCCCTGCTCGACAATGGGGAAACAGCTGCCCTTATCCTCCTGGACCTCTCAGCAGCCTCCGACACTGTATGCCACCGCACCCTGATACAGCGCCTCAGCAACACCGGAATCCAAGGAATGGCCTTGGAGTGGATCATCTCGTTCCTCACCGGAAGAACCCAGATAGTCCGCCTCCCCCATTCCGATCCGCGGCCACCGAAGTCATCTGCGGCGTCCCGCAAGGTTCCTCGCTCAGCCCCACCCTCTTCAACGTCTACATGAGCCCCCTCGCTGCCATCGCACGCCAACACAACCTAAACATAATTTCCAGCTGATCCTCTCCCTCACCAACGACCCCACCACCGCCAGAGCCAGCCTCCAGGAAGGAATGAAAGACGTTGTGGAATGGATGAAGCACAGCCGTATGAAACTGAACTCAGACAAGACGGAAGTACTCATCCTGGGACCATCCCCCTCTGCCTGGGACGACTCCTGGTGGCCCCCTGCCCTGGGCACCGCCCCCAAACCAACGGACCATGCAAGCATCCTGGGCTCCATCCTGGACTCCTCCCTCACGATGACCAAGCAAGTCAACGCCGTCTCGTCATCCTGTTTCAACATCCTGCGCATGCTCCGGAAGATCTTCCGGTGGATCCCCACCGAAACCAGGAAGACGGTCACCCAGGCCCTCGTCACCAGCCGACTGGACTACGGGAACACCCTCTACGCTGGTACCACAGCCAAGCTCCAGAAAAAACTCCAACGGATACAGAACGCTTCTGCACGACTCATCCTGGACATCCCCCGTCACGGACACATCTCTGCCCATCTGAGAGACCTGCACTGGCTCCCCGTCAGTAAGAGGATCACGTTCAGACTCCTCACCCACACACACAAGGCTCTCCACGACATGGGGCCCAATTACCTCAACAGCTGCCTCACATTCTACACACCCACCCGCCAGCTCCGTTCCGCCAGCCTCGCCCTCGCCACCGTCCCACGAATTCGCAGAACCACCACCGGAGAAAGATCCTTCTCCTACCTGGCGGCCAAGACGTCGAACTCCCTCCCCCCCACCTACGGCGGACCCAGGACCATCTCTCCTTCAGGAAACAACTTAAGACCTGGCTGTTCGAGCAGTAGCAACTCCCCCCCTCCCCCCCAGTGCCTTGAGACCCTAGCGGGTGAGTAGCGCGCTATACAAATTCGCTGATTGATTGAAATTCGCTGATTGATTGAGGATAAACCTTAACACCTGATCCACTGTGCTGATGCTATGAGACTCCATGGATGTGATTTGTGAGCTATACAAATGTCCCTGACTTGACTTGACTGATACATCTTCGAAAACCTGCTTGGAGGTCGGAAAGTATGTGAGAATCGTCCATCCATACCTGTATTCTACCTAGAATCTTTCTAGCCACGACCTCTGGATGCAATCGATCAGGTTATAGGCCTATAATTTCCCGGCAGGGAGCGATCCCCCTTATTAAAGATGGGAAGGATAACTGCACCTGCCCAGGAACTAGGAATCGCTGCTCCTTCATCTATGGCATTCATTAAGAGTTGGATGTACGTTACCCAAGATGCCGAGTCTTGTAATAACAGGTCTACGGGGATGCAGTCAAGACCAGGGGCCCTACCCTTTGGAACCTGAAGGAGGGCAGATTCTACTTCGATGGTGGTAATGCTGAGGGAGGTAACGGGCAATGGCACAACAAAGATATCCTGAACTCCTGAGCCACTAGCAAATTGGCCTTTGAAGTGGCAGATCCACGGGTCTGGTTCCACATGGTTAATGGGAACTTTACTAGGATCCCCACTCCCCATTTCACCAAGTGCTAAAATCTCCTCATATCCCTCCCTGAGCATGCATCGAAAAGTTCCTCCCAATGTGCCTCGTCCCAGTCACGTTTTGCCTTAAATTTTACTGCCTTGTAAGCCTGCCTCTTCTCTTTTATAGAGGCCTGTTCCTTGTTCCTAAAAGCAGCAGCCAGAGATTTATAGGCTGAACGACAATTAGAGTTGTACCAAGGTGCAGCATTAGTATCGGATGAAGCTGGGCCTTTCTTATTTTTTACAATAAAAAAACTTTTCAGTTGGTTAACAAGATGCTCATGTGTCTGGGTTACACTAACCCTAAGTACCCCCAATTCGGCCTCTCTCTGGAGGGTAGCAATAGCATTTGTGACTAGATTACTCATAGCTTGCAACTTATTTGTATCAAGTGCAACCTTGCACCATTTGAGACGTCTAGTGTCATTAGTTAAATGGCCTTCTACTGGTGTGATTCTATCTAGGACCCTAATTCGATATTCCCGATTTATGCCCCTATGTGGTTATAACAAATAATATCCTTATACAGGCATAAGAATCATATCCATATTTAGTAATAGCCAATGCAGTCCAAATACGGCAAGGCTACTCCCATAGACTCCTAGAAAGTACAACGCTTTCTTTAAACAAACCACGCCTCCAGCAGCCCGGGAATTCCCCCTGCTTTTGTTTTGATTTGCACAAGAACTCCTGGAGTCCAGAAAGAACTGTTAGTTCTTAGTGACGTCTTATGTCCAACCTTACGCCAAACCCGGCACCTTCCAGGTATAAATATACCAATGTTGCCTTAAGCAAACACATGGTGGTTTGGAGCAGATCGGCTATCTACTTGCCCGATGCCCAGCTGATGCGAGTGCTGAAGGAAGCCGACCCTCCCATTTGATGCACTGAGAGAGACGCTGTCTTTTCTCCTGCCGAGAGATCCAGCTCCAGTGTTTCCAGTCACCCTTGCGGGTTGCTGGCAGATCGAGTCCTGAGAGAGAGATAAAAGACCTCCTTCATTCTAGAACCAAGGTACGGAGCTGATTAAACACTTGAGGGAATTCTTGATTCAGATTCTTGGCAAAAACCAACTTAACTTAAACTGCAACTTACTTACTCCTTCCCTCGTATTAGGCTTAGGTCAGGTACACCGGGGCAGGCGTATCTTAGAAGCACCAGTTGAGTACGTTAGTCAATGTTTTTATGTATGTACATATTTTATCCGTTTTAAAGTATCATATGGCTCAGAAACCATATTAATGCTTTTACAGTATTATTTTATAATACTACTTTTACTGTACGTACTTTACTTTATGATAAGTATTGCAATTGTGGCAATTCATTTCTCTTGCATGAGAAAGAAGACTGCTCAATAGATAACACCTTTTATAGAAAACGCCCGTCTCTCGATTTCTCTGCACTCTGGTGAAATTAAGCATGCACGATTGACTGAGTGAAATAGCTGTCTATTGTTTCACATGACTCTAGAGATACACTCTTTATTCTGAGGGAGCAAAGTTGTCATGTTTATGCGTTTGTCAGAAACTAATCCCTTCTTGTCTAATCAGGAAGGTTAACTCTTTCCTGAACATTCGAGAGAGTTTCTAGTGATCTCTGAGCTAGCTGGCAAACCTAATTAAGTCTAACATAGTCAGTAGAGACCTAGATGACCTCAGTCCTACGTCTAAACTGCTGTTTATGTTATTCCAATGCGCAGAGCCTATTGGGAATATAGAAACTACACTACATGGCGCCAAACGTTTGGTAAGGCGATACTCTAACGCAAGACACTAGAGTAACTCAGTTGTGCTTTTCACACAGACCCCTTTTTCCCGTAAAAACTCCAAAAGACGTCTGGAGTGGGTAAAAGGTTAATATCCGCCGGAACTTAGTAGGAAGAGATTCCTATGTATTAGTTTTTGGTTTAGTCAACGTTGAAGGATACAGTGTTCCAAAATATTGTGCACCTAATCTTTGTTTCCTTGAAACTTGCTCTGCAACAACAAACTTTCTGTCAGTAAAATGGTGGAAAGTGATGATGAAAGGGAGAGAGCTAAAATAGCAGCTCAACTCTTAGCAGATGACACAAGTCTCCAAGATAATGACCCGAATGCTATACTCATTCCGGTAAATTTAAGAAGAACTATAACACTTAAACTTATAGAAAATGGACTATCACCAAGAGGTGGTACAGTTATATTCCTGGTAGAGGCCCATGAATATCGGCAGACAGAGGTATTCTATTCATGGATACATTTTCCAGCAGCAAACGCTGCAACACAGGATTTCCACTATTACAAAATAGAGGAACCTCCGGATGAATACACTCCTTTCGAGGATGTTGAAATCCCACTAACATACCAAGAGCACCTGCTCTGGTTTAAAGGCGCCCTAAAACATCAAAATCACATCACCAGGCTTGGTCCACTAGGTAGACCAGGAGCCACATGGCCGGTTCTAACCAGCTACACACCACATCCAGACATTGAAAAAATGTCAGACCGGGAACTTTTAGCTCAGCTAAAACAACTAATTAAAATACATAGACAATTGGTCCAATATGTCATGTGGACTTCAACAGCCCAACCAGCAATAAGAATTGCACAAACCACCCCTCACCAGGGGAACACAAATAAAATTACACCACAAAATATACAATCAGCCATTGGCAAAATACCCGCAAAACGGGAACAAATTCCATTCTGGTTAGCACAAAAAATCACTCAAATAGAGGCAGTATTTCCTGATACTACTCCTATTGAGAAACACAGAATTCTGACTATCTGCCTTCCAATGGGGATCGCACCACATGTGGAGGACTGTGACACTTGGGGCACAGTCTTTGCTTCGATATACACAAAAACACATGGTGTTCCGTCCATGGCGGTAATACCAGATGTACTAAGACAGATTCAAAATGAATACGGTCCAGAACCTGCTTTAACTCTAGGTATGAAGTTACTGAAAGACTTTAAGCAAGTCTCAGCTATATTATTAGCCAACATAAAAGGAGAAGCAGCATCTGTAGCGATCCACCAGAAATTGAAAGAAACAGATAAAGCAGAACAACCATTTGAACTTGCCAGAATCATAGAAAAATCCTATGAAGAACTAGGTAGAGATAGTTTGGGTTGGAAACCACTTAAACCACAACTAACTGAAAATCCTGAAAAAACATTCATTAAGAATAATCTCAATAGGGGGCGTGGCTTAAGCGCCGACGAGCATGGTCGCCTGAGTCCCGAGCTCCGGGCCGACCTCGGCGAATTCTCCTGACTTACCCCCTCCCCAGCGGCGCCACCGACCTGCCGCGAACCCTGGAGGTCTGGGGACGCCTCGGCAGCAGTTGTGAGCCGAGCGGGCTCCGTGGTCGCCTTGATTCCGGCGGCTGACGGGAGGTCAGACTACTGAAGGGCGGCCATCTTGCAGTGGGCCTGCGGCCGGCCCGGATCCCCGGCCTTGATTTTCGATGGGCCCCGAGGGGTGGACCCATCGCCACAGAGTGGAGGACGGCGCGCTCGGGGGGCTTGCCCGGCAGTGCAGGATGCCGCGACCTTCTTGTGCGAGCTCCCGGGGACCCGCGACGGCGCCTGGTGAGTGAGCGGAGACGTCAGCCCGGACCCGAGAGGAGCGGTGACAACGCTGCTACTGGCTGGAGGCGCGTTTACTGCTGCGGAGTGCGCCGCGCCTGAAGCAGCCAAGACGGCCCAGGTGCTGTGGGGTGCGGCGCTGAGACCGCACGACGGACGCTCTGGGGCAGTGGCCTTTGATATTGGAGCAACACCGGCCAGGCGCCGGGTGCGGGAGCGGGTGCCCGGTCCTCGGGGGCCTGCAGCTATCCGTCTGCTGGATTAAGAGCCAGGAACCTTCAGAGGCCCACTCACAACTTGAGGGGAGCATGCTGGACCACTAGTGGGGACGTTTTGGAACCTGTGGCGTGGGATCTGGCCAGCGGGTGGCTTTCGGCTGGCCTGTGTTGCGGTGCCTGTACTTCCTGGTGCGCCCTCTTAACACTGGACCCAGTGTCGTGCTGGAGGGGGTGCAGAACCTTGTCTGGGCTCCCCTGGTTGGGACTCTGTTTCCCGGACTTTGCGGTCCTCCGCTGGGGGCCTGGTATGCTTTGGAGTGGCCTGCAGAGCTAGCGGCCTGTGTTCACGAAGTACCTGAGAGTGGCCACACGCTATCTCCTAGTGTTGCCCGCCAGCCCTCTCCCTATATCACATACGGGCCTACTACGTGGAGGTGAGCCCTGCGACCTTTGTACATTTACGGGGCAGTCCTCTGGTGTCGGACGCATCTGAGCGCGCTAGTGGTGCATCATGGGGAAGCCGCGGAAGGGGGCTGGTGCGACATCGGCAGATCAGGCTGAGGACCCCCCTGAGGTGCACGACCATCGACCGGCAGATAGCCAGGGCACAGGCCTTCAACAACAGCAGATGGACCAGATTCTCAAGGCCATTGGTGACACGAGGGAAGCAATACGTCAGGATATTGCGCAGGTCTCTACGAACTTAGGCCTACTGAAGGCAGATCACGACAAGCTTGCGGACCGCGTCAAATCCACGGAATTGGTGCTTGAGAAACTCGAACCGGCCCAGAAAACGACGGACGCCACGCTGGAGGATCTGGTGCGTAGGGTGCAAATCCTGGAGAGGAGAGCGGCTGATGCTGAAGGGCGCAACAGACGCAACAACATTAGAGTGGTGGGTTTGCCCGAAAACGTCGAGGGGGATGATATGGTCTCTTATCTTGAACGTTGGCTGCGAGACGAGGTGGCGCCTGAGGGCCTGACGAATTTCTACACCTTGGAGAGAGCTCATAGGGTCCCAGCCCGACCTCTGGCTCCTGGCCGTCCCCCCCGACCTGTCATAGCCCGTCTGCTGCACTTCAGGGATCGAGACATTGTTCTGCGGCAAGCCAGATTGAACGGTCCGTACAAGGTGGAAAATGCGTCTGTGTCTCTCTTCCCTGACTACTCTCAGGAGGTCCAGCGCGACCGCTTTTCCTTCGGGGCTGTCAAGCGAGCTCTTCGCGACGAGGGGGTTCAGTACTCCCTGCTGTTCCCTGCGCGCCTGAAGGTGCTGGTGGACGGAGTGGCGACGTTCTGTGACACGCCGGATGACGCCTGGCAATGGCTGGAACGGTACCGGGCAGGCAAGGATGGTTCGGGTGTGTGGCCGGGGGCTGCTGAGGGTCGGCCGCGGCCGCGGTGGAGCAGGCGCAATCGGAAGCGTGGTCAGAGCCAGCGATCCCCACCGGCGTCGCATACGGAACTGGAGAGGCAGGCCGCTTTACAAGCAGTGTCGCTTATTTCTGGAGTGGCGGCGGTGGGTCCTGCGATTGACTCGGGCTCCCGTATGGGCTCTGATGAAACGGGACAGGGAGGCTCGGATGGGGGCTCGGAGAAGGAACCTGGAGACTTGCCTCAGATTACCCCCCAGACGGCCGATGGACTGTTGGACAAGTGACTGTCTGGCAACTGTGCAAGGAACAGTAAGGAGGGGTGTTTGGCATATGGCGATGTTTGTGACTGTGCTGCTGGGGCTCCTTTTGAAGGGATGTCGGGTGGGGCTACTTTTCCTGTCCTTCTGGGGTGTTGATGGTACTGAGGGTGCCGCATGGCGCTATGTGTTCGATTGGGCGGGGCGCTGTCTGGGTGATGGGGGGAGAGGTCCCTTCTAGACTGGGGTCGGCCCGCCACGGAGTAGTGGTCTTCGAGCTGGCCTGCCGGAGGTGCTGAGCTATCCCCTCTATCTCACATATTCTGTGAGTCTCTGGTGCTTTCCAGAGTTTCCCTCATTTGTGGGGGTGGGAGTTTGGATGGGTAGCAACTGTTTGACGCCTGTTCTGGGGGTGGGTGGGTGGGGGGTGAGTTGTGGGTGTGTGATGTTGCAGGGGTTTGTCAGTGTGCCGCTAGGGTCGCCAAGGTTCTGTTACTGCTATAGCTTTACCGATGGCGGCTAAGTTGGAACTGAAATATGTTACATGGAATGTGCGGGGGCTCAACTCTATAAGTAAGAGATATAAGGTGCATGCATATCTGGTGCGCAGGGGGGTTCAGATAGCCTTTCTGCAGGAAACGCATTTGACTCAGGCAGAGGGGCGAGCGCTGCAGCGGCGCTGGAGGGGGCAGCTCTACTACACGACCTACTCCGCTCATGCTAGGGGGGCACTGATTTGGGTTCGGGCGGGTGTCCCCTTCCAGCCCCTGCGGACGGAGATTGACTCGGAGGGGAGGTTTGTAGCGGTGTTGGGGAGGTTGGATGGCCGGGACGTCACGCTTTGCAGTGTTTATGTCCCTAATTTTGACCAGGCCGCGTTCTTTTCGGCCTTCTCGAAAAGGTTAGCCCCTCTGTTGATCGGTACGGTGTTCATGGGGGGGGACTTTAACACGGTGGTGGATGTGGATTTAGATCGCTCGCATCCGCCTCTAGCTCAGTCGGTGGTGCACAGGGTGGCCAAAGCTCGGAGGACCTGGCAAGAACACTGGGGCCTCCTGGACGCTTGGCGTACGCTTCATCCCAATGATAGGGACTATTCATTCTACTCCCCGCCCCATGATCTCCACGTCCGCCATGACGCCTTTCTTTGTACTGCTGGGGCCCAGGAACTGGCGTGCAGTAGCGAATACCTGGCAAAGACCATTTCGGACCGCAACCCCTGCTTACTCGCAGTCCTATGGTCTAGGCAGCGGCAGCCGATCCCCACGTGGCGGCTGAATCCGCTGATGTTGGAGGATCCGGTCTTCCGCTCGGAACTGCAGGATCGCCTTGAACGCTACTTCCAGGAGAACGCGGGCACCGAAACCACCAGAGCGGTCGAATGGGATGCCTTTAAGGTGGTGGTACGAGGCGCGTGCCTTTCTTCCTCGACCGGGGTGCGTAGGACGCCGCTGGCCGACGTGGAGTGGGAGAAGGATTCGCTTAGGCGGGTGGAGAAGGCTAACCACGCGGCGGGGAGCAATAGGGCGGAGGTGCTGGCGGCAAGAGAACGTGTAGCTGCACAGGTGGAGAGGCTCCGCTGCCACGACTATCGGGAATACATGGTCCGGGCCCATGCCGAGAGGGACCGGGCTGGTTCGCTGCTGGCGTGGCTGGCTAGCCCCCATTCTGGGGGCGCGCCGATTCTGTCCCTGACCACACCTACCGGGGCGCTGGTTTACTCCCAGCGGGACGTTAATGACCAGTTCTTGGCTTATTACTCGGAGCTGTACCGATGCAAACTGTCCCTACCTCCGTCTGGTTTGGATGCCTTCTTGGAGGGGGTCCAGCTACCACAGCTGGACCTAGAACAGGGGAACGCTCTGGGTGCCGCTGTGACGCAGGGGGAGATTAGAGCAGCGATTAAGCACATGGCTCGGAAGAAGACGCCTGGGGTTGATGGTCTCCCTGTGGAGTTCTATGCTGCATTCCTGGACCTCCTGGCACCACAGTTGTTGCGGGTCTATGGTGAGGCATGGGAGCTGGGCAGGCTGCCGGAGTCGGCGCGGGAGGCGATCATTGTGCCGTTGCTGAAGAAGGGCGGCCAACCCACGTTGAGGACGTCGTACCGTCCCCTTTCGATGCTCACTGTGGACTATAAGGTGTTGAGCAGGATTTTGGCTACGCGACTGTCGGCCCATATGTGTTCCCTCGTCCACCCGGACCAGGCGGGCTTTATTCCCACGTGTAATACTTCTTCCTGTATACGCCGCTTGTTACGGGTTATGGATGTTGAGGGGGAGGGTCCTCCGTCCGCGGCTGTCCTGTCGGTGGATATAGAAAAGGCGTTCGACAGCGTGGAATGGCCGTATCTGTTCGGCGTGTTGCGTCGGTTCGGATTGGGGGACGGCTTTATCCGCTGGACGCAGCTTTTATATGCCTCCGCTACTGCCAGGGTCCGCACGGGCCGTACAATCTCTGCGGCGTGTGCAGTGACGAGGGGTACTAGGCAGGGCTGCTCTCTATCCCCGCTCCTGTTTGCCTTGGCGATTGAGCCGTTGGCGGCGCGGGCGCGTCAGGGGCAACATTATGAAGGGGTGCTGATGCGTGGTGTCCGACACCACATCTCCCAGTATGCTGATGACCTCCTGTTGTACCTAGCTGACACGACGGCCTCAGTGCGAGGAGCGCGGGCATTGCTTTGAGAGTTTGGCGAACTATCGAGTCTCCGTGTTAATTGGTCTAAGACTTGCCTATTCCCCCTGACTCCCCGGTGTGCGCGACCTGCGGGGCTTGGAGAGCTGCGCTGGGAGCCGGCGTGTATACCATACCTCGGGGTTCACATTTATCATACCCACTCGTCCCTGTATGAGGGAAATGTGGGCAGAGCGTTGAGAGGCGTCAGGGGCAGTATTGGTTTTTGGCGTACCCTCCCCTTGTCTGTGGCCGGACGCATAGCTTTACTGAAGATGGTGGTCCTCCCACGCTTACTCTATTTTTTCTGTACACTGCCGGTGCGGATCCCGCTCTCCTTCTTTCGGACATTACGATCAGTGGTGATAGGGTTCATATGGGGCCCTGGCAGGAGGCGCGTGGCTATCTCCACCCTACTCCGGTCGCGGGAGGCGGGGGGGCTTGCTGTGCCGGATTTTGAATGGTATTACCTGGCGGCGCAGCTGCAGTGGCTCACCCAGGCAGTGGCGCGGGAGTTCAGGGGTCCAGACGGTACACATGGCAGAATTATACAGCGTCATGTCCGGTCCTTCATATTGCTCCAACAGGGCCTTCGCCTGGACCAGTTGTCTCTGGAGGAACGCACCCTCCGACACTGCTGGCTTCGAAGTCAGAAACGAGCGGGTATCCACGTCCCGTATGCGCCGGAGATCCCTTTAGGCAGGTGCACAGCTCTACCGCACGGCGGGGACTGGTCGGGGCTAGCCACATGGGAAGACTGTGGGCTCCATGTGGTGGGAGACCTCTACAGGGATGGTGTCTTGCTGTCGTTTTCCGATCTGCAGGAGGCGTTTGATTTGCCGAGAGGCGACTTCTTACTCCTTGCGGCTTTGGTCTCTGCGGTCCAGAGACGATGGAGGAAAGGTCGGGCGGAGCCACCTACGTCTTTGGGATGCCAGTACGTTGTGATGGCTGCTGGCACCTTCAAGGCTGTTACTTGCTTGTATAAGAGACTGGCGCTGGATGACCCCCCTCCATTGGATACACTGCGGGAACGCTGGGAGGCGGACCTTGGTCGGCAGATACCGGAGACTACGTGGCCCCAGCTTGTGCGCCGGGCCTGGAATGGCACGCGCAATGTCCGATTTCAATTGGTCCAATATTTCACGCTACACAGAGCGTATTGGACGCCGGCCAAGATCCAACGGGTTTTTGGTGGGGCCCAGTCGGTGTGTCCCCGTTGTAACTCGGAGGGTGCCGACTTTGGCCACATGTTTTGGGCTTGCGCTGTGCTTGGTTCCTACTGGACTGATGTTGTGACCTGTCTGAATGAGATCACTGACCGTGGGTGGGGGTAGAGAGGGAGGGGGTGGAGGGACAGATAGGGTATGGCATTGTGGGATGCGATAATTGAAATGTTGATATGTGAACTGCAAAATGACGACCTGCAGCCATTTGTTTGTATGTTGGTATGGAAAATCAATAAAATTCTGTTTAAAAAAAAAAAAAAGAATAATCTCAATACTCCAAAAAAGAGGTGGGAGGGTAATAAACAATCCACTCTCAGAGAAAAACAGTTTCCGTCCAGAGGAAAGTCTCCTCAACGAAGATATAGATCTCCTGAACGAGGAGGCAAGTCTCCCCACAGGGAGCCCTCTGAAAAAAGATACAACCTTAGAAATAGGGACAATTTGAGAAAACCTGATAGATATCAAGATGCTGATACACGTCCCACTCGATATTTTCAGACTTCCTCACAGAAATCGGAAAGAAGAGGACAGTCAGAACACAAAGAAGAGCACGTCAAGTCCAAAGACAAGGAACCTGCTCATCAAAGTAAAAAATTACAATTTCCAAAGAAGAAGGTAGCTAGTATTAAAATAAAACATGCCGAGGATTCTGAGGACACAGCTGAAAAACGGAGAATGGGCCCAGACAATGCTAGACAGCGCAGCAGAAGTGACCATAGCTCGCAAGATCCTGATGAATCTTCTGGAGACAGTGGACACGAATGAATACATTCAAGTGGAAACTGCAGACACCAGAGTTAGCGTGTCCCATAAATTATATGAAATAACATTACGTATAGAGGGGGACAAAGCTAGGAAAATAAGAGGTCTCTTTTGGAAGAACCTATCAAAGGGCTATGATATCCTTCTAGCAGAAAAAGACTGGCCACCAGAGTTTGTCAGGGAGTGCCCACATGGCGAAGAAATGATTATGCCTGCCTTCTCAAATCAAATTCCAATTCATAAAAAATATACATATGCTAGAAAATGGGCAGTGGCCCAAGCAACTGCATTATATAAAAATCATGTAGGATGGGATGAGGATTCTCCTCACCACAAAATCCAGTTAAAAAATCAACCCACTGCACAAAGACAGTACCCAGTTAAACAAGAAGCTAAAAAACAAGTCAGGGAGATCTTAGATCAACTTGAATACCAGGGGGTGATTGAAACATGCACCTCGCAAATGAACAATTCTTTATTTCCTGTCTCCAAACCAGACGATTCATATTGTCTAGTTTTGGACTACAGACACCTAAACTCCTGCTGCAAAACATTTGCAGTACAAAACTCACACAGTGCAGCACTAATGAATAACATTGTGCGCAAAAAATATAAAACAACATTAGATATCTCTAATGGATTCTTTTGTCAAAACATTGCACCTGAAAGCAGGTATTTGACCGCTGTCTCAACAATGGGGTCACATAAACAATTCTGTCGACTCCCACAGGGATTCAAGAATAGCCCAGGATTATTTCTCTTACAACGTTGTATATCTATCATGTAATAATAATAATAATAATAATAATAATAATAAATACTTTATTCGGTTTTCGTCATTGCAAAACCATAAAAGCCACAGTATATAATTTACAACATAGCATTTTGATAAAAAACAGATATCTGGGAGAGAAATACATTCACTCAGTTTTTAAAGATTCTTCCGATGCCTAATAATACATTTTAAAAAGTTCAATATATGATAACAGGTGCGCTCGGAGTCTAGCATCTGCAAGGTAATCATGGCCGGACGACATTGTCTAACACACCAGAGTTTTAGTAATGGGAATAACCAGATCTTTCTATGAGGATGGAAGTATTTACAAAACATTATTGTGTGCATGCAGGTTTGTGGAGACGTCTCATCACATGGGCATAATGTCAGTTTTGGTTCCCAAGTGTTCATTTGTGGGAAAGCCACTAGTCTGTGAAAGAGATTGAGTCTGAATCTAGTCAGAAGCATTTTATCATACGTGCTGATTTCTAAGACAAGATAAGGCTGAATTTGTGGCGTTAACTGTACCATATTTGCGTGTTGAACAGATTGCTTGTTTGAGAGCAAGGTGATTCTAAGGGTCTCAAGATGACTCATTGCTTTCTGTTTCAGCTCTTTCTTGCTTATCTCGATCAAGGTTGCTGGAGTAAGGTAGTATCTTTCCAGACCCAGGTCTGAAAAAAATCGTTTAACGTAAGTAAGCCAGGCCATTCTGTGCGCGTGGTCCAGTGCCATTGAGTCCCCTAGAATGGCCTTGGTCAGCATGTTCTTATCAGACAACCATATGCGCCTCCAGAGTAACAGTGGCTGAATTTTTATTAAATCCTCTATATAGGGAATTCCCAGTTCCAGATGGGACGCATATGTGGATGAACACTTGGGGGCAGATAAAAGGAATCTCAGGAACGAGTTCTCGGCTGTCTGAAGGGATCTGGCGTCCGCGTATCCCCAGACACCGGCCCCATATAGAGCGATGGATTGGCATTTAGCAGAATAAATTTTTAGCATCTCTACTGGTGGTCTCCTTCCTAGTCTCTGTGAAAAGTTCGTCAGGGCAATAATGGCTCTCTTAAAAAGATGTCTCCTGGACTCGACAGCTGCTTTCCAGTTTAACCTTTCATCGATCATTATGCCCAGGTAGGGGTACTGTGGGGTCCTCTCAAGTTTTTGATTATTTAGGATGATGTTCTTCGTTCGTATCTATCATGTACCCTTGTAACAAATATTAAATCCGAATACTCTTTCATATACACCCTTTCTTTTGCTCTCTTTTGTCTCAAAAAGATCACTGTTTAGTGACAAACAGAAATTGACTTAAAAAACATTTGTCACAGTTGTTGTGCATTAACGGCATCAAATATATCAGGTCGTACGATTGTAGATATTTAAAATAATATTTGAAACAAAGACAATTAAAACCCTTGAAGGTCCAATTACCATAACAGGATTATTCTCAGCAAGGGTAACAGAGTTACTACAAATATATGATGATGAGGCATTATCTTATGTTGATGACTTCTATCTAACAGACGATGACCTGGAGACTCACTTAAAAAGAGTGAACACCATAATACTTGGGTTCGCAGCTGAAGGGTACAAATTCAACTTCAAAAAGTCATGAATTGCCCATCTAACTGTCCTGTTTTTAGGATATGAATTATCAAGAGAAGGGAAAAGCCTAGCAGACAACTTCTTAGAGAAGTGTGCTGTACAGCATGCACCAAAAACGCTGAAGAACTTACAATCAATACTAGGTTTCCTGAATTCGGAAGAACATACATTCTAAATTATGCAGAGAGGGTTAAACCTCTCTATGAATTAATAAAACCTGATTTCAAACTAATCAATTGGACTCAGAAACACACAGAAATTTTAAGATCATTACAAACAGACATGTTAACTAAAACACAATTGCAAACACGCGAAAACATACGCAACCTGGAAACGATGGAGGAAAGGTCGGGCGGAGCCACCTACGTCTTTGGGATGCCAGTACGTTGTGATGGCTGCTGGCACCTTCAAGGCTGTTACTTGCTTGTATAAGAGACTGGCGCTGGATGACCCCCCTCCATTGGATACACTGCGGGAACGCTGGGAGGCGGACCTTGGCCTTGGACCTTAAGATCATTACAAACAGACATGTTAACTAAAACACAATTGCAAACACGCGAAAACATACCCAACCTTGTAATCCGAGTCATCCCAGGAAGATGCGGATTCACGTACCTGACCTCTAATGAGGGAAAAACGGTACCACTAGCTTACAAATCACACTTGTACACACAAGCTGAAATGCAACTCAGTTCAACTGAAAAAATTGTACTAGCGGCTCAAACTGCTGTAGCAAAAGAAAGAGCCCTAGCCCAAGGCAAGAGAATAACTGTTTTAACAGCAGAATCAGAACTTGAGGCGTTAACAAGTCCACGTAATCTAAATGCTGTGGCATTAGATCCAAAATAGATACAATGGGAAAATTCTCTTGCTGCAGAAGACGTGAAACACTACTTTGATCCAAAAATGAAAAAACTAGAAGATCTAGAATACGAACAAGAATATCCTCTGCCAATCGAAATTCTGCCTCTAGAACAATATTCCTGTGTAATCTACACAGACAGATTCGCACAACATTACGATGTGGGAAAACAAAATTACAATGCAGCGTGCGCGATTGTTAAAGGTCGCTGGCGCTTAGGTAAATTCAGACCGATAATAACAAAAACTGAATCACTCAGAAACTGTACAGCTCAGCGAGCTGAAATAAGATCTTTAAAGATGGCGCTTGAAAATGCTGATCGCGAATTCCCGACACTAATAGTGTGCGATTCGCATTACTGCGTCAGGTCTTACAATAATGACATGCAGACATGGATCAAAAACGGTTACAAAGATGACACAGGTGCCATAATAAAGCATAAAAAGCTTTGGGAACAAGTAGTTCTTTTACAGAAGGAACTACAAAAGACTCACGTGATAGATACACTGAGTCATCAACGTGATGGCATTCATGTTGCAGGGAATTCATTGGCTAACAGAGCCACAGCGGCAGCGGTTCAACCGGCTTCTGTAGCCACAAAAAAGCGTTCTAAAAAACACAGAGATGGAGAAACCATGCTGGCGGTAAAAGCCTCATTAAAAGGCAACTATGCAGCGTTACCTCTCAACTATCCACTCAGTAATACATACATAATTGATGCAAACTCCGTTCCTTTAACTCATATCCCTGGAGTGGGGGATAGAGTAATTCCAAACACGAACCGGAGGGCTTACTTGATTCAAGAAGCACACATGGGACAGGGTCCGAGGCACCAAGAGATCTTGAAATCTCTAATAGAATTACAATCGGTGTACTGGTGGCCGGGGATGAGCGTGCAAATTTATAATTTTGCAATGGATTGTCAAGACTGCAATAGAGATCGCAGTTGTGAACCGGACCAGACTATTGCCAGGACACCTTTATTAGAAAGCATCAGGCTATCTATATGCAGAAATCCAACAGGAGAAATGCGTCCCCATAATTATTAAGACTAGATTCACTTAAGATGTAGACCCCAGCGCTCGGCTGACGCCAGAACTGTTATAAAAGATTTGCGAGTCTTTATCGCCACATACGCAATTGGCATGCTACATTCAGACCAGGGTCCTGCGTTTAGCTCTCGGGCTTACAAAGAGGCCATGGCCAGCATGGGCATTGCATTGCGGTACTCTTCTCCCTTCCATCCTGAGGGAAATGCGGTAGTGGGAAGAAAAAAACGTGACATAAAGCAATCTATAACGGCGAGGGTATTAGGTTCGGGTGATGGGTGGGTCAAACATCTAACAAGTGTCCAACGTAGTCTTAACAATCTGCCAATAAATTCTCTAAGAGGTCTCACTCCCTACGAACTATTGTTTGGTACTAGAATGCAAATCCAGGACTTAGATTGTCACACTTCAGTGGTGAAAGAAAAAGCCTTTGATATCAAAGACGTTTGGCTGTTTTACAGGACTTAAATGAAACAAGAAGAAGTCTAAGTAACATAAAGTTAAAGCCAACAGCCACTGAAGAAAAACCACCTGTCCCAGCAAGACCTGTCTGGATTCCAAAATTGGGGATCTAGTCAGAGAGAAGATCGCGGTGAAGAAGGAATTTGGGCCTTCTTACGAAAAGCATTACCTGTCTTGGCTGTCAGCGGAACAAGATCAGTAGTACTACCGCCCCTTGCTGGTAAAAAGGAGAACAGAGTTGTATCCATCGACCTGGTAAAACCACAATCATGTGGCCAATAATAAGTAGTAGGCCCAGTGGACTCCCAAGAAATAGCAGAAGACCAAATCTTGCTACAATCCAAGAGGTTCAAACTGAGAGACTAATCACATTTGATAAACCTGCAGTGAATAAAAAAGGACTATGCAACAAAGTCATGGAACTTGTGCCTCTTGAAACCCAAACAGTTCGTCAAGAAACACCAGTCTACAATGATGTAGTATCAGACTATGCTAATGAAACAAAGAAAAATGCAAAGACAAATGAAAATCCGGAAGCAATTGCAACAATTGACAGAGCTGCATCTGGCTACTTCATCAATTTCGATGACTTTTCTGATGATGCAAGTGAACATGAAGAAACGCCAGCAACAAAAAACTTTCAAAGAAAAAATGACTGAACTTTTTCATCAACTTAAAGAAACATATCTGATTTCACCATGGATTGAATTTTGGATTGTGTTAGGTGTGCTTTTCCTCCTGCTTTGGCTCATCATGGTTTTATGTTTGGGTAGATTTATGGATGGAAAATATAGTACAATGGACACAGCAAGTCAGAACATCAACTTGGTCCTAAAGCCTCACAGATCCTCTCACATCGAGAAAAGAGAACTGTCATCAGTGAACATCACAGCCAATCCAATACCCAGTGGGGTAGCATGGGAAAAAAAGGATTATGAAATTTATGGCCCGATTGAGCTCTTGAAATATCTACACCAGTTCAAGGTTTCCTTAAGTGACTTTGTAACACCAAGTACTTTCCCTGATGATTGGGACTTTGAAAGTATTAATAATATGATGTCAGATTTAGTAATGTCAGCAAAATTCACAGAACATGATTATTTGCAGGGTTCATCAAATTATGAAGAAATGTACTGTTATAATCATTTTGGTCATCACTATTTGCATAAAACTGCTCAACCTAGAAATGTTTTTACTTATAACCAATGGGAACATTGTCCAACTCCGCCAAAAGGCAGTTCAAAACTTTTTAAGAGAAATTCCAATACTTCTCAGGGTTTAACAACAGTGATCCAGAAACATTTTACTTTAAAATGTTAAATAAGACAGGAATGAAAACAATGTTGACAAATACTAAATTGATTTATTCTGAACATTTTTATGACAAAATGTCTACATTTGGTTTTGAATTTTGGAAAAACAACATTGAAACAAAAACCATCTGGGGTACTAAAGACTGGCAGGTACAAGGCCTAGAAGCATTATTTAGAGCCTGCATGATCCCAGAACAGATAATATTCCTGGATGACACAGATCAACAAACTACTTGTCTTGGTTTAGCCAAGATAAAAGACTTAATCAAACCGTCTATTCCAAAGCCCATACCTGTTAGTAATAGCACTACAGATGTGGAGATAGACGTATCCCATATTGTACACCAAAACAGAACAAATCCTGTTTGGAAAAAATGGTTGATCTGGCCCACAGACACAAATAACTGTCACGATAGATTCCTGAACAAAACACAGGGGTTAAAACAGAACAGGCCAGACCCAAGATACTCCCAGAGACAACATCCAGGGATAGTTACAACATACAGTGTAGGGAAACTATGCCTTGAGTGGCTACAGAAATCCACACTGGCTGAAATTAAGCAACACTTGACTTTACTTAAAGACGGTGCTGACTTGCGAGATTTCACACTGGGACCTCGCAAACAGCGTCAAAAACGTTTCATAGCGGCCCGTATATACGCAGCTTATAACAAAGCTTGGAAAGAAACACAAATTGAAACAGCAGAAAAAATACGAGAAATTGATCGTATTAATTTGGTAAAATCACTTTCTGTAGTTGACAATGGGTTAATGACTCTGTCCTCCAGAATATATTCACTGGACAGCATTGTATCATCTGCTATTGATATAATAGAGCAGGACTTGCTAATGTTACAACATGGTCAGTCCCAATTGCGTTCTATTGTACAACTTGGCTGCACGTTGCAAAACCTGCGTTCAGGCTACGTGCCATGGCGTCTAATCAACATAACGTCATTAATCTCTATCTTTAACCTTACTGATAAACAAATCAGTTTGGCACAAAAAGGAGCAGACTATACGATTCTGAGCATTGAAAAACTTGAGAGATTACCATTGACAATGTCAGAGAGACCTGTCATTGAATGGATAATACACGGAACAATTACAATTCCGATAACAACTTTCCAGTTTAAATATTGCCAAAAGTATATACCAGCAGGCCTGTATGAGAGGTTGGGTAAAGGATACATCAAATCAACCTGGGATTTACCTTATACACATAAATGTTATAGTGAAGGGAAAAAAGAGGTATTCCTTAGTGGTAACAATTGTAAAAAATCACTAAGCGGTACACTTCTGTGTCAAGGTATTAACTTGCATGGAGCCTGCGAAGGGTCTTCAAATAACCTTTCATGTCACCTGCATGGCACTCCTGCAACACAGATAGAGCCTTTTTTCAGACAGCTTTCCAACGGCAGTTATGTTCTAATAAGTGACCACAGCTGTTGTGGCATGGTGCCAGGAAAAGCCTATCTCGTAACCGTCACTTCCAGGGTAATTTGCTTTATTCAAATATTGTATCCACACAGCAATCCAGACATGGAGGCTGCAATATGGCCTTCTTTGAATATCTCTTCTATTCGAATTGATACTTTAAGCAGAATGAAGTCTATTCTTTTACAGACAACTGTGCCTTTAACCTCGCCCAAAGAGACGTATGATCTGGATGTTGCAAGGACAGCGGCAGAGATACATACCCTATTATCAACAAATTGCCCCGTGCATTTTGTAGAAATGTTAAGTCAAATCTTAAACATGTCTGATACCAGTGGCATCGAACATGTATTTAAGACAATTTTTTCGGGACTGTTAGCACCCTTTGAAACAGTTCTGGTAATTTTCCCGAATTTTGTGCATTCGTTATTCGGCAGCCTGCCTCTTCTTTTGGGACTCGTAGCAGGAATTTTACTTTTGATCCTTCTGCTCCGATATGGCAAGCCAAGTCACAGACAAAACTCCAGCAATGATGGAAGAAACGATCCTAGCAATACGCTACCGAGACCGAATCACTAAAGTCCTCGGATTAGCCCGGCTAAGAGATCTGAATACAACTTGGTTTCTTTCATTCAGACCAATCTGGCAAGATTGCATCTTACCTGTGCTTCGATGTCTGCTATGCGGAGAAGAATGCGTGTTGGACATCTGTCTTACACTACCATCAGCAGTACCAATGGATATCGATACTTTGCTCGGTCCGGTAACGACTCATGCAACGTGTTGTCCCCAGCGGCTACCTATTCTCATGACGGCATTCATTGAGACTTCACCACTACGATTAGGTGGCAGTGGAGTACGAGAGGAAAGCGGCACCACACAGGTACAACCTTCTGTGAGCATTGCTGATCCTGACATCGATGATAGCAATGATTCCCACATATGCACTATTTCAGCTTTTTTGAACTTGGTCGAACTCTCACCTACTGTTGTAGACCAATTTTTTGCAAGCCTGTCTGATATGATGTTCTCTCCTAACAACGAGAATAACTTTTAAAACAACGAGCACACAGCGTTCCCTGAACTCTGAATTTGACCTTCAGTTTTTGATAAACAAAACTACTGAAAACATTTGGACCTATTTTTTCTCCTGAAAGCGAAATTATTTTTTTTCCGCTTCCAAAATATATATTTTTTTGGCACATGGTACTCTGCTTAAAGTAGAACTATTCTTAGAGAACAGAGCTTCTATTTTTAGAGACACTAGAGACAATAATTTACCTCAGCCTCTAGCACATGTACAGCATTATATAAATATGTGATGAAATGGTCTCGACCTTCTCTTCTGTATTAAGAGCCATTTCATAAATGTAATTTTCGCAATTCCTTCAGCTGATATATATATACATTTAACTGAATGATAACACTGCTTGAAAAACGTACAGTATAAATACTCATTTTCGTGTATTTACCATATACCATTTCAAATGCGAATTATGTATTTTGGGGTGGGTTGGAAAACACACATGCATCGTTAGATGTTTAATATTGCTCAGTTTTTAGTAATGATGGACATTAATACGTGGAATGGGTGTTGTGATTCTATCTAGGACCCTAGTTCGATATTCCCGATTTATGCCCTTATATGGTTATAACAAATAATATCCTTATAAAGGCAAAAGAATCATATCCATATTTAGTAATAGCCAATGCAGTCCAAATACGGCAAGGCTACTCCCATAGACTCCTAGAAAGTACAACGCGTTCTTTAAACAAACCAAGCCTCCAGCAGCCCGGGAATTCCCCCTGCTTTTGTTTTGATTTGCACAAGAACTCCTGGAGTCCAGAAAGAACTGTTAGTTCTTAGTGACGTCTTATGTCCAACCTTACATCAAACCCGGCACCTTCCAGGTATAAATATACCAATGTTGCCTTAAGCAAACACACAGTGGTTTGGAGCAGAGCGGCTATCTACTTGCCCGACGCCCAGCTGATGTGAGTGCTGAAGGAAGCCGACCCTCCCATTTGACGCACTGAGAGAGACGCTGTCTTTTCTCCTGCCGAGAAATCCAGCTCCAGTGTTTCCAGTCACCCTTGCGGGTTCCTGGGAGATCGAGTCCTGAGAGAGAGATACAAGACCTCCTTCATTCTAGAACCAAGGTACGGAGCTGATGAAACCCTTGAGAGAATTCTTGATTCAGATTCTTGGCAAAAACCAACTCAACTTAAACTGCAACTTACTTACTCCTTCCCTCGTATTAGGCTTAGGTCAGGTACACCGGGGTAGGCGCATCTTAGAAGCACCAGTTGAGTACGTTAGTCAATGTTTTTATGTATGTATATATTTTATCCGTTTTAAAGTATCATATGGCTCAGAAACCATATTAATGCTTTTACAGTATTATTTCATAATACTACTTTTACTGTATGTACTTTACTTTATGATAATTATTGCAATTGTGGCAATTCATTTCTCTTGCATGAGAAAGAAGACTGCTCAATAAATAACACCTTTTATTGAAAACACCCGTCTCTCTATTTCTCTGCACTCTGGTGAAATTAAGCATGCCCGATGGACTGAGTGAAATAGCTGTCTATTGTTTTCACACGACTCTAGAGATACACTCTTTATTCTGAGGGAGCAAAGTTGTCATGTTTATGCGGTTGTCAGAAACGAATCCCTTCTTGTCTAATCAGGAAGGTTAACTCTTTCCTGAACATTCGAGAAAGTTTCTCGTGACCTCTGAGCTAGCTGGCAAACCTAATTAAGTCTAACATAGTCAGTAGAGACCTAGATGACCTCAGTCCTACGTCTAAACTGCTGTTTATGTTATTCCAATGCGCAGAGCCTATTGGAAATATAGGAACTACACTACACTACGAAGTCCGGACAATTTGTCGGTACTTCTAAATTGTTAGAGATACTGGCCCTCATAGAAACTAGGAGCGGGTTGTGGTCACTCTCAGGCCGGGCTTCCACAACCATATCTAATAATTCAGTCCACAATTCCTTGTTAATAATAAAGTAGTCTATGCAGCTACAACGATGCCCATTGCTAAATGTTGGCATCCCCAGTTTGTCAGACTTGGTGCAGCCATTTACTACTCTTAACCCATGTTCCAGGCAGAAAGCTTTTAATTGGAGTGCTGCTCTAGTCCACTTTTTTTATGGGAGGGAGCTCCAGTGGTGGGATTGACCAGAGGTCGTCCTCCTCAAAACTAAAATTCAAATCCTCACAATCTAGTGGTTCGTATGTGCAATTAAAAACCCCTCCAATTATAATATGACTATTGCCTTTTTGTTGCGTTAAAAAAACATAAAGAAAAACTGTGTCGGACACCTTCCCACCTTGCTGACCCTAAGAATAAACGTTAATGAACACAATATCCGGGGAATTGTTATGCGATAGTTTAACAATAAGAATATCCTTTGAGTCAATGACAATCTCCATTAATTTGTGAGAGTAGAGCTGCCTGATCCAAATTGCCAAGCCCCTCTTTGGTCTGCCCCTTTCACCCTGCACCGCTGGCTACGAAAAAGTAATATAGCCTTCACAATAAACCTGGTCCACTGCCCAGGTTTCTTGGAAGAATACAATATCCTGTTCTTCTATAAATGTAATCCATTCCGTGGAGGCTAGTTTACTTACAAGCCACGCAATATTCCATGAAGCTATTTTGAGAACTGGACAAGGCTCCAACAATACACTTAATGGAGGACCGAGTTCGCAGTTTGGCAGGGGAGGCGGTGGGACAATACCAGGTGTAAAAGGTAGTAGAGCCAAGTCGGTAACACCAGTCCCAGATGTTGCCTGAGTGCCCCAGCTGCATGCATGTGCCGCTCTATTCCCCCCACTCTTGGTCTGAAGTACCTGACTTTCTCTACTTTCCTGAGCTCCTCGTGGATAGGTTTTGCCTAACAGGTACACGGAACCCAGTTAATCAATATCCTCCAAATTATTGAATGATTCAAACCTGTTAAAAGTTAGGATAGAGTACTCGTACATCCTCTGATCGTGTGGTGTGATATTACAATTGACCCCAGGCATATTCAGCAACTGCATGTCTTGGTAAAAGAACCCTAGGGGCAAGATGTATACCATCCCCGCTCAAATACCTTGAGACTGCCCTATCATTGATTGTTTTAACTAGATAGGGAGATCCAAAGTTAACCAACACACAATCGCCTCTGCTCGTTTTCTTTGATTTACCTATCACCAGAATTCTACAAGCCATTTTAAAGCCCCCGAATAAAAGACCTCCCAACCCTGTTTTTAAATGTATCATATATATATAACCGGAGTTATAGATTAATGAAGAAAAAGTAAAACAGTACAATTCCTTACATGAAAACGTTAACGTTCGGTCAATGGAGGAACCAGCTAGTGACAATCAGTCAGTCACATGCAGGTTGAGTCCAGTGGAAATCACTGGGGGTTAAGCTGATGGGGGTCCCAGGACCAAGCTTCGACAGTCAGTTCAATTTTACTTGGCTCGAGGGGCCCAGGTGCAGATATGTCCTGGCTGTCCTTGGTGCTGTAGTGGGAGCCGCTGGATTGCTGGTTTTAGCACTTAGATGGTGCTGGTGAGCAAATGGATGCTTAAGTCCCCTCGAAGCCCGAAAGTTACCGCCCGATTTCACTGTTACCCTGGCCGGCGAAGATAACGGAGGCTCATGTCAATCTGGCCCTGTCAGAACATCTTGTCCGGACTAATGCCCTTGACCCCACGCAGAATGGCTTCCGTGCTGGGCACAGCACGGAGACCGCCCTCCTCGTGATGGTAGAGCATCTACGAGCGGGGTTGAATGCTGGTCAGACGGCGGCGCTGATATTATTAGATCTCAGCGCCGCCTTTGACACGGTCTCCCACAGCATCCCATTGCACCGGCTCGAGGAGATTGGCGTCGGGGGCCAGGCTCTGCAGTGGTTCCGCTCCTTCCTCGACAGTCGTTCCTTCTGTGTGGCCATCCCTCGCTTCAAGTCCAATTTCCAGGCCGCTGGCCATGGAGGTTCCGCAGGGATCCTCGCTGAGTCCCACGTTATTCAATCTGTACGTGAGACCGCTGGCTGAGGTCGCTAGGCAGTGGGGCCTGACCTTGGTCTCATATGCCGACGACACGCAGCTGGCGGTTACTCTCAGCGGGGATGCGGAACAAGATGCCCCCAGGTTCCAGAATGGACTGAAGGCGGTGGCCAGCTGGTTGACAGGGAACTGTCTCCAGCTTAATGCCACCAAGACAGAGGTTATGATTGTCGGAAAGAGAGTGGAATTATGGGGTGATCAATGGTGGCCGGCAGAATTGGGACCAACTCCAACTCCGGTATCGTAACTGAAAAATCTGGGAGTTTGGCTGGATGCTGGTCTTACCTTTGTGGGCCACACTAAGAAAACAGCAGCGTGCTGTTTTGGCCTCCTTAGGGGTTTAAGACCTGTCCTTAAATTTTTTGATGCCCCAACCAGGCAGCTGGTAATCCAGGCCACTGTCATCTCTCGCCTGGATTATGCCAGCTCTCTCCTGGTGGGGGCTAACCTGACAGAAATTACCCGCTTACAACGGGTACAAAATGCTGCGGCTAGAGCAATTGTTGGCCTGCCCAGATTTTGTCCTGTGTCAAATGTCCTCCGCTCCCTGCACTGGCTTCCAGTGAGGAAGCGAATCCATTTTAAGGTCCTTTGTTTGACCTTTAAAATTCTGAAAGGTATAGGCCCCCAAATCATGTCTAGCTTCCTGTCCTTTTACGTACCTACACGCACCCTCCGTTCTCAAGGCCAGGCTCTTGCTGTGGTCCCTAGATTCAGGCTCTGCCGGGCGGGTGGACGCTCTTTTAGTGTTAAAGCTGCAACCATCTGGAATTCCCTTCCGGCTGAAATCCGCCTGCTGGAGGACCTTATGCTTTTCCGGAAAGCTATTAAAACTTTCTTGTTTTAGTCTGTCTTCCTAGTGGTCTTACCTGTTTAGTTCCTGTTATGTCCTACCTTGTCACTGCGCCAGGACGCTCCTTCGCTGGAGCAGCTGTGCGCATAACAAATATCGATAACATAACATAACATAAGTTAGACAACAGGCTGCTGAGGTAGCGAGCTGACGATGCTGCAGGATTTATTTGAGGTGCAGCATCTCGCAAAGGGAGTGGTTGCCCGACTGGTCACCAACAAGCAATGCCAGCATTAAGCTCAGCTTCAGGATATTTTGACGTACTAGAGTCCTGGGGAAACCGTTGCCACCTGACACTTTCAGGACTACAAATTTGCACAATGCACTAGTCCATTCAATTTAGGTTTTCCTTTGATGGGGCCGAAGGTCAGTGATTCTTTGGTTCCGGAAGCCTTCGATACCTGCGGCTGCAGGGGACTAGTTCCTCTTATCCAAGGGAGTTCTGGAGTTGCTCTTGGTGCTCAGAGAAGTTCCACATAGTTTTGGAACCGTTCTCTGGTCCATGGCGAGTCACATTGTGCAGTTGTAAGGTAGATCACCTTGTTCCTCTCCGACAGAACCCAGAGAGTCCGTCTCCCTCCCTTCCGCTCAGCAGCCACCGAGATCATCTGCGGAGTACCCCAAGGCTCCTCGCTCAGCCCGACCCTCTTCAATATCTACATGAGCCCCCTCACCGCCATCGCACGCAAACACAACATCAACATCATCTCCTACGCCGACGACACCCAACTGATACTCTCCCTCACCAAAGACCCAGACACCGCCAAAACCAACCTCCAGGAAGGAATGAAGACGTCGCAGAATGGATGAAGCTCTGTCGCCTAAAACTGAACTCTGACAAAACGGAGGTCCTCATCCTCGGACAAACCCCATCCGCCTGGGACGACTCCTGGGGGCCCACGGCGCTGAGCTCCGCGCCAACACCCACGGACTACGCACGCAACCTGGGATTCAACCTGGACTCCTCCCTCACAATGACCAAGCAAGTCAACGTCCTCTCATCATCTTGCTTCAACACCCTGCGCATGCTCCGAAAGATCTTCCGATGGACCCCCACCGAAACCAGGAAAACCGTCACCCAGACCCTCGTCACCAGCCGGATGGACTACGGAAACGCCCTACACGCAGGAACCACAGCCAAACTTCAGACCCGACTCCAACGCATACAGAACGCCTCCACATGACTCATCCTCGACATCCCTCGCCACAGCCACATATCCACACACCTGAGAAACCTACACTGTAGGCTCCTCACCCACGCACACAAAGCGCTACACAACAAGGGCCCCAAATACCTCAACAACCGCCTCTCGTTCTACACCCCCACCCGCCAGCTCCGCTTCGCCAGTCTCGCCCTCGCCACCGTCCCACGAATCCACAGAACCACCACCGGAGGAAGATCCTTCTCCTACCTGGCAGCCAAAACATGGAACTCCCTCCCCGCGCACCTACGATTGACCCAGGACCATCTCACCTTCAGAAAACACATCAAGACCTGGCTTTTCGAACAGTAGCGACTCCCCCCCCTCCCTTCAGCGCCTTGAGACCCTCACGGGTGAGTAGCGCGCTCTATAAATGCATTGATTGATTGATTGATTGATTGATAGTTGCCCAGGTGCAGGTTATTGCGCATTTGCTTTGTGCTGTTCCTGAACTCACCAACTCAGGTCTCTTCTTTGTTCTTTGCTGCAAGTTGAATCAGATCTGAAGTTCTGGAGCCAGGGGTGCCCCTTAAATCGTAGATTTAGGGGCGGTAGGGGTGTGAGCCCACCTTAGAAGTGTGACTAACCTTCTAGAGGGTACGCCTCCTGACTGCCTATATATTTTCTCATCTGCCCAGGTACAAAAGTACCTTAGGGCAGGAGGGTGGCTTTGTCCTCTTTTGGGAGATAGCCTGATTGCATATCAGAGGTGCTGTAGGCTTTGAAGCTCACCACCTTGATGTACCACTTCACTAACCATCCTGTCAGGGAGGGATGTGACACCTCCCGCACAGGCAGGCCTTTGTTTCCAACTCCTGGGAGTGTTCACACCTCCTGACAGGGGGTCAGATTCCTGTCTTGGCGGCAGCAGCTGCATGCTGCCAGCCAGGACACAGGAAATGCTGAGGAAACCAAGTGGGAAACCTCCAAGGTAGCCACCTAGGGGCATGTCACATTAAATGTGACTTTTGAATAAAGTCAGGTTTAATCAGACAAGTCGTTTGGTACCAACCATGACATATTTCAGCGGCGATAATGGAGTTGGTGACCTTGGGATGTTCAGGTGCCAGCCCATGTTTGCGTATAGTAGCCCCTAATAGAAAAGGCCACTATATGTATATATAAGCTTGCACGTATATGTCCACATCTTTAATATAAAGTGCCCTGCCTCCTGGGTTCAGGAAACCTACCTTAGGGGTGAATGGCATTTATAAAAATAGTGCTTTGACTTTGCCACAGATGGTGAGAGCAAAGTGGATCAGTTTGCACTGCTCCTGTGGTCAGAAATGGCGGACCTGCTTTCATCTGTTTACTTGGGTCACTAAGGGTGGCACAAACAGTGCTTCAGGCCCTGGTGACCCCTTTAACTCCCATGCCCTGGGTACCACAGGTATCAATTACCGGGGACTCCTTACGGGGCTTAAAGACCTTGCCAATTCTCTATACTAATTCACATTCATCATATTTAGGGAGAGAGTGCTGGCACTGGGGCCAGGTTAACAGGCACCAGTGCACTTTCAGAGTCATAACCGTTAGCATTGGGGAAGAAGCTGTGGGGGTGACCATACAAAAAGGGCACTTGGGGTTTTTGTTGGGAGTGAATGACAGAAACAGTATTTTATTTTCAATTTACTTAAGGAAAACAGTTGCCACTTTGAAACTTCAATTATGGTTTTCATTAATTCATGATAGAAATTACATACAGGATACATAATGCTTGTAAACATCACTCAATTGACATGCCAACAACTCCATAAAGTCTTGTGGGGGAGCAGGTCTTTCAGCTGTGGTGGCCGAGTCCTCATCTGCCTCCGGCGATGTCCCTTCAACCCTCTGTGGGTCGGCCTCCCCACCTCCAGTGCTAAGACTTTTTGTGGCTATTTGTGGTAGTTTGCACTTTTGTTTCCATAACATTTTGTTCACATAAACTATCTGCACAAAATTTGAGTCCTTTTTTTCCAACATCCTGGGGATTCCGAAGGTGTCAACGGTTAGTGGATTCTCTAGGAGGGGACTGAGAAAATAGCCAAAATATAGCTAAACTTTGAGTTATTTAGGAAAAATAGGAAAGAACGATTTTTTTACCAGAGTTTTGGCATTTTTCAAACAGTTAGTCCATTTTCCTATTTTTGTGCTTTCAACTTACTCATATATATATATAGATCCCTCAAGGCTTTCACAAAGAAATTAACTGTTGAAATAAATAAATATTGAAAAAGATATTTGTGAAAATGTTCTCATCTGTTATTTTTTTGTCAAAATGGCTGATTTACAAAAGCAATGTTTTCGTTGTGGAGCTATATAGGGTTTGTAGGTTCTCTAAGAACCCAAGGTATGCAGAGACAACAAATGAGCTGCACCTGCACCGTACAATAGTTTTTCATTGTCTACTGAGTATAGACCAATTCATATGGTGAAATACGTAGCATGAAAAATGGGTATCAAGGTAACCTATGTATGAAATGGGCAGAAGAAATGGAGTTTAGAAGCAGTGATTTTTTGTACATCTCTGAATTTGTGGGTACCTGTATGAGCACATGATTTAGAAGTTATTTTATAAAATGTCATCTATCTTACACACTGGCTTGAATTTAGAAGGCACAAATGCGAGCAAACCCAATTAGTAATAATAAATAGCATACTATTCTATGGTTCCACATGTCTTTTGAGAAAAATAGTACCGCACTTGTGCAGGTAGGCCTAGTGCCTGCAACAGGAAATGGGCCAAAATGCAACATGGATGCAACACATTTTATCCCAAAACAAATGGCCCATGTTTTGCAAAGTGGGTAGCTGAGGATTTTGGGACCTAGTTCAGCTGGCGCCTAAGGAAACCTAGCAAACCTGTACAGTTTTGAAAAATAGACACCTAGGGAAATACATGATAGGGGTGACTTGCATGACTCTCACCAGGCTGTTTTACTCACAATCCATTGCACACCTCAAACTTTGACTAAAAACCTAATTTTCTCACATTTCTGTGATGGAAAGTTCTGAAATCAGTGGGGTGTCACAAATGTCCTTCAACTCGGCATTCCCTTGTGTCTTCTGATAAAAATTCTATCTCACTTCTGTGGGTAGCCTAGTGCCTATGACAGATAACGGCCCAGAATGCATCATGGTAATATTACATTTTTCCACTCAAAACTGACTCATATTTTACAAAATGGGTAGCTGTGGATTTTGGGTCATAGCTCAGCTGGCACCTAGGGAAGCCTAGTAAACTTGTACATTTTCTAAAACTAGACATGTAGAAAAATCAATAATGGGGTGACTTGTTTGGCTCAAACTTTGACCAAAAAAATTAATTTTTCTCACATTTATGTGATGGAAAATTCTGGAATCTACAGGAGCCACAGACCTACTTTAACTCAGCATTTCCCTAAGTCTTCTCATAAAAATGGTACCTTACTTGTGTGTGCAGAGCTGCAACAGGAAAGGCTCCAAAATACATTGTTGAGGGATCAATAATTTCATAGCAACCTCCAATCTGCCTAGGGAAAATACTTTCATCCCTGGGAGGAGAGGATAGGGGCTAGGCTTGATGGATGGGAGGGCTACCCAATCTGCTAAAAAAACACAATCCATGGTGTCTTGCAGGCTTTCTGTCACCCCCTAGCAACCTCCAGTCTGCCATGTGCAGAAAGACGTTGTGCCTGGGGGATGGAGAGGAGCATTAGGCCATTGAAAGGGGACTTTAATGCATTAGGGTAAAACCCTGTTTTGGGAACCACCTTTTTTCTTTGCACCACCTTCACCAAACACTGCACAACTTTCCATCCTCTGTTATATAATGGGGGCAATAGGTCTGGGAAATTTTACAGAGAATTGTCAAACTGGGGCAAAGTTTTTAAGGGGTAGAAATCAGAGGAATTCCTATCCCTGGCAACCCTAACTAAAACTACAGAGCTGTATGAGCTGTCACTCCACTTTATAAGTTTCTTCAAATTTATGCTATGCCACTTCACTGTATGCTATTCCACTCTACACCACTCCACTCTACTCCACTCTAAGCTATCCCATTATACAGCACTACAGTCTAAGCTTTTACACTGAACACAACTTCAATGTTCGCCACTCTCCTGTATTGTATTGTATTGTATTGTAATTGCATTTATATAGCGCTTACTACCCCTGGCGAGGCGTCGAATGGCATTCCACTGTATGCAACTCCATTCTACGTTATTCCATTGGACGTCATGCCACTGTATGTTATTCCACTCCACCCCACTCCACTGTACAACACTCCAGTCTGCACCACTCCACTTTAGGCTACTACACGATATGCTATTAAACTCTTCTCTACTCCAGTATATAGTACTCCACTGTATGTTATTCCACTGTATGCCACTCCAGTCTACGCTACACCACTATATACTATTCCACTGTATGACACTCCACTGTATACTACTCCACTCTATGCCACAACAGTGTACTATCCTCTACTCTATATAACTCCACTCTAAAAAAACTCTACTCCACTCAATGCGACTCTACTAGACTCTACTCCACTTTATCTAAGTACACTCCACTGTCCAAATTTGTACTCCACTCTATGCCAGTACAATCGATTATACAACACTCTACTCCACTCTATGACAGTTTCCAACACTGCACGACACAGCACTCCACTCTATTGTATTAGACGCTACTCCAATTTATAAGTTTCCTTGACTCTAACCTATGCCACTTCAATGTACGTTACTCCACTCTATCACAATTCACTATACCCTACTGCACTCTATGCCACTGCACTTTACACCACTTCACTCTGTGCTATTCCACTCTATGGCACTCCACAGTATTCCACTGTATGCTATTTAACTGTATGCTGCTACACTTTACTCTCCTCCACTCTATATAACTCCCCTATATAAAAGTCTACACCACTTTATGGCACTCTACGACACTCTACTCCACTCTATCCCCATACAGTCTATGTTCCAACTCTATACCCCACTCTGTGCCTATACACTCCATCATACAACACTTTTCTAAGCTCCAATCTACTGTACGAGACCATACTCCAAATTATAACAGTTTACTACCTATGCTAAGCCACTCCACTCCATGTAGCTCTAGTCTACGAAACGCCACTCCACTTTATGAGACTTTACCTCACTCCACACTATTGTGCAACAGTCTACGTAGATCCACTGTTTGACACAGTACTTTTTTTTGGGGGGTTTTCCTCATATACCATTATTGGAAGTCTTGATGGGAAACTGGCTGCCTCTCAGTGATTGGTCATCCTGACCCAGCCCTGATATCATAGACCAATAAGAGAGTAATAAGCCTGATCCCTCAAGTGGCCACTGCTTTCACAATCCACTCCATTTCACACCGTAGTTGGGCCCCGTATTACTTTGGAGGCAAGGGAACCGACAGGGCTCCAAATAAATCATAGGAATACCATTCACTTGTCTTGCCAGGCCACAAGGGCCGCCCAGATTTTTACATAGCTTGTGGGATCACTTGTCATGTCAGATTTACTTGTAATGATAATATGCTTTAGACAGTTGAAAAAAATAGGGGGAATTGGATCCTTCCAGGCTCTACATATCTCCCGCCTTGCAAGAAGCATAACATAAAAGATAAATCTCGTGGAGGGTTCATTTACATTATAATCAGGACCCAACCCAGAAAAGATAGTTTTTGTGGTGATTTCCAGAGGGTACTTGAAGGACATCTTGCAAAAAGTCCTGGGTCTTGACCCAATAATCTTTTATCCCTGGGCAGTCGGCGAACATGTGTATATCATCAGCAGCTGGGTGCCTACATCTCGGGAAATGGTAGTCTAAGTTGGAAAATTTAGCACGTTTTTTTGGGGTTATATAGGCCCTGTACATGGTATAAAGATGATTCCTTTTTAAGTTGGCAGGCTTAACCACCGCCTGCAAGATGGTAAAAGAGTAAATCCACAGATCTTTAACATTTCCACTGTTCAGGTTTAAGAAATTGACCCAGAGTTTTTGGAGCTCAGGTTCCGTAACGCTCTCAGCCTCTAATAAAGCTGAATACCAGTGTGAAATTTGGTTTTTCCACCTGCCACTCCTAGTTACTAGATCGAACTTCGGGTTGGGATCGTTGGAGTTCCAAGATCTGGTCGACCACCATCCGGACAGTTGGTAATATTTGAATCTAGTACGTGTTCCCCCAGTCAAATTGGAGAGAGCCTCCCAATTTAAAAGCTGAACGCCTTCCTGAAGATCTCCGCAATGTTCTAACCCTGCCAACCTCAGGGGCCGAGACAGTTGATAATCCAGGCAGGCCGGTGTCCCAGGTGAATCCCAGATTGGGGCCAGTGCTGCATAGTATGGGATATCTAGCCTTTTCTTGATGTATACCCAGTTTCTTAGTGCTGCCCCCAGGATCTTGAGTCTCACTTTAAAAAAAAAATTCGGGTCCCCGAATTTAAAGAGGAAGAAGTCTTGTCCCTGTGGAAAGTCTTGCAATAATGCTTTAAAGAGTATGCCTAGGGAGGACAGATCTATTTTATTGGCCAATAGTCTGAAGTTTTTAAAATGAAATGCGTGGTAATATACAAATAAATCTGGAAAAGCAAGGCCTCCTGTTTTTAAACTTCTCCTAAGCTTTTTCCAGGAGATTCTTGGAGATTTTGAATTCCAGATGAAAGATCCTAATTTCCCTTGTAGTTTAATAATTGCTAATGTGTTAAAAGATAGAGGGATGGAGTTAAATAAAAACGTTATTTTAGGGAGGATAATCATCTTGATTAGGTTCACTCTCCCAAAGATGTTTAAAGGGAGGGATGACCATCTCTGCAGAAGGGCGCATATGTCCTTTGAAACTCTGTCTAGATTGATTTTCGTTATTTCCTCAATCTTTTTGTCCAAGTGCACCCCCAGATATCTCATTCTAGACTTTGCTCCTAATGTCCCTACTTCTTGGTTCCACTCCATGATCTCAGTTTTGTCTTTATTGATAGTGTATCCTGAGATCTCTCCAAAGGCTTCAGCTGTTTCTATTAATCTTGGAAGGGCTTCAGCTGGATTTGAGGTAAACATGAGCAAGTCATCCGCGTATAACGCAAATTTTAATTCCAGGTTGGAGATTTTAAAGGGCTTGATTAATGGGTCAGACCTAAGCAAACAAACAAAAGGCTCTATGTATAAATTAAACAAAAAAGGCGACAAAGGACAGCCCTGTCTGGTTCCGCGAGCAATGGGTATCCAATCTGTGAGAGACCCATTGATTAGGATTTTAACGCATGGGGAACTATATAGAGACTTTATGGCTGTTATAAACATGTTTGGGAATCCAAAAACCGCCAGTACTTTCCACAGATATAACCAATCTACTTGGTCAAATGCCTTTGCGGCATCGACCGCTACCAAAGTCAAGGGGAGCTTCCTGTCGATAGCAACATCAATTGCAGCGATGACTTGAAATGTTAGCTCATTGAGTTGTCTATCTGGAATGAAACCCCTCTGATCACAATGGACGATGGTTTTTACTACTCTGGCCAGTCTCGCCGCCAACACCGCCGCAAATACCTTATAATCTGAATTCAATAATGAGATTGGTCTGTACGGCTCGATTTTTGATGGATCTTTGTTTGGCTTCAGAATTAAAGTAACGGTGGCTTCTGACCAAGAAATTGGGGCCTGCGCCCCACACTGGAGAACTTCGTTAAACAGTGATGTCAAAAAAGATATTATTTGGTCTAAGACTATCCTGTGCAGCTCCACAGGGAGCCCATCTGGACCAGCGGCTTTCCCTTTGCCCATTTCCATAATCTGAATTCTCACCTCGCCTTCTTGAATGTCAGAAGTAAGGAAAGTTCTATCGTCCTCAGATAAGTTCGGGAGCTGTATCCTGCTCAACCAGCCTTCCACACTCTGTGTGGAGTTACAGGTGTTAGCTTTATATAGATCTTGCATGAAAGATTTAGCCTCTTCCCTAATTTGATCATCGTCATAGGTAATTTCGCCAGAACCAGAAAGGGATAGGCTATTGATCTGATTTCTGGTCTTATCTACTCAAGCTTTCCATGCGAGCAGACGGCAGCATTTCTCTCCATACGAGAAATTCTGAAGCTTGCTGGTATCCCATCTATATTTCAAGACCTTGTCTATGCTAGCTTGATGCTCTGCCCGCAGACCATCCAGCTCTCCTTGCAGGCGGAGTTTAGTGTCTGACTGGTCTACTGATGCCCTCTGAAGCTCCTGTTCTTTCAATTTGAGCTTCAGGAGACTCTCTTCCTTCTTTTCCCTCAGCTGTTTGTTTCTTCTAATCATCACGGTACTCAGAGAACCTCTAATAAAGGCCTTAAATGCCTCCCATATCATTTGTTGGCTCGTTGAGTCTTTATTGTGCCTAAAGAACTATTTTGTTTGTATCACTATGTCCACCCTCACCCACTCTTGGAGTAACAGGGCTCTGTCTAGAGTCCACCTCCTCTGCTGTTCCTTTTGTTTAAGGTGAATTACGAGTTCTACAGTCGAGTGATCGGACAGTATTGCCGGGATGTATGAAATATGTTCTACCGCCAAAAAGAGCGATTTATCCAGAAGAAAGAAGTCGATTCTCGAATGATGTCCATATCTTCGACTATAGAAGGAATAATCCCTTTTTTCACCGTTTTTAGCCCTCCGGATGTCCATAAGGTTGAGATCTTTCATAATATTCTTAAGCTCCATTCGGGATCTTTGAGGTGGGTGTTTGACACAGTACTGTCCTCTATGCAGCCCCACTCTAAAACATCGTATGCCTCTCTCTGACACTTCACTCCTGTATATACCCCTACATTCCTACTGGTCAACACTGTTCAACTCTGACGCTTTACGATATTCTAGTCCACTATACGCAACTCATTGTATGTCACTGCGCCCCACATGACTTCACTTTACTCTGACACAGTACTCCACTCTACTCCACTATTCCACTCTCCACCACTCCAATTTGTGTCGCTCTATTCCATTGTACTCTATAATACTGTATGCCAATACACTGTACCACACTCTACAATACTGTACTGTACATCACTCCAGTCTACAAAACCCACCTAGACTATGTGACTTTTTACTCTACAACAATCTACAACACTTTCCAATACTATAGTACTCACCCCTGCACTCTACTGTATAACACAGTAGTCCAATTTATGAGTCTTCACTCTACTGTATGCTATGCCAGTCTGCACTACTGCATTCCACACCACTAAAGTCAATCGATCAATAAACTTTATTTTTGGTCAACAGACCTTAAAAGTGCAAAATGCATAGGCATAAATTAAGTCATACCTTTAGCCAATCTTATGCCCAAATAGTCATAGCTACGAAACCGCTCTAAGCGAATGTTGTTTAGGGTTAATCGACCTTTAAAGGATTTATGGAGGTTTAGTATCATGAGTTTTGTCTTAGTGGTATTTATTTTTAGACCCCTCTCATCGCAGAAAGCCTTGAATTGGTCAATAGGCATCTGGAGCCCCTTGGGAGTTTTAGAAACAAGGAGCATATCATCCGCAGAGAGAAGCGTGGCAATCTTCATATTCCCCAACGAGGGAGCATCAGCAGGAATTCTAGCTAAGGAGTTCGCAACTTGGTTGCCATAGTGGGAAAACAACTTAGGGGCCAAGACAAAGCCTTGGCGGACCGCCCCGTTGACATTAATGGAGTATATGTGACTTGGCCCTGATTCCCTCAGCGCACCATGGCATAGTGGCTTCATGAAGACGCACAACTAATTCCAAGATCTCCAGAGGAATGTCCATGTCTCTCAACAGCATCCAAAGCTTTCCACGAGGCTCAAGATCCAATGCAGATTTCAGATCTTCGAAGGAAGCATATAGGCTCCCATTGCCCAATACCACCACCTTCCATTAAAGAAGAATGAATCTAAAAATCTGATCAATGTTTCCAGTTTTTTATCAAAATCCAGCCTGGAAATGCGACAGTATATTATTCTCAGCCATCCGGTCCTGGATTCTCACTAGGTGAGTGAGGCTGAATACCTTCTGAATACAGTCTATTAAACTGATAGGCCTGTAGTTAGTTGGATTATTTCTATCGCCTTTTTAAAAAACTGGAATAACCTCTGCTCCCTTCCATTAGTCTGGAATTCGGGCAGCCCTTGCAGTAGCTTTAAAAAGTGCCAGCATATATAATCGACCAATTACTTTTATTGAGCCAAAACAAGTCTCCAGCAATTCCATCTGGTCCTAGAGCTTTAAAGGGTACGTACAATGGATTCAATTTAAGTTTCTATTTCCTGCTCGGTGAAAATTGGGGGTAAATTTAAAAAGTATATTTAATAGTAGTGGAGTAGAGGGCACCAAAGTGCTTCTGCCTATCCCCAGCTGTAATATTATTAGCAAACGTTGGGGTTAAGCTGCATGTTTACTGAAGAATACATAAATCGTGGGATTGGACCAGCTGTACCCAATGAGGTAGGCAAAATTTGCTTCTAATTCCAGCCATGTTCCAAGAGATTATTTTAAGCGAGTGATGGATTATAGGCAACTGGTGTAAAGAGTGAAGAATGGTATCCACTCCCCTTTCCTCATGGGCAGGTGCTGCGCTAAAGTTGGTCTTAATGCTGTCCTGGTTTTGAGCTACTTCTTTAGAGATGATTTGCACAAGGGACTTTGGACCAGCCTTACAGATTGAAGGTGACAATAACTCCCTGCTTATTGGAGAGTTTATGTTCGGAGCAAAGCAAAGGGCACTAGTTTTAATGGACATAAGTGCCGAGCTGAGCTGTAGTCAGTCAATATACGCTGGGGAGGAGGTGATGGAAATGACCTTTTGAGCAGCAAATTGAACTTATACAAAGGGATAAAAATTGCCAACTGCCTCTTAAATTGGATATTTGGCTTGTCTGGAGGATGAGTTCTGACTTCCAAATCAATAAGATTATGCATTAAACTCTCATCAGCTAAAGTCAGCTCTTTAGCGTCTGTTGAGTTATTAGCTAAAACACATCTCTTTGCATGTAGAACGTCTTCACTCATCATGGAACTACAAACTCTAACGTGCCTGATCCAATGAATACATTTCTTTTTGAGGGATTCCTCAATCCTATGTTTTGTGGGATGATTACATTTAGGAACATTAATCATGTAGATTTTATGATGCTGAGTGACGAGGGGAGTAGAAGGTCCTGCCCAGTGATGTGGCATATCCCGCCTCACTACTTCTCTAGGTGGAGATTGTGGATGTCTGTGTGTTGCCTCATATGCCGTTGGACCTGGCTTACCACCCACTACATCTGCAACCTTTCGTGCTGTACAGCTACTGGGACCGGGACTTATAGTCAATGATAAGGAAGCATCATGTGTAACATGTGTAACTTATCACTGGCACCTTCCCTCATGTGCTTGGAACCAGGTTCCATGCCTTGACAATTTGATTTCCCAAGTCTATCTAGCAACTTAGGAATGAGCCCAGCTAGTGCTCCAATTTTAGTTTTCAGGGCACAAACCTCCTTATATAAGTCAGATACGGAGCTGTCAGATACGGAGCTGGAAGCTTCAAAATCAATTAAAACTGCATCAATGAGTGGGTAGGTACTTCCTTTGTTAGCTTTCACCCTTTCATCTTGGTCCACAATGGAAGAGCTAGTTTCTTGCAGGTCTAGCAGGGGTAAAAATATATTGCTGCATAGAAGCCTAGCAGTGGGTGTTAATGGGTCGATGGTTATATTGTGTGAATCATCCAAGGGCATTACTGGGCCTACCAAGGCTGGTTACCGTTACCAATATTCACCTTTCTAAACATGCTGGGTATGCGCCCTTCTTTAGTAGAAGTTCCATTTACTGTAATGGCCTTGGATTTAGGCTCAGCGTCAGTAGCAGTTGGAGCCAGTAGTCCCTCACATTTGGACAATACGATGTCAATGCGATTTAGGACACCGCTTCCCTTAGCATGGCTCAGCATCTTCTTCGATTTCTTGGATGCTTTATGTTACTCCACAGGCCCCTGCCACCCCCTCCACAACCTTCCTTTTCCCCATGGAGCCTCCAACAAACCATAGAAAAGACAGAAGGGGAGATGCAAAGGAAGAAGACGAACTCCCAGGCCAAGGCACCTGTTAGAATTGGGGGTCTCTGGTTGGCACAGGTAAGTACTTGTGACAGGCAGGGACCCTCTCCTCTAGTCAGGGAAAGGGAATTATCCTCTAAAGAAAAACCTGCTCACCCTCTAGGTTGCGTGGCGCGAGCAGACAAGACTTATCTCAGAGGCGATGTAAGTTAAGCAGTTGTAATCACACACAGTAATCAAGGGACAACACCACAAATAGACACCACACTAGTATTATATCAAAAATAGGTCATCTTTATATAGAGACCAAATAACGACCAGAATTATCCACAATACTGTTCAGCAATCAAGAGTTCTTTAAACATGCGTAATTTATAGTTCTTTGCGCTTCGCACCCTCTGTCCGGCTCTCCCGGTGATGAAAATGCCCAAAAGAGTCAAACAGGCATAGCGGACGTTCCGGTCCGATGCGTACACAAATGCAGTGCGAGTCGTTAACAGTACCTTAGTTCATTGTGTCCGGCACGGACGGGGTGATGGAAAAGAAAAGCGTTGTATGCAGCGATGTCCTTCACGGTGCGAGCTACGGCTCGTAGACGTCCTCGGTGCGGGTTCGTCGAGCTCAAAGTCACGTTGTTCGAGGGGACGGTGCCTTGTGCGGTGCGATCTATTCCGTTGTGGCGTACGAGCCGTACCTTGGGAACTGGCGCCTTTCAGCCTTTACTTTGTTGTTTCTGCCTTTCAGCCTTTAAGCGCGGTGCGAGGCGGACGGTGCGGTGCGGATGTGTGACGCGTACCCCAGCCTCTCGACGCGGTTGCAGCTTCAACACCAGTGGCAGTGTGCGCGTTGATCAGTGCGGCTCGTAGGGGCGAAGCGGTGTGCGGTGCGGAATCCTCCTGTCACGGTGCGAGCTACGGCTCGTTGAGGGCACAGAGTCGCGTTGTTTGAGGCGGATGGCTTGGTACGGGCTTCCCTGAGTGCAAATGGATCCTACAAGGAGCACACAGTTCCCTGCCTCGGCGCTACGGGGAAAACAGCGTTCTAAGCAGCTCTCTTCAAGGCGGGTGTAGTCCACTGGTCCTGGGACTTCATTCAGGGGGCAAGCTCACTCACAAGCCCTTGGAGATCTTTTGCACTAGTTTGGAAAATAAAGTCTTTGTAGTCTTTCTCCTCTCCTTTAGTAGCAAGGCAACCACTGCAGGCCAATCCCCCAGGTCAGGGACAGTATTCCTCCTTCAGCTTTCCTAGTTCCTTCTCTTCGGGTAGAGGAGTGTGGAGTAGTAGAGAAGTGTGGCTCAATGGTTAGAGCGGCAGACCCTGATGCAGTAGTCTGGCCGGGACCAGGGTTCAATTCCCGCCTCGGCGGGTCTCGGGCTCAATTTCCTCGGACCTGATAATTCTCGCTTCGGTGCCTATTCCAATCATGAGTCCCACTCTGCACCTCTGGGCAATAGCTTTCTTAATCTCTACAACGGCCCCAACAACGCTGAGGACGCCTGACTTCACCTTGGGGTGCCCAGGAGTGGGCTCCTCACAGGGAAAGGCCAGGAAGGGTTCCTCGGCGGTATTCGTACAAGCGCCGAGATGCCTACGGGTAGTCGTGCGCTATACAAGTGCGTAATCATTTCATTTCATTTCAGGTTTCTCCTTGTCAAAGTAGGATCCGATTTCTTGGGAGCAGGCTCCCAATACTTATACCCCTAAATCCTTTGTTCCTCTGGGTTAGAGGGGCCTGTGCCCAGCTAAAACAAATTCTTGAGCACTTTGTTGACACGACTCGGACTTTTCTTTCAGGGAGCAGGCTAGAGACATCAGACACTCCACAGGGTGTGGAGCCAGCATTGTGGTGGAAAGGCACAGTCCTATTCAGAGTCCAGGTGCACTCCTCACACCCATCTGGATGTAAATCTCTCTATTCACCACCAGGCTACCTAGCCCTGCCCTCTGGAATTCCCCAGCCCTGTCACTCACAGAACCCAGACAGCAGATACACATCCTAGCAGAGACGGGCTGAAATGGTTAGGCAACCAAATACCAATTTTCTAAAAGTGGTATTTGCAAACACAGAATATTAAAATAAACTTTACTAAAATATGTATTTTATTATTCTGAGTTCAGGCATACTAAACTCGGATTTCTACCATGTTCCCTGAGTCTGTTAGGATTATAGAATGTAACAATTCTAACAGCCCATTCTGGCCTATGAGAACAGGTAGCCTTGCAATAGTGAAAAACAAAAATGGCTGTAATTCACTATTAGGACATGCCACACACATCAGGGCTTGTCCTACCTTATACTTACAATGCACCCTGCCCTTGGACTACCATAGAGGTGACTAACATGAAGGTAAGGGAAGGTTTATGGACGGGCAAGTGGGTGTACTTGCCCAGTCAGCATGACTGTACCAGACTGCATGCAGGTTCTGCAATGGCAGACCTTAGACACATTTTACAAGGCTGCTTCTGTGGGTGGCACAACCGGTGCTGCAAGCCCACCAGCAGCATTTGGATTTACAAGCCCTGGGCACTCCTGGTCCACTGTACTGGGGTCTGACAGTAAACCAAATAAGCCAATCATGGAATCCAATCAATATATACCTTTTATACAGGGAGCACTTGCATTGTGGCACTGATTGGCAGTGGCACAGTGCTCTGAGCAGCTAACACCAGCAAAACATATGAGGCACAGTAACAAAAAGTGGAAGGGAGACCCACGCCAAGGTGCCAGGTCTAACAGCACCCAATAGGAGGGTGCAAATAACGCTCTGATAGGACTTCAGTAGGCACAATACCTTAAGTAAGTCTCCATTGTACAGGACTTAGGGGGGAAAGAAAACAAGTCCCCAAGCCAATGCACCCAATGGGGAAGAACTAGCAGAGCACTAGTTAGGCGACAGTACGCACAGTACCTTGATTGGAACTTGGATACGCAAAAATAAGAGGGGTGGCCCAGCCTCTTCTGGTGGCAGACGGGGCCCACCCTTAGCCGGGGTTTGCTCAGGTGCGGCTGGGTGTGCCAGTGCACGTCCCACACTGCGGGAGTGCTCCGGTGCCTTTAAGGCCTTTCGGGGTTAGCTCTGCTCCCTTGTTACGTGCGCAAAGCACTGGGGGATCATGTCTCACCCCAGCAAGACGGCAACAGCAGAACAGGTCGGTGGGGCCTCCGATTGCCCAGAGAAACAGCAGTGCAAGCCAGTGAGGGCCTCCAATGGTCCAGAGAATTTTTCCGTGCTGCGGTAGTCCTCCAGTGCCTTTACGGCGTGTCGAGATTACTTTGGCACCCTCATGATGGGCACGAAGCGCTGGGGGACCATGTCTCACCCCAGCAGGACGGCAGCAGCAGACCAGGTCAGTGAGGCTTCCAATGGCCCAGAGAATTATCCCGCACTGCAGGAGTGCTCCGGCACCTTTATGGCGTGTCGGGGTTAGCTCTGCCCCCTTGTGATATGCGCATAGCACTCGGGGACCACGTCCCACCCCAGCAGGACGGCAGCAGCAGAACAGGTTGGTGGGGCCTCAGATGGCCCAGAGAAGGGGTAGTGCAGGTTAGTGAGGGGCCTCCAATGGCCCAGCGAAGCATCTACGACACTCTATTCCACTATTCCACTCTGTGACGCTTTACCACACTGGACATTACCCCACTCCAGTGAACTACACCATACTCCACTCTACTACACATTATCCCACTCTATGCCACTGTACCATACTCTGCTCTACACCACTCCTCAGTCCAACACTCTACTCTACTGTAGAAAGTCACTGAAAAAACAAAGGTTAAAGTAACATAATAGTTAAGTGTAATAAAAAAAAATTTCTTTTAAACCTTAGAAAATTACTGATAAAAACAAAGGTTAAAATAACGTTTTAGTGGAGTGAATATGTCATTGACAACATCAACGTTTTGAACAAAAAAAAACACAGAAATTCACCAGTTATAGTTAACAGTGCTAACTATAACGTACGCCACTGCCATGCACTGCTTATGACCTCACATATGACATGACTAGTGGCATGTTCTATGGCATCATTTATGACATCACTGATGACATCTCAAATTATATTATTGATTGCACCAGCATTGGCAAAGCCAGTAGTTTTCACTGGTGAGACCTGTTGACTGCCAATGCTTGCCATTACTCAAGTACAGGTTTAATTACAAAGGAACAAAAACTAAAGTTTTTTATTTTGCTTGAGATAAACATGCCAGTGATATGGAATCGATGCATTCATACAGATGAAGAGACTTTTGAACTAAAATCATGAATAAGAATAAACAGAAAGTGTTTCAGATAGGCTATGGCTTTCCCTTGCTTCACTCACTCCCTCTGGCTCATGATACCTCTTTGAGGTGACCCCTTACTTTTTACCTTGTGCCAGTGTGGGAAAACTCAGTACGTCCACATTTAACTCTTTTCTTCATACCCACCACATGCTACTACTTAATGCATGAGTTTTTCTGAGTGTGAGTTTCTTAAAAAAGAGTCACTCTATGGTGCAGCAACTGATCTTGTTTGAAGTCCTTGCTCTTGTGCTCAACAGCTTGCTTTTCTTCATTAACATCTTCTAATGCACATTTCCGCTTGTGTTGTAGCTGATTGCTGGTTTCTGTCTGCCATTGGATGCCTCACCCTCAATGAAGAGCTTCTGCATCGTGTGGTCCCTCATGGGCAGGGATTCCAGGACGGTTATGCTGGGATCTTTCACTTCCAGGTACCGGGTTAGAGAGCAAGGCATTGTGAGCCAAGGAAGAAAGTAACTTCCAACTACCTCATCAACTTAGCCAAAGTGTTTGATAAATCATGAGATGTGGCTGGTCCGTGAGCATTCAATGCGAGATGGACCACTAGGCAAACAGCCTGCTGTGTGGAAGGTGCTACTGCTTTAGTGGTTCTATTCTCAGGGCTATCATAGATGCCCTGTGGTAATGGGCTATCAATTACCCCATATGAGCAGTAGTTGCCCCTCTTGTAATTTTAAATGCTTAACTTTTGCCTTAGTTTTAGGTGAGATGTTTTTTATTTTGGACTCAAAGTAGCAAGCAAGTCTGATTCCCACCAGACAGTCTCAGGAGAAGGGAGGGTCTCTCATAGAGAATTTGTTTATTTCAGTGGGATCAAATGGTGCATTTCACAGCACACTTTTCACCTTATTTGGCCAAATAGGTAAAGGTTTTTAGAAGCATTTCTTGAAAGCCGTTCAGGCCATAATCCAGGATATCAGTATATACTTATTTTTTTTTTAAGTTCAAGAAAATTTTATTAAACAGAAAATAAGCCATCAATACATAGTACAGATAAAAAATGTGGGAATAGGGGAAAGGGGGGAAAGGAAGGGGAAGCAATAAGAAAAATCAGGGTATGTTGTACAAGTGGAATGAAACTACAGAGCATGAATCATGGGCAATAAAAGTAAAAATAATGGATACGTCAGTTATACAATAAAAGCAAGTATGAACAAGGACATAACAAGTGATAATGAAGAGAAATTGAGGAAATGAGAAGGGCTTTAGGCGGGTTTGGAAACCTCCTGCTGGGCAGGCTTGTGGTAGAAGGAACGGGTAGTACAATTATCCAAGTACAATGTAACAGGAAGCCACAAATCTGCACGGTTGACTGCCAGTTGGGCAGGAAAAACAAAAGCATTGTCAAGTTTGTGATTATGACAAACATTGTACCACCATGCTTTAAAAGAAATGTTAGAAGAATTCTTCCAATTAATAGTAATCTGCTGAAATGCAACAGCTAACAATAAATCAACAATACGAACATTCATAACAACCTCCTCCCAACAGGTGGAGAGACTACCTAAAAAGAGGTGCACAGGAGAAAGGGGAATACAGGTGTGGAAAATTACATTGATTTGAGCCCAGACCTGCAACCAAAAATCATGTACATGTTTGCAATAAAACATCATATGGAACAAGGTGGCATGAGGTGAAGAACAAGACCAACAAGCATCCGGAGTGGTGGAAAACCGTTGGTGAAGGGTAAAAGGAGTATGGAGCAGCCTGTTATATATGAAAAACAAGGATTGCGTCAAAGATACCGCCCTAGTGGTTTTGCGGAGTTTTGCCCATATCTTGTCCCACAAGGTTACCGGCCATTCCGTGGCCAGGTCGAGTTCCCACTTCTCCTCCACCTTAGTTTTAGGTCTAAAAGACTTATGAGCATGAAGGTGTTTGTAAAGGGAGGAGGCTCTAGGGTATGTGCGTAGGATAGAATGAAGTTGGAGAACAGGGTCATGGGAAACAAGAGGGGACGGTGTGACTAAAAGTCGTGTGTAAACTTCCATGACCGCGGCTTTAAGTAAGAGGTATTTGGGAGCGAAGGACGAGGGTAAGTCAAAGGAGGAACGAAGAGTATGAAAAGGCAGAAAAGAGGAGTGTGAGAAGAGTTGTGAAATCCAGATCAAACCTCTGGCTCTCCAGGATTTCAAATAGAAGGGCTTATGACCAATTAAGAGGAATTTATTATGCCAAATAGTAGAGGTGAGGAAATCAGCAACCGTTACAGGAGGCGAAGGAGTAGAAGACAGGAGGAGTTTGAGAGTGAATTTATGAATAAGAGTGGGGATCAAAGAAGACTTACGTGAAAAGGAAATATATTCAGCAAAGGTAAACAGGGAAAGGAAAAGGCGCTCAACTTTAGTCCACAGAGGACAAGGGAGGATGGGATCCTGTAACCAAAAAGACGCTTGGCGTAACAAAAAGGCCTTCTGATAAGCAGGAAAGTCCGGAAAATTGACACCACCCTCCGAGGTGGGGCGGATGAGTCTGGCAAGGGACATTCTAGGTTTTTTGTTGTGCCATAAAAAGGAAGACAAAAATCAGTATATACTAATAAAGACTGAAATTCTCAAGGGGCTGGAGGCAGTGGGTCGTGGGCGAGGGGTGAGTTTACCCAGGAACAACAAGTGGGTCAAACGTTGACTTTTCAGTGTAATTTGCATGAGGAATGGGCTAAAATGCGCAAAAGGAACTAAGACTATTAATGTACCAGTTTCAGTACACTACATGTGGCTGGCAGGCAGCAGGTTTTTATTCCAGGACGATATTTCAATGAGTTAATATCTTGTTGAAATTATAGCTGAGTGGTTTATGTGCCTGCATCTAGCCAGCTAAATGGTGACGCTCTGAAGATCAATATAACTCTATGACAAATGTTTAGCTTGCTGGGGTTGTATATCAGAATACTAAGGTTTTAACATTGTCCTGCCATAATATCATAGCAAAAATATTAGCTACTAAAATATTGGAAACGTAAGTATTCATAAATTGGTAAGAATGGATTTACTATTCTTTACTCCGCATTGACATTCCTTGTAAATAGGTTTTGTGAGGGTGCATTTATGTGGAGTTAAGTATAGTAACCCTATTCTGTCAGGTTGAGCTGCATGAGAGATATCACTTTAAATACACTCTACAAAAATACGGCCTTTCAGAGTTTCACAGGCCATTCTGCAGGCAGTATCAACAAAGTTACCAGCGGCAGGCATGACGTATCATAAGCCTCCAGATGACAGGGGCAAAGGAAATAAAACATTGTTGAATTCATATGGATAGTGCCCCTGGAGGTATTTTGCTTTATCAATGGGAACAGGCACAACGGGCACGCCCTCTTTGACATCACTGGTAAAATGCTTACAAATCCAACAAGAAAGTCCAGTTAGTCACTAAAAAGTGAAAATAGGACTTGCTATGAACTTGTGTTAAATGTTATTAGTTAGCAACAAGCCAAATACCAGACGTGGCATGGAGACAGTACGGATGGCGCAGAGGACTATAGGCTTATAAGCTTCTGGAAGGTGGACATCTGCCACCAAAGCTCGCACGTATGGTGGAAGTTCTGGTGCAACTGCATCAAGGGCAGATTACTAGTAGGCAATGGGTTTATTTTGGTCTCTGTGATTCTTCACCAATAGCCCTGAAGCAAAACCATTCTTTGCATGACAGTATAGTGTGAATGGCTAGTTATAATCATCCAGTTAGGGAGCAGGGTCAGAGGATAATAATTACAAAGGGTTGCTCTGCCTCTTTAGACTAATGCAATGGGCCAGGAACCCACCATTCCCATGAAAGTGAGTACCTGAGATACAGTGGCTCTGGGGAAGACGAGGGCGTCCAATATCTTGAGAGTTTGGGAGAAGATGCAATGTGACTTAGTAAACCCCTGGGGCAAGCAAGACCATGTTAGCTCCCCACTGAGAATGAGAAAACAAAGATCTTGGCTGCGTGGGTGGCTAGGGATCGAAAAGAAAACAGAACCACTGTCAACCAATTAGGAGTTTCTTGGTTACAGGACAGTGTGGTAGGAGGGTAGAAACAACAGGAAATGTAGGGTTTACAACAGTATTATTTGGCATATAGGTTTTGGAAAAATCTGTAAATATCTTGTCCAGTCTTTTTGTTTGGAGAATGGAGGTCTTACATACATACACTCATGATGGACATTAGCATCCCCCCTTTTATCGGAGTGATAAGCTTTCATCTCAGGCTGCAAATGGGCACTGGAGGATGCAAGGGAGCTTCTTCATTGGAGTTATCTTGGTTTTTATTGGTTCGGCAGTTGAAATACAATCAACATCATGATTAGGTTCTGACCACAAAGATGGACGCACTTGAGCAAGTATATCAGAGGTAGATTGCAACATTGTATTTTTACAGTCAACATTAGTACATTCTTGGCTTCGCCAAAATATAGCTAATCCATAATTTTAGTTGTTTTTGGCACATTCAGGAATACAACATCACTGGAACAATACACAGTACCATTCAATGTACACAAAATATATCTCCTGAAGAAGTAGGGTTTAACAGAAACATGTTGATCTGTGAGGAGACCCAGGGCTATACAAATGGAATCAGCTATAGGGAAGAGGATAAGGTTTTTTGAAATGGCAACTGCACAAATGGAGAAGCCTGAGAGAGGTAAAGAAGAAAATCCAGAGGTATTTAAAGCAGGTTGGGTAGCATCTGTCTCAACGTGACAGGAGATGGGGCTTTGGTTAATAGTTCATGGTGTCTATGGGCACCTTTTATCAACTGAAATCCAAACATTTAAAGAGCACTCTGAGAAAAGTGGATAACATCAAGTTGTATGTGCTGTAGTTGTGCACTAGAGGTAAAGTAGCAAAAACTTGCTTTCAGGTCTAACAGCTCTTTCCTGACTTTGCTCGTGTAGGGTGAGTGGAATGTTTGTCCATCGACGCCCTTGTTATCGAAATTGACCACTCACAGATTGTTGCGACTCAAGGAGCTCCGTTGGCTTCCCTCTTTGATTCACACATTCATCCCTTTAGAACTGTGCTGGGGTTGTAGGCGCTGTTGTGCCTCTAATTTGTGCTTTCTTCCCACTCTTTATAGAGCTTCATGCTTTATACTGTAGACTGCACACACTTCTGACTCTCCATATCCTGGAATTATCCCTTTAGCTACCCAAACGGGTTTATCCCATTGTTACCTGCCCATACAACTATTTTTGTGTGACCTGATTGGTGAGTCGAACCCCAAGCCGTCCTCCACCCAAATTCCCCATAAGAATTATTGTCCCTGACTTCAGCGCCTGGGAGAGTTGAGTGGAGTCACCCCCTCCAGCAAGCCTTGGAGCCCTAAGGCAGGGTGCATTATAGCAAATGTGAGGACATATGGGGAGAGGATGTGGTCTCTCGGCTAGACTGCTAACTTTGGAGCTGGGAAACCAAGGTGTGAGCCTCGGGGTCAACTCCACTTCCTGTGATTTTGGGCAAATCACCTAATCTCCTCGTGTCTACCTACCACGCTCTCAGGTTCCGGCCAAGCATAGGCACTTCCAGGCTAGTTGTTTCAACTTTAAAGAAATTCTGCCCACAACCAACTCAAAGGTGTCAAAGTGTTTCTTAACAAGAGAAAAACATATCTGTGAATCCCAAAGATGGGTACCAAAGGGATTCCTTGGCACCCTAAATAATCATAAGGACACAAGCAGAGACAAGAGACAAGACATACACTTATAAGTTTATGTATACAGTACTCCAATAGAGATCACGTGATGAAACCAAAACAATGGAATTACACAGATACAGTACTCTGGAGTAATGACAAGTTAGCCAGTGCTTAATTTGTAAAAGAATGAGTGGGTCCAAACATTTTTCTCAGAAGTCCATCGGCGCTGCTGCCAAATGTCTAAGTTGCTGAATACCAACGCACTCTCCGTGCCCTTCTGTCTCCCTCTTGCAGGTTCTTTTTCATCCCTGCTTCCTCCCCTTGTAACTGTTTTTATCTTCCTCCTTCTTTTATCTTCTTCAGTGCTTCTCTCTCTAGTTCTGGGTTAAAGTCGGATGATGAAAAATAAAAGATCTGCGCCCTAAAAAAAAGAGTGCCGGTGGTACCCACCAGTAATCAGCACTGCACACATGACCATCATATAGGAACATGAACTTTCGCTGCTTGTTTTTTCGGAAATCCTTGCAGGCCAGACATCAAACAAGACTTTACACGTCATTGACAGGCACAATTTTAATGCATGCTTAGCATAGGCAGGAACTATGGGCCCAATTCACAGAACTAACTTAAGACAAAATCCTAAAATACTACCATTTTGGTATTCACAGAAGGCACTTACTCATTTCGGTATTCACAGAAGTTAGGAGTCCTAACTTTAGGACTCCTAAATGCCTACTGTGAATACTGAAAGTCTTAACGTTAGAGTTTTTCTCAGTTTAGGACTAGTAAAGTTGGACTCCTAACTTCTGTGAATACCGAAATGTGTAAGTGCCTTCTGTGAATACCAAAATGAGTAAGTGCCTTCTGTGAATACCAAAATGGTAGTAAGTTTAGGATTTTGTCTTAAGTTAGTTCTGTGAATCGGGCGCTATGTCTGTAGCAGCTAATTTTACCCTTGTGCAAAAAGTTAAAGGTTTCACACTGTCCATACTTACCTTATCAATGTTTTTGCTATAGTGTTATAATGTCATGATATCAAAGACTCAGTTTATTGGTACCAAACCATTTGTTGGTCTTAGGCTTCTGACCAGTTCCAGAGTGATCCTAAGGTTTGGTCTTTGTGGGACTGTGCTCAAGTGGGGGTACAGTTGACAAGAGACATTTCTTTGAGGACGAAGCGGATGAGCTATTTTTTACAGTCCTTTGCTGATCCAAAAAGAATCCTCTGAGTCTGAGGTGTAAATGGGGCATGCCATAAAGAGGAACCCTGAGCATGTAAGTATATATTATCAAATTGCTTGGGGCTGTAAAATTGGGAACACAAACGCCCACTCTTCTTTGAGGTGGGAGAGAAGAACTCTCCTTGACACATTATATCTTTTACCTTTTCTAGCCAGTTTGCTAACAGAGGGAACAATATCCATGGAGGGGGAGTTGGGAAGTGTTGTAGATGACATAAGTAAGGTTGTGAGATGACTCCCTGCCCTCCCGGACACCGAGTGCCAGTTCTGAGCTTCCTTTTACAGATCATTGTTTTCAGCTATGGGAGTCTAATTGGATTAGTGCTATAACTCCCATAATGCATCAGATTATTAAATACACACTCCTGACTGGAGCACAGCATTCTTAGATGGCATGATGTCATCTGGTAATACTATAATTAAAGAAGTTGTGGCTGTAATTCGGGAAGGAAAACGGCTTCCTGGCTCTTATACGACTGGTGATTGGACTTGTAGGTACCATACAGGTATGTCATGGGGAAGATACATCAGCTCTTCCGTTTAAAGGGGAACATTACGGTTCAATGACCTGGATGATGCTCTTCTACTGGCCAGCTTGTCTACTGGTAATTTGTATCTCTTGGGCGCCTATAGTCCATTAAGACAATATCCACTTGATTTCTCCAGTCAGTTTGACCTTGTGGTGATCTTCCTGGACTCAGATTGGCTTCTCCTGGCAGGTGCTACCCCGCTCCTTGCTCAGGAAGGTGACCTCTGCGTCTTTTGACAGGTCACAGCAGCCAAGGCTTTACACAGGATTTCCATACAGAGCCCAGTCTGGAGGAAAAGTGGCCACCCACTAGATATTCTGCTCCTGGTCAGTTGTCTTATGGCCCTCTGGTGACCAAGGGGTTAAAAACTGAGCCCTCCATAGTGTCTGCTTTGCTTGAAAATGTTTGCACTTCTCCGAACTTGGAGAAGTTCATGTCTCTTTTTTGTAGGCTCTGATAGACAAGTCAGGTGGGTTTAGACAGGTGGAGTGAGACTAGGAGAGTGCTCCACCTTTTGATGTTACCTTTGGAAACGCAAGCACAGCAGGAAATGCGGGATGTGCTGATTTTCCTCTTGGGGGAGGGGGTTTGGCTGAACAAAAGAATGGGCTGGTGAAGTCCCATTCCACCACCAGGTACAATAGATTTTCTGGAAGGGGCCTGTACAGGAGTATGTGCAGACTGCAGCCTGGCATGCCTAGTGTGAACGTAGCCAGCTTACACAAAAGATTCACCATCTTGTGCAGCACAAACTGAGATCAAATACACTCCAATATTAAGTATGTCATCTATGATCGATACTCTTACCACACACACCCTTACACATACGATCTTCCAAAAGGTTAAATAGTGCACCAGAGTTATAGGGAGAGACAGTGCTTAATTTGAGCAGTTGGCTTCCGGTGCTAGGCACCGGCAATTAATTGTCAACACTGGCACTTCTGACAGTCTACCACAAGATGGTGATGTCTGTTTACGTTACAGATGAGCACAACAACATAATATAAATTAAAATTACTAATGCCTGCTACTGAAAGCCATTCTTATAGGTACGAGGGACTGGAATAATATAAATGGACACATTTGTAGGAGTGCGATTGGTCAGTACTTGTGGTGGTATGAGGTTTGCACTGCTGGCAGGGGAATGGGTGTTGCACGTTGCAGTGGCCTCCTAACGATGGCCCAGGTATTTTTTTAAATAAAGCACTGGGGAGAAAGCAGAGCTTTAGCTGATAATAAGTTACAAAGCAGTCTCCACACAGTCTGGGGTTAGAGTCAACAGCCAACACCATCAATGTGTGTCTTTAGGGAGGACTGAGGGTTGATTTGTACTCTACAACTCTACAACCTCCCTGTTGTCGAAATGAGCACCGAGTTTGGTGAAAGACAGGATTAAATAGTAGACCTGGAAATTTATTTATGCTGGAAAAAATTCTAATATGTGTATGTTATGCACATTTTGTCAAAGTTCTTAACATTTCAGAGGTAGAAACGTTCAAATATGTTTTGCCTGTGAGGCATTGGCTCAAGCAGATAATGTGTTGCTGGAACAGTAATTCTGCAGCCAAGGCGCTTCAGCGTAGGACATAGAGGTAATAAGCAGAATATAAATACTACAATACAAGGGGCATATTGTATTCAAACTACTTTCTTGCTGGTATTTCGTGTGACCTTTCAACTCCAGGTTTGCCACGAATTCAATATTCGCATCATATACAGGCTAGTAAACCTTAATGCCATATATGTGAAATGTGTGAGTTTCATGGAAAACATTGAATTTGCGCCAACTCCTATTATTCCTCTTGGTATTGCTGAATCCGAGAGAACTCCTCATTGCCTGGACAGTCTGCGTTCGCTCCTGGTGGACACTGTGAAACTCATAAGGATGGTGCTCAGAAGGAAGCAGGTGGCTTGCACTTTATCTGCAACAAGGAGCTTACAGTGTAGTTAGTAGAGCATATGGAGGCCTCTTGTGAATATGTAGCAGGGAATACACAGTACATTTAGTGGCTCTCCGCATGTGCCATTGGGAGGCTGCTGGGAACATCTGGGTTCTTTTAAGGCCTTGTAGCTAGCTATCTTATCTCTGCCCAGTAATGTTGCCTATTGTCTGTTCTTTTCATTCTGACTTTGCTTTACCCCTTAGATTTGGCAGTTTGGAGAATGGGTGGACGTGGTGATCGATGACAAGTTACCAGTCAAGAAAGGCAAGTTGATGTTTGTGCAATCCGCCGAGCGCTCGGAATTCTGGAGCGCGCTGCTGGAGAAGGCCTATGCCAAGTAAGTGGTCTTTGCTTCCCCCCACCAAGTCTATAAAACCCAATGATGCCCTGAATCTTATCTTACCATTCCAGAGGGTTGAGTTTACAGTGACCATTCCAGAGGCTTCAGGTTAGAAACTGACCGCAACAGAGGCTTGAGGATACAAACAGTGACCACACCAGAGGCTGGAGGTTATCAACAGTGCCCACTCCAGAAGCTTGAGGATACAAACAGTTACCAAAGACTGGAGGTTACAAAAACCTACAACACCAGAGGCGTGAGGTTACAAACACTGATCACTTCAGAAGCTGGAGGTTACAAACACTGATCACTTCAGAAGCTGGAGGTTACAAACAGTGACTACAGCAAGGGCTGGAGTTTACAACCATTGATTTCACTAGAGGCTTGAGGTTACAAACAGTAACCACAGCAAAGACTTGGATTTACAGTGACAACACCAGAAGCATTAGTGTATCGGGACCATACCAGAAGCTTGAGTTTACAATCATTGACCACATCAGAGGCTTGAGGTTACAAATACTGATCACACTAAAGACGTAAAGTTACAAACAGTGACCACACCAGAGACCTGCGTTTAGAAACAGTGACCACACCAGAGGGTTGAAGTTACAACAAGTGACCACACCAGAGGCTTGAGGTTACAAACAGTGATGACTCCAGAGACGTGAGATTGCATACAGTGACAGAATGCAGCACTCCAAAAAGATACTAAACCAAATCCGTAGATATTTAGAAAAAACTTTACAATATTCTATGCCAGCCAGAGATTGCTCTACTAGCTGCCAACAAGTTACCACTGATATTGCTAACATGCACATTCAGACGAAAAAATCCATTCCCTTCAGAAATTTCAAAGTTGCTAATTGGGATGAAATTTCTTTTAATGCTATTTTGTGACTTTAGTATTTTAATTTGAATATTTAGTCATGATACAAATTGGGACAAAAAACTAACTGGAATACAAATGCATGTGAATAGCTTTTATTGTTTTATCAAGTAAGTTCAGCAAATGTAGAACTTTAGTTCTCAAAGAATCTGCTCTGCTTCATATTTCGTTTTAACCTAAAATTGACTAAACCCAGTTTGTAGGAAGCTGGCTCTGTATATACTATACTAAAGTAAGGTATAGTGTGCACAGGGTCGAGGGAGTCACTGGAGGTCTAGCAGAGGCTAAATTAGGTAATTCCTAACAGCTCTCTTTGTAGTAGTTTGGGCGAGCAGTTAGGCTTATCCAGAGGGTGTGTTAAGCGTTTATTGTATTAATTGAATCAAGGCTAATGACACACACTCAAAGACAGAATCCAGACCAATTAGGTACGTTTAAAAAGATATACCTATATTTTATTTGTAGAACCATGAAGGACTTGGCACAGGTAAGTAAAATATACTCTCAAATACAAGGCTGTACACAGAGATGAAATTGTAGATTGAACTGGAGTCGTTACAGGTTTGCATTGACTTTGAAAACAGTTAAAATTACACAGTAATTACTTTTGGAGTTCTTTTAGATTACTTTTGGATTACATCGACTATTTGGGGTGGTATGCCTATATACCACACATGGGATCTCATAATACACGGAAAGTAAGACTTTTTAAGGATTGCAGTTTAGTTACTTTTTCTTTCATACCAAGCTCAGCTCAACACTTAGGAACAAAAAATGACAACATTAGTTCCCATGGGGAAAAAGTGTTAGCGGTTTCACAGTTAGTAAACAACTTGCAAGAAGAAGGGTTAGAGGTTAGGGCGAAGGTTCCCCAAGGTCTAGCAGGCACTCGAATCGCACCACCAGCAGCAGTGGGCCGGCAGGGTGCACAGTGCAGGTGCCCAACATTAGCCAACAACCAGCACAGGAGCTACACCACCAGCGGCACAGGGGCGGCTGGGTGCAGGCTGCCAAGATGACGTCGGGGACCCTTTGATTTTCAATGAAGACCTTTGTTTCGGCAAAGTTGCTGCAGGCTCAGGCGTGGAGACTACCTGAAGGCAACCACAGGCTGGAGAGGTAAGTTGGGTTCTTGGGGGATGCCTGGACACCGTCGGTTGGGCCACCCAAAGCTGAGGGGCAACGGGTGCAGGGATGTTTTCTGGCATCAGGTTTTCTTACCAGCTCTGGTTGGGGGACCATTCGTCTTGAGGCTTGAGGGGGGTTGGGGATCACCAGATCCCGGGTCAGGATCGCTGAGGAGACCTACGCGTGGAGTCACGGAGCCGCCTGGATCCGGATTCTGGGGGTTGAGTCTTCGTTTGGGCAAAGCCGGTGCTCACAGAACAGAGTCTATTAGATGAGTGCAGGGCAGGTTCTCCGGGCTCTGGGGATTGCTGGCTGCTGGACTTGCCTGGGCTCCTGCTGTAGGCAGGTAGTATACAGGACAAACAGGGAGGGCTGGGGCCATAACAGTTTGTGTCCTCTTCTTATTGGGTCAGCATGGCTCTTGGGTCCTTCTTCTTTCTTCTTCGAATCTAAAGAGGCAAGGTTCAAGGTATTTTATTTATAAAGTTTTATATAGTGCGGACCAGACCCAAAATAGGGTATCAGAGCGCTTTACATCAAACATAAGGTGAAACATTCAAAGTGAACAAATGCATACAGGGAAACTTTTTCTAGAAACAAATTTTCTACAGGGAAAAAACATAACATAGTCTGCGGGTAACAGGGAGTGACAACATTAAGAGAGTTTGTTCTGAAACACAAATAGGAAGACCATTCAAGTTCGTGCGGGTCATCATTTCTCTTAGGAAAGTTGAGAAGAATGTTCTGAGCCCAAAACCATTTAAATAAATGCAGGTCACACAATATGCACACCAATGAATAACAGTAGTTTGGGGATTGTCGCTCTAGTGACGTGGTTGTCTTAAGTTAAGGTAGGAAATTGCTGATCAGGAATAATTTTGTTTCCTTTTTGAAGAGAGGGATAGAGGAGATTATTCTGATGTGTGGTGGAAGGGAGTTCCAAATTCTGGGAGCTGCCCCAGAGAATGCTCTGTTGGAGGTTTTAGACTTTTTGAAACGTGCAGTTTCAGAAGTAAATTGTTTGCACTCCTTGAATGTCTGTTTCCTCCAGATAGGCTGAGTTTTTGTGCTAGGTACTGTGGGGTGTTGTGGTGAAGAGCCTTATGTGTGATGCAGGCCATTTTTAGGTGGATTTGGGCTTCGTAGGGTAACCAGTTGAGTGCTTTCAGGTGTGGCGGTATGTGATCAAATTTCCTAGAGCCTGTTAAAAGTCTTGCTGCAGCATTGAGACAGGCCTTTGGCGGGGCGGTTGAGAGTTTGGGAATACCGGCGAGGGTGGTGCAACCATACTCCAGTCTAGAAATAACTAAGGATTGGACTGCCGATTTGAGGTCCTCGTTCCCAAGAAAAGGTTTCATTTTTCTGAGATAGCTGAGATGGAAGCGGGTATTTTTAGCCAGTGAGTTGACGTGGTTTTGCATGTTCAGGTTCTTATCCAGCGTGATTCCAAGTGATACGGAGGAATCCACTACTGTTGGCGTGCAGTTCAACGCCGTGATAGTTTTGATCCATTCCTTTGTCTCGATGGTGTTCTGAGGTGGGGAGATTAGAAGAAACTCTGTTTTTTTAGAGTTTAGCTTGAGGAAGTTGGACGATAACCATTTGACTGTCTTTTCGAGGCCTGTATTCATTGACCTTAGATCTTCAATGGAGGAGATCTTGATGTACAATTGGGTGTCATCCGCGTACATGTGGAATGATATGCTCTCCAACTGTAATAGCTCGGTGAGTGGTTCGACATATAGGTTGAATAGCATGGGAGATAGTGTGGAACCTTGAGGAACTCCCAGTAGGTTAAGGGAGGAAGCTGAAAGATTGTTGTTGATCAAGTAGGATTGTGTTTTGTTTTCCAGGAAGGATTTGAACCACTGAAGGACCTTACCAGAGAAACCCATCCTGTATTCTAGTCTTCTTAGTAGTTTGTCGTGATTGACCGTATCAAAGGCTGAGGAGAGGTTAAGCAACACTAGCAGGCAGGTTTTATTGTGGTCCAGGGCTTGCAGGGCATCGTCTACTATATGTAAGATGGCTGTTTCTGTACTATGCCCAGGTCTGAAACACGATTGATAAGTATTCAGTAGATTGAAGTTCAGAATGTGTTGGTTTAGTTGTTGCAGAACACATTTTTCCAGGACCTTGGCTAGCATGGGAATATTGGTTATTGGTCGGAAGTTGTTGGGGTCGGAGTTATCTGCCGTAGGTTTTTTTAGGATAGGGGTAACTTGTCCTGTTTTTAAACAGTCTGGGATGTGACCTTGCTATAGAGAGGCATTAATGATATTAGTCCAAATAGGAGAGATGATATGGAGGAGGTGGGGTAAACAATTTGAAGGGACATGGTTGTTGAAGTGGTTATTAAGTTTGGTCGTTGCAATATTATTAGTGATTTCATTGAGATCATAGGGTTTAAAAATGGTCAAGAGAGAGTTATTTTTGGGCTGTGGTAGCTCAAGTATTGCTGGCATCATGACTAGATTGCCCATAGGGGTGGCTGAGATGAGTGCTGCTACACTAAGTTCGAGTTGAAGAGAGTTAGTTTTAGCAGAGAAAAATGAGGAGAAATCTACACTATTCAACTGTGACTTTGATGTTAGGAGTGAAGATTTAGCTAGTTTGTTAGATTGTTGTTTTAGGATTTGAAAGAGTTTCTTTGGTCTGTTTTTGGCTTTGTCTAGTTCTGATCTGAAGAAAACTTTTTTTGAGTGTAAGATACTTTTATTGTAAAAGTTTCTCGATTTCCGGAGAGGTTTGAGATGATTAGGGGAGGGATGTTGCCTCCATTTCCGTTCCGCTGATCTGAGTTTGCGTCTCTCTTCAATTAAGGCTTCGCTGAACCATGGATTATTATCTTTTTCCCAAATTCTTTTGAGTTTTGGTGGGGCAGCTTGCTCGAAGACTTTGGTCATTACAGAGTTGTAGTGGGCTGTGAGGTCATTGACGTCTAACCCGTTACTAGGGGGAGTGAGATCTTTCTCACATTGAGAGGCCAGGCTGCTCCAATCGATGTTTTTGGTGTCTCTTATCCAATGTTTGTGCTTGCATTGCAAGATTTTCTTGAGTGCGGATGGGATTTGGAAAGAGATTATGTGGTGGTCTGACCAGTCACAGGGCATAACCGAGAGTGAGTCAATATTATTTTGATTAGATATGATCCAGTCTAGAGTGGCACCCTTAGAGTGAGTCGGCATGGTGATAACTTGGGTCAAGGAGTGGTCTGCTAGGAAGGTTTTAAGGGCGTTGACCTGCTTGTCCAGGGGGTTATCCCAGTGTAGATTAAAGTCACCCAGGAATATGTTTTTGGAGTGGGGAAGACGTTTGAAGAGATAATTTCCATAAGCAGTTCAGTGACTTCCGCATTCAGCCCTGGGGGATGGTAAAGAATGTGTAGTTTGTATGAGTGGGTACTTGGAGAGTTGACGGAGATCCCTAAATATTCACACGGGACAAGTTGTTCTGAGCGAAATTTCGAGATGGCGATGTCGGACCGATGTATGCAGGCTAAGCCTCCTCCTGTCTTGTGCGTTCTGTCTAATCTAATGATATTGTAATCGGGTGGGACAAGAAGATCTAGGCAAGGGGAGGATGCCTCATTGAGCCAGGTTTCTGTGAGGATGATTATATCAATTTTCCTGTTAAGGACAAGATCGGCGATGTATGATGCGTGTTTTGATGCAGATCTACACTTCAGTAAAAGACAAGATAGCACGTTCACGGTGCTCTTTGCAATAGTCTCGGGGTTCTCAATGTGTGGGGTTAACGAATGAAGATTATTCAGGTTTATTCCTCTAGGTCTATGATGAGAGGTTCTACTTGAGTTGCTATGGACTGGGAGTATAGCATATTCCTCTATATTAGAGATCAGACTGGCCGTGGGATCATATTGCTGAAGAAGTGATTGGATTTCCATATCTGTCATGTTATTGTAGGGTTTGCCTGTGCGCAGGACTCGATCTGATAGTGGTAGAGGGATGGTTTTTATCCCCTTCTCACCTGTTTCTAGGGATTTTTCAAGCTGTTTAAGTGTGGAGAGGGAGTTTTCAGCGAGCTGTAGGATGTTTCTGATTTCTAGGAAGACGTTTTGTAAATTTCGGGCGGTGACGCAAGTCTGTGTTTTAGTGGAATCTTGATAGTGAGGGAGGGACCTGAAGTAGGGTGTTGCTAGGGTGTATTAATGAGGTTGTTGTTGCAGGTTCTAGAGGAGGGAGGTGGAGAAGTGTGGGTGATGTGCAGGGAGATGTTGACGCTTCTTTCAACATCTGTGGGAAGAGGCACGGGTCGCACTTCCTCCGAATGCGCTGATCGGGTGGGGGGGGTTAGGTTCAAAGGTAATCTGGGTGGATTGACAGACTGGCTTTGTGAGTCACAGAGCTTAAGGGCAATGTTGGTGTTATTTCCAACATTTCCGGGAGGGGTAGTCGGACGTTGGTCATGAGGGTAAGCTGCCGGGGAGGAGGCCAAGGTAAGGCCCAGAGGGGCCACTGGTAGGTCGCTGGCCTGGCTTTTTAAAACACCGATCTGATAAGGGTTGCTAATATTACTAGCAACCTTTCTGCGGGGTGTAGGGGGTCGTTGGTCAACATGGGATGCAGGGGTGGCAGTAGAGGTAGGGTCCTGCGGGACGCAGGGTGTGGTGGTGGTGTGTGTTTTGAGGGTGCGGAAGTAGTTATCAAATAGTTCTAAGTCTTTGTTAGCTGCTTGAATAATGTTGGACTTTGGCCCTTAGGGCAGGTTCACCCCTAGACTTTTTGCTTGAAATGGTGACCTGGAGATGGTGATTTTTGGATTCTGCGCACTTTCACTGTGTCCCAGTGGAAAGTGCGTGCGCACTCTGAGTGCATGTGCTGAGCTAGGCCTGCCCGCCCATAGGAATGCATGGGGAATGTATGTGTCCCTGGTAGTTCCTGATGCGTGGGGTGTACAGGCTTGAGTCTGGTATGTGTGAACTCGTGAGAGTGAATGCTGCGAGATGGTGTATGCAGCATGTATGTGTCTAGTAGCGAAGTGCCATTTCTAGACATGGCTGTACGTGTGCTGTGAGGGTGCTGGCGTGTGATTGGCTGGAGCTGGCTGGCATGCCAGGCTCCAGGAAGTCTGGATGGGTCTGCCCGGTGGTGAGTGGGAGATCTGCATGAGTAATGTGTGGGAGGAGTGTACCTGTGTCCTGGATGGGCTGGGTTTTCCTCACACAATGCTGGCTCCGCCCCCCTGTGGCGTGTCTAATGACCCAAGCCCTGCCAGTGAATAGAGAGGGTGGCTGAGGTAAACAGAGTACTCAAGAACCAGCTGCGACTGGTTCCGCCCCCACTCTGCACCCTTGAACAAAGGAATGCACTGTATAAAAATGGGGCTGTGTCCCCACTGAAGTTGTTCTTTTCCAGGATCCTGAGGGGGCTGTTGCTGCTGTCGCTGGGCCAGAGGACCGCCACTTGGACTGTCTCCCTGCCTGGAGACCCAGTGTGCTGGCTCTGGGCCCAGCCTTGCCCCCTGCCTGCCTACAAGGACTTTGGGGCCTGAACTTTGCCTCTAGCGCTTGGAAGCGCTTCCTTGTGGCCCTTAGCGCTTGAGAGCGCTTTCTCTTACCCCTGAAGCGTTGGAAGCGCTTTATTTGCGGCCCTAGCGCTTAGAAGCGCTTTGCTTATCAGCTGAGCGCTGGGAGCGCTGTTGTTGTCCTTCCGCGGCTGCCCACGCCGCTTTTGCTGATTTTGGAGTCCCCTGGCAGGTGCCCACCCTGCCCGGGACATTGCCGCTGTTTTTGATTTATAATTTACCTCGAGGGAGGCCACCCCTCGGTAAATTCATCCCCCGCCTGCCTGCCTGAATCGGGCCGCCGCGCTGCCCGCGGTGACCCGGAAGTGAAGGGCCGGCCGGCCAATCCGTGCGCGGCCCCGGGGAAGCAACCGGAAGTCCCGCCTCGCCGCCGGAGAGGAGAGCCCAGCAGCGAGGAGAGGCGGCGGAAAGGTGTAGGTGGGGCCCCATTGCGGTGAGGAGAGCCCCGCCGCCCAAGAAGAGGAGACTGCCAGCGTCTTGTCCTCGGCGAGGCTCTCGAGGGTGAGAGAGCCCCGCCCGCGGCCCGGCAAGAAGGAGAGCCGAGCTCCGGCCGAGGGAGGAGACTGCCAGCGTCCCCGCAGCCTCCGAGGAGACCAGACCGGGTGAGTGCAGTGTTGCCCAGAGAAGGGGGGAGGCGTCGGGGCACATTGCCGTGCCGGTGCCCGCCCCCCCCCAGTGCTCTCTCCCCGAGGGCGGGACAGTTCCGCTTTGCGCACAGAGCGGCCCCGGTTGCCAGGGGCCGCTCCAACCAGTGGGGCCTTTCATTGTAGAGAGCCCAGGAGGGCTCAGGGGGCAATTGTTGGCAAAGAGCCCTGAGAGGCTCAGAGGGGGCATCTTCTTCCCGAGCCAGGAGGCTCAAAGGGGCCCGTCATTTGTTTAGAGCCAGAGAGGCTCTACCTTGTCGGGGCACATTGTCGGTGCTCGCGCCCCCCCCCCCTCCGGTGTTCAGAGCCTGCGAGGCTCAAGGGGGCAGTCCATGTGTTTAGAGCCCAGTGAGGCTCTTTGGGTGCCATGTGTGTTTAGAGCCCAGTGAGGCTCTTTGGGTGCCATGTGTGTTTAGAGCCCAGAGGAGGTTCCAGGGGGCATTTCCTTTCGCCCCACCAGTGTTCTGAGAGCCCAGCGAGGTTCCCACATTGGCCCCCTTGTTGTTCTTGAGCCCTGGAAGGCTCAAACCTCAATTGCACCAGTTGCCCAGCACTTTGTGGGCAACTGCTACGTTTAGGACCCTGACACTGGACACAGGGCGTCCTAGCCCCAACAAGGCCAGAGGGCCTAGGGACAGTCACAGAGGGTGACTTACGTGAGTTTGGCGCAATTGTACTTTTCTATGCACCTCTGAATGTATTGTGATGCATCATGTGTTTTCCTCCCTTACACCTCTGAATGAATGTTATGCATTGCATCATGTGTTTTCCTCTTACACCCCTACAGGTATTGTGATACATAGGTGGTTGTTTTCTCCCTAGTACAGGTGGTGCTAGTGAGGTCCTGGTTACCAGTGATTACTGGTTGTGTGCTATTTTGTGCTATATTCTACATTCAAAGTGCTATTTTTGAAAGTACTACTTCTGATTCCTGACAGTGGTCCAGGTGGCCCTGTCTTGTAAATAATCCCTTGTAAATTCTGCCCGTGCCTCTGGCACATTGTAAAGTGTGTGTTTTATCTAATGTGTTTTGGTGTAATACAAAGGCTATTTTTATATAACCTTGTGTGGAGTTTCCTTTGTGGTGGGCCTTTGGGTGTTGTTGCTGGGGTGCGTGCGCAAATACTTAACTTACATCGCCTCCAAGTTTAGCCTTGCTGCTCGCGCCACGTTACCTAGAGGGTGAGTAGGGGTTATCTTGGCGTGTAACTCCCTTGCCCTGACTTGGGGGTGGTGGTCTCTGACTGACTTTGGCGAGGATCCCATTTCCAACATTGGCGGCAAGCGGTGAGGATAAGGATTTGTGTTTGCCTTGTACCTTAGTAGCAGCTGGCTGCACCACAAAACTCTGCATTTTAGATGACCACATTTTAGGGGATTGTTTTTGAAATTCCATTGTTTCTTCTCCTGAAGAGTGTCATTTGATTGTGTTCAGTACATTTGTCCCCCGCCCTGCTTCCAGAGTTTGGTACCTGTGTCGCTTTTGGTCAGGTTGAGAAGTCAGGGGTGGTAGAAACTGCCTTACCGATCCGAGGGGAGGGTGTGTGTGGATGAATGGTGTGTTTTCCTGGACGCATGAGTATGAGTTCTCTTTGATAAGGAGATTGTTGAAGTTTTGGAATTGTGTACTCTTACTTCAGATTGTTAAGTCCCCTGTGTTGCACGTGTCTGTGATCATCGTGCCAAGATGGAGTCTGCTTTTAATGTCTGGGGTCTGTTTTTGCATGAACTGAGAGAGTTTTGCGAAGAGAGAGACATTGCAGTGAATGAGTCAGACACCCAGTCCCAACTTAGGGGTAACCTAATCCAATGGCAGAAGGAGGACTGGGAGCGTGAGCACAGTGAGGAGAGGGCCCGGGTCTCACACCATGAGGGTGGTGGGTCAGAGGGGAGCCCTGAAGAGTCTGAGGAGGAGGAAGAAAATGATAGCACAGGGACGCCAGCAGATAGTGAGGACCCCATAGATAGGGAGTCCCTTGCTGGATCCAGCGTAGGAGGCAGCGCCTCATCCCTTTTCCTGTCCCCAGAGGAGCTGGAAGATAGGAGGAGAGAAAGGGAGCACCAGCTGGCTTTAGAAAAGCTCAGGTTGGAGCATGCCCAGGCTATGGCACAGCTGGGCGTTAGAAAGCAACAGCTGGAGGTTAAGAAGCAACAGCTAGAGACCGAGAGGGTCTTAGCGCAGGACAGGATAGAGGAGGCTGAGAGGGCCGCCACCAGAGGCAAAGTAGCTCTGGAGGGTAGACTATCCCCTGCGCGCAGTGTTGAGTGTCTGGATCCCCCAGGGAGGGTTGAGTCCAGTGGTGGCAGCTATTTAGATTTCAGTGTAGGAAATCCCAGTTCCAATTCCCCCAGTCTGGTACCTTTTTCCCCAGAGGAGGAGTTAAGGTTGAAGTTCAGGGACAGTAGGAAACTGCCTCACCAGTCTTGGGTAGATTTTGAGGATGAATGTTGTGATACACTGTGGGCTTGGGTGCAAGTTCACACAAAAGATGATTTTGACGTATTGTTTGGTCTGATTGTCAAAGAGCATCTGCTCAGTTGTTGCTCACCAGGGTTGCGCACACACCTGTTGGGGTGTGGATTGTCTGAGGCATGTGAGCTTGCAGATGAAGCAGACTGCTGGGAAAGGGCCAGAGGTTCTCTAGAGTCATTGGTGAGTGACTCCAAAAGTAGTGGTTCAGGGATCTTCCAGCCCAGCGTGGTGGAAGAGGCTCAGTGTAGCCCAGCTAGGTCCCAGTATAGTGAGAAGGGTGGAGAGGCTGACTACCTGGCTCAGTGGAGCAGGAGTCAGTGGGTGGCTGAGAGTCTCCAAAGGCCTGAAGCCCTGTCTCAGAACCTGGGTGGTTTCTTGAGGGAACACCAGGTTGGGGACCTAGGCTGTCCTGTTAGTCCACTTGAGGAGGATCTCCTAGTGAGTAGAGGACCTGGAGTGTCTGTAACCAGAGCTCCTGTGGTTCTAGAGTCTGGCAGTACCGCTCCTGTAGGGAGGGTACAGGAGTCCAGAGTGAGGAGTGATTGGGGGAGTTCCCCAGTGGAAGGACCAGTGGGTCAGGGACTACCCAGTTGGGCTAGGTTCCCGTGTAGTGACCATGGTAACACCACTTCTGGTCTGGGGGATCGTCACGCACTGTCAGGTGGACAGAGGGCGGGAGATCTGCGCCAGACAGACAGTCACGCAACAGATGTGTCATTTGTTAGCCTCAGGGGGATTGTGTGTGAATCCCCAGAAGTCCTGGAGTGCCAGGCAATTGTTCCACCGAAGGTTTTAGACCAGAGGTTGGAAGGCCAGGTTCAGGGTCAGCCTGACCTGAAGGGTAGGACGACTGTAACCAGTGTCCTGACCGGTTCTTCTTCCAGAGGAACTTCTCCAGGTGGGAGAGGGCAGACCTCTGGAAGGGGGTGCAGAGGGTGGGAGAGCCCACCTCTGACCCCGGTGCAACCTGAGTGGATAAGTCCTGGGTTGGAATGGCGTTCTAGGGGTACCCCTCGCAGAGGGAGGAGGAACCCTAGAAGAAGAGGTAAGGGGGGGAGAGCCTTCCCTGAGACTCCTGGTCTGCCTGAGGTTGTAGGCCTTAGGCTGGAGAACCAGTGGCAGTCTAGTCCTGTCTTGCGGACAGGAAGAGTGGAGAATGGCTCCTATGTGCCAGGGGTTACTACCCCCCGCTCTGCGAATTGGCATGGACCAGTGGCACCTGGGTGGCCCAGGGCCTGGTCCTGGCCGCGGACAACTTGGGAGTACCAGTGGGGTAGCCCAGTTGGTCCAGACAGTGTGTTTAGAAGGAATCCCATGGGTTCACCGTGGCGTAGAACAGGAGGGTGTCCCTGCAGTTGCGGGCCTGCGTCCGTGTTCTATCGCCCCAAGCAGGGAAGTCCATCACGGTGGTGATTGGTCTCCCCTGCGTTTTGGCTGGAAGGGGGTTATGTTGGACTTTGGCCCTTAGGGCAGGTTCACCCCTAGACTTTTTGCTTGAAATGGTGACCTGGAGATGGTGATTTTTGGATTCTGCGCACTTTCACTGTGTCCCAGTGGAAAGTGCGTGCGCACTCTGAGTGCATGTGCTGAGCTAGGCCTGCCCGCCCATAGGAATGCATGGGGAATGTATGTGTCCCTGGTAGTTCCTGATGCGTGGGGTGTACAGGCTTGAGTCTGGTATGTGTGAACTCGTGAGAGTGAATGCTGCGAGATGGTGTATGCAGCATGTATGTGTCTAGTAGCGAAGCACCATTTCTAGACATGGCTGTACGTGTGCTGTGAGGGTGCTGGCGTGTGATTGGCTGGAGCTGGCTGGCATGCCAGGCTCCAGGAAGTCTGGATGGGTCTGCCCGGTGGTGAGTGGGAGATCTGCATGAGTAATGTGTGGGAGGAGTGTACCTGTGTCCTGGATGGGCTGGGTTTTCCCCACACAATGCTGGCTCCGCCCCCCTGTGGTGTGTCTAATGACCCAAGCCCTGCCAGTGAATAGAGAGGGTGGCTGAGGTAAACAGAGTACTCAAGAACCAGCTGCGACTGGTTCCGCCCCCACTCTGCACCCTTGAACAAAGGAATGCACTGTATAAAAATGGGGCTGTGTCCCCACTGAAGTTGTTCTTTTCCAGGATCCTGAGGGGGCTGTTGCTGCTGTCGCTGGGCCAGAGGACCGCCACTTGGACTGTCTCCCTGCCTGGAGACCCAGTGTGCTGGCTCTGGGCCCAGCCTTGCCCCCTGCCTGCCTACAAGGACTTTGGGGCCTGAACTTTGCCTCTAGCGCTTGGAAGCGCTTCCTTGTGGCCCTTAGCGCTTGAGAGCGCTTTCTCTTACCCCTGAAGCGTTGGAAGCGCTTTATTTGCGGCCCTAGCGCTTAGAAGCGCTTTGCTTATCAGCTGAGCGCTGGGAGCGCTGTCGTTGTCCTTCCGCGGCTGCCCACGCCGCTTTTGCTGATTTTGGAGTCCCCTGGCAGGTGCCCACCCTGCCCGGGACATTGCCGCTGTTTTTGATTTATAATTTACCTCGAGGGAGGCCACCCCTCGGTAAATTCATCCCCCGCCTGCCTGCCTGAATCGGGCCGCCGCGCTGCCCGCGGTGACCCGGAAGTGAAGGGCCGGCCGGCCAATCCGTGCGCGGCCCCGGGGAAGCAACCGGAAGTCCCGCCTCGCCGCCGGAGAGGAGAGCCCAGCAGCGAGGAGAGGCGGCGGAAAGGTGTAGGTGGGGCCCCATTGCGGTGAGGAGAGCCCCGCCGCCCAAGAAGAGGAGACTGCCAGCGTCTTGTCCTCGGCGAGGCTCTCGAGGGTGAGAGAGCCCCGCCCGCGGCCCGGCAAGAAGGAGAGCCGAGCTCCGGCCGAGGGAGGAGACTGCCAGCGTCCCCGCAGCCTCCGAGGAGAACAGACCGGGTGAGTGCAGTGTTGCCCAGAGAAGGGGGGAGGCGTCGGGGCACATTGCCGTGCCGGTGCCCGCCCCCCCCCAGTGCTCTCTCCCCGAGGGCGGGACAGTTCCGCTTTGCGCACAGAGCGGCCCCGGTTGCCAGGGGCCGCTCCAACCAGTGGGGCCTTTCATTGTAGAGAGCCCAGGAGGGCTCAGGGGGCAATTGTTGGCAAAGAGCCCTGAGAGGCTCAGAGGGGGCATCTTCTTCCCGAGCCAGGAGGCTCAAAGGGGCCCGTCATTTGTTTAGAGCCAGAGAGGCTCTACCTTGTCGGGGCACATTGTCGGTGCTCGCGCCCCCCCCCCCCCCTCCGGTGTTCAGAGCCTGCGAGGCTCAAGGGGGCAGTCCATGTGTTTAGAGCCCAGTGAGGCTCTTTGGGTGCCATGTGTGTTTAGAGCCCAGTGAGGCTCTTTGAGTGCCATGTGTGTTTAGAGCCCAGAGGAGGTTCCAGGGGGCATTTCCTTTCGCCCCACCAGTGTTCTGAGAGCCCAGCGAGGTTCCCACATTGGCCCCCTTGTTGTTCTTGAGCCCTGGAAGGCTCAAACCTCAATTGCACCAGTTGCCCAGCACTTTGTGGGCAACTGCTACGTTTAGGACCCTGACACTGGACACAGGGCGTCCTAGCCCCAACAAGGCCAGAGGGCCTAGGGACAGTCACAGAGGGTGACTTACGTGAGTTTGGCGCAATTGTACTTTTCTATGCACCTCTGAATGTATTGTGATGCATCATGTGTTTTCCTCCCTCACACCTCTGACTGAATGTTATGCATTGCATCATGTGTTTTCCTCTTACACCCCTACAGGTATTGTGATACATAGGTGGTTGTTTTCTCCCTAGTACAGGTGGTGCTAGTGAGGTCCTGGTTACCAGTGATTACTGGTTGTGTGCTATTTTGTGCTATATTCTACATTCAAAGTGCTATTTTTGAAAGTACTACTTCTGATTCCTGACAGTGGTCCAGGTGGCCCTGTCTTGTAAATAATCCCTTGTAAATTCTGCCCGTGCCTCTGGCACATTGTAAAGTGTGTGTTTTATCTAATGTGTTTTGGTGTAATACAAAGGCTATTTTTATATAACCTTGTGTGGAGTTTCCTTTGTGGTGGGCCTTTGGGTGTTGTTGCTGGGGTGCGTGCGCAAATACTTAACTTACATCGCCTCCAAGTTTAGCCTTGCTGCTCGCGCCACGTTACCTAGAGGGTGAGTAAGGGTTATCTTGGCGTGTAACTCCCTTGCCCTGACTTGGGGGTGGTGGTCTCTGACTGACTTTGGCGAAAGCCCTGGCCAGCCAGGGATCCCATTTCCAACAAATAAGCACAGTGCCATTTTTGTAGGACGTTATGTTCAGTGTAGCTCCGAGATTTTGCGAAGGGGTCATAGTAATTCTAGTTCCGTGCGGGCTATTTTTACATTCCTGGATGTTTAATAACTTCGAGAAGGTCAGTCGCCATTTTGCAGTTTTTCTTGTGAAAAATATAAGGTTATTGAATATGATGCCTTTTTTGACATTAAAGGCTGAATCTAGGTACAAGGTATCCGGGTTTTGTCTGAGCAAATTGTGCTTGAAGGTTTTAGAGGCATTTTTCGATAGTTGAGAGGGGTATTGAATAGAGTTTGCGCTGTTACCGTCTAGAATCATGTTAGGTCCTGCCATTTTGAGAGGTTTCCTTTGTATCGTGTGGGAGAACCTAAGACAACACAAGGCGTTAAGGCGCAAGTTTCCAGATTCTCAGGGAAATTGTTGCAAGACGTCTGCAGTATTGTTGAATGAAAACTAAAGCTCGGCTATCTAAATGATCGTGAAAGTGAAAGATAGCTGGCAAATCGTAGGGGTCTGAGAACTGTCTGTTTACTTGGTGTTGAAAGTATAGTTATTAGACGTTACAAGATGGCTGCTGTTTTGGTCACCAGTTTGAGGCTGCTGAGGTATTCATCGTATTCATACCGGGCTGGCTGTTCCTTTTAGATGAAAGCCCATCCAAGATGGCTGCTGTAAAGGTATAAGAACCTTCAGAGGGTAGCTGGTAACTGGCCAGGAGATGTACTAATATGACTGCTGCTAAAGTGGGAGCCATTTAAAAAAAAAAAAAATAGATAAATGGTAAAGTAGGGGCCATTTTAAAAAGGTAAATGGGAAAGAGGCTTCACCCTACTTGCCGGAGTCAAAACATAGTAAGCTTTACACTAACCCCGTCTGTTTACTACATAAAAACAAGTCCCCAGTAGTGCTCCTCCTTTCCGGGTCATGTGAAGCGTCAGCAGGCCAACATTAGCGCAATAGCAAAGAGATTGCTGGTTTAAGAACTCACCGGAGGCGGGACATCCTGTGCCTTCCCTGAGTAGATAACAATGGCAATGGCAAGGGCGATCCAACGGAGAGAACGCAAAACTACATTAACCGGAACTCACCTCCCTGATCGTGCCACCCCGTGCGGGTGAGAACAGAGCAGGGGAGCGATCATAGAGTCGGGTCGGGCTCCACCTCCGATTTTGGGTCACCGGCTTCCCGCAGCTAACATGGGTGGAAGAACGAGTCACTGAGGCTGCAGGCTCCTGGGGACAAGATGGATCGGACCGTCGGGGCAGGTCACGAGGCAGTCCCAGGCTGGGGAACCCATATGATCTCTCGGGCTCTCCAGCTGTTCTGCGGCACCCGGGTCCCTCTCGAAGGCGGCAATGCTCCCACGGTTACTCTGTTCCTTCGCAATGGCGACAGCACTCCAGTGAACTCCCGATGTAAAGGGGAGCACCCACTATGATTCCGCTGCCCCCAGGGCTCCGAAGAGCTCCCGATGTGATGGGGGTCACCCACGCTGGGTCTGCTGCCCACAGGGGTCCCTTGCGCTCCGGTAAACTCCCAATGTGCGGGGGTCATCCACGAAGCCTCTGCTGTCCCTTATGATGGCGACCCCGCTACGGTAACTCTCGCTGCGAGGGGGGGTCACCCCGATGTTTCTGGTGACTACCGGGGTCCAACGCGATGGCACTGACGCTCCAGTGATTCACCAAGAGGGGGGAGTCGCGATGGTTCCGGTGATCCTAGCGTGGGTCAAATCTGCAACCCGAACCATGGGCGGCTGAACGAGGCTGGAAGGCTGGAAGGCGACTCGTCCCGAATCCTCGATCCACCAAGGTAAAGATTTATTCAAAATTATCCAGTAAGTCTAGGGTTGTTAAAGGGGTTTGCAGGTCGAGGCCAATGGATCCCTACCTTGGGGTGGGTACCACTCCTAGTATGCCCCTCAGTGGGAGTTGGGCATAAGCCTCTTCCTGATTGGTTGGGTCCCCTCATCTTTAAGATGGAGGGGACCTGAAGGGTGGGATTGGAAAATGGGGGCTAACCTCTCCCCCAACTCTCCTCCTAGCTTGCTTTTTAGGCCCATTTTCCCGCCCAAAGTGGGGGTAAAACCGGTAGGAGCCAGTTGCAGCAGACGGCAAGGACTCTCACTAAGGTGGCATGCCTTTGAAGCTTCCCCTTTTGTGGACCCTGCCCATCCTGGGGGAGGAGGTGTGACACCTCTGCCCAGGATGGGCTTTGTTTCTGTACCCAGAGAGCAGAGGCTCTTTACCCAGGGGTCCAGAAACGGTGTGCAGACAGAATATCGAGTTGGAAATGTCAAACTAGTGAAATATCGAGTCCTGAATATCGTGAATCAGAAATATCGACAGTAAGAATATTGTGGTCAAGAATATCGATTTTAAGGTAAGAAATAACATTTTTTTAAATATATAGAAGTCATTAATATCGTTAGCAAAAATAGTTGTTTAAAATATCAATTTTTCATTAGTGTTATGTATTTTAGTATATGTTTTATGTTTAACTTAGTTTTTTTGACAATTTGCAAGAAGGAAACCACATACACAATGGGTACCCCTGCCCCCAAATCATTAAGTATCACCCTTCCCGATCAATCGTGCATAGAAAATCATCTAATTGGAGGCACTCGAGTGTCCACAGAGTGCAGCTGTGGGGTTGGTCTTTGTCAAAGTGTATTGCGAGGTTTGCCCCCCTCGTCTATGTAAAAAATTAAACATACCAATAACCCCCGCCCCCCAACCCCACCTCTGAACTGGTGAGCTTAAATCCTACCTCAGCTGTAACTGGTACAGGTAGACTCATGTATCTTACCTGGCTCCGTGAGTCGGAGAACTCGAAGATACTTCGGGCAGGCCACTTCATTCATCTCCATAGCCAACAGGGATATCAGGAGCTGCCAAATTGTTTTAAATCCCTCTTCGGTGTTAGTAAGGGAAGCATGGATCTTTTCCATTCCTAGGATGTACCACAGCCTATGTAAACATCCCGTGTGTGTCCGTCGAGTCTGCGCCCCCCAAAACGATAAGATGTGCTGAACCGCCACTCCTAGGGCCAGCCCCAATTGCTTCCCTCTTATGGATTTCAGGGGGTAAGTTAGTGGGTTAGGTAGCCCCAGCACTACATAAGCAGGAAACCGTGGTATCTCACTCTCAAACTGTCTGTCAATGTCCTCTGGAATCTTGGTCCCATAATCCGTCAGTTCCTTACAATCCCATTGCAGGTGTACTAGAGTGCCCTCTTCTTTGCATCCTCGCCAGGACGTCGGGCTGCGGTCCGGGTTCCCCTTTTGCAAACGGGTTGGTGTCAAATATCAGTAGGTGGCTACTTTGACCGCCTATTCCATGCTGGCAGTGTTGCGTACCGTATTATTGGCCCCATAATATATATCCCTCCACTACTTTTCTATAAACTCCCTCCTCAATTCCCTTGCGCATCGTTTCTGGCCCGCAGTGGATCTCGAAGGGGCAGGAGGTCTCAGCATGCTATATAATTCTGGGATCATTTTCTTGTCAGAATGTTTCATCACCAGCCACTTTTTGTGATTTTTTGAGGGTCCTGCTCACCTTAGGCCGTATTTCTGGCTGGAGGAGCCAGTGGTGGAGTTGGAAGTACTGGAACCGATCCGATTCCGGAATGGCATACAATTGTCGCACCTCCGAAAACGGGAAGATTCCATCCTGATCAAAAAATTGCCCAGCGCCTTGCAGTCCAAGTCGAGCCACACCGACAACGCTCCCTCCTCCATCCCTGGACTGAATTCCCGGTTGTCAAATAAGGGAGTCATAGGTGAGGGGTAGGACGTCAACCCTCTCCTGACGGCCTCCCCATCCCACACTTGCAGCAAGGAATTCATTATGGGCGAGCCCATGAGGTTCGGTGGTCTATCTGCCTTTTTCAAAAAGGGAATCAATCAATCATAGCATTTATAAAGTGCACTACTTACCCGTCAGGGTCTCAAGGCGCTAAGGGGTGGGGGAGCTCCTACTGTTCGAAGATCCAGGTCTTGAAGAGTTTTCTGAAGGTCAGTAGGTCTTGGGTCTGCCGTAGGTGGATGGGGAGGGTGTTCCATGTCTTGGCGGCGAGGTGGGAGAATGATCTGCCGCCGGCGGTCTCCCTTCAGATGAGGGGGACAGTGGTGAGGGTAAGGTCAGCGGAGCGGAGCTGGCGGTGTAGAAGCTGAGTTGGCTGTTGAGGTACGCTGGTTCGGTGTTGTGGAGTGCCTTGTGTGCGTGGGTGAGGAGCTTGAAGGTTTTCCTCTTGCTGATGGGGAGCCAGTGCAGGTCTCTAAGGTGGGGTGTGATGTGGCTGCAGCGAGGGATATCGAGGATCAGACGTGCGGAGGCGTTCTGGATGCGTTGGAGCCGTTTTAGGAGTTTGCGTAGTCCAGCCTGCTGCTGACGAGGGCCTGGGTGACCGTTCTTCTCTTTTCGGTGGGGATCCACTTGTAGATGCTGCGGAGCATGCGGAGGGTGTTGTAGCAGGAGGAGGAGACAGCGTTGACCTGCTTCGTCATGGAGAGGGTGGAGTCGAGGATGAGCCCTAGGTTACGTGCATGGTCGGTGGGTGTTGGAGCTGTTCCCAGTGCGGTCGGCCACCAGGAGTCGTCCCAGGCCAAGGGGGTGGGTCCGAGGGTGAGTACCTCTGTCTTGATCTGAGTGAGTAATTTGGAGTAGTTTAGCGCTACAGTCTGTGATATGGATGGAGCCAGATCCATCCCAGATATGGGACCAAGTCCCAGGCCTGTAACCCCCCAAAGGGTTCCACGCCCCAACCCCCGAGAGCCCACTTGTGACCCACCAGAAGAGTCATGGACTTTCCTACATTTCCCCGAAAACCCGAGACCTGGCCAAAGGACTCCTGTTCGTGCAAAAATGCAGGTACTGATTCTCTGGCTTTTCAAGGGTTGCAAGGATATCATCGGCATATAGGCCCACGGAGTGTCTCTCCCCACCAAATGGGATGCCCAGGGTTGTCTCTTATCTTCTGTGCCAATGGTTCAATATAAAGTGCAAAGTGGAGGGGCGAAAGCGGGCACCCCTGCCTCGTGCCCCGTTGGATCTCAAATGGGCTAGATGCTATCCCATTTACCCTAATTGTCACAGTGAGCCCATTGTAACAGCTTGCCACCCAAGCCCGGAACCGGGCCCCAATACTGAAGTGAGCTAGAGTCTTGTCCAGAAAGTCCCAGTCCACTTTGTCGAATGCCTTTTCAGCATCGACCGAGAGCAGGAGAGCATCCATCTTCGTACAGTGGGCTTTATCAACGAGATGGAGAATGCGTTCGGTGTTTTTTCTGCACTGCGGTTGTGTATAAAACCTGATTGATCCGGTTTAATGATGCTGGGCATCAGGGACCCAACCTAGCTGCCAAGACCCCAGTGAAAAACTTCAGGTCGATATTGAGAAGGGATACCGGCCGGTAGGAGCCGCATTGAGTTTTATCCTTCCCAGGTTTGGGAAGCACCACAATGACGGTCGCTAGCATATCAGGAGGGATTGTCCCAGAGCCTGGAAAGGAGTTAAAAAGCAGCATCAGGACCAGGGCTAGAAGCGGGCAAAAGGACTTGTAGAAACCAGCGAAATAATGTCCGGCCAGGCGATTTCAAAAGCTTGAGGCGAGAAATCACCCCTATCACTTCTTCTATCCTGATCGGTGCCTCTAAGGTCTCCGCCCCTTCCTTGTTCAGTGCGGTAGTGGTTACTCCTTGTAAATAAGAGTCCACCTCTGGTCCGGGCGGAGGTCCCTCTGATTGCGCCGGGAAACCCTTTGTGGGTATCTGCGCGCATTATAAGTGCAAAAAATAAATAAATAAATAAATAAATAAATAAATAAAGGGCCCAGTAAAATTCCTGGAAGGCCCCAGCAATCTTGGCATCGCCCTTAACCCTCTCCCCTCAAGCATTCTGGAGAACGTGTACTTTCATCTGTTGGGTGCGGGCCCTAAGCTTACTCGCTAACATACGCCCAGACTTGTCTCCCCCAATATAGTAGGAGTGCTTAAGGCGGAGGGCCGCATATTCGGCCCTATCTAAGTCGAGCCCTGCCAATTGTGCCCTTGCCGCCTTCAATTGGCGCCAAACCCTTGGTGCGCCTGAGCTGCCGTGGACCCTTTCCAGTTCCAACACTTGTACCGTGAGAAGTTCCCTCTTTGCGCTCCCTATTTTCAGCCGCTGAGATAGCTATGAGTTCCCCCGTACCACCGCTTTAAGCGCCCCCCATAAAGTAGCAAGAGAAGTGTCTGGGGAATCGTTCAAGGCTAAGTAGTCTGTAATGCATTTGTGGATTTGTTGGGTCACTCCCTTCCTGCGCAACATGTTTTCTCGAAGTTGCCAACACACTTTCTGTCTATGTGTTGGGGGCACCTTGATATTCACCATCACTGCATCGTGGTCAGATAGTGCTGCCGGGATGATGTTCACTATGTCCACTAACTCATACAATTCTGTGGAGCCTAACAGATAATCCAGTCGAGCATAGGTGTGATGTGCATGGGAATAGAAAGAAAATTGAGAGTATTGAGGATGAGATACCTGCCACATGTCCACCAGCCCCCTCGACTGCAGCCATTCTTTCCCTGCATTGGACAACACTCCCGCTTGGCCGCAGCGATGACTGGACTGATCCATCGCAGCGCTCATGACGAGATTCAAATCTCCGCCTACCACTATCCACCGCTCTTGTGAGCTCAGAACCTCGGATAGGGATGCGGTCAGGAACCTCTCTTGGCCCGAATTGGGCGCGTATATAGATCCCACCACTAAGGGCACACCCCCCACCCACAGTTTATAGGCTAAGAGGCGACCCTTAACCCCCGCCACTTTGTCTCCCGTCTTCAGGCAAATCGCTGGGCGACCAGTATGGCTACTCCCGCCTTCTTGTCTGTCATGGTAGAAAAGAATTGTTGGCGAAAGGCCCGAGACTTACTCAGGTGCCAATCTTTGGGGAGAAGATGGGTCTCCTGAAGGAGACACACATCAACCCCCAGGTTCTCCAAATAGGACAATATGGACCTTCATTTGATGGGGTTGTTAAGCCCCTTCACATTGAGGGTGACTACCTGGAGGGTGGAATGTGATATGGGACCGTCGTGAGACCTGCCTGTGTCATCTGTGTGTTCCTGCCCACCTCAGTTGCGTATGTATCCCCTATGGCGCTACGCTAAGTGGTTCTAACCCAGCCCCATTTGTCTCATCCTTCTTGTTAGCACACCAGTCCCCACCCCACCCTAACTCCAACAGAACAATCCCAAACATTGTCCACTGCCCGCCACCCAAAGACGCAGACACTTGGACCATTCGTGGGCCAAGTTTCCCCAGCCCCCGCCCCCAGCAGCCCCCCGGACAACCTACCTACAAAACATATGTTCGCCCCTTATGAAATCATGAGCCGTCCAGGAATGCTGTGTCCTTGAGGACCGTTTCCAGAGCCGCCTGATGCTCCTGCGCTATAGTATTAGGGTCTGGCAATAGACCGGGAGCAGGCAATCATCTCCGGCCCACTCTCCGCCACTGCTCCCCCAATGGCCTACCCTCCCGGCTGGCCGCCTCCACGAGCCTAGGTGCTCCATCCCGAGGATCTTGCTAGCTTCGTGGAGAGAACGAAGTTGGTACAGCTTGCCATTCCACTTGATAATCAGGTAGAAAGGGTGGCCCCAAGAGTAAGCCACCCCTAGTTCTCTCAGGTTTGCAGTCACTCCTTTAAACTCCCCACTTTTTCTGCAAAGTTATGGCAGTTAGGTTCTGGTAGAGTGCTATGGAGTGCCCTTAGTATTTGACTGGTTGTTTCGCCCTGGCCTCTCGCAAGATATGTTCGTTGAGAGGGAAATCTGGAAGGAAGGCAAGGATGTCCGGCAGGGGGGCAGGAGCTCATCGTCTCAAGCCTACTCGGTTCGCTCGGTCAATGCAAATTTCAAAGTCCTGCGGCACTCCCAGAATGTCTCGGAACAGCCCTTGCAAATATTGAGCCATATCAGACCCCTCTGCGTCCAAAGGAACACCCCGTACACAGATGTTATTTTGATTTTGGTGCCGGGGGCAAACGGCCCCCCTTTTCCCATGACAGGGAGCCTTTGGAGAGCATCTCCTTCAATGAGCGCTCCTTCTTCCCTCTCACCGAGGACATATCTTGGCCGGGTACCAGTGACAGGGCATTCCTCCGCACTTCTAGAGATAGTATCGGCCCCTCACACCCTTCTGTGCCTCCGGCTGCCCACACCCACCAGCTGGTATGTCTGGCTGAAGGGTCAACTCCCTCGATGAGACGCTCGTCACTGTCCGAGCCTGCCTATTTCTTGGTAGGCCCTCCGTATCCACGCCGCGTGGGTCCGCACCGGTAAGTCCGCCACTCGGGTCCTTGGCCTCTGATGCTCACCGGCCAGGCTATCCTTGCGATACCAGCTAAGCCAGATGGGGCCCCTGACCAGGTGGTGTTTGTTTAGTTTAGTTTAGTTTAATAGTTTATAACGCGCTCACATCACCCTGGGGCATCGCGGCGCTATCCAGAAAAAAGACAACCAGCCTAATGGGGGACATGCGGAAATTGCTCAAAGTTTAAAACAAATATGCTTTCAGCTGTTTCCTAAAAACGTTGTAGCTAGTTGTAGTACGTAGTCCCAGCGGAAGTTGGTTCCAGTACTTTGGTGCCAGGTACGAGAAGGCTTTGCCTACCGTCCTGACAAGTCGGTGCGAGGGGTCTGTAGCAAATGCTGGGCTGTGGATCTCAGGTTCCTACTTGGAATGTATTTCCGTAATTTATTCCGTAGGCACACCGTGCCATTCTCATTGACTGCCCTGAAAGTCAAGCAGCAGATCTTAAAGAATGACCTTTTTTTTACTGTCAGCCAGTGCAATTTACTCAAAAGTGGAGCTGAGGAGGAGCCTGCCGGTTGGGTAAGGATCATTCTAGCTGCAGTATTCTGCACCACCTGTACCTTGGCCAGGAGCGTCTCCCCGACTTCCACAAGTAGGGCATTCCCATAGTCCAAACGTGAGGTGACCATTGCTTGTACTAGGGTTCTCCGATAAGGAAGCGGAATGTAAGGTAGTATTTTCCTCACAAGTCGGAGGGCGTAATAACATGAGCTTGTTATTGCCGAGACTTGGGCTTTCACGTTTAGGGATTGGTCCAGCTTTAATCCCAGACTTTTCACTGCCCCTTTAGGTGATGGTGCGGTTCCTAGCTCCTGTGGCCACCAGTCATCTGACCAGACATCTGCTGCTTTACCTAATAACATCAGTTCAGTCTTATCCGGGTTCAACTGGAGGTAGTTTGCAGTCATCCAATTCGCGATGGTAAGCACCCCCTTGGCAAAGCGAGTTTTATCGAGAGTGGGGTTCGATCCGATGTTAAAGATCAGCTGTGTATCGTCTGCGTAAGAGAGGATTCCAAAGCCTAATTGCTCCACAGTCCTGGCCAATGGGGCCATGTACAGGTTAAAAAGCATGGGGCTTAAACAGGAGCCCTGCGGGACCCCTCTACTCAGATGCCTTTTTTTATATATAGGGTCCCAACATCACTGTTTGGAATCTCTCTGACAGGAAGTCGTTAAGCCACTTAAGCGTCGTTCTGTTAATCCCTGCCTCCATGAATCTCTCTGCCAGCCTAGAGTGCGAGATGGTATCAAAGGCTGCGGAGAGATCCAATAGAATTAAAATTGCTGAACCTCCTGCATCTACAGTGAGTCTTAATGAATCCGTTACTTCTAGGATCGCCATCTCGGTACTAAACCCTGGCCTAAAGCCTGATTGCGAGGGGTCCAGAAGCTGGTTTACCTCGAGATAAGAACTTAATTGCCGATTGATGATCCCTTCCAAGATTTTACTGAGAAGTGGCAAGAGGGAGATCGGTCTATAGTTTCCCAGTGTGGATGGGTCCGCCGAGGGTTTTTTTAAAATCGGGCGCACAAAGGCCTCCTTCCATATTGAAGGGATTGCACCAGTAAGTATTGACTGATTAAAGAGGTCTGTAATCGGTTGAGCCCAACTGGTTGCCAGCAGCGTCATTATCCTTGGGTGACAGATATCACTAGGAGACCCAGACTTAGCTGTCATTAAGCCTTTCAGGACCTCCTCTTTCGTGACTACTGAGAAACTGCACAAGGAGCATGCTGCAATTTCATCCGCCCTTCCTAACATTTTTAGAGGCCCCTCAAGGTGTGGGTCTGGCGGAGGGAAGTTTTCATAGATTTTTGAGATTTTATTGTGAGAAAAGTATGCTAATGAGTCACATAACTCCTGTGACTCCACTGGGGGCTGATTACATACTGTAGGGGTCACAAACTCTTTTACTATCCCAAAAAGTGCTTTGGAGGAGTTGGAAGCACTCTCTATCTGGGTTGTTATAAACAGCCTCCTAGCCCCTTTCATATTCAAATGATATTTGGCCAATGCCTGTCTATACGGCATTTTATTATCATTAATCTTATTTGCCCTCCACCTTCTTTCCAATTCTCTACAGTGTGCGCTTTCTTGTTTTAATTCCCTGGTATACCAGGGGGCAGATGTCCGCCTATTTAGGGTACTCTGTTTCTGTGTGGGAGTGAAGGTGTCCAGTGCTATTTCCAAGGCCAAGTTGAAGGCTTCCAGTTTGGCCCCTACCTCACTGACGGGTGTAGAGAATCCCGAGGGAAAGATCTCCTCAAAGGCTTCTGCTGTGAGTTTATGCCATTTCCTCCCCTGCTTGAAGCCTGTATGAACAGGTCGGTTGGCTGAATGTAGATTTGATGATGATGATAAAACAATGTTTATTTAGATCATAGTCTATAAACCATGCATAAAACTTTAGATCCACGTAGTGATAACATAATTAAACCACAATTCATTTTAACACAATTTACAAAGATATAAAACTATAAAATCACAATATTGGGATAGCTCTACAAATTTAAAATCTACCACCCTCCTTGTTGCCTCCATTACAAATTCTCTTGTTGCTTTCAAAAACTTCCCCAACGCAATTGTAATATCTAAAAATGACATTTCTGTAAGAAGACCAACCGCGTCAGCACGTGAATTCACCTTATATTTTAAAAATATCGGGCGTAAAAACACTTTTTGTACTGCTAAAATCAATGTACAGTCAAGCAATATATGTAAAGTATCATTTATTGCTCCTAAGCCACATTTACAAATACCACCTGGTTGGATCAAGGGTGCTTTTATTTTTCCTTCAGTCTTCCAAGGATTTATGCCCACACGAACCTTTAAGATTTCGTGTCTTAACCATTTGTTGGGCAGCAGATCCAGATATAGGAACCGGACCTCCTTTTCCCATTCGCTCCTTACCCAGTTGACCGATTTTTTACCCTCAGATAATCCTGGTCTTGTGATCTAGAGTATTGTAGCCCTTGGTCCCTAAGCATTTTCTTAGTAAAGACTATATCCATGAATGGCGGTAAGAAGTTCAAGTTTAGGTGCGCAGCTACTGTCTGGAGGGTTTTCCTTAAATCCCACGCCCAGCGTAAGCTGCTTGTTTGGATTTCCTCTTTGCACCATATTGAGACCTTCTGTTCGCCACCAAGCTCCTGGCGTCTCCAGAATCTTAATAAGGACATTTGAGTCTTTATGTTCCATGCTATTAGCCCTACCTCCATTCTAATTGCTTGGATCATGGTACAGTTTGGTAAAGACAGCAGCATTTTAAGAATCTTTCCTTCTTCACGATCCCACCCCCTTTTGCCGCTCAGATAGAGCAGTTCTGCACCGTAAAGGACTTGCGGGGGGATCATAGCTTCAAATGCCTTTAAAATCGGTCTGTGTGACATATCACCATAATCTTTGTTAAATTTTTTCAATCCACAGACCGATGAAAAAGCCTTTGCAGTTTGTGCCTCCAAATGAGTACTCCACTTTAATGCGCTGTCAAACCAAAGGCCTAAGTATTTATATTCGCTTACCATATCTAATTTGTCCTGTCCTAAAAACCAATTACATTTTTTTTGCCTCTTCCCAAAACATAGGACTTTTGTTTTTTCCATGTCCACAGTTAAAAGCTTTTTGTCACAGTAATTTTTAAACACATTTAATTTCCTTTGTAGGCCCATTTCAGTTTGGTCAAGGATCACGAGATCATCCGCATATAAAAGGCATGGCACTTTATTTCTATTCATGCGCGGGCTTGCGCTTCTTTCAATTTCCAATGCTGCAGAGAGATCTGCTAAAAAGATTGAAAAAAGCAAGGGTGCCAATACCCCTGTCTAAGGCCATTTTTTACTAATATTTTATGGGTTAGAGATCCCTTTGTGTCTCTAATGACCTGGGCCCAATTGCAGCTATGTAACTCTTTTAAAATATTCAGTATGCCATCCGGCATTCCATAATTTTACAGCACTTCCCAAAGGCTATTGCGTCCACTGAATCAAAAGCCGCCCGGAAATCGACAAAGCAACAAAATAGTTTACCGTTTTGCTCTATCGATTTCCTGGCCAGTGCCCACAGATAGTAGTTAACCTTTCGATACATGCATCGGATAACCGAGTGGTTATCCGCTTTGGATAATCCATCTCTTGAAAAATAACTTTATCGCAAGCTGACTGTTGGGCTATTACCAATTCCAACTTTATGAGTTTATGGTCACTACATTCCATGGGGCTAATCCTAAAATCTTTTACTAGCTCAAAATTCCATGCTAACAGAAAGACATATTCTATAGGGCAGTTTTGAGTCCCATATTTAAAGGTTTTCTTTGCCGGACGGTCTTGAGCTACCCTACCATTTAGGCAAAAGAAACTTTTTGTAGCTAAGTAATTACCCAACTTAGCCACATCAGTCAGTATTTTACTTTCCAAAAACTCAGCTTTTTTTACTTCATATGACTCTAAAATTTCTGTACACCACTGATCTAACAATTTTGGATTTAATTTGTGGTTAAAATTTCCCAATAACAAAATCACGTCATTCCCATCTATATCATTCTTAAAATGTATCATTTCGACCCCATATTCCTTCTGTGAACTCCATTGCATATAGACATTTAGGATCAACATATTTTCATATTTTTTATCAGCAAACATTGTTAATATTCAACAACCCAAGAGCCACTTACACGTCACAGATAACTGGGAAACCTTAATCACTAAGTTTGTTGATACCATGGTCAGCAAGCCACCTGCAGGGCAACCAGAGCTAGATTTTACTGCCGGTCGGTGGATTTGTCGAAACCTTCCACTACCGCGGGCACTCCACAGAGCCAGGGCTCTTGTATACATATGATTTCATTATTATTTACAAGTTCTTTCAAGGCTTCTTGTTTTAAGTGAGTTCCTAGCCCATTTATATTCCAAGAGACCATTTTTGTGCTCCGTGGCTGCCCCATTGCCTATTCTACTTCGCTTATTATTATTATTATTATTATTTCTGAGTTTCTAAAGCGCCTGGTTACACTTACCAGTGTGTCCCCGCGCTATCAGTGGACTAAACAGCACCCGGGCAGAAAAAGAAAGCCCTACATCGACAACTTATGGCTTTGGAAACAGAAAAGTTTTTAGCTCCCTCCGGAACACCGCCTCCGAAGTGGCCCATTAAATTTGGAAACCTCAAATAGCTATGTAAGGGGCCTACAGGGCTTAGGTTATTACTCCAATTCTTCCAGGCCTCCATCAGGTCTGAGTTATTTATTACTATATTGAAGTTTTCCCGCCCTTGGTCCACTTCCCTTCCAGGTAGTTTCACTTATCTCTTTTCTAGTCCCGCATTGTACCGTAAGAAGGATTTCTGCGGAGGAACCTTTCGTACTAGCGCTAGCTCTTCTATAGGCACTAGTCTATTCCCTTCTTTGCGTATCTCCTGCTCTGCATTTATTATTGCCATTATGACCAGGTCAGAGTAGAGCTGTACCTTGGTGACCTCCTCACCATCACCAGCTACTTGAAATCCCACCTGTCGCAGATCTTCTGAACCTATTCCTTTTAGATTTGGGCAGTGGGCAAATGCATTAAGAAGGTGGGATCTATTTAGGTAAGAACTCTTCTTTGATTTTTTTCCACCCCTTCCCATTTTCACTTGTTCGAAATAAAGCCACTTATTCCCTTTATCCACCTCTTCTTCCGACCTAGGTCCCCCCAATGTAGTTGTATGTTAATTCTAGGCCCATCCTCCGTGCTGCTTTCCCGGTATACCTTATCTTTAAGGGGAGTCTTACAGGCAGGTATGCTCGCTTGCTTATTGGCCAAGTGACTTATATTTTTTGACACCTTTTCCTGATGTTTTTGCTTCCTACTACAGCTCTCCTTTTTTACTAGAGTCCAACCCGAATTCTCAGGTCTTATTCTAGTTAGTCTAGGTTCCCTCACTATTTTATGGGGTTCAGGCTTAGGATCTTGTTTGGCTACTTCTATTAACTCCTTCTTCTCTCTTCTCTTTTTCGTGGATGTATGACGTTGCATCGCGGTCACACCTATCGCGCGCTGTAACATCGCGTCTTTCACATCGCCCCGTCCATTACATCGTGAACAAAGACATCGCCGACTTTTGCAACGTGACTGTATTGCTTCCCATTGGCCCGAACATCACCCCGCAGAACATCACGTCGCAGGGCAAAACAACGCATTTTTGTGTATTTGCTGCGTGAACCCGCTTCTACCCCAGCGCATTCGGCAGTCTTCAATTCAACAGAAAAGTAAAATCAGGAAAAGTACAGGACGAAACATGGTGCCGCATATCACATTATACTGCATGTATATGCACTACAATATGACAGTAGTGCTCAAACTGTGATCAGGTTGTGAATTCCTCTAACGATTAGACAAGGTTCCTCTCTTTTTCACAGTTCCACGTGTCTTTCTGTTTGGATATTACCTCCTTACCCCAGTCCCGTGTACTTCTAGGGTTGCCCTGGAGGAGTATATGTAGATCCCAATTCTAGCTGTCTATGGCGTAGTGGCCAGAGCTGCCGACTCGGGAGCTGGAGATCCGGGCTCGAGTCTCAGCACCGGCTCAACATCCTGTGATTCTGGGCAAGTCACTTAATCTCCCTCTGCCAATGGACGGGCCTTGGATACTCTCCTGGTCTGGCTGAGGGGCCACTGTTTCTTTTTTCTTTGTATTAGGGCCTTTGGCGTCATTGCTATGCCATAGCTTTTCGTCTGTTACAGGTTAAGGGTGAAAGCAGTGATCGATTGGAGGTGAGGAGAATACCTGTATTAAATTTAAATGATAAGGTGTTACAAAGACAATAACAGACGACATTAAATCATGTCAGGTAGCACGATCACATTTCATGTAGTGCACTCCTAATAAAATTATAAATGGCCTGCCGCAATAATGATGCTAAGGCGACAGCTCTTAGACCGACTAATAACATTTTAAATGGCAAATATTGCGTAATCTCTGCTTATAACATTGTTCCGGTGACATGGGGGTAATTCATGCTGCTGTGTACGTTGTATAGGGAAGGCAACCTTTTTAAGGGAGATTAACTGATTTGCATAAATAAAAGTACATCTGGAGGCTGATTTGGATTTTGGTGGGGTGTACAACAGGGGAATAAGTGATGGGTGGGGTGGACAACAGGGGAATAAGTGAAAGATGTGCAAAATGCAGGCCCTGAACAAAGGTAGATGATGTGGCCACACAGATAAAGCTGCCGACTTTGGTGCTGGGAACTTACAAGTGCTTTTTTTTAATGTTTCTGATTGAAATGCATAAAAAACATAAATCATAAATCAGCAACATAAAAAAGAAGCACTTGTAAGTTTCTTTTATTTTAGTGGGTCAGGCGAGGCTCGAACCTTGGTTCCCAGCACCAAAGTCGGCAGCGCTAGCTGTGTGGCCACATCCTCTCCCTTTGTGCGGGGCCTGCATTTTGCACGTATTTCACATATTCCCCTGTTGTCCAGCCACATAAATCATAAATCAGCAACATAAAAAAGAAGCACTTGTAAGTCTCTTTTATTTTAGTCGCTCTCGCGACTTACTTATTCGACGTAATGGTCCATGCGATTTTATAGCATGCGTCCACCCATCATGCATCCATCCAACCACCCACCCACTCACCTGATAAGGCAGGATTTCTGATCTATTGCTATAAATCTAGATCCCAACTTAGGTCGACTGAACCGCTGGTACCTGTCATAGAGTAAAAGGCAATCCACTACTAGGTCAATCAATAAGAACTTACTCCACTCCAAAGAACCACTTACTACGAGTAAGTTTTAAAGTTTATTACAAAGCCAAAGTTAACTGGAGATACAAACATCTCAAAATAAGGTTCAAAAGATATAATGGTATCAATACAAACATACATTTTCTAAATGCTTTTAGTCGGCAAAAGAATGTAACCAAAACCAATTCAAATATTATCAGAGTTGCAAGAATAGACACAAGCTGTAGCTTATGAGTCATTTACAGAAAGAAGAAAATTCAGGTTAGACTGTCCCTACACTAGACTAAGTGACATCCCTACTTAGCAGAATCTCAACCTAAAAAGGTGTCAGCTGTGGTGACTTCCAAAGAAGATCACTCACTTCCCTTAGTCTTCGTTGTGAATCAGTCTCTCGCAGTTAACCTATCTGCCTACCCATCCGCTCTCTTAGGTTCCTCAGACCATCTGCCCTAACTCCACCCAGGGGTGCTGTCCCTAATACAAAATCACATTTTCAATAGAAACGCCCTTTAGAGACGCCCCTCACGTGGTGTTGGTTCTGGCATTTTCCATGCTGATACTCCTCTGGGCCCATCGTTAGCGTTGACCTTGCTTCTCAGGCTCTTCTCCGGCAGGACGGTACCCCCCAGGAAATTCCTGAAGCCTCCTCCAGGCCGGTGCCTGGCTCCCTGAACAAAACCCTATTCATCACTCTCTTGATTGGAACCTCCTCACACCTGCAAACAGACACTTGTACAGTGGGCCCCAAATTCCGGCCTCCACCGTATCTTCTAAGTCGTAAACCATCGAGCGGTCTCTGCAATTTATGCTTAACATGACCTTCCTCTAACTAGCACATGCAGATCAAAAGAAACGACCTCATCTATTCAGGCCTATTAGAATTACATGAAACGGGCCTGTGCACTCTGTAAACCTTTAATTTCTTAGTCTAAACAGTATTCTAACTTATTACACACAATGGTTATATGAAACACTTCTATAAAGCATATATTTTCAGTTCTATGATCAATAATACCTTGAATTATAACAACATTAAAAACCCACATCAAGAGAGTTCAACAACACCTTGTCATTCTCTGTGAACTGCCATGTGGCCTACACATTTCTACGTTTAGCTTTTCACACTGATATATGCATTCTATTTTAATTAAACACTCTGATATATTTTCACGCTCTAAATTCGACACTCTTATATAATCTTTACTAAGCTGATGCAAAGTGCTTGTAAATATGGTGCACTTCTACTTTTTTCTTGATTTGCGCTCTCTCACACCCATCCATCATGCATCCATCCATCCACCCAGCCATCATGCATCCATCTACCCATCATGTGTCCATCCACCCATTCATCCACCCACCCATCCATTATGCATCCATCCACCCACCCATCCATCATGCATCCATTCATCCACACACCCATCATGCATCCATCCACCCATTAATCCTTGATGTGTTAATTTTAACATATATATCTTAATGTTTGGTAATTATAACATAATTTCCATGTGTTTGACATTGTTGCTGCTTTTCACATTTGTTTCACTTACGATTTAATCGTTAACGATGTATATGTTATTGCGATGCACTACCATGGGTCCTGATGACATGCGTTGTGATGCCGGCCGCGATGTAATAGTCGCGTTGCAATGGCAGCGCGATGCGATATATTCGATGTAATGGGTGTTTCCCCTTTTTCGTCACTCTTGTGTTACCCTTTCTTTGCACATCCCTTCCTGCCAATCTCATTCGTTTTGATAAACCATAACTCATATATTCGCCTCTTCTTTTTACAAGCATTGGCCATCTTGACACATAAACTTCTTGAACATCAGAATGAGCTTCAACAACATGGCTGGTTAATGGGGGATCAACGATTCTGGCTTCCTCTTCCCCCTCCCTCACCGGGGCCGTGAGCACAGAATCTGAGACAGGTCTTAACATTGATGGCATTTGCCCCCTAATACCATGTAGTTCTCCCTCAATTTTAGAAAGGTGCATTTTCTGACTTTTCAAGATATCATGGTTTAACATTGTTACTTCTAACAGTCCTTGAAGAGATTTTTGCACCATTAGCATCAGTTCCAAAATTGAAGATGCTGGGGTTTCTGAAGATTCTAAATGTATCTCTTGCGACTGGTGTTTGCCGTTAATGTCACCGTTTTTATCCATTTACGCAGGTCCATTGACTGAATGTAGATTTAAATGCTGCACACTGATCTCGATCAGGAAGTGATCAGTCCAAAGGAGGGGTACCGGAGCCTTACACATAAGCTGGTCTATATTACATAGCAGTCCAATTGATGGCCTGCTATGTGTGTAGCCCCTTCTGCTCTTAGTGTTAGTCCCATTAATTCTAGTACGGATAAAAGTTTATTTACTTCCGAATCGGACCGATTTTCCCCATGAAAATTAAAATCTCCCAGCAGAATAAATCTGTTTGTAGCACATGCAAAGCGATATGCTCCATCAGGCGATCAGTAAACTTTACTTTTGATCCAGGGGGCCGATAAATTAAGGCGCCATACCATCCATCCGATGCGGACACTGTGACTTTAAAAATCCCCAGTTCTAAGCAATCGTCGCTGATTGTTGATATCCAATTCACTGTCAGATGCTTTTTGAAAGCAATGGCAATCCCTCCTCCCGTTTTTATTTCTCTGTCGAGATGCATAAAGTTATATTTCTCCGGGATGGCCAAGGTTATTGCTGGTTGGCTCGCCGGACTTAGCAATGTCTCTGTGAATAAACACAGATCAGGATCATGAGAATGGAGCATATCCCATATCTCACATGAATGTTTCACCAGGGATCTGATGTTACAGATCAGGAGACTCTGTAAATTCTCTCTCCTGGTGTGAGAATATGACGTTTCCTCCCCTCTTATAGAGCCCTCAACTAATGCTTCCATTTGAAACTGACAGGAGCTACAACTTACTGGCCCTTCCAGTGCCGGGGGTGCCTTCTGGTTACAGTTTCCCAACCGCCCTTTCCCCCTTTCCTTGCCTGAGCTTGTATTGCCCACAAGGTATCGGCTGAGTAGTTAAATTCTGTGTGCCTTGAGGGGCCATCATACCAGAGACATAGTCCCTGGCCACTTGGCGCGGTCTAGCGCGGACGGGTGCAGACGGGCTCCCCTTTGGCGCGCCCGCTGCGCATGTCCGCTACGCTTCCATGTGTACATTTCTTTTATCCTGCCCCCCGTGTCTGCCACTAGAGCGCTAACCGCACTGTGACCCCCAAGATGGCCGCAACAAGCTCCCTTTGCACCACTGCTTTTCCAATCAGGACCGGGTCAGACGGCCCACCGACCACGTCCAACACAAATCACTTTTCTCCCAGTGAAACTCTCCGTCACCCACAGGGAAGACCAGGGAGTGAGTTCCTCTTTCAAAGGCGTGCCCAACGTTTCGCAAAGGCCACTCTGGGGCGATACCGCTTTTCCCGCCCTCTGCTCCCGCCTGTGCCAGTCTCGTCAGCCAGCCGTATGACGATACCCCTGTGCCTCCGCCAGGCGATGTCACTGGCTGGGCATCCATCGCCCTCTCCTGCCGCGCGGCAGTTCTGCGCATGTCCTCATCACCTCAGTGCTTGCTGCAGCAGGTGCGTATCTTCCAGCTCCATAGCTTGTATTGCCCACAAGGTATCGGCTGAGTAGTTTAAAGTCTGTGTGCCTCGAGGGGCCATCATACCAGAGACATAGTCCCTGGGCACTGGGCGCGGTCTAGCGCAGACGGGCTCCCCTTTGGCGCGCCCGCTGAGCACGTCCGCTGCGCTTCCGTGTGTATATTTCTTTTGTCCTGCCCCCGGTGTCTGCCACTAGAGTGCTAACCGCACTGTGACCCCCAAGATGGCCGCAATAAGCCCCCTTTGCACCACTGCTTTTCCAATTAGGACCGGGTCAGACGGCCCACCGACCGCGTCCAACACAAATCACTTTTCTCCCAGTGAAACTCTCCGTCACCCCCAGGGAAGACCAGGGAGTGAGTTCCTCTTTCAAAGGCGTGCCCAACGTTTCGCAAAGGCCACTCTGGAGCGATACCGCTTTTCCCGCCCTCTGCTCCAGCCTGTGCCCGTCTCGTCAGCCAGCTGTTTGATGATACCCCTGTCCCTCCGCCAGGTGATGTCACTGGCTGGGTATCCATCGCCCTCTCCTACCACGCGGCAGTTCTGCGCATGTCCTCATCACCTCAGTGCTTGCTGCAGCAGGTGCGTATCTTCCAGCTCCGTAGGCTGCCGAAGTTGTAAGGACCTTCGCGTGATTCTCCAACCACTCTGGACCGTCGGGCCTACCAGCCTGCCCAGCCGCTGTCGCGCTAGGCCTGCCGCCTTCCTGGCGGTGGCTAGCAGTAGTAGCAGGCCTGGCTGGGACCAGGGGTCATGTCCACTGTCCTGTACTGTGTGCCTCTGGCAGGCTCCACTGTGCCCCCGCCAGGCCGCTCCACTGGACAAACACTGGTCCGCACCATGCCGCAGCCTCGCTTCTTGCTGCCTCACTGCAGGGGTCCCTGCTGCAAGCGCAGCCTCTCTGGCTCCGGTGACCGCCTGGGTGTGAGGTTCTCCACGTGCCCTGACAGCCGCTCTGTCAGTACCGGGCACCCAGCATGCCCAGCCGTCGTCGCTCTGCAGCCGCCTGGTATGTATTCAGCTTGTGTGGCCAGTCCACCGCCGCCCTGGACGTGGCTAGTCCCGATAGTAGCCGCGGCCGGATCCGGGAGCCATTTTCTCGCGCCCCTGCTCCATGTCTCCTGGACGTCTGTAATCGCTGATCGGGCACCCAGCCCCACGGTGCGCACCTCCGAGGCTGCCCCTCCACTGCTTCTCACGATTTCGCCGGCAATTGAAGCGCTCACAGTGTCAGAAGTGCTAAACTGACCGGGCGAGATTGCCAGGAGCGGGGAGCCGCCTGGGAAATGCGACTCACCAGTCCGCCATCTTGGCCACCCCCCATCAGTAAATGTTTTAAATGCACATGGTGTATTTCTTTGTATAAGAATTGTCTATGTTTTTTAATATATGTGTTAAATTTTTAGTAGTTATCAATTATATTTTAATTAAATGTTATGATTTTAGTACCGTAGCGGGTTGTGGGTTTATAGGGGAATAGGGTGGTAGGTAATTTAATTATAATCAATGAATGATTTTTTGTATCTATTATTTATTCAATTGAGATTTTATAGTGTTAACTGTGGGTAGTCATTTATTAATAATTACTTATTAATTGGCTTATTAAATTGAGTTTTATATAGCGCAATCCAGACCCGAGACATCGGGTATCAGAGCGCTTCATATGAGCACCGGTTTCGTTACAGATGGACACATTCATTTTTGTTAGGCACAGGAAGATTAAGTGATTTGCCCAGAATCACAGGATGTTGAGCGTCGTTGCCGAGACTCGAACCCGGTTTCACAGCTTCGAGGTCGACAGCTCTAACCGCAAGGCTACATCCTCTCCCCTATTAATATTAATTTGTATTAATTATTCACCAGATAATTATGATAATTGTGTAATTTGTTTTGGTGCAGGTTTAAGGGTTAAGGGAATTAATTAATTGAAAATTAATTATGAAAATTGGGTAATTAATTTTAGATGAGGGTTGTGGGGTTTATAGGGGTAAAGGGTGGGAAGGAATGTATGTTTAATTAATTAATGATTAGTCCCTATTTAATATTAATGAATTAACTGAAAATTAACTATGGACATTGTGTAATACATTTAGGTGTGGGTTGTGGGGTTTATAGGGGTAAAGGGTGGGAAGTAATTTATGTTTAATTAGTCAATAATTATTTGATCATTGTTTCTATTTTTTGCGTTTAGGTTTTACTTTTATAGGGGTAAAGGGTGGGGGGTAAAATAATTTTAATTACTTTATAATTAGTTGTTAAATACTATTAGTTTTGTACCTGAAAAACGTTTTAATTACGTGTGTAATACATTTTTTTATAGTTTAATTTTAGCTGTGGTTTGTGGGGGTTATGGGGTAAAGTGTGGGAAGTTTATGGATTTTTATGAGTTTTAATTTGCTTTTTAATTAATAATATTTCTTTAATTGGTAAATAATTATGCTAATTATGCAAGCATTTTTTAAATTTAGATGTGGGTTTCGAATTGTGTGGTGGTATAGGGTAGGAAATAAAAAAAAATACATTTATTTAATATTTAATGTTTTAGTTTATAAATAATTTAATTACAAATATTTATTTGTTTGAACATTATTTTTTATTTTATTTAATATGATATGTGTAGGTATTTGTCATATGCATTTAATATTATAATATGTTTTTTTTAAATTTGTAATATTAAATATATTTTGAACTGACTGGAGTGAGAATATTAATTGATACCCCTCCGCAATCCAACACTTTCCCTACTGTTGCACTGATTGGAGTGGGAAGGGTAAATTTTATCCCACCCCCCCCACTATCCAACATTTTCTCTACTTTTGCACTCAGTGAAGTGTGAATACTCATTTTTACCCCTCCGCTATGCAACACTTTTCCTACTGTTGCATTCATTGGAGTGGGAATAGTAATTTTTACACCTCGGCTATCCAACACTTTCCCTAGTGTTACAAATATTGGAGTGGGAATAGTAAATTTTGTCCCTCCGCAATCCAACAATTTCCCTGTTGTTGCACTCACTGGAGTGGGAATAGTAATTTTTACCCCTACGCTAACCAACATTTTCCCTACTGGAGAGGGGTACATTTAAGTTTAAAGATTTTTAAATAGTTTCATGTTTTAATTGATAATAAAATGTTTTTCAAAAAATTGATTTCATGTTATTGATATATATATATTACCTACTGGCGGTCGCCAGTAGGTATATATAGTTAGGATTTTTTCTCTATGGGATTTTTGAAAATTCTATGTCTAATAACTTTGGCGTTTGTGGGCGGAATTGGCTGAAATTTTAAGGAAAATGGCACATTTTGTTTCTGAGCAGCCCCTGAAAATTGGGGGGGGGGGGGGGGGTTCGTCCAGGGGGGGTCGAGAAAAAAGGGGGGTCCCAAAACGTGTTTTTAACATTGAGTTTTCCATAGGGCGGTTGGCCTCACTTTTAGCCCGAACGGCTGAATGGATTTGCACGAAACTTGGCAAAATTGTAGGGACTGGTAGCCCGATGTGCCTTTTGTAGGTCTCAATATATGTGCTACAGTGGATTTTGAGAAATTAACGTTTAAAAAAAGATATATATCTGTAACAGCGGACCGGGCAGCGCTCCAGTTCGCGTACTTTTCGCGCAACGGAGCTTTGTGAAGCGAAGCTGATTGGTTCTCCGGCGTCTGTAAACATTCCAAACAGTCCGTAGCGGCCGCCATCTTGTCTCTCGGTAGGATCGAGAGACAAGCGGAGGCCAAAGCGAAGGGGCAAATGACCATAAGGGGGCATAGTAGATCCTCCCTGACCTCTTAGGTTTGATGTACCATTTTGCCAAGTTTGGTGTAATTCCGTTCAGCCATTCAGGCTGTAGACGTATCTAAATGTCAATAATCGAACGGCTGAATGGATTTGCACGAAACTTGGCAAAATATTAGGGACTGGTAGCCCGATGTGCCTTTGCTAGGTCTCAATATATGTGCTCCAGTGGATTTTGAGAAATTAACGTTCAAAAAAAGATATATATCTGTAACAGCGCTCCGCTTCGCGTACTTTTCGCGTTACAGAGCTTTGCGAAGCTGATTGGTTCTCCGGCGTCTGTCAACATTACAAACAGTCCGTAGCGGCCGCCATCTTGTCTCTCGGTAGGATCGAGAGACAAGAGGAGGCCAAAGCGAAGGGGCAAATGACCATAAGGGGGCATAGTAGATCCTTCCTGACCTCTTAGGTTTGATGTACCATTTTGCCAAGTTTGGTGTAATTCCGTTCAGCCATTCAGGCTGTAGACGTATGTAAATGTCCTATGGAAAATTGCATGGGGAAAACACATTTGAAAGTGTTGAAATTTAGAACCAATTAAAATGTTACTTTGGTTTTGTATTTGTGTGTGATGAAAGTTAATTGGTTATGTATATATCTCAAATGAGAGGAAACCACAGCCATGTTGTGATACTACTGTCTGAGGTACATTTGTGAGGAATTTTTGGTGGTGAATTTCTGGTGTTTGATTTACACAGTACTAACACTTCTCCTACTTTTAAAAAGGTGAGTTGTTAATTTGTAAGGGGAACTATGTTGTACACTTGAAGATAATTTGAAAAATGTTTTCTGTTATTTATTTGCAGTCCTTCTGTTATACTAAATACTTGATAAAGTTAGTTTTATATTATGTATTACTAAAAACGATAAATGAAAGTGATTATTTTTTTCTGCAATTTACAGCAAGCAATTTCAAAATAAAATGGCTCACAATGAAGAGACCGTGGCAATTTCTTTTGCATTGTCCACTACATTGATTGAAATTGAGAGCACCAATAATGAAATATTGTCACAAGGAGGAGATGACTTGTATGATTTCATTAGATTGATTGAAATTGACAGCACCAATAATGAAATATTGTCACAAGGAGGAGATGACTTGAATGATTCCACTACATTGATTGAAATTGAGAGCACCAATAATGAAATATTGTCACGAGGAGATGACTTGAATGATTCCACTACATTGATTGAAATTGACAGCACCAATAATGAAATATTGTCACGAGGAGGAGATGACTTGAATGATTCCACTACATTGATTGAAATTGACAGCACCAATAATGAAATATTGTCACAAGGAGGAGATGACTTGAATGATTTTTTTGATCAATCTGTTGATGGCGAATTTATCGAATGTTTGGAGACCATAGAGTTACAAAAATCATCATTGCAGACTTTTAATGAGGAGATTCCAGATGAGATGATTGAAGAGGAAATTGCTGATGAGGACATGTTACTAGTTCTTTCAAATTTAGAAAATTCTGAAGAATAAATTTATATTTAGAAATCAAAAATTGTTTGAGACATTATTCATTTTTATTTTTAATTTATGAGGTTGTAGCGAAGTGATTGTAGTATAAAATGAGACTTATAGTATAGAGTGCAACATTTTTATGTTACATGGTAAGTTTACTCATATTTACTTCCCTTCTCCCACTATATTATCTCCAATGTGTATTTGACATCTCTTCTTCATCTCCGGCCTCCTTTCTCTCACTGTGTGTCTCTGATGCATCTTATCGCTGCTATTTTGTGTAATTACAGAAGAGAGTAAAATAAAATAGTTCGGAACGTGAAAAGGGGGCAAAGTAGAGTACCCCTCACCCCCTAGGCCTTCTCAGGTGGTCCCAAAAGGATCAGTTTCTGCTTTCCTGAGAGATTATGGTATGAGTTCCATATACCACAATAATTTGCATTACAACATGCAAGATATATATCTCCTATTACCAACTTTTGGAGATATTCGCGCTAAGCGCGAATATCTCCAAAAAGTAACACCTGCCCTGAGCAGTTCTTAGCCATGTTATCCAATGGGAGGTGGATAACATGGCTAAGAGCATTAGCTCGGTAATGCATGAATATCGCTGACTTTTTAGCGATATTCATGCATTGCGGCCGTTTTTTATCGCATTTGCGATAAACCTTGATAATAGCAAGGTTTATCTTCGATAATTTCTGACGATGCTTAGCGGTAAAAAATTCGTTGGTAAGCATCGTTAGCGATAAATATCGCTTAACTTTGGTAATATGCACCAACGTCTGTTAACGTTCGATTCGAAGGAAATGAGGAAGTGTTGAAAAACATTGTTTGCGCCATCTTGCCTTTTTTGAAATGCCACACTTTTGTCGTGCACGGCAGCCATTTTAGATGCCTTGACCAGACCCACTCTCTGCACGCTGTCGATTCGTAGCATGGCTCCCCACCCTCGCAAGCATCTTCCCCAGGCACTGGTCACCCCCGCTCTCTGTCTTATGCATGGGCAATAAACCTCCCCCCATCTGCGCTGCTCTTCCCTGAGAATCACACTCTGTGCCCGCCCGACACCTCCCTTTTGCCCTATTCACTACCGCACCCTCTGACACTCCTCTTCCTCTGTGTCCGATTGTCCAGGCTATCAGCTAGCCCTGCAGATGTAGTTTATGGCTCCAGCTGTAAAGAATCATCCCTCTTCAAAGGAGTTATAGTAGATCAAGGCCCACACCCGATGAGATCCGTCACACCACACGTGTTCCTACTATCTGAAAACCATCCTGTATTGTGATTGGGGAGGGGACCGAGCCTGAAGCGGAAGATTCTAGGAATGACTCTTTGTACATCAAAGTTTTTACAATTATGTGTCACATTAAAAATATATAGCACTCCAACAAAGTAGTAGGAATATAAAACTTTAATAACATATAAATATATACAACAAAACAAAAACAGTAAAAACATTTAAACAACGAAGAGACCGTGGCAATTTCTTTTGAATTCCTGATGAGGACATGTTACTAGTTCTTTCAAATTATGAAAATTCAGAAGATGTTGCCTGGGGGTGGGTCGTCAGTAGAAGTCTGTTGTGCGAATAGTTCCAAGGCAGCAGAACGCGCTGAAATCTAGATGGCACGAAAGTGATGTCTAGTAAGTTGCCGCCCAGCAAATAACGGCGTGGGGCGCCGCGGGGGTGAGTGAGTCCAGTAGGCACCACAGCTATTCTTACCGGCATTGCAGAATTACTGCTGGGGACAATGCCTGTGCTGTAGCAGGGTCACAGCAGAAACAAAAAGGATTCTGTTGAAGATGTTGTTGGTTTTCAATTTGAAAACAGTTCTGGTGTCAACTGCTATGGTAATGTAGTGGTTAATGTTTTGTTTTCTCTAGAAAATGTAAAAGAGGGGGAGGCAGTCCAAAGTTCCGTTAAAAGGGCAAAGGAAAGGATCGGTGGTTTGAACTATCACTTCAAAAGGGGAGGGGGTGCAACAATTTTTCCTACCGGGTCACACTGTGCTTTCACCGGAACTGAGGTCTGCAGGATTCTAGTAATTCAAAGTGAGGCTGGCGCCAGCATGGGAGCGCCGACGTCCCGCGGATACAGTTTCGTCACTCCACGGGCGATCATGGCAGTCATTCCCCATCGGGGGTCGGAGACTCCCGCGGCTCCTGTAGAATCTTCAAGGTCGTGGAGGACTACGGTGGTGGAGTCAACCAGTGACCGGGCCATTTCTTCATGCTGGGCCCGCTCTTGCCAGGTCGATCGCCATTTTGAGAGTTCGGCAGCTACCGGCGATCGCGGGGTCAGATGAGCGGACGGGCTCCACCCTGCCGGGCGAGACGTTGCAGCATCGCCACAGTGGACGAACCCTTTTCGGGGCGCCTGGAGCGCTGAGGGTGCAGCTGGGAAGCCTTCACCTGAGGAGGCGGGAGAGGCCTGTTCGCACCGTCTCTCCCTCCCAGTGCACCCCACGGCGCCCCGCTTGACATTTGTTATGGCCGGTGGCGATGAGGACGGGGGGGGGGGGGGTCGGAGGCATGTGCAAGACATCCCCCCCAGTGTTGTCAAAGCCATTTTTGAAGAAAGAAGTGGTGCCTGGCGTGTTGCCGCTGCTATTACGAAGGAGAAAAGAAAAAATGTCCCGTCCGTCTTTGGGCCGGGCTTCCGGTGGATGTCGGCCGGACGCCCCTGGCTCTGGCCCCATGAACGGGTTCCTTGGTTTATCGGCTGCAGCCGGATCCCGTCGGCCTCGGCCCCCCGACCGTTGGTGGCCGGACCGGAAGAGCATGTGGCGGGACTACCTGAAACTCTCAAGGGCCACCGCGGCCGGACTGGGAGAGAGAGGGGAGGGTCGAGGAGACATTCCCCCCCCTGCAACTCTTCAGCGTTGTAAAGGCAATCCCCTGACCGGGTCCCGCTGGCCTCGGCCTCTCCTCCGGCTACACCCTACGTTAGGATCTCCTGGCCGAGGCGTGGCAGCAGGACCCGCCTTATATGGGCTGCTCCCGGCTGGGCGTAGCCGCAACCCTGCCCCACCTTGGAAGTTTCCAGAGTGGGGGCGGATGTTCTACTGACTTGCATTTTCCCTAGTCTATCGATTTTTTTGGCGTGGCAGGCGGTGGGACAGCGAGGGGTGATTTGGTTTCTCTTACTGTTTTTCTGGTCTCTCACCACTGGCATATTTCTAACGTTTTCTTGTTTCTAGGACATTAATAGGTTTTATCATTACGTTATGTTATCGTTTCTTTGTTCGTTGTTTAATAAAAGTTCATGTTCATCAGTGGCCTACTGATTTTCGTTTTCCTATTCTTTTCTTTCCAGGTTGTTTCATGCTAAAGTTTCTGTTAACAGGATACAGTCATCACTTCGTTATTATTGCATATGTCCTTTTCACTAGGGGTGCTCTCTGGTCGGGCCAGATGACGTATCTCTAGTAAATGGTCCGGGTGAAACAGGTGCATCAATCAGTGGGGAGTAGATAGGCATGACAGATTACAACGGGGGAGAAAGGTCCGCATTACGTACCCTTTCACTATTTGCAAAGATTTTCCTACGTATATTTGCAAACAGGGAATACCTCCAAAAAGAACCAATTCCCAAACAGTCAATGTTTGGGGAAACAATCAATCAATGAGGAACGAAATAGGCACGACGTGTTAAAGGTTTGCGTTACCTACCCTTCACTATCTGCAAAGGGAGAGAGAATATTCCTATTCTTCCTCGTTTGCAGGCAGAGAAGATTCTTAAGAGAACCAACTTCGAACAATTCAATGGTCGATTCAAACAATCAACAAGGGGTACTGTGAACACAAATGAACGCCGCTTATGTACATACACATTGGTATTATCAACAGGTTGTTCCTAATGTTTCTATTTTAGGGAGGTCAAAAAGAGATCCCATTAGTGGCCTACAGATTTTGCTCGATTCCTTTTGTTTTTTTACACGATTTTTCGCTATCTGCAAAGACTAAACAGAGTATTGCGACTCTGTGCTTGTTTGTAAATAGAGAATGAACCAAAGAGAACAATCAATCAAATGGAGAGAGAAGCAGGCACGACGGATTACAACGGGGGCAAAGGCCTGCGTTAACTACCCTTCACTATCTGCAAAGAGAGAGTACTCCTAATAGAAATGAGGGGTGGGGGGCAGCATTCAAAGCAGATCAGTGTGCATAAACACGAAAATGTTTTTACTTACCACGTACTTGACATTCGACAGCTTATGATATTTGCTATTAAAAAACCATTGAAATTCACTGAAAAAAACATAGGTTATAGACCATATATAGTTAGGAATTAGCATTTACAAAACCTTGAAAATTCACTGAAAAAACCATAGGTTATAGACCATATATAGTTAGGAATTAGCATTTAAAAAACCTTATTTTACTCGCACAAAACCATTGAAATTCCATATATAGTTAGTTGCACTAACTATATATCGCGCACCCGCAATCCACTGCTGATCATGTCACATATTACATCATTCATGACATGGTCAGTGACATCACTGATGACATCACTGATGACATCTCAAATGACATCACTGATGACATCACTGATGACGTCTCATTTGACATCATTCTTGTGCTAATACGATAAACCTCTTCAGACTCTAATATAACCTTAGATACACTCAGTGTATACAGACACTCACACACTGCCACTCATCCATGGAGTTACTCACACACCCAGTCAGTCATGCAAAGAAACAATCTCACCTCCATTTCTTCAACTATACAGTTATACACACCTTACTTATTGAAACATATACTAACACATATTTACTCTCTTATACAATCCCTGATACAAGTTCACAATGATCGATACAACCACTCACTCATTCAGTGGCTCTCATGCACAGTTATTTATATATGCCAACTCTCACATGTACTGTGTTTTACATATGTACTTACTATGACATGTAGCATTGAGATATCCATTCACTCATCAATACACTCATGCACACAGTCAACTGCCCATGTAGCTGTTTCCACATGCACTCTTGAACTCATACACCTAGTGAATAAACTGCTCACACATCTATGCACAGAGTCACACACCTTCCAGCCACCCCCACACAAACTCAATCTCCCATAGAAATACTTGGGCAACCAATTAATAACACATATAGCCTCTCGTATAGCTAATGATCAACACATGCAGCAGTTTACATCACAACAGACATAATGATGCACAAATTAAGACAGTTTAGTCACTAACCCATGCATTCAGTGAGACACATTTAATCACTCACTCATACAGTCAGTCACGCACCTACTAAATCCTTCATCCAGACACTTATACATCCACTCATTCTTCAATATGTAACTTTACAGAAACATACAGTCACTGGATGTTGTCATCAGTGATGTCATCAGTGATGTCATTTGAGATGTCATCAGTGATGTCATCAGTGATGTCACTGACCATGTCATGAATGATGTAATATGTGACATGATCAGCAGTGGATTGTGGGTGCGCGATATATAGTTAGTGCAACTAACTATATATGGAATTTCAATGGTTTTGTGTGAGTAAAATAAGGTTTTTTAAATGCTAATTCCTAACTATATATGGTCTATAACCTATGGTTTTTTCAGTGAAAATATATATATATATATATATATATATATATATATATATATATATATATATATATGTACCACAGTTTGCTGCTTCCGTTCTCTCTCGCCCTATGGTAGTTGGAGCGCTAGAGCCGGCGGAGCACACCGGACATATTGATACAGTTTCTATAGCAATAACGCGCTCGCTCAGGAGATATTTCCTTGAAGCAGGTATTTTTTAATCCAGTTACGCGTTTCGACAGTGAGCAAGACCACATAGCAGTGAAAATGCTTAACTGGATTAAAAAATACCTGCTTGAAGGAAATATCCCCTGAGTGAGCATGTTATTGCTGCGGAAACTGTATATATATATACATATATATATATATATATACATATACATATATATATATATATATATATATATATATATATATATATATATATATATATATATATATATATATACATGATACATTTACGTGAGTCCCACCCTCACGCTACATGGCACCCGCCTGGAGTTCGACTAAACCAGTGTATGGTGGTCTTTGGAGCTAGGAGTATTAACTGGAGTCAAATCATCTCTGCAGGATGTATCCGCTGTATGGAAACGTGGATTATTCAAATCTAAGGTATGGAGTAATTTTACTGCTGCCTGCGGACATCTCCTGATTTGAACCATAGGCTTGTCGAGGGGGTCATGCACAGCGAAGAATAACAGCGAGAAGCCATGTTAAAGAATTGGTGATTTCATCATTTACCTGTTTGCGAGCAGCAATACGATTAATATGGCAAACCGAAGAGGAAGATTTCATTTGAGCCTTTCTTCGCCCACTTGCATCACAGCACCAATCAGGAGAGACTATTTCCTTTTTTTAAACAACACGCTGTGCGCATGAGAATCTCTCTTACACCTTTAAGCACTGATGAAATCTACGGCTGAAACGCGTCTGCAATTTAATAAAGGTGTTTAAAGAACTCCCGCGAGTGCCTGTGCCTGCTTTACAAGTGCAAGCGTTGGAGCTGATACATTTACGTGAGTCCCACCCTCACGCTACATGGCACCCGCCTGGAGTTCGACGAAACCAGTGTATGGTGGTCTTTGGAGCTAGGGATATATATATATATATATATATATATATATATATATATATATATATATATATATATATATATATATATATATATATATATATATATATATATATATATATATATATATATATATATATATATATATACCCATATCATATCCATATCCTTACTAATATTATAAAGAGAGAGCCCAAACCTTTGAGGCGGGTAATCTCAGTAACCACAGCACCAATCACAACACCCAATACAGCGTTGGAAAGGGCAGTTGCAGCAGAAGGACATAGGCTATGCAGACGGCCACCATATTTTTTTTTTTATTATTATTTTTTTTGCAGAATTTTATATAGCGCGAACTTGACCCGAACTGAATCAGGTATCAGAGCGCTTTACATAGCACCAGTTACGTTACATGAGGACACACATTCATTTTTGTTAGGCACGGGGAGATTAAGTGATTTGCCCAGAATCACAGGATGTTTGGCGTTGTTACCAAGACTCGAACCCAGATCCCCAGGTCCGAGGTCGAGCGCCTTAGCCGTTAGGCCAACTCCTCTATACATTTAAAAAGTAAAAGAACCGTGCAAGCAAAGTAGTCCCTTGTGGGCGTGTCTGTGTTGTGCTATGGGCGTGGGCTGGGTGTGTGACTAACGCTGGGGACGTGTGGTACGGCCATCACATCGTGGGCTGTGGGCGTGTGCTGGGGGTGTGACAAACGCTGGGGGCGTGACAAACACTGGGGGCGTGTGTCCGCCCTTCATGCCATGTGAGTCGTACATACAAGCGCCAATATGTCAACGCAATTGCGCCGCATCAAGGGGCACGCTGGGGGCGTGAGAAACGCTGGGGGCATGTGCTACGTTCCGCCCTTCATGCCATGTGGGTCGTATTTAATCAGAAGATCGTCTGCTGTGGCCGTGTGCTGGGGGCGTGACAAACGCGTTCACCTGGAGGCCTGGTAAGTAACGTTACTGCAGCCTCTCCTGCGCGCTGTTACTGAACTCTCTCATTCAACGAAATTACACGCGACTGCTACCATCAACCAGGGCTCTAGCCGGGCTCAGGTGGTGGATCAGTACACTAATTACACGAGCCTGATAACAACAACCAGGGCTGCAGCTGGGCCTCAAGCGGGGGAACACGCGCCTGCTAACATCAAACAGGCCTGCATCTGGGCCTCAAGCGGGGGAACACGCAAATGAGCGTGTCTGCGTGGACAATTACTGCAGCCTCTCCTACTCGCTGTCACTCCACTCTCTCATTAAACGGATTTACCCGCGGCTGATAACTCTCTCATTCAACGACATTACACGTGCCTGCTAACATCAACCAGGGCTGTAGCCGGGCTCAGGTGGCGGATCACTACACCAATTACACGCGCCTGCTAACATCAACCAGGGCAGCAGCTGGGCCTTCTCCGTCCCTATTCTAATGAAACAAAATTTTTTATCTACCGCGAGATTTTAAAATAAATTGCCCTTGCCAAATACACACATTACACACATTCTATTTCATACCCAGCCAACGTCGGGACGGGCTGCTAGTATATATATACATGTACATTTTTATATATTTTTATATACTTTTAAAATTCTAAAATAAATGTATTATGTATGTGTGTTCAACTTTTTAAATTAAGTATATTTGTTATATTTGTTGGAATGTATTTTACAATCATTTTTTTAATTAATTTTAATATTTGATAAATGTAATATTTATTATTTTTTATATATATAAAAATTGATATTTTGTACAACTATATATTTATAACATCGATATTTTTTTCAATATTTTTGTACTTACCTCTTTAAGTATAGGGAGTCGATATTTTTGCATTCTATATCTTTTAATCTGTTTTTTACATCTATATTTTTTACACCGATATTCTGTCAGTGAACCACTCTGTATTGCTTTACTGCATTTCAATGTCTAAAAATGGACTCTGTGTATATATAAATATATATGTGTATATATATATATGTATATATCTATATATATATATCTATATATATATATATATATATATATATATATATATATATATATATATATATATATATATATATATATATATATATATATATATATGTTTACACCTATCACACTTTTTCTGGGATATATGGTCTAGTCACTTTTATTATTTCTGACTAGGTGTATGGGCTGCATTGTTTAATTATTTCTTTGCACCACCCTGTTGCTCTTTCGTTGTTGTTACATAAAAATAAACATAGACACTGTAGCAGTATGGGGCTCATTCGACTGTACCCTCACCTGTGGTCTGGTGCATCCTGACTTACCTAGGCAACAGACAGTAAATTGCAGGCATAGCACACAGTGATGTGTGCCATGTCAACTCTTTACTTTTCCCTGCCCCAAAACATGCAGCCTGCAATGGAAGGGTGTGGGTGTTAAGGTACAGGGCCTCCTAGGGTGGCACAATGGGCGATGCAGCCCTTAGAGGCCATCTCTGGTCACAGTGCCCTTGGTACCCATGGTACCATTTACAAGGGGCTTACATGTGGCTAGAGATGCCAATTGGGGGTACAAAGGTACAGCTTTGGGAAAGAACACTGGCCCTGGGAACCTGATTGGCAGGAATTAAAGGCACACCAAGTCAAAAGGGCATCATGTGTCAGGCAAAAAGTGGGGGGTAACTATGCAAAAAGGGGCACTTTCATAGACAGCCCCCCCTCCAAACGAAAGAGGATGAGACTAACTTTTCCCTAGAGAGAGAGTGGAAAAATCTGGAAAGGCCATCTGCATTGGCATGGGCAGTCCCAGGTCTATGTTCCACTGTGAAGTCCATTCCCTGTTGGTTGATAGACCACCTCAAAAGTGTTGAATTTTTCACTTTCATCTGCATTAGCCATCTTAGAGGTCTGTGGTCAGTTTGAACCAGGAAGTGAGTTCCAAACAGGTATGATCTCTGCTTTTTCAGGGACCAAATCACAGCGGAGGCCTCCCTCTCAATGGCACTCCAATGCTGCTCCTTGGGGAGTAGCCTTCTCATATGAAAGCAACCGGTTGGTCTTGTCCATCATCATTGGCCTAGGATAGGATCGCTCCTATCCCTAGTTCAGAGGCATCAGTCTGCACAATTAACTGTTGGAGTATTATGGAGCCTTGAGAATAGGTGCTGAGCACCTTTCCTCTTTTAGGGTGTCAAAACCCTTTTGGCAGTCAACTGTACAGTTCAATTTCTTGGTCATCTTCTTGGAGGTAGGTTCTGTGAAGGGTATCACAAAGGATCCATACCCCTTCACAAACCTCTTATAGTACCCAGTCAGGCTAAGGAATGCCCTGACTTGGGTTTGGGTGGTTGGAGCTTCCCAATCCAGAACTGTCTGGATCCTAGGATGTAGTGGTTGGACTTGGCCCTCACCTACAAGGTGGCCCAAGTACACAGCACTTCCCTGTCCAAGCTGGCATTTGTATTCCTTGATAGCTAAGCCAGTAGCTTTCAGTGCCTACAAAAACTTCCCCAGGTGGAAAAAGGTGTTTTTGCCAGAAAGAGCGAAACACAGTAATATCATCTAGATAATCTGCACTAAAGCCTTCCAATCCAGCAATAACTTGATTTACCATCCTTTGGAAGGTGGCAGGGGCATTCTTTAGACCAAATGTCATCACAGTAAACTGGAAGTTTCCATCAGGTGTGGAGCATGCTGCCTTTTCTTTTGCACCGTGGACCACGCCAATCTATCAGTACCCTGTAGTTGAGTCAAAGGTACTTAAGTACTTGGAGGCCCCCAACTTGTCTATCAGTTCATTAGCTCTGGGGATGGGGTGTGCATCTGCCTTGGTGACAGTATTGAGGCCTCTGTAGTCCACACAAAACCACATTTCTCTCTTTTTACCCTGTGGATGAGATTTGGGGACTAGGATCACTGGGTTGGCCCAGGGACTCTCACAAGGCTCAATAGCTTCCAACTCCAGCATCTTGCTGACCTCAGCTTTGATGTTTTCCTTAACTTAATCAGACAGGCGATACATTTTGGTCTTGCTAGGCAAGCTGGCAAACCTCAAAATTTTCTAAAAAATATACATTTTCCTCACATTTCTATGTAGGGGGATCTGCTCATACCCAGGTCTACCAAGTAGGTGACCTCACTGTTTTTTCTAGGTATGGGTAAGGGCCACTCCACTTGTCCTGGAGAGCCCTTGGTGCCACTGGCTCCAGAACTCACACCTATTTCCCTGGTTGAAATTCTACCAGTGCAACTTTTTGGAACATACCAGAACTTCTGGAGCTCCTGGCTGGCAACAAGATTCTTGGATACTTTTGGCATGTACTCTGCCTCCTGGAACGAAGGACTAGTGCATAGTTCACCACATCTTGTTTTGATACATGGTGGGGTTTCTCCCATCCTTCCCTCACAAGTGAGAATGGTCCCCTCACAGGGTGGCCAAACAGAGGTTCAAGGGTGAGAACCCTACTCCCTTCTGAGACACCTCTGTGTAGGCAGAAAGTATGTAGGGTAACAGAGCATCCCATCTCCTTTGAATTTTTCAGGGAGTCCCATTATCATGCCTCTCAATGTCTTGTTGAATCTTTCAACAAGATTGTTGGTTTGTGGGTAGTAAGGTGTTGTGAACTCCTAGATCACTCTACACTCATCCCACATGTGCTTAATCCCTTCTATGCCGTGGACGTAATGGTTACGTCCTCGGCTGCGCTGCTGCTGTGCCAGGGACGTAACAATTAAGTCCCTGGCACAGCAGTAAGAACAGCAGAGGAATGTCTTTTTTTTTTGGAATCTCAGGAGCTGGGAAAGAGATTCCACAGCTGCCTGAGGCCATTTTTTTTCAGTGTAGTGACGATCGGTGCACAAGGCACGCTGACGTAATTATACTGAAACCAAAACTGAAATGAGCCGATTGGCTCATTTCACTTTAATTGCCTACATGCTCAAGGGCCTTTTTTAGCCTCCGAACATGTAGGCAAACCGGAGAGGTATCATTAGAAAATAAGAGAATCTCTCCGTTGAAGTGTTGCCTATTGATAGAGGATCCCTGCTTGGGGATTGCCGCAGGAGAGTGATCCCCGAGCAGGGATCCACCCGCTAGACACCAGGGGGGGTAGCGGCACCTTGGGCAAGGGCATTTGCTCCCCCTATTAAATTTTGGGAAGTTCAGTTGTTCTGCCCTCCCCGGGGGACAGAAGGGGGCAATAGCCCCCATTCTGCCCCCCCACTCCCCCGGGGGTGCAGAAAGCACACTAGACACCAGGGATCTTTTTATGCACACATTTAGGGCTGCCCTATATGAGCATTCTAATGCCCCAGCCCCATTAAAATATTGGCACAGTCTTTTTGCCCCCCCCCGGAGCACCGGGGGGCAGAAAGCATATTAGACACCAGGGAAGTTTTTAATGCGCAGATTTAGGAGTGGAGGCTGCCCTAAAGGGCATGATAATGCCCTTAACCCTTTAAAATATGGGCACAGTCTTTCTGCCCCCTCTGGGGTGCAGATGGGGGCACCATCCCCCAATCTGTACCCAGGGGTGCAGAATGCACACTAGATACCAGGACTTTTTTAAAGCGCACATTTAGGGGTGGGGCTGCCCTAAATGGGCATTAAGATGTCCCCACCCCTCCAATATATTGGTAGAGCCTTTCTGCCCCCCGGGGCACAATTAGGGCAATATCCCCCAATCTGGCCATAATGGGCAATGCCAATACCCCCTCTCCCCAAAAATTGCCCCAGTCTTTCTGCCCCCCGGGGGCAGATGGGGGCAATAGCCCTGATCTGCCTCTATGGGGGGGAGGAAGCCCAGTAGGCACCAGAAATATGTTTGTGGGCATGCTAGGGAGCGGCCTCTTAAGCAAACATTGCTCCCTTTTTGTGTGAACACATTTTGGCTGCTTTTCCCTTCCCTAGGGGGCAGAACAGCATTATTTTCAGGTTCATCTTCCCCCAACGGGACAGAAAACCACTAGACACTAGCAAACATTTCTGTGTGTGCGAACTGGAGCTCGGCTGATGGTCTTTGTGTACTGACGTTTCGCTGGCTGTGTGTGAACCTGCATTTTGCTGGCGGTGTGTGTGGACTTGCGCTTAGCTGGCAGTGTGTGTGGACTAGTGCTTTGCCTAGCAGTGTGCATGAATTTTCCCTTGGCTAGTGGTATGCATGGATGGCACATGTCTGGCGGTGTGTGTGGACTGTCTCTTAGCTGGCGGTGGGTGTGGACTTGGCTGGTGTTGTGCGTGATCTGCCGCTTGGCTGGCAGTGTACATGGATGGCACTTGGCTGTTGATGTGCATGGATGGTGCTTTCTGTGGCGGTGTGGCTTGTGTGGACCCTCCAGCGTTTTATTACCCAGTCTCCACTACAATCTTAAAATTAGCTAAAAAGTCACGCATTTCTCTCAAATTTTGTGGAATCACCAAGCATGCACAAATTTCCCACCACCCAGCGTTCCCCTTGGTCTTCTGATTAAAGTGATACCTCATTTTTTTGGGTGCCCAAAGCAGAGAACCGAAAAACTGAACCAAAGTGGGTCCAAAAGGGCAGTTTTTTTCATAAGAATTTAGGCTGACTCTGCATTGGGCACCAACACAAGTGAAGTATCATTTTTATTGTGAGACTGAGGGGAATGCTGAGCTGTGAGAAATTTGTGCCGGCGCAATGATCTCACAACCTTACCACACAGAAATTTGAGGAAACTGTGGCTTATTAGCTAAATTTATGGTTTGCAGGGAATTCTGGGTCAGGAAATGTTGGTAGATCAACGCAAGTCACACTTCCCTGGACTCCCCCGGGTGTCTAGTTTTCAGAAATGTCTGGGTTTAGTAGTTTCCCTAGATGGCTGCCAAACCCAGGACCAAAAACGCAGGTGCCCCCTATCTATCACACAACAAACTGTTTTTGCAAGGGGGTCAGCTGTGTTTTTTGTCCCGGGATTGGGGGCCATCTAGGGAAACCTACTAAACAGACATTTCTGTAAACTAGACATCCAGGAGAGTTTAAGGAGGTATGGCTTGCATGGATCCCTCAATGTTTTGTTACAGAAAATACCTTCCTCACATTTCTGTGTCAATCAATCAATCAGGAATTTGTAAGCGCGCCACTCACCCATGAGGGTCTCAAGGTGCTGAGGGGGCGAGGGTGATAGCAGTTCCGTTCAGTCGAAATGCCAGGTCTTGAGAACCTCAGGGAGGGGGCATGTCTGATGTCGATTGGGAGCTCGTTCCAGGTCTTGGCTGCAAGGTAGGAGAAGGATCTTCCCCCTGCTTTGGTTCTGTGGATATGTGGGGTTTCAGCGAGGACTAGGTTGGCTGATCGGAGGTTTCTTCTGGGTACGTGGGTAGTGGGGTCCGGAGTTGTGTAGGCATTTGTAGGTGTGGGTGATTATCTTGAAAGTGACTCTCTTCTAGACGGGAAGCAAGTGGAGCTTCCATAGGTGTTGACTGATGTGCTTGTGTCGAGGGATACAGAGGACGAGTCTGGCGGCAGTGTTCTGTATCGTCTGGAGCTTGTGTAGTAGAGACTTGTTTATGCATAGAGAGCGATCCGTAGTCCAGCCTGCTTGTAAAGAGTGCATGGGTGACTGTCTTCCTTGACTCGTGGGGGATCCATTTGAAAGTCTTGCGGAGGGTGCAGAGGGTGTTGAAGCATCTGGAGGCGACGGCGTTAATCTATCGGTTCATGGAGAGGGAGGAGTCGAGTCCGATGCCGAGGTTTCTAGCGTGATCCGTGGGGGCCGGTGGGCTGCCGAGGGCAGTGCGCCACCAGTTGTTCCATGCCGATGGGAAGGTTCAGAGGACGAGTACTTCTGACTTCCTCCACGAGTTGAGCTTTAGGCAGCTGTTGCTCATCCAGGCTGCGACGTTCTGCATTCCTACCTGGAAGTTGAGTCTGGTGGTGGTGGGGTCCTTGGTGAGGGAGAGGATGAGCTGGGCGTCGTCAGAGTAGGATACTAAGTTGAGGCCTTACTGTCAGACGATGGCAGCAAGGGGGGCCTTGTAGAGGTTGAAGAGGGTTGGGTTGAGCAATAATCCCTGTGGGACTCTGCAATTGATTTTCATGGGTTCGGGGTGGAAGGTTGGCAGTCTGATCCTTTGGTGAGGAACAATCGGATCCAGTCGAGGGCATTTCCTTGTATGCCTGCGTCATGTAGTCTGGTGGTGAGTGTGCGTTGGAAGACGGTGTTGAATGCTGCTGACAGGTCAAATTGAATCAGGGCTGTGGTGTGGCCTTGGTCGGGGAGGGTCATCTGTAGCGGCAAGAAGGGCGGTTTTGGTGCTGTGGTTCCTGGGAATCCGAATTGAGAAGGGTTGAGGATGGCGTTGTGTGGGAAAGTTGTGGGCTCAGAGAAACAGAAGGTTAAGGGGGGGTCCGAGGGGAGAAATTATTATAGACCTACTGGTACCTAGTCCCCCAACTAGTCACTAAAACACACGGAAGGTACAGAAGGTCTGAGAAATATAGAGGGAGAGAAAAGAAAATAGCAAATCTCTCTATTGGGACCTAATAGTGTCCTCTTTTCATACCCAGACTACACTGTTGATCTGGAAAAAACCAAGAAAACAGAAAAAAGAGAAGATACACAAAGAGAGGAAAAGAATACCCATCAGCCCACTCATAAGTGGAATCTCGTCATCTGGGTATGTGTTGGTAAATGGTGTCCTCTAGGATCTGCCTCAGAAACAATCCATAGGACTGCCTAGTGATGGACCCAGAACATTACACCAACAAATGACAGTATATGAGCGGGAGGGGCTAAGGTTGCAGTGCTCAAAGAAAAAGAAAAGGAAAAATGATCCAAGTGATTCTAAAAATACCTACAGTGATGTCATAAAACACTTTATTGGGGCTGACCATCAAAGTGGTATGGTTAAAAACAGTATGCTGATAGCATGTAAAGAATTGCTACCCACCAGTGTTGTTATTCGGTCAACATGTTTCAGCCTAAACGGCTTTCGTCAGGACCTATGGTGCTACTGCAACACTTACTTAAGTGATGTGAAGTAGAATCTACACCTGCTTTCCAAACTGAAAAGAGTGTATCTTCTCCTGCATAGACAAAATACAAAAAAGAAAGAAACAGAGACATGGACACATAATGTCAACAGAACAAGTGCAAAGACTACAAGCTCATGTGCTAAACTAATGGGCGACCTCTTAATAGTGCCCCTTTCAGTAAAACACACCCAGTTTTTGCTATTATTTTGGTGCGTTTTGGTAGCTGAGCCCCTTTTTTTGATGATGTCTGTGAGCTAATTGGCTCAAGCAGACGGGCTGATTCACATCTCTACAGGGTCGCTGTCCGACACCTTGCAAGGCCCGGCTGCCTCCTTAACGATAGAGTGTTTTCCCTTGGACACCGCTGATTGGCTCCGCCTGTAACCAATGCGCGGGCCTGCAGCGTTGTCCAACTTAAGAGTTTTCATTAAGGTCCGCAAGTGTTTTTCCATTTTACAGTTCTACACCATGCTCATATACTGTCATTTGTTGGTGTAATGTTCTGGTCCATCACTAGGCAGTCCTATGGATTGTTTCTGAGGCAGATCCTAGAGGACACCATTTACCAACACATACCCAGATGACGAGATTCCACTTATGAGTGGGCTGATGGGTATTCTTTTCCTCTCTTTGTGTATCGTCTCTTTTTTCTGTTTTCTTGGTTTTTTCCAGATCAACAGTGTAGTCTGGGTATGAAAAGAGGACACTATTAGGTCCCAATAGAGCGATTTGCTATTTTCTTTTCTCTCCCTCTATATTTCTCAGACCTTCTGTACCTTCCGTGTGTTTTAAAGTTGTGGGCTCACCAAATCCACACAAATTTCCTACCACCCAGCATTTCCCCAGGTCATCTGATAAATATGCTACCCCACTAGTGTGGGTGGGCCAAGGGCCAACAACAGGAAATGGTCTAAAACGTACTGTGAGGACTTCAAAATTATCGATCACAAAAAGACATGGTTTTGCGAGGGAGCCACCTGCATTTTTGTTCCCGGACTCGGCATCCATCTAGGGAAACCTCCCAAACCCAGGCATTTCTGAAAACTAGACACCCCTGGAGAGTCCAGGGAGCTCTGGCTTGCGTGGCTCTCCCAACGTTTCGTACCCAGAATCTACTGCAAACCTCCTATTTTGCTCATAAAATCTAATTTTTGTTTGGGATCACCATGCTGGCACAAATTTCCCTTGGTGTCCCGATAAAAATTATACCTCACTTTTGTTGGAGTCAAATGGGGAATCTACCTAAAAACATATAATATACATCGCTATCCCCTCAATCTCTACGTTTTTGGACTTTCCCAGTCGCTAGTCCTTGGCCAAGCCACACAAGTGAGGTATCATATTACTCAGGAGACCGAGGCAAACACTGGGTGGTAGGAAATTTATGCCGGCATTGTGATCCCACACAGAAATGTGAGAAAAATTAAAATTAGAACTAGGTGATTGTTGCAGAGGACAGGCTAAATCATCTGTATTTAACTTACTTCAGGACTGAAGTTTAGTCAGAAAGCTGTGGTAGAAGTTTAGTCAACGTGTTGGAGGTGTTTGGAACCAAAAATAACATCAACCTGTGGTTCAACCAGGTCAATGGGGAAATGTCAGCATAATGGAAAAAGAAAACAATCAGATCTTGGATGTTATTATTCACATGCATGGATACACGTTTGGACACATCAAAGATTTCAGATTAGTTAACAGATTGGCTGTAATAGGCAGCGATGGATTCTCAGTCCACAACGTATTCTGCCCACCAATGCCAGATAGTAGTATATATCCTTGAAAGATTATTTCATATGCAGAAGACAGGAGGATAATTATTCGTGTACTAAGAAACTTTTTTCTTACAAAGTTTACTCTTAGTTCTCAGATTTCAGATTTTTGTAACTAATCATCTTTTGAAGAAGAATGCCTCAAGAGTGTATCCCCTGTGCTTGAACAATCCTGGCAGGTAGCCTTGATTAAGAAGAGTGCGTTAAGAAGCCCGTCTTGTAGCTTTTGATTTTGTACAATTTAGAGGACCATTGCTGTAAACAGATGTGTTTCAAATTGTTGACTGCCTAAAGGCTTAAGATAATGTTTTCACTGCCAACTTGTATAAAAACTGTGGGGCATATTCTCAAGGAGTTATTGCCGCATTAGTGGCACTTTTCTGCCGCTAATGCAGTGATAATTTTATCGCTCTATTACCAAGCTGTTGCTGACAGCCGGTAGCGACAGTTTTTAGGCGAAAGCGTCCATTGTAAAAATCGCCACTTCTGTTAGCGATAAATATATATGCAGGAGAGGCGTTACCATGCAAAAACGCACATAAACACCATTACTCCATATTAATAAGGGGATCCTTGAACTTCTGAAGACAAAAAAAAACTGTCTCTAACTGCAGTCAGAGCCAGTTACTTAAGACCAGGACATAGCTGGTCTTAAAAATGGGGCTAACACTTGGGGCCACATCTCAGCACGTTTTGATGCTGGACAGCGCTGCAAGCAATGTTGCAGCGCTGCCTTGCGACAAAACTACATTGCAGGAATGCACACCATCAATAAGATAGTGTGCATTTTTGGGCCCCAGTAATGAAAAGTGTTGCAGCGCTGCAACAAGACTGTATTGCAACACTTCTCACTATGCCCTTCTTGTGACAGCATGGATGCGCTGTATTCACTGGACAGCGCACCATGACGCAAGTAATGACAGATACGTCAGGAATCCTGACGTATCTGTCTGCGCTAAAGTCACACATTGCTGCGTTCGAGTCACAACCATGAGGCAACTCAAGCAATGCATGGGGCCAGCCTAACCCTGTGGCACTGCGTCACCCTCACGCCTGCCATCAGGCTGGCGGAAGGTACAGACGCAATGCCGTTCATGAGGGGTGCCTTAATATCGGCGCAGTTGGAGATCCATCATTGGTGGTTGTGCACTAGGTGTCATCGTTTGGAAGAATTGGTGGAGTGTTGGAGTGGAGGGAGTTGACAAGACGTTCTTCGGTGGCCTTGATCCAGCTGCGAGGGGGTGCGATGATGGCGGTGGTGTCCGGTGGGCAAGGTGAAGACGTGATGTTACCAATGATGGTTGGTCCAGGAGAGTCCGGTGTTGTGGCTGTAGTCGAAGTTCCCGCTGGCGGAGGTGACGTGCTCGACCGTGTGTCCTGCTATGTGGTTTGTTGAGGTGACTTGCTGCTTGCTTCTGATGTAGGGGACCTTCCCCAGGAGGGGGTGGTGTCCTGGTCACAGGGGTTGTCCAGGTGGAACTTGAGCTCACCAAGTAGGATGTCATTGCTGCATGGGAAACCCTTAAGGGCAAAGAGGTCTACAATGGTATTGGAGAATGGGGGGCCATGGCCTGAGGGGCCTGCACATGAGGGTGCCACATAGGATGTGCTTGGGCTTGATACGGATCTGGAAGTTGAGGTGATCCATGGTCACCCTTGGGTCATTAGAGTGCGTGGTCAGTCAGTGTGCTTCTGTAGGTGATGGCAATGCCTCCTCCTTGATGGTCGGGGTGCTCCTTGCGGGTGATACTGTAGCCGTCAGTGATGGTGATGGCGATGTCCGGTCTGGAGCAGAAGTTGGTCATGGCAGGCGAGGTGGCGTCCAGGTTTCATGGCGAGGAGGGTGCAGGCGTTGTAGCGGTGGAGTGTCCAAGAGGAAGGCTCCTTGGTGCTGAGCGTGGTCTAGGGGCAGACGGACGCAAAGGGCATAGCATACGGGTTTCCACAGCACGGGAGACGACCATTAGAACGCAGGCAGTACATCGTTAACAACGCAACTCCGACAACGCAGGTGCCTTTACATGGCATTTGATTATAATGCATTGTGAGGTCAGTAATGGGGTAATTTAAAGATTTTCAGATGGGTATAAATTTCAAATGTAAAATATGATAAGTGAGGTGTGTTGTGGGTTAAAATATGGAAATTGGGGTAAAATATAAAAATTGGGGTGTGCATTTGGGTAAAATTAGATTTTTGGGTGTGTTATGAGGGCTCAAAAGGGAATTCCAGGGTTCACGGTTGGGTTTGGGGTGCAAAGGTCAGTTTTGGGTTGCACTCACTGAAGTGGGAATAGCGATATTAACGTCTCCGCAATGCAACACCTACTCTACTGTTGCAATGTGCCTAGTATTAGTATGCATTGGAATGGAATGCGCCGTTATGGCATGCTTCGCAACCACGTATGTGCCTTTGGTACGCTGTGCATGGGCACAGAGCAGCTGCCATTGAGAAGTGCTGGGGGGGCTGGACAGCTGTGAAGTGGTAAACGCTGAAAAGAACACTGGATGGGGTGTGGGCGGGTGTAGTAAAAATTTCAATAATGGAAGTCTTACCTCGAAGCCTGGTCCTGTGTCTATGTTGCTCCTTCTCTCCTGCGTCTGCTTCCAGGAACAAGAAGTAGGCAGCCAGGCTCCCTCCCCTGGGCCAATCACGATGCTGCAATGCAGCAGTGGGATTGGTAATTGGCAACGGGACAAGGCATGCAGCCAGGGGATGGAGGGGTGGGCATTTTCTGGAAGCAGGCTGTAATGCAGCCTGCATTACTAACAGGGAAGTGTGCGAGTGTGGGCCAACCAAACAGTCATTGCGTACTTGAGTGGGCATGCCAATCCGCCCATGCCTTGCCCTATGCTTGCAGCAGTCCTACCCACCCTCCCACCCGCAGGGGAAACATAGCACGGTTACATCAGTAAGTTTTCATCATGTGATGATTGTTCCTCTTCTGCACTGTTTTAAAGCAGTAGGGAAACGCTCTTCCACCATAGCGGATGAGCCGCCACTGGGGGTGCGTTATCTACATGTGCTAGGCCTGGGGAACTCGATCCCCCGGCATCCTGCGATATGCGTCCCACCTTCTCCTTACCTGGACATTGACCCCGTAGCGCAATCCGCTGCATTCTCTCTAAATCTGTGACTCAGCCAGCAGGAGCTTCAGCCTGGAGGGAGTTCACAAGCCTGAGTACATCAGTCGCTGCCAAGTCCGCTGGTGAACCTCCCAATGCAGTTGATGCAGCAGGGCCCCCTTAGGCATGAAGTTACAGCGCTCCCGCCACACAAGTTTGGCGCAGCTCAGGCTCCTCACCCTCCACAGCATACGGCCAGCCCAACATCATCCGGCATGTGATGCAGAGTGGCGGCACTCACCATTGGTAATCCCCTCCGTGCAGCCCAGTGTAGTGGTGGATCGTAATATGCGATGCAGACCTCCCTATGTTGGGGTGCAGGAGCGCCTCTACTATTAACAGCTTCAAGGTGCGCAAAGCGGTCTTCTCACACAGATCAGCACAGTGTCTCCATGCAACCTGCCAGACTTCACCACCAGGTACGGGTGATCGTTGCACCTCAATGACTACCGCCATGGCTCATCGACTCTACAGCTCCTCCGCATCCCACGCCAGGCTCCAGACGCAGGTCCAGCGAGGCATCCAGGCTCCAGATGCAGGTCCAGTGAGGCATCCAGGCTCCAGGCGTAGGTCCAGCGAGGCCTCCAGGCGCAGGTCCAGCGAGGCATCCAGGCTCCAGGGGTAGGTCCAGTGACGCATCAAGGCTCTCCTCCTGGTCATCCTGGATGTTGGGTGGATTGCAGGGGTTGTTGATGTGTGCTGCACTTGGCTGCTCCATTCTGCATTTTATTGGTTTTTATGCCTATTTTATAATGAAGGTTGACTGATAGGCTATTTTTTGCATTAGAGACAAAAAAACTCATGTTGAGTTGACTAGTGTGAGTTTTTTTTACGCTAATGGGCCTTTCGGTAGTTATCGCCCGCTAACGCCGGATTTCATTTCGCCATCATGCTGATGTTAGCGGCAGTTTTCACCGCCATTCCCTGATACTATCGCCATGTAGCGACGGCTTGGCAATACACCGCTAACATGGTGAAAGACGAAAACACTGTATGAGTTTTCTTTATGTGTCAAGCTTGAAAATGTTTTGTTGAGACTTCAGTTTCTCACACTTATAGTCATTAGTTACTTCTCATACTTTTCATGCATTTCTCACTTCCAAGACTTAAATATGTTTTAAGACTTTTTATTGTATTTTTTGTCGTTTCTATTATAGGCTGTAAATGTGTTTTTATGGCTTTTATGGATTTGTAGTTTTTGCATAATATTCCTTCAGTTTCACACACTCATATTCTGTTTCTGACAATGAAAGTCAATGAATACACTTTTATTAGTTTCATGTATTTCCTGGCTTTGACTATGTCTTTAGTTTCTCACATTCAGGCAGTTTCTTATACTCTTAGACTGTGGATATGATTTGTTGAATTTGTGCGTATTTACAGACTTCAAGATGTTTGAGTTTCACATCATATCTGTGGAGTATGTTTTAATGTGCTTGTTATTCCCATTTACTGTGAGTATGTTTGCTGCTGTACCCTTAAAAGTAACCAAAGATACTGGCATATGTAGCCATCTAAACGGCCTACACTTCTGTTTTATTATCTGTTTTCTTCCAACCCCTCTCCTACAGGCTGAATGGCTCCTATGAAGGCCTGTCTGGAGGTTATAACAGCGAGAGCTTTGTGGATTTCACGGGAGGCGTAGCAGAGACGTACGACCTGAGGAAGGCACCTGTGGACCTGTACGAAATCATCCAGCGAGCGATTGCACGAGGCTCATTACTTGGCTCCTTCATTAACGTAAGGAACTTTTCATTAGCTAGAACCAACACTCTAGATCAGTGGTTCCCAAACTTTTGACTCCTGAGGACCCCCATTGAGTCACCACTGGAAGCCGGGGACCCCCAAGCAATTTCTAGGATTTAAATTTCAAACGTTAAAACAGTAATTCGGAAAAAAATTAACACACATGTGCACACAAAACAAATACTCAAATTACTAATGATTTTAGGGGCATATTTACAAGCCCCTATCACCATGGGAACATCACTTTTTGAGATGTTCTAGTAGCGATAGGGGCTTTGCCTTATTTACAAGGCATTGTTAAGCCACTTAATGTGGCTTAACGGTTCCTTGTAAATAAGACCCACTTTCACACAATGCTTAGCGTGAAAGGGGTGGGCAGTGGTTGTTGCGGTGGGCTTTTTTCCTGCAACACCCATTGATTTTGACGCTGCCCCCTATTTACAAGAGCAGCGTAAATGGGAAGCAGCGCCAAAATTAAGACCAGGGAAAACCTGGTCTTAACTTGGCAAAACAAGGAGAAATGTTTCATTTCTCCTCGTTTTTGTAAAACGCCTTGGATTGTTTATGTTCAGGAAGGCGACCGTTCCTGCACATCAACAATCTTTAAAAAAATGACATTTTGTAACTTCCATGTGTGATGCATTAAGTAGCACACATAGACGTGACAAAATGACATTTCAAGATTATTTATGTGCAGGAAGGGGGACCTTCCTGTACATAAACAATCTTCCCCTGTTAAGTGTAGCGCCAGTGCAGGGGAAACGCAGGGCTGCACCATATTCTTGTAAATATGGTGCAGCCCTGCGTTTCTGAAGTAGTGGAGTGTGTTGTTAAGCCAAGGAGGCAGTCTGGAGAAGCACAAACTCAAGGAGTGCTGATCTGGAGAAGCACAAACTCAGGATTCAGAACATAACACAGTGGTTAGCATTGACTTTAACAATAAAAATGTATTTCCACCCAAAGAAACCTTTTTAGAAGCATCAGGATACTGAAAGACTGGGAAAAAACATGTCACTGACTTGTACCTTGCAGTTTGCAAGCAGCTGTTTGATGACAGTTTTTTGGCCACTGCTAAATTACGATTGTCACTTATGAACTGCACTGTAACAAAAGAATCTCTCTGACAAAAGCAGTAACCCACTGACCGATGCATATCAAATACTGTTTTTTAAAATGCATGGTACACCTTCTTTGCAGTAGGCATATAAACCCTCTGTGATACATTAGTTCAGTCACAGATGCCACTGGACAAAACTCTCATGTCTCTCCAGCAGGGAAATTCATCACTTTCGTTATCTTGACACTTTTATTGTTCTTTGAAAACTGCTAATTAAACAAGATACTTAGCAGTTCTTTTAAAACTGCTGCCTGCGGACCCCCTGGGAATGTGTCAGGGACCCCTGGGGGTCCGTGGACCACAGTTTGGGAAACACTGCTCTAGATTATTCATCTGTCACATGCGGGAAACATCCATTACCACGTGGGCATTGCATCGCAATGCCTTTACATCTCGGGTATTACAACGCAAGTCGTTACAACGACTTGCGCTGGATGGCGGTTTAACCTAAGAAATAGTATGATTTACTATTCAAACACCTTCCCTACTGTACGTAGACTGGTGTTGGAATAGTAAATCATACCACTCCTAAGTCCAGCGCCCTGCAGCGCAAGTCGTTGTAACGACTTGCGTTGTAAAAACTGCAATGTAACGTACCGCGATCATTTTGAGCGCGTTGTAACGTCACATATTCGTTAAATGCAGAGCGTTCACACAGTTTATACTTTCCCTTGTGAGTTTTGACTTGGATATCCCTCCATTACACATCTGTGAGCCCTGATTTCCAGTTAGCAGAGAGTGTGTGAATGAAGCATTATCAACAAATCCGAACTAGATATGAGTGATGGGCTGTGTGTGTGTGTGTGTTGGCGGGCCGTTGGAGTCAGTAACCCCAGATTCAGTTATGAATGTAATCAAAACATTGTAAGGAATTTTTTGCCTTCCTCATTTCGAAAACATAATTGATGTCCACATCTGTAGTACTGTAAATTAAATGACCGATGGTTGCTTTTAGAGGTGGTCCAATATTTGCACAGCTCTCCAAAGGCTTATCACTGCTTCCTCTCTGGACCACAGGCCTACTTGTTTCAAAGACCTTTGTTTGGATTAGCCCTAGTGATATGTAACCTGCACCTTGGGTATCACCTTGAATGTTATTGACATCAAACTGGAGTATTCGATGCTGGGAAAAAACAATCTCTTTCTCGAAGCGGATATGCCTTGCATAGTGGTATCTGTGAACATGTATTTAAAAGTGGTGGAATAGCCCCATAAGGTGTTGATGTCACTATGACCCACTCTGGTTCATCCCATTGAACTGATATCAGCCACATCACAAAGGTGCAGATTTAGTTCATATTAATAAAATTAACTGTGTAGCACATGTTAGAATTTAGGTCACTGTTAAGAGGGTTGTCAAAGAGATGGAGTTTAGGTAAAGTATATTATAAACTTCGAGTATTGAGGTCAGGGTAGTGACCTTTTTTTTTTTATGGAAGCCACAGTAGTTTGTGGAACGTAATGACCTGCAATTAGGCTCTCTACTCTTACCCATGCAAAAGCAAATACAGCTGCACTTCTGCCACATTTTCAGGGAAGCTTTTGCATGTGCACCTGGTTGCCTGTATTTAGACAGGATCTGGTGATTGACTCTTCTTTCTGCTTGAGCGCCAAGGTTAGTTGGCCACGCACATACGGTTTCAGTGGATTCTCATGTTGAAGTGGGGGGTGGGAGGCATTCCCCTGAATGGCGCCTTCGGAGCTCTAAGAGAGACCTAACCCACAGTCTCATTACCATGTTGGGTGTGTGCAGTGTGATTGGTGTCCAGGATGGTGTCAGTCCATAGTAGGTGTAGGCTCTTCTAGTGGTTCCTCAGGCAGCCTTCCATAGAGATCTATTAAGATCACATAGATCGATTGAGATCTTCCTTAGGCTTTGTCACAACTTAAGATGTTGATATTGATTAATCAGTCATTGGGCAGGACCATGATCATGAATGGAATCAGATATTTCCTTTCAAAACTTTGGTTTTGTTGTCAGTCATTCTAGGGGTAGGATCCAGTTGTGCAACAAGGGTCCACCAATGGAGTGAGTAGAGCCAGCAGGATGATCACAACATAAGTGTCAGAACTGAGCGCAGGTTGGTTTAATGTCTGTTCATGTATGGCTGATGCTGGAAACGGTAAACAGTCATAATATCGATTCCAAAATATAGAATGGACATAATATCGAAGTAAAAATATAGAATGGACAAAATATCGAATGGACACAATATAGTGGTTAAAAATATCGAATTTAAGGTAAGTAATATCGATTTTCAAAATATAGAAGTCAAAATATCGAAGTATACAATATAGGCATTAAATATATCGATTTTTTAATAATATAATTTTTTTGAAGTGTTTTGTATGTTAGTATATGTGTCAAAAGTGTATATTAATTTTTGTAATGTATGTTTAATGTATTTTAAGTAATGAATTTTATGTTATTTAATTTTTGCGTAATTTAATTCTGTAGCGGGTTGTGGGTTTAAGTAAATTAAGTAATTTAATTATATTAAATTAAATATTAATTTTTAGCAATTATTATTAATTTTTAATTAAATTTTGCTTTTCAGTTCTGTAGCGGGTTGTGGGTTTATAGGGGAATAGGGTGGGAAGTAATTTAATTGTAATTAATTAAATATTTTTATTTATTTATTGGTATTCATTTTGAATTTATTGTTATTTTTTAATTGGTAATAAATTTTTATTAATTGCCAATTAATTTGTATTAATTGATTAATTGTTAATTATGTTAATTTTCTAAATTTATTTTCTGCAGCGGGTTGTGGGTTTATAGGGGAATAGGGTGGGAAGTAATTTAATTGTAATTAAGTAATTTTTTTCATTTATTGGTATTGATTTTAAATTTATAGGTAATTAATTTTTTATTGGTAATTAATTTCTATTAATTGGAAATTAATTTTTATTAATTGGTAATTATTTTGTATTAATTAAATATTTGATAATTATGATAATTGTATTAATGTATTTTCTGTAGTGGGATGTGGGTTTATAGGGGAATAGGGTGGGAAGTAATGTAATTGTAATTAATTACATATTAAAAATACTTTTTGTGTATTGATAATTAATTTACTGTTAATTTTTAATTGGTATTAATTTTTATTATTAATTAGTTTTTGTTATTGAAAATTAATTAGTTGTTAAATAATTATGAATAGGTTATTAATTTTTAATAACTAATATGCAGTTGTGTTTCTAATTAATTATTACATAATATTAAATTGGTTATTAATTTCAATTAATGTTTTATTGGTATTGATATTTAATTTATTTTTAATAATATATTAAATCATTACTTTCCCTACTGTTAAACTCACTGGAGTGGGAATAGTAATTTTCACCCTCCCGCTATCCAACGCTTTCCCTACTGTTGCACTCTCTGGAGTGGGAATAGTATTTTTTACCCCTACGCTATCCAAAGCTTTCCCTACTGTTGCACTATCTGGAGTGGGAATAGTAATTTTCACACTCCCGCTATCCAACGCTCTCCCTACTGTTGCACTCTCTGGAGTGGGAATAGTATTTTTTACCCCTACGCTATCCAACGCTTTCCCTACTGTTGCACTCTCTGGAGTGGGAATAGTAATTTTTACCCCTATGCTATCCAATGCTTTCCCTACTGTTGTACTCTCTGGAGTGGAAATAGTAATTTTTACCCTTCCAATATCCAACGCTTTCCCTACTGTTGCAATCTCTGGAGTGGGAATAGTAATTTTTACCCCTACGCTATCCAACGCTTTCCCTACTGTTGCACGCTCTGGAGTTGGAATAGTAATTTTTACCCTCCCGCTATCCAACGCTTTCCCTACTGTTGCACTCTCTGGAGTGGGAATAGTATTTTTTACCCCTACGCTATCCAATGCTTTCCCTACTGTTGCACTCACTGGAGTGGGAATAGTATTTTTTACCCCTACGCTATCCAACGCTTTCCCTACTGTTGCACTCACTGGAGTGGTAATATTAAATGTTACCCTCCTGCTATCCTACGGTAAAATATTGTACATTTTTTATTATTAACTTAAATTAATTATATCTTAATTTTAAGGTTATTTGAGTATTTTTAAGTATGTTTTAGTTAATTATATTTATTATTTCATTAATTTTAAATTACTTTTAAGACATTTAAAAAAATTCGATATTATGACTGACTATATTTTTTACAGACTATATTTTGGATTCGATATTTTTGTACTTACCTGTTTGTAGATAGGAATTCGATATTTTGGCATTCTATATTTTGGTGACTATATTTTGGTAAGTCTATATTTTGTCATTCTATATTATGTCAGTGATCCGCTGGAAACAGAGGCCATAGTGGGAGTCAGTTGCAGGCGAATGGAAGACAAGCCATAACATGTGAGTGATGTTTTTAGCAGTGAATAGTGACTTTTAAGCCATGTACCTGCGAGAGAAACTAACATCCAGCCATAAATCAGCTGAGACGCAAGCCATCATGCAGAGGTTGAAAGCAGCTGGTGGTGTCAGTGTGCAGTAGAGGATAGTAGATGGTGGTGCCTTCCTACAATGGCGTGTTTTTGCCTGCATGCAGAAGTGGATGTTGGATGAAAGTGTCTGCCTGTATTGGGAGTTGGTTTCTGCAGCATATCACTAGAATGCACCAGATGTTGATGTGTAATATTTGCTGCCCTTCCCTTCCATTGTCTTTTAGATATTCAATTCCTCTGACACGGAAAAGGAAACAGACAAGAAGTTGGTGAAGAACCACACTTACTCAATCACTGCTCTCAAAGAGGTGAGTTTCTTATCATAACATGATGCTAATGTAACGGGAGTGTTGCAGATTACTGGTTAAATGTCATATTTGTAGCATGTGTTGGCGGCAGATACACATGCTATGCATACTACTTCCGCCTAGTGTTGAGCCTGGACTCTCCAAGTTGTTTTTCCTCAAGGAAGTTTTATGATCGGTGCCATTTATCGTCTATCCTCCGCCTCGAGGCATTGAGCATGTTCAACAGCTCCTTTGCTAGAAAGTTTTTTTCCGCCACTCGGTTCGGACAGACTGCATCGGAGCCCTTGAAGATTCGACGCTGAAGGGGGACATCCAGTGAACTTCATCCAACAGATTCGAGATGCTGAGAAGTAAGTACCCAGTAGGTGACACATATACCAGTCGAAAATGCCCGCTCCAGGTGATGTAGATGAAGGAAGACCTTTGTCGCTAGTACCCTCGGTGCGGGGCCAAGTAGGCATACTTCGACACTCACGAGGTGTCTATTCTAATCTGTGTTCATCCACAGAGCTCAAAGAAACAAGAGAGCAGCCAGCTCATTATTTAAAAACAAAATGACACACTTGACCCGAAGGTATCGTCATTTGGCACACACCATGGAGCAGGTAGCTGAGGCAGAGTTCTCACATGATAGAAAGAAAGATATCGAGGTCGGTGCACCAACAGGAGGTCCGGTACATGTTGAGGGGCCCACATCGCTGGTCCCTGTGTTGGGACTGAGGACCAAAGCGACCCCACGTACAGTGAGGACTGTTGACTGACCATGTGCCAAAACCATCTGGCACACACCTCCTCCACCACGCCACAGCCCTTTGACTCAGGTCGACACTGCAAGCATATCTCGGACCCGAGAAGAGACGAGAATGTTCTCGATCCCACATAGGTGACAAGGCCACATTACAGGGATAGCAACACATCTGCACCAAAGCCCAAGTTTGCACTGACAAGCACAATGTCACCAAAAGCTACCAAGTAGACTTTAACCCCACATAAAGCATTGGATCCAAAGAAACTCATGGGATCAAAACTCTTGGAATCTGAATAGCCCTCGTCTCCGAGGACAGACAAACACGATGGACACACTTTGAGACAGAATATTAGCCATATATCTAGGGTTACAAAGCCACACACAGGGGCCGATTATGATCGCCACCATAGAGTAGGAGGGACCGTCCGCAGGGGCTGCGGCGGTCCCTCCGTGCAGATTAGGCTGTGACCGCCAGGGTGGCGGTCACATCCTCAATCCTTAACATTGCGGCGGGTGAAGCTTCAAGCTGCACCGCCGCAATGTTAAAAATGCATGCACGGCATTTGCGTGCACAAAGCAGCAGGCACCGCGCGGTGCCTGATGCTTTGTCCACGCAAATGCTGGGGGGTACCATGTGCACCCCCATCCCCCTTAACCAAGGGGGCCCGCAACGGGCCTCTGAAGTCAATGTCCGTATGCTTTTCGACGGCGGAAAAGCCGCAGTGGAAAAGCATATGATTTCCGCCATCCTAATATGGCTGACGGTGTCTGATAGACACCGCCAGCCATGTTAGAGCTTTTCCGCCGTGGTCGCCTTGGACTGGAACAATTCATGCAGAAGAATTGCACAGAGAGTGCTTAAACACAAGCACAAGAGCAGGATCTGCCGCTGCCTTCACCAATGAAGGTGGCGCTATAACACAAGAGATTTTGTTTATACATACTTTTATTAGCATGAGTCTTGGGAGTTAGTTTTCAGCAATCCAACCCAAATGTATCCATAGGATAACCAAACTAATTATTGATATTGGTCACATTGAATGAAAAGGGAAGAAAAAGCACACGGAAAAGTCCATTTATATGAAAAAATATTGTATTTCATTAGTCAGAAGAAAATAAATTCACGGGGATACAACAAACAAATCAATGTAAGCAAAAAAAGTCCCAAACAGATATGTGTGCAAATCAGCAAATCAGTTCATAACAGGACATCAACTCCTTTCAATAGCAGTGAATAACTAAGTCCATTTATGTACAAAAGTTACTCTTAGGGAAATAAATTGCTTTGGAGATGATGACGAGGTCGACGTTTCGGTCTTTGTTGCAGGTGTCTATAAGACCATCATCAGGACAATTGTCTATTTGCAGAGGAACCCCCCTATATAGAAACAATGTGATAATATTACATTATGTGCTAACTGAATTCAATGACATCATAAACAAACAAATATTTATCCAAAAATCGTGTGCATAACATCAAAGTGATGTTTCTCAAGTATTCTTCCATTTATAAATAAGGTAGATATGTCAATTATCGCTAGACAATCTTAAGGATTCATGAATCAAATTTGAACTTATATTGGTGCCTCTAGCTGGCCAACCTTTAAAAAAAGGGAACACCACTAACGTTCATTATACCATGTGTGGAATGGATATAGACTTACTTAACAATGCTGAAGAGGTTGTTAAAGTCAGTTGGCTAGTAAGTGGATATAAATCACCGCAGAAATCTGTCGGGAAGAATGCAAGGTATTGTGTCATATTGTGATGGTATTACTGTCTGCCAACTTGATATCAGGTTTGGAAATTTTCATACCTGTTGAATTCTTGAAATCAATCGTGAATGGTTCAGGTCAGCAATAAATGGTTCAGGTCAGCAATCCAGCACAAATGAAGGAAAGCTCTTCGAGTCACAAGTTGACTGTGTCACTAAGAATAGATTGAGACACGGATTGAAAATTACTTTCAATGAAATGTGATTACAGGGGTTTGATCAGTTACTGTTTATTTTGACCAAACGCCTCAAAAAGGCAACAAAACCCGGGGCATGGTTTGTACTGCCGTCCATTAGTTAAACAACGATTTTAAGGGGTTTGTGTGTCTGTAGATCATGACGCAATTAAACAGATAGCACTCGCGTTGTTGTTTCATGCATTGCAGTTTAAACATAAGTTGTCGGAAAGTGCCGAATCTAGATGAAGCCGAGCTTCATAATGGATTTCGGTGGGCCTCGAGAGTCAGTCTTTTTTGCAACAACATGCTTCATCTCGAAGGGCAAACCAACTATGGGGAGTGGTGGATATCTTGGACACAATTTTAGCCGCGACCATACTAGACGCGGATAAAATTTAAGCCGCGAACATAATCGATGCGGACAAACTATAACGCCATTACCAGGGTACCAAGATGTGACCCATGATTCCAATGACTGCTTTAAAAACTTAGATCTATAATGGGCAAAGCGGGAACTCAACACTATGGCTAAATTAGAAATTGCCCTTATCTAGAAAGATGGGGCATGAGATAACTTACATTGTTTACGAGGTAAAATGGCACATCGAAGGTAATCCTGCTGTCATCTGCTTGTTACGAAATGCAGATCCAGACAGCTGCTCGGTTTTTAAACACTGTGACCCGGATGTTGTACCAGGTTAATCAGAAACAGAGGATCGACAAACGCCACTGTTTGTGAAATAGACAAACGACACTCGCGTCGGCCATCTAGGAATGTCTAATGTTGCAATATACTGATATATTGAACAATGGTGGTGATCGCGGCTCGAAGCTAGCTGATCTTAAACATATATCGATGTCATGCAGTTACTCCCAATGAACATTAATGTATCATGCAGCATCCGATTTAACACAATTCTATCGAACAATATTTATACAAATATGAATTTGACAATTTCACATATTTGGAACCAAAACAGATTACATCACATACAATGAATACTAGATGAGCAATATGGTATATTGAAATAATTTCCACAAAAGAAGAAGAATCAGTTCAATGAAGCTGCCGGGGATTCATTCTGTAAATGATAATCTGGCTACTAGTCTACTATAAACTTTATAACAGCAAAAAGACATGGAACAGAAACATTTTTCTCAAATGTATGAGTCACAGTATCCAATATATACAACAACAGAAGCTGTTATTATTAGCAATTTTAAATATATTAGACAACCAAAGAGGTCATAAATTTCAACTGGACACATTAAATAAAACATTCATTATTCTAGAATCTATTATTGGAGCTAGTACCGGGTGATTAGATCTTCAGGATATCAAACTGCACTTTACGTCAGACAGGTTAAGGTTTGCCATTCTGTTGAGGAATTTAGTCCATTTTTAACAGAGTTGGCAAACAAAAATGGACTAAATTACTCAACAGAAAAATGTTTCTGTTCCAAGTTTTTTTGCTGTTATAAATTTTAACCTGTTTTGGACAACCAAGTACGTTTGGGTGTTAACTCGGGCTGAGTTTTATCCAATGCATCCTTCATGGAGGGAGCCCTCCTGAAGGTGATAGCAGGTAACTTAGGCAAGATGGGACCTAGAATGACATCTGTTAAAACGATAGGCCATTCAGAATTAATAATCCGTCTCAGTTTACGTTCCTGTGAACAGTAGGTGGTGATAAGACGGACAGAACCAACGGAGGTTGAATCAGATGTGGCCACGTTTTTGGGAGTCAGTAATTCATCTCTCGAGTGTGATGAAGATCTCAAGAGTGCACGGTTCAAAAGATCTAACTTGTAGCGGCGCTGAAGGAACCTTTGTACTGACTCAGCTAAGCACTGATTAGATGTCGTTGGATCACTGCAGATTCTCTTAATGCGAATGAATTCGCCAAAGGGTATGCTGTTTATGGTGTGGGATGGATGGGCACTCCGGGCGTGGAGAATGGAATTCCCCGCCGTTGCCTTCCTGTGGAGCTTTGTACATAGCTTGCCTTGCTCAATGTAAATATGCACATCTAAAAACTCACCCGAGCTTGATGTGATCATGGCAGTGAATCTCAAATTACGAGTGTTGATGTTAATCTCATTCAGAAAAGCTTGGGCCTGTGCCTGCGAACCCTTCCATATGACACATACATCATCTATAAAATGCTAATAGTGGGCTAAATGTGGAAGCCACTGGCGATGAGCTTTATGTAGCACGTGCTCCTCCCACCAGCCAACATGTAAACATGAATAGCTGGGGGAGAAGCACGAGCCCATAGCGACCCCTCGTTCTTGGTGATATATGTCATTTTCAAATTGGAAATGATTGTTGGTTAAACAGATCTTAGTCGTCTCCAACAGCATGATGTTGTGCTCTCGCAGGACTGCATTACGTGTGTCTAAATAATATTTAGTGTCCTCAAGACCCTGGGAGTGGTGAATACTCGTGTATAACGATTCAACGTCCATCACCAAAAAACAGAAATCGGAACACCAATTAACATCTTTGATTTTAACCAAAAAGTCTGTAGTGTCCTTAAGATAAGAAGGAAGTGAGGTAATGTGAGGTTGGAGGAAAAAATCAACATATTTGGATAAATTTTCATTGATACTAACACGTGCCGAAATAATAGGACGTCCAGGGATAGGGGTGACAAGTTTGTGAATTTTGGGAAGAAGATAGAAAACTGGGGTGATAGGATGTGTGACGCTTAGAAACTTGGCCTCATCCTTGATGAGGAGTCCCTTTCTTTGCCATTGGTAGATGGTTTTCCTGGTGGATTCATTGCTTTTTAGCATGGCAAATTTGGTGGTTTTAGTGTAACACGTGGGGTCCCCCAATTGTCTTGCGGCTTCTTTAAGATAGTCAATTTTAGCCCATAAAACCGTGTTACCACCTTTATATATATATATATCAGGGGTCACACCCCGCAGACTCCTTAGTTGTTACAACTGCCAGGAAAAGGGCTGCAGCACAGGGCACTGGAGAAGTGCCACCTCCATATAAAGACAGCAAAAGGAGAGATGCTGCATGCAACCGGTGGCGATTGGGCCATGCATTGGAAGATTGCCAACTTAGTGGGGCTACTCTCCCACCTTAACAGTGCAACCTGGAATGAGACGCAGGAACTGATGCAACATCTCCCAGACAAATATAAAAAGAGAGGAGAAGACTTGGTAAATAAGGGCAGGCAAATATCTAATAACACAATTATATGATCACTATAATTGGCGTTACCAAGATAGGCAAGCCACAAGGCGTTCTACCACTGACAACACATCATATCAATGCCAACAACAGCATTACCACCAGCAAAACCGTGGCTATTATAGAGGCGGATACAAATATAGAGGTGGAAGTACAACCAATAAGGGAGCCTCTACACCTAAACAGTGACTTTCCCACACTCTCCCTGATCACAAAACACCAGCTGGAGGAAGCCTGCAATAATTTCACTAGTTGTCGCCAGACATAACATCAGACCAATTGGTACTACAAATAATCAGGCAGGGATATTGCCTAGAACTAACTCAACAGCCACCAAATATCCAGCCAAAAACAACACATAACAAATCCTTAGCATCTACATCTGCTGAAGGAAGAAGTACACTATTACTAAAAGGGGCCATAGAACCTGTCCCAAGAAAACATCTCAACAAGGGAGTCTACTCCATTTATTTTCTCATACCAATCTAAACTGCGAGTGTTTTGCGACAGCGATAGCGGTCGCAAAACAATTGTACATTAAAGTACGAGTTGCTATTAGGAAGGGACTCCCTTGGCATGCCCCTTCCTAATAGCGAGTCGCAATCCGTATTTGTAAAAATAGGGTTTTTCCATGGGGTAGACCAATTTTGCAGCCGCAAACGAGCCAATTTCCTGTTTGCAACCGCAAAAAAATAGTCGTATATCTGGCCCTTTGAACATTATTTGAAGCAAACCCACCATCTCATGCCTAAAGTCACTGTTAGAGGGTACTGCTTTACAGTCTATGCATAGCAAGTGTATCTGCAGCCAACACATGCTACGAATGAAGTATGTTGCTTACTCTGTAAGCATCTATCCGTAGCGTGTAATGCTACAGATTCACATGCACCCTCCAGCCTCCCCAGCAGGAAAGAGATGGGGACAAATATACACACAAATACAGCATTCTCAACAACAAAGCTAACGTAGCAGACTATGGGCCAGATGTAGGAGCCCTAATACCGGTCGGAAACGGCCGATTTTGGCCGTTTCCGACCGGTATTAGGGTTTTCAGATGTAGAGCATGCATTTACAGAATCGGTATTTTACCGATTCTGTATTTACCGATTCGGTAAAATTACCGAATCGGTAAATACCGACTCGGTAAAATACCGATTCTGTAAATGCAGATGTAGCTGGCACATGTCAGAGTGCCACAGGGCTTTAAGAATCGGTATTTTACCACCCAATCCAGGGCCAGAAGTAGGTCGGTCGGTAACGGCCGAAAATCGGTATTTTCGGCCGTTACCGACCGGTATTCAAGAATTGGCATGTAGGGGAAACATTTCACAGAATCGGTAAATTTACCGATTTGGTAAATTTACCGATTCTGTAGAATACCGAATCGGTATTTTTACCGATTTGGTAAATCCCAGATGTAGGTGGGACTCTTCTGAGTCCCAAAGGCCCTACAAATTCGGTATTTTAACACCCAATCCAATTGGGTGTTAAAATACCGAATTCAGGTGTGCATGCACATGTGTGCATGCACACCTAGCCATGTGACAGACAGACATACCCTTAGGGCATGTCTGTGTGCCACATGGCGCACATGCCTATTTTTGGGGTGCCAGAGGGTGTCAAAGTGACACCCCCTGCACCCTTGCAAAAGTCGGTATTTACCGATTCGGTAATTACCGAATCGGTATTTGCCATTGATTCCTATGGGCTTCACAGCCCATAGGAATCAATAGGGAATACCGATTCGGTAATTACCGAATCATAAATACCGAATTCTAACGATTCGGTATTTCCACATCTGGAAATACCCTCATCTCCCCCCTTCATATTTACCGACTCTTAAATACCGAATCGGTAAAATTCGGTATTTAAGAGTCGGTAAATATGATTTACCTACATCTGGCCCCCAATTGGGTGGTAAAATACCGAATCCAGGTGTGCATGCACATGTGTGCATGCACACCAAGCCATGTGACAGACAGACATGCCCTTAGGGCATGTCTGTGTGCCACATGGCACACATGCCCGTCTTTGGGGTGCTAGAGGGTGTCAAAGTGACATCCCCTGCACCCTTGCTAAAATCGGTATTTACCGATTCTGTAATTACAGAATCGGTATTGCCCATTGATTCCTATGGGCTTCAAGGCCCATAGGAATCAAATCAAAAGATACTTTATTCGGTTTAAATCACAAAAACCATAAAAGTGTACAAGTATTAAAAAGGTCCACAAGTCACCAAGCTGCATAATTTGTAATAAAAATACAACATAAATGAAAAACAGGGGATGCCCAATACGATATGCAATACGTGGTGACAAAAGTTTAAAAACAACAGTATTAACATTGATCGCTTAATTAAAAAATTCATGCAATGGTTAACATTTATGAAGGATCAACTAGGACCAGGCGATCCTTTTGCCAAGTCTCACTGCTATGGTTAAGAATTTTGCCACATTATAAATTACCCATATTTCTGTCAAGAGTTGAAGATACAGCAGAGCTGGCTTCACTTGCCTAAGACCTCTTCCCTTTAACAATGGTATAATGAATTTTGATCCTATACCCTTAAAATGATCACAAAAAAACAGGAAGTGAACAGTGTCCATAATTGAACAGCCATCGCATTTGCATAGATCTAGGTCCCTGCTCCTGGTCCAAACAGGGCGGCCGGAAATTAGGAGGTGAATTTTGTTCAGTCGGAACCTTGTTAACAAGTACCTGTGGTTAGCATCATTAACAATTTTGAGGTACAGTTCCGGTTCAGGGCCCGAAGAAACAATCAGCTGATGGGTCCTGACAGAGGGCTTTAACAGTTCTCTGTCGTCTCTATCCATTTCTCTTTTCAGCAGGAAAGTGTTTTTGGCCCATTTCAGGTCTCCTTTCACCAAGCTGGAAGGTTTATCAAACAATTCAGGCCGACCCAGCTTTTCACACATTTGTTGCACGTATTTCAACCAGGGGATCTTTTCCCAATGATCTAGCAACAGGCAGTCTTTTAAGATTTCATGGTTCACTTCAAGCTCTGGGTTTAACCAAACTGCCAACCATTTTAATAAGGGGGCCATAGCAATTTTGTCCTCCAAATAACCCACGCCGCATTCCTGGTGAACTATGAAGCTTGCAGTGGATCTTGGGAGGGAAAGAAGTGTTTTTAAAAAGTTGTCCTCAGTAACCTGGAGCGATGTGACTGGCCTAAAGCCCCACAGATCAGCCCCATACATGGCAATGGTTATACATTTGGCAGCATAAACTTTCAACATTGCTTCGATTGGCTTCACCCCTACTTTACGAGAGAAGTTCAGCACCGCCGAAATCGAGCGTGCCAGGGCTATTTTTTTTTCTACCAGTTGGGGATGCCACGTGGAGCCTTCGTCAAAAACAACCCCCAAGTAAGGGAATCTAGAAACTCGTGACAACTTATGTCTATTACAAAATAATGACATCACATTTTTTTTGGTTTTAACTTTGTGGCCCACTACCATAACATGGGACTTGCCAATGTTAACACTTAGATCGAGGTTATTCATAAAAACATAAAAAGAGTTCAACAAGCATTGAAGTCCTACAGCAGTTCTGGCTAAAAGGGCAGCGTCATCCGCATACAGTAAGGCAGGCAGTAAGTATTTCCCAGCCTTCGGGATGTCCTTGCAAGCAGCACCCAGAACTTTACCTAGGTCATTAATATATAGTGTAAAAAGCAGGGGGGCAAGGATGCAACCCTGCCTCACACCATTGCTAATGCTGATTTTTTCCGTGCAGTTCCCCTTTCTGTCGAAGCGGACCGTTGCTGTGAGGTCCCTGTGGGGGTCTGCTAGGAAGTACACTATGTTGGGGTCAATTCCGATGTCAAGGAGCTGGCCCCACAACTTGGATCTGTTGACTCGGTCGAATGCCGAAGACAGATCCATAAAAGCAATAAACAGTGACCCTTGCTTAGCTAAGGTGTACTTTCTGATAATTAATTGTAAATTTAAGCTTTGATCAATGGTGCTGCGCCCCTTTCGGAAACCGTACTGTAAAGGGGAAAGTGTATTGGTCTCCTCTAACCAATCTGTCAGTTTTCCTAAGACCACTCTCCCTAAAACCTTAACTGCAGAGTCGATGAGGGATATGGGTCGGTAATTACCAGGATCCCCCCGGTCCCCTTTTTTATAAATGGGTACAATAACCGACTGCGTCCATGACTCAGGAATGCCTGCCTTCGAGACTCTATTAAAAACATTGGTTAAGACTTTGGACCAAAATAAAATATCAACTTTAAAAAGATCAGAGGGAACGCCATCTGGTCCAGGAGCTTTGTTTCTAGTCATCAGGCTGATGGCCGTTGCCACCTCCTCCTCCTTCACAATTAGGGTATAGGGTGATTGGGGGAATGCCATCGAACCTTCTGCTACCATAGTGTCTTTTTCATAAACAGACCTAAAGTGCGAGTGCCATCGTTCTTCTTGGATTCCACAATCCAGTTCATTATTACTGGAATCCAGGAAATAAGGTTGGTTGACCACCGCCCAAAATTTGGCGCTACTTTTTAGGACATCTATTGAGGTCAAATCAGCCCAGGCGTCCTCTCTAATTTCACGCCGCCTTTTTTTAATTGAGGTCTTATATTCTTTCCTAAGGGTGGCCACAAGCTGTTTGTCTACTGGGTTAGACTTAAGTGCGACCTTAAGTTTATGGTTGGCCGCTGAACAGTTTTTGTCAAACCAACCATCCTTCCCTTGAGATCGTCCTTTACCCTGGCGGGACAAGTCAGAGAAAATGTTGAGGCAAACCTTTTTATACGCCTCCATTACTTCGCTGTCCCCAGCCTGATCATCCATGCATAGTATTAGGTCGTCCCTGCTACTGAGACAAAGGTTACAAAAGAATTCTTCTGGGATTAGTTTGCACCATTTAATTCTGCGTGCTTGATCTGTCAACCGCATATCATGTTTCCCTACTGGATTAGGGCAGCTATCCTTAATGACAAATATATTCTTAGATTTTAGTACGACAGGGTTATGGTCACTAAAGTGTGACCCTAGAACTGAGTAACTGCTAATTTGGACTCCGCAGGTGCTGCTGAGGAATATATAATCGATCACAGAGCCACTGCCATTGCCATGACCTATGAACGTGGGAATATCCCCCTCACCCCCAATTGGTAAGACAAACCCATTTTCAGCCAACATTATTTCCAAAAAAATGCCCTGCTCAGAGTGTTCAAAATGGGTATTTTCTTCATGCGGGGTACCAAATAACACATTTGGGGGACATTTATCCTGGCAACCGTTAACATTAAAGTCTCCCATCAACATGATGATACAATCATGCTCTGCCGACTCTTTAAAATCAACCAGAAAAGCACTTAGCATCATCAGGTTACTAACTGGGCTGTCCCTGTCAAATGAATTGTAAAAGTTTATAACTAAAACATTATGATGACTCCTATAGGTGACAAGCACAGCAAGGCAATAAGGGCAGCCAGTAACTATTTGTTTATATGTCCCAGGGATTCTAGCAGAAATCAAAGTTACCAGTCCCCCTCTTGCTCGCCCCCTCATTGACTCGACAGCAGGTATGAAAAAAGTAGTGAACCCATCCATTGTCAATAGATTTTGAGTGTCCCAAGTCTCCTGCATGGCTATTAAGTCCATAGATCCTATGAGATCCCGCCAAGCCGGATCATCCACTTTATTTTTAAGACCTGCGATATTCCATGTTGCCATAGTAATGTCCCGGCCACTTCTAGCCACTTCTGTTTTTGTTTCTGCTGATGCCCCGCCTATCACACCCTTGCCGTGGGTAAGGATTAGGTCTGGCATCTGCCCCTCCTGAATGGTATCATCCTTTTGCAAGAGGGTGGGGGGGTTATTGTTGTTGGACCTCTGACTAACTGCTGAGACCTGTATTTGTCAGTCCACCCAATCCAGAGTGGATAGACAATCATAACGGTTAGCAATTGGAAAGTTGAAATGATTGTCATATCCATTGACGGGCTGATGGTGGTAGAGTGGGTGACTGTTATGGGGCCCAGCGACAAACCCCCCTTGGAACGGTCTTCCTCTTCTTCTCCTGACCGAGCTCCAACCCTCATCCCCACCCTCATCCCAGGCCGAAGGGAGCGCCTCCCACGGGGGGTTAAATCTCTGAGTAGCTTTTCGCTCATGTGGACCCCTTAACCAACTCCATCTATTGTCTGATTTATTCCCGGGTAGGTAGAAATAGGAAAGGGGCCTAGCAGTAACAATGCTAGCATTATATCTAGAGGACCCTCTACATATGTGTTCTACCACTTGTGTGTTCTCAAAAGTGACCACCACGCAATCCCCTTGTAAGTTTTTTCTGTTACCTCCCACCCATGGAGTTCTTTCTACCATTAGAATGTTACTTGGCATATTTGGTGGTAAGGGATGATTTTTGGAGAGCCAGTGGCACACTTTATTTTTAAGGGTCTGATGGGATTCTACTTCAGAAGATGGAATTTCGGTGACTCCAGTGAGAATCACTACGTAGGGGCAAGCATCTGGAGGGAGATGGATATTTCTACGAGTCATTTCCTTGACTCTAGGGGTTGGGTCAGAGTTTGGGGTCGGCAAGGTAGGGTTATTTGGTTGCACTTGGGGGGTTGACTTGGGTTTGGTTGAAATCTCGGGTTGTTTTAACTCGGTGGCCTTAGGTTTAGTGCCTCCCAAGTTTAGAGTACTGCTAGTGGTCTTAGGAACATTATTATTGGTCACAGTGACACTTTTACCAGCTGAAGATGAATTATTAGCTGTATTAGCGGTGTTGAATGTCTTCGTGTTCAAAGTGAAACTTGGGGCGATTATGTCTTTATGGATGTTCATCAAGATGGTTTCTAAACTGCGTAGTCTAACCTCTATGGGTTCAAGTAGAGATTTTAATATCTTAAGAATATTATTTTCATTCCATAGGAATCAATGGGCAATACCGATTCGGTATTTACAGATTCGGTAAATACCGAATCTTAACGATTCGGTATTTACAGAATCTGTAATACCTACATCTCCCCCCTTCATATTTACCGACTCTTAAATACCGAATCGGTAAAATTCGGTATTTAAGAGTCGGTAAATATGAATTACCTACATCTAGCCCCTAATCCTCACTTCTTATTTGGCAGGGAGAAAAAAGTTGTCTAACAAAGGAGCCACTGAAGATGCGCAATGCCTTGAGGTGGGGAGGGGGAGAGGCGATGCACGACCCTGATCATAAAACTTCCTCGAGGAAATACAATTTGCAAAGTCCAGGCCCAACACTAGATGGCAGGAATATGCATAGCAAGTGAATCTGCAGCACTACAAGCTACAAATAGATGCTGACAGGGTAAGTAACATACTCCTTTCTGTTCCCCTGGCCTGCAATAGGTGAAATACAAAGGTCTCCCAGAGAAACTCATACGGCTTCGGAATCCTTGGGGTTATGCGGAGTGGACAGGTGCCTGGAGTGACAAGTGAGTGGCAGTCTTACTGCATATGTCCAAAATCATGGAATGAACGCTTAAGGGGAATCCTGCATCTACTGAGAAAATGGACAGTCCCCAGTCCCCCCTCATGAAAGGAGTCACAGCTGCTTTTGTCGCAGACCCCAATCCCTAATGCAAACTGATGTGACAAGCTCACGCTGTCCCAGTCCATTCCGGTGTCAGACTGACGCTTCTGCGTTAGCCTGACAATGTGATGGTCACACATTTCAGAAAAAAAATTGTAATAAATGAACTCTTAAACTAGTGTCTGCTTTCTTATTGCTTCTGCTCTCCGTCACAGCTCACCTGAGTGGAAGGACGTAGACCCCGCAGAAAAAAAAGAACTTTACGTGAAGATGGAGGATGGGGAGTTCTGGTAAGAGAAGTTGGACAATTCATGAGTACTGTTAAAGCAGACACAACTCATTGGTCTCATTTACTGGTTAGAAATTACCTTGTCCTAGTGTCACCCTATTAATCTACACAGGTTGTTAATTTAACCATAGAAGTCTTTGAGATTCCTTTCCTAGGGATGTTTCTGGTATACTGAAAAGGAATATAAAAATTATGTTTTGTTTCTTAGAACAAGGTAAAACACAAGTGAAAGCTTAAGCAACTCCTTAATTAGTTAGTTCACTAGTCAAAAGTTTCCACACAACCCACCCTCCCCCGCCCCCCAACTCAAAGGAGATGAGACTAACCTTACCCAGTTGAGTCTTTATTTTCTAAGTGAAAATATCTGGTGAAACTATCTGTGTTGGCATGGTTACTCCCAGGTCTAGATTCCCCAGAAAAGTCCATCCCCTGTAGGGAATTGGACCACCTCCAAAATTTGGGATTTGAACCCTTCATTTCTTTTAGCCATAAGAGAGGCTCATGGTCCGTCTGAACAATGAGTGAGTACTAAACAGGCATGGCCTCAACTTTTTCGAGGCCCAGACCACAACAAAGGCCTCCCACTCAATAGCTGACCAACGCTTCTCTCCAGGGGGTCGACCTTCTGCTTATAAAAGCTACTGGCTGGTCCTGGCCATCTGCATTAAGTTGTGATAGAACGGCACCTACCCCAATCTCAGAAGCATCTTCCTAGACAAAGAAGGTTCAGGAGTAAGCAGGACTTTGCAGAATGGGAGCATTACAAATGACCTTCTTCAGGTCAACAAATGCCTTCTGACAGATAACTGTCTAATGTTAATGTTAATGTTAAATTACTTTTATAAAGCCCTAATCACCAGAGGTCTCTAAGCGCTGCATCATAGAACGACAGTCCGAATTCCGTTGTGCTACTGAACCTGACATTCATCCTAGTAGGCCTGATCAAATGCCTCTATGAACAGTATTGTCTTGAGCCTTTTCCGAACTGGGAGCAGTCTATCTTCCTTACACATGTCATCTGGTAGCTTATTCCACATCTGGGGAACACAGACCGAAAAGGCCCTGCCTCCAAAAGTCGCCATACTGACAATGCCGGATTTCACGTGACTTTGCCATTTCAGTACGTCTCTGTTGGGAAGATCTTAGCGTCTCCATTTGCTCACAAATTGGCCAAAGTAACGAAGGTCAACAAACCAAAAGGATTAAGATACACGAGTGACAAAAAGAATAATTTCGAGCATCAATCAGCTCATGAAATACAGATCACTCAGATCATCAAGACCATTGCTAAAAAACTATAAAGACCTCATTATGCCTGAAGTTACATCGGGATAAATCATAAAAAGGGGTTACAGCTACATGCAAATATTTTTGTGTCCGGAGGAGGGTCTGAAAGAGTTATACCATACAGGACCGAAACGTTGACTTCTGAGTCCATTATTACATCTGCTCTTAATTACACAAGTGACCTTTATTTCAGAAAAATAAGAGTCATTTGTCTTTTATTTGCATTGGTTTGGACTTTTTATTCAAATGATCTGTAGGAATACGTTTTCAGTTTCTCGCTCATTTGAAAGCATTATGATCAGTTTTCACTGTTAATATGTACCCTATGAATTTTTGTTTGAAATATATAAAATAAATATTTTTGATATAATAGTTTTCCCTTGTTGCTTTCTTCTCATGTTTTTCTCTGTCTATAGTTACTCATAAACAATTTTTCAAATACCATTTTGGTTGGAACATACAAACATAGGCATTAATTGTAAATCTGCCATCTGTGACAAATATTCTCAAGTAAAATCCCCTGCTGGCAGTTTACTGAAGTTTCTAAGTCTGCCCAAGCCCGCAAGGGTATATTGGGTCCCCCACTCTTCCTTTTGTATACTGACACGAGGGCAGGCAAGAAGACTGGCCTGTGATGAGCGAAGCTGGCGGGCCCTGCACAGGGCTTCAAACGGTCCTTGATATATTTGGGGGCTTCACCAAACAGGGATTTATGTGCAATGCACAGGCCCTTGAAGCTTACCCTTTGTTTTATAGGCAACCAGTGCAATTGACACAGCAAGGGGGTAGCATGTGTTCCACGGGGCAGTTTAAATATTAGCCTAGCTGGGTCATTCATGACCACCTGGAGTTTCCTCAAGAGAGTACCAGGAAGCCCAATGTAGACTCATTTTGTCTATACCTTTCTCTCCACCCTTCTATTGGGTCTTAGAAGGATCTTGCTTCTGCTGGTCACCTCCACCATCCTTGTTTTTCTGCTTATCCTTGGTGCGGACCTATCTGTCTGCCTTCTTTCCCAAACCTTGGAGAGAGGTCAGATCAGAGTACACCAGGTACTGGATTCAGCTGCTGATTTGGACAGTTATTAAGGGTGTGTTCCCTCATCAATAAATTGTACAATTCCTCATAGTCATGCACATAACTCCCATGAAGACATGAAGCCATCCTTCCAGAGCCTTAATAGCACTGTCTACAAAGTCAACACAGTCTTGGGTGTGTGCCTTCTGTGTGTCCCTGAATTTGACCCTATACTAATCAGCGGTCAAACCAAACCCATCTTTGTTGGCACTCTTCAAGACTGTACAGCTGTCAGCATCTTCCTCCTAGCAAAGGAGAGCCACAGGATAGCTACCTACTTCCTTTTAAGGACCTTATGTACTTTACAGGCCCTCTCTAAGACATTGATTTATTTATGGATATCATCCCCCTCCTGGTAAGGAGGGACTATCCTGCTCATGTTCCTAGCATCAAAAGATCGCTACCTGACCCTAGGGACACTAGTGCTGCCCATAGGACTCCAGTCCTAAGTTCTTCCAAGCCCTCTGTACTTCCAAGGTTTCCTTATCAAGGGCCAGTTGCTATTGCTTGATTCTGAGTTTGGCTCTCTGACTATAGATGGAGGTCCCTATGGAATTGTTAGAGGCATTAGAATTGACAGAGGAGGAGCTTGACTCGCCCCCCCTCCCCGAATTCTCTGCACTCTCCCAGGAGGAAAAGAGGAGTGTCTACCTCTAGGGACTTCCTCTGTACTATTCCCTTCAGAGTTCACCAGTGTGAAGTCAACAGACTCTTACTGGTCATACTCAGAATTAGTGTCACTGCAGTAAACCACCCCTGACCTACCTCCTGGAGCTACCCCACCCTCATTGTTATGCCCTTCTTTCCTTCCAGCTTTCTGGAGGTCACCCTGCAGCAGCAGCTTTAACAGTTGCTGAGTGTTAGGGTTGCTACATGGCTATAACTTCCTGGATGCAGCCAGGGTCCTATGTTCCCGAAACCTAAGACCACTGTATGTAGAAGATTGGGCCCACTGGCTTCTTCAACTAAAGACGTTGTAAACTGGGTGTAGTGTGGTGCTGTGCCTACCTACCCTATTGAAAACTAAACTTCTAAAGGATTGTAAAAAGGTTTATACTTCGGCCCTCAAATACCAATCCAAAATGTTCAGTAGAACTTACCACTTGCAAGTGATGGTTTTTCATTTAATCACACCGAGATTAGCTGGTAAACTGTGCAGGCGTAATTCCCAACCGCTGCACACATATGTAGGAGGTTGGCTTAGTGTATGGTGCACACTTATTTAAGTGAGGCACCTTGCACTAATTCAGACAACCCTTATGCTCATTTAAGTGCTCTTAGAAAAACCTTAGGAAGCTCTCAAGTGGAAGATGTGGAGAGCAGCCTTCAGGCTTATCCAGAAGGAGTGTTAAGCACCTTGTTTTACCAGATCGTAATCATATGGTGTAGGTTAAATAAAAAAGTATCACACAGTGTATATAAAAATATGTATTGATTATACAACACTAAACTAGCACATTGGTTTATCTCCTACCCGGAGATTTAAACACAATTACACAAGAATACTTCAATTATAACAGGTAATAAAGCACAGAAATGCAGTGGTCTCCAGTGGGAGACTAAACCATATATTAAACAAGTATTTGCAATGCAATAGGTCTCACATTCACGAGAGTTTGAGCTATTTGGTATTGTAAATGACAATGCGTTTTTTAAATATTTTGGGGTTTTAAACATAAATAAAAGGCATTGTCATTTACAATACTAATAGCTTAAACTCTCGCAAATGCGAGACCTATTGCATTGCAATGAAGGGCTTTATCGACCGCTTATTAGATTGTAAATATCAGAGGAAAAGACCGGCCTGTGACGTGTTCAAAGTAGTGATAAATAGTGCAGTGAAGAAGTGTTGTAAATTACACAGACACAAAGTGTGAAGTGAGGGTTAAATATGATCCGAGCTATAAACACTAACAAAGCGCTATAACACCTTTTTCTCTGTGATTACACCGTCACAGCTCAGGAGGAAGAGCGGGGGCTATGTCCTGCCCTCTCTGTGATTTGAGTGTGCAGTGTTGCATTGCGTAATGTCATTGCTAATTTGGCCTAATAAAAATACTCCAGCTGTAGTAGGGCCTTGGCTTCACCTCCTGGTGCAGGGCGGGCTGTGCTTTATGGCAGGCATGGAGGGAGGGAGGAAGGGAGGGATGGTCTCTGCTGCAGCTCGGGCCTTGTCAGTGCCCCTGCTACTAATAGTGAGCAAAAGGGGCTGAGGTGGTGGTATTGGTATTGGTGGTGGTATTTGTTGTGGTGGTGGTGGTATTGGTGGCTGTATTGCTATTGGTGGTTGTGGTACTGGTATTGGTGGTGGTATTGGGGGTGGTATTGGTTGTGGTATTGGTAGTGGTGGTATTGGTGGGGTGATATTGGTGGTGGTATTAGTGGGGTATTGGTGGTGGTATTGTTGGTGATGGTGGTATTTGGTGGTGGTGGTGGTATTGCATTGATGGCGGTAGTGGTTTTGGTGGTGGCAGTGGTATTGGTGGTGATATTGGTGGTGGTGGTATTGGTGGTGGGGTATTGGTGGTGGCATTGTTGGTGGTATTGGTGGTGCTACTGGTATTGGTGGTGTTGTTGATATTGGTGGTGGTGGGGGTATTGGTGGTGCTGGTGGTGGTGGTATTGGTGGTGGTGGTCTTGGTTGTGGTGGTAGTGGTATTGGTGGTGGTATTGGTGGTTGTGATAATGGTGGTGGTATTGGCGGTGGTGTGATTGGTGGTGGTGGTATTGGTGGTGGGGTATTGGTGGTTGTGGTGGCATTGGTGGTGCTATTAGTATTGGTGGTGTTGGGGGTGGTACTGGTGGTGATGGTATTGGTGGTATTTTTGGTGATATTGGTGATGGTTTTATTGGTGGTGGTGGTATTGGTGGTAGTGGTAGTGGTGGTGGGATTGGTGTTAGTGGTGGTGGTTGTATTGGTGGTGGGATTGGTGGTGGTATTAGTGGTGACATTGGTGGTGATATTGGTGGTGCTTTTGGTGGTGATGGTGGTATTGGTGGTGGCACTGGTGGTTGTATTGGTAGTGGTGGTATTGGTGGCGGTGGTATTGGTGGTGGTGGTATTGGTGGTGGTGGTTGGTAGTAGTGGTATTGGTGGTGGTGGTTGTATTGGTGGTGGTGATATTGGTGGTGGTGATATTAGTGGTGGTATTGGTGGTGATGGTGGTATTGGTGGTGGTGATGGTGGAGGTGGTGTTGGTGGTGGTATCGGTGGTGGTGTTATTAATATAACAGGCTTTTGAAAACAACCCGTCAGGAGGCTTAGTGCAGATGACATGCAACACAGATGTGCGGTTGCCAACTTCAGCCCATGAGCACACAATGTGCTGCCTGGAGTTCACATGACTTAATTCACTAATCATTTCTAAGTCCATTCTACTTGGGGGGATGAAACAGATACGAGATAATGCCGGGTTAAAGTGATTGAAAGCAGACGACCATGTTATGTGGCGGCCGTGCTCCTTAATAAAACACAATCAGTTTGAGCTGAAGCAGCGCTTGTCCTACCTGCAGTAAGAGAAACTCAATAAAGTAAATAGTTCTCACAGATTAAATACCAGGTCCTGTGTAACAACCGAGCTAAAGGGTCCAGTAGCCAGGGGAGGTTACAAATGAAGCCAAGGCTGACCTAAGAGGGACTAACAAGCCTATTAACGAATCCGAAGGCAGCATTTACAAAAGACAATGATGCAAGCCAATGAAAAATATGGGAGAGTGGGTGCGTCTTCTCTCCCATACTCTACTACAGCAGTCACGCAGAACGAGCAGCGCATGGGTGCTGCTGCTAGGCTCGACCTAAAAAGTGCAAAGTGACATCGGAAACCGCAGTGGACCACAGTGGTGGACTTCAGTAAAGATCAATGCCCACAAATGTCGGAGGATGCAGGAGTGATGACGGTCACCTTGTCGCTGCAGCTGTGAGGACCATGCCCTGAGGAAGACCAGGAGTATAAAGAACAATTGGTTCTGTTAGGTGGTACAATTGCTGTGCACATTGTATTCACTACAGATGAGAGGGTGTCTAACAATTCCTTATTTGTGACACACAAAAAAATAATGAGGAACACACCAAAAGGGGAAATTCACAAATAAAGTTGATTTACTCTTATATTTCAAATACGTACTGAATAATAACGGCTGTCACAGATACAAAAGAATTACAACAAGGCAACAAGTGACTAAGGTGATAAAGTGACATACAATGAATAGTGAAAGAAGCAGTACACTATATACATGACAAATGTAAGTGACATAAAAATAAAAAGAGTATTTTTTTAATTTTTAGTCCTGTCTTAATTTTGCACATGTAATACAAGACATGTGCAACCCTTTCATGTGTAGTAAATACAGTGTGCACAGTAATTGTACCACCCAACAGAACCAATTGTTTTATATACTACGAATACCCAGGTACTGAGGGACACCGTGTCACCCCATTATTTCTAATGGAAGAAGACCAGAAGCCGTGCACGAGCTGTCCCACATCGGAAGTCGAGAACCAAGAGCACCAACAAGCCTTGGCAGCAGCAACAGTTGTGGAAAACGATGAAAGAGCAACGTTGGGACCAGCAAGATCCAAGGAACTCCCAAAGTACAGGAGAGTCAGAGAAGGCCAGAGGAAGCAGAGGAGGCCACTGAAGTGGGAAAAGACCCTCAGGTGGATCCACAGGCCAAAAGACCAGAAGTCGCAAGAGGCCCTCAATCAACTCACCAAAGATGAAGGCCTACGCTGCAGAGGATGCAGTGATGATGAAAATCTTTGCAGGAAGAGATGCTGGACGCTGGAGCATCTTGTAGGCCGAAGATCTCTGGAATGCAGTGCCAAAATGCCTTGGCAATAGCAAGTCAACGCAGTGCACAAGGTTTTGGTCCCAGCAGTTCGTAGAGGGATTGCTTGCTTCAAAATTGCTGTGAGGACTGGTCAGGCCTTGAGGGAGTTGCAGAAACAGTAGTAGCAGGAGTCTTCCTTGATGCAGTTTTCGTTCCAGGCGAAGTCCAAGTGTCCAGACGCTCAGAGAATGACGTGGTTTCAGACTTATGTCTTGTCCCACGATGAATCTGAAAAGCGACCTACAGGTAAGGCCTTGAGTACCTTAGGGAAAGAGTTAGAATGACTCAGGGGTCCCTCCCAGAAGAGGGACTGGACAGAAGGGAGGATACTCCCATGCCCTTTGTGCAGTCTCGCCCCTCAGCTGGTTCCAACTGGAGCATTCAAGAAGGGCTTTGGTGCCCTTCAAAGTAGTCTGGTTGTGCTGGTGCTGGCATCCTCGGACCAGTTTGGGGGTTTCACCCCTCATCAGCCAGGCTAGCTTGAATACAATGGTACAGCGAGCACAAGACCCACATCTGGGTATACCCATGGCCACTTAGGGTCAACATAGCAAACACAACAAGTTGATAGACAGAGTGCTGAAACTTTTCAACCACTCACCCCCATTCGAGAGACCTGGGTGTAATCGATCGTTCTTTTGCTCACAGTGCCACGCCAGTGAGACGGGTATGCCTAGACATGGGTCCCATTCTCTTCATGCCACTGGAGTCAAGTTAGCCTGGCTGATGAGGGGTGAAACCCAGAAGCTAGTCCCAGGATGCTTGTTTCTGGTCCTGTGAGGACCTAGCCTGGCAATTCAGGCTGGACTGTTACCATGGGGAGCAGGGTCCATACTGATTTGCATACGGCTGGTTTTAAACTAGAATGGCAGGAGAGCAAAAAAAAAAACGATGGATTAAGTCCCAGATCTCTTTACTGCCATGAATGTTTGACATTGTTCAATATTCTGTCCATCAATTGTTATTTTTTTGTCACCCCGAGTGGGAAGGGTGGACTTAAACATGGGTCCTGTGTTCTCCAAGTCACTGGAGTCAAGCTAGCCTAGCTGATGAGGGGTGAACCCCCGAAACTGGTCCCAGGATGCTTGTTTCTGGTCCAGGGAAGACCTGACCTTGCAGTTTGGCTGGACTGTTCCCATGGGGAGCAGGATCAAGCCTGATTTGCATATGGACCGGTTTAAACTGGAATGGTATGGGGAGCACAAAAAAGATGGATTTAGGCCTAGATCTCTGTACTGGGGTGTAAGTTTGACATTGTTCAACATTCAGTCCATCAATTATTCTTTTTTTTTTTTTTTTAAACAAATTCACTGGAGGCTGCATGTTTCAACCAGTCAGAAGCATTGGGGAAGCACCATTCATTCAAGTCATTGTGAGTCTCAGCTTCGCCAGCAGCATCATTATTAGCAACTATTGTTTAACTGACTTTGGAATTAGTTTATTGTAACTCAAAAACATTGTCCAATTTGAGTACTCAAATGTGATCTCGGCTATACCCCAAGGTATGCCTGCTATTGCTGTCCAGTATTTTGTTGCCACTGGACACCCTGACACCAGGTGGAAAAACCCAGCCGAATGAGCCTGAACTGAATACATTGCAGGAATTTACTAAGATCCATTTTATGTAAGAAGTTGATAGGGCAATACAGTCTGTGTAAACATTTTCAATGGGTCGGTTTGTGTCTGTAGATGAAAGAATAAACTTAGTCTGAGCACAGCAATACTTCTGTCTGTCTGGGTGAACTGTTCCCCCCCCGATCTGCCTCCCATTTTGCTATGGTAGGGTGGCCTACTATGTAAGTCAAATTAGAGCAAACTTTGTAGAGCGGGAAACCCAGCCCTTCTGGTTCAGGTACTTAATCATGTGAGTCTGTGGTGAAAAATGCTGGGGCTTCTCTGGGAAAGTCTGCCACCTGGATTTTGCTGCTTGTCTTAATCTAAAATAGTCGAACATCTAATGACTGAGCTCTTGCTCTCCCTGATAATGGTCAAGGGTGAGGGATTTCTGATCAGGGTACAGATGGCTAAGTTCAGGAAAGCCAGACTTCACCAGTCTGTGTTGAAACCCTCTATTGAGCATGGAGATAATGGCTAGGTTATTCAACAGAGCCTGCGACGGTGAGTATATGCTTAGGATGTCACTATTCCCAGACAGATTAGTTGATGCAACAAATAGTTTGAATATGCTGAAGGAGTCGAGCAGACTTGGTGGCAATACTCTTGTGTAAGCTAGCTTTCTTAACCTGGTCTTTCTATATAGGAATGTGTGGTGCTTTACTCTGTAGGTCAAACCAGTTCAGGGCATAATAGGACTGAATCGCATAATAATACTGTTTAGGATTTGGCACTCCCCATTTAAATGACAGTGTTAGGATCTCCCATCGTAGACTAGGGCTCCTAGCGTCCTACACCAGTCTGGTAAGTAATGTTTGTAACCTGTAAAAAACCTTTTACCCAGAGGGATGGGCAAACTATTGAACAGATACAGAAGCTAGAGTAAAACAGGCATTTTCATTTGTGCCACACAGCCAAGGGAAGTGTTATCCATTGTTTGATTTGATTCTTCAATTTTTCAATCACTGGTCCACAGTTATCTTAGATGACTGTTTTTATCTCTATTTAATCACAAACCCAATATTTAACCAAGCTGTATCACCTACGCAAGGCGTAATCAATTAATGCTTTACAAGCAGCATCTGTTAGCGGGAACATATCAGATTTTTCTTGATTAATCTGTATTGATGAAAGCTCCCAAATCTCCTTCCCTAGGAGGGAAAGCTGCCTTGTGACGCACATGTAACATGATTTCATCGGCATAGATCAACAACAAAATATGTTTACGGTAATAGCACTGGTACTTTAATGCTGGTGCAACCAAGATGCCAACGGCTTCATTGCAAGAGTAAAGAGGAGCGGCGAGAGCCAGCAGCCCTTCCATATACCTCTCTGCACCCGGAGAGGCCGAGAGGCACAGCCATTAATAAACACCTTAGCTGTGATCTACATATATATTAATTTAATAAGCCCCAAGATGCTTAGGATGATGCCCAACCTATGAAGTGCCACAAATAGGTATGACCACCCTTTCAGCATCCAAAAAGACTGCCAAGGCATCTATCTCAGTCAATTCTGGTGGATCAAAGCAAACAGTGCCCTCAAGTTGTTTCATGTGGCACAAACCCGGTATGAACCCAGACTGTTCAGGGAGCACAAGGCTCTTCATTAATGAGCTAATCCGATTTGTGATTATGTGAGCAAGGATCTTATTATCAAGGTTCATTCAAACCTATCGCCAGTAGGACCCCCCCCCCCACACCCAGTCTTGAGGATCCTTGCCCAGCTTTAGCAGGACAGTTATGTGGCCTTTCCTAACAGTGGGAGGGAGCACTTCCTTGTCCACTGCCTCATTCTGGAGATCTACTAGCCGTGGGACCAGCAATGACTTATACCTTCTATAAAACTAATCCTGGGGCTTGGCCTACCCCAACCTTTCAATATCTGTCTCAATCTTTTGATTTAACCCCTGCTTCAATTCACACCAGGGCCACACCGTTGACATAGTCATGTGTGGAGGAAAAGAAAACAAGTTACTTACATGTAACTTTGGTTCCCCAGTATTGGTAACTTTCATAGATTCCCATGCTTTGTATCATTCCCCGTCGTCGGACTGGGAGTCTCGGTAATAAAAAATACCATAGTAGTAGGTACAAAAGAGAAAAGAAAGACCTAGGCCTAATTCCCTTTTGTAGCATATTACCCTCTTTTTGTAAAAGAGACCAAACTCTAGGCATCAGCCAATCAGAAGAACCTCACCCTTAGAACCTTCCTGAAGGAATCTCAGAGCCTCAGATTTTCGTAGCCGTTGTGTGCTAGACACCATACTTGCTGAAGGCTGAGCTTTCCCCGGGGAGGTGGGTGGGCGCATGGGAATCTATGAAAGTTACCAATACTGGGGAACCAAAGTTACAGGTAAGTAACTTGTTTTCTTGCCCCAGTATTGGAACTTTCATAGATTCCCATGCTTTGTATCAGAATAGCAAGCAGTAACCACATAAACACATTTTGTAAAGAAGTACATCATAACATTAGAAATGAAAGAACAAAATGTGTTACTCATGGAAGGTGGGATAGAAAGGAAAGCTCACCAATCACATGAAGAGGTTCCTCAGGACAGCCTGGCCCACTGCTGCGTCATCCTGTTGCAATGACTCTAAGCAGTAATGCTTAGTAAACGTGTGCACGCTGCTCCAGGTAGCAGCCCTGCAAATGTCCTTGACATGCACCCCCGCAAAGAGGGCTGTAGAAGATGCCACTGACCTCGTTGAGTGAGCACGAACCCTGCCCACCAGAGGTTTTCCTGCCATCTTGTGGCAATGCAGAATAGCACTCGAAATCCATCTTGAGATCCCCTGTTTGGACAGAGGAAGACCTTTGTTCGGACCGCCGAAGGCAATGAACAACTGCGTAGACCTTCGAAAGTCCTTGGTACGGTCAATGTAGAATTTGAGACATCATTGTAGATCCAGAGTGTGCAATGTTTTTTCCACTGGAGTGACTGGGTTCGGAAAAAACGTTTTTAGAATCACTGGCTCATTTAGGTGAAAGTCTGTAGGTACTTTGTGGATGAACCTGGGGTTCGTCCGCAAGATGACTGTGTTCTTTTTGAACTGCAAAAACGGTTCCTGGATAGTAAGGGCCTGCAACTCCCCCACTCGCCTTGCGGAGGTGAGGGCCAAGAGTAAGACCAGCTTCCATGACAAGAATTTCAGATCCGAGCGGTGAATCGGCTCAAAAGGACCCTTCATTAATTGAGCCAGGACTAAGTTCAAATGCCACGTTGGAGGAGGAGATCTCACTGGCGGAAAAACCCTGAACAGGCCTTTGAGGAATTGCTTGATAATTCTTGAAGACCATAGTGAAGGACCAGAAGCAGATCTTCTGAATCTTGAAATTGCCACCAAGTGGACCTTGATTGTAGAATGGGACAGATTAGACTTAGCTAGCGAGAGTAGGTAAGGCAGGAGTTGATGAGGTTTTGAGGTGAACGGATCAACCTTATCTTTTTTGCACCAAATACAGAACCTTCTCCATTTAAGCCTGTATGTTCTGTTTGTTGAAGGCGCCCTTGCCTGGGAAAGAATATCCTTGATCTCCTTGGAAAGGGGAACGTTCATGTATTCTCGCTGGTCAGGAGCCATGCCGTCAGGTGTAATGACCTTGGATCTGGGTGCCAAACCTGACCTTCGGACATTGTCAGGAGATCCGGAACAGCCTCCAGACCTATTGGAGGAACTAGCGATAGCAGATGGAGCTCGGTGTACCAAAACTGTCTTGGCCATGCCGGGGCTATAAGAATCAGCTTGCATGGCTCCGTCTTCACTTTCCTGATGAGGCGTGGAATCAGGGGAATCGGTGGAAACGCATAAAGAAATCTCCCCGTCCAGGCTATTGAGAGGGCATTGCCCAATGAGCCTTGATGGCGGAACCTGCTGGCGTAGGCTCGGCACTTCTTGTTGGTTGGCGTCGCAAATAGATCCACCTCTGGTGTGCCCCATGTTTGAAAGAGCCGATCCAGAACCTGTTGTTTTAGCTCCCACTTGTGACTGACAGAAGTGAGTCTGCTCAGTCTGTCGGCGCCCTCGTTTAGCGCCCCTGGTAAGTGTTCCGCCTTTAGAGAAATTCCGTGAAGAATCGTCCATTCCAGAATCTGTTGAGCCTCTCGCGACAAGGGAAGTGACCTTGTACCTCCTTCCTTGTTCACATAATGCATAGCCGTGGTGTTGTCCGTCCTGACTAGCACCTGTGAACCCTGGAGACGTGGAAGAAAGGCTTGAAGCGCTAGCCTGATCGCTCTCAGCTCCAACAGGTTGATGTGTAGCTTTTGGTCGCTTGGAGACCAATGGCCGCTGATCTGCAGATCCTGCATCACTGCTCCCCATCCCTCCAATGACGCATCCGTCGTCAGTATGTGAGGCGATGGAACGTTTGCGAAGGATAGACCTTGGCATAAATTGTCTTGATGCGACCACCAAAGTACTGCCTCTTTCATCTCCCGCGTGACAATCACTTTGTCGTCGAATGATCCGCGGACTTGCTGCCACTGAAGGTCCAGTTGCTCCTGCAGGGGACGCATCCACAATCTGCAGTGCGGAATCAGGGGAATACATGATGACATCACCCCTAGCAGCGACTTGTAGCTGCGTACAGAAAGACACTTTTTTCTTTGAAGTCTTTGAGCCAATATTTGTAGTTTCAGTATCCTTTCTCGAGTAGGAAAAGCCCTCGAGAGCCTTGAATCCAACACTGCTCCTAGGAACCGTGCCCTCCTTGAGGGCACCAGCACGGATTTGTCTCTGTTCAAGGTGAGTCCCAGATTCTGGAACAGATTGGTGCAAGCCTGCACCGCGTCCTGCGCCAATGCTCTGGTCGGGGCCTTTAGTAACCAATCGTCCAGGTAAGGGAAGACCTGGAAGTGGTTCTTTCGCAGAAATGCTGCCACCGGTGCCAGCACCTTCGTAAAAATCCTTGGGGCAGAGCGAAGGCCGAACGGCAGAACTCTGAATTGAAAGTGGCTCTTGGCTACTGTGAAGCGTAGGAACCTTTTGTGTGCTGGGTGAATCGGGACATGGAAGTACGCGTCCTCCAGATCGAGCGTGGCCATGAAGTCCCCCGGGCTGACCATCTTGAAAACGTCCTGTAAGGACACCATCCGAAAGGACAGGGAGATGAGATAGGTATTTAGCTCCCTGAGGTCCAGGATGGGACGCCATGTTTCCAGCGTCTTTCATACCAGGAAGAATCTGGAGTAGAATCCCTGGCCTTGTTGGTTGGAGGGGACCGGCTCTATCGCCCCTTTGCGGAGCATTTGTTGGGCTTCGAGTCTTAAGAGACGCAGATGTTTTGATTGAATTACTGCCGGGGGCCTGGGTGGAGGTACTTCCATAAATTCCAGAGTATGTCCTCGTTTTATGATGTTGAGCACCCAACGGTCCGATGTAATTTGGGACCAGTTCTGAAGGAATTTTGATACCCTGCCTCCAACTGAGGCCAGGAGGCCGCTATTGACGTTTGGACGAATCATGTCCACGGGCAGCCTGCTTGCCCTTGTTGTAAGGTCTTGAGTAACCTGGAGATTGCCCTTGACGTTGTTGGTATGACTGGCGGTTTGGTTGGTATCCAGAGGTGGTCGACGAATAACGCTGCTTGCTGCTGCTGGTACGAACCTCTGTAACCACCTCCTCTGCCTCTCGCACCTCGAAACGGAGTTTTGCGATACTGGAGGGTTCCCAGCGCTCTAGCTGTGTCGGTATCTTTCTTGATCTCCTGAAGAGTATCATCGATCACCTTACCGAAGAGGGCCTCGCCATCAAAAGGCAGATCTAGGACCTTGTTTTGGACTTCTGGTCTGAACCAGGTCGCCTTCAACCATCCCTGGCGTCTCAACACCGCCGCTCCTGCCAAAGCACGAAAGGCCGTTGTGGCAATGTCCATGGCACAGTCTATGATCTCCATAGAAACTGCCTCACCTTCTTGCAAAGTCTTCTTCGCTTCTAGCCCTGACTCCGGAGGAAGTTGTTCCAAATATGGAGCTACATCGCACCATAACTGGCGATCATATCGTCCCAATATTGCCAAAGCATTGGCGGCGCGAATCAGAAGGCTAGCCATTGATGAGAAGCGCTTGCCCGTGTTATCCAGCCGTCGTCCATCCTTGTCAGGAGGGGCCGTTAATGGAGCAGAAGGGTTCCGTGACCTCCTTTGCGCTGCCTGCGAGATTACCGAGTCACGCTTGGGATGCCCTGTTAGTGCTGCAGGTCCATCTTGTGGTGCCTTATACTTCTTGTCCAAGCGCGGTAGCACAGGGACCACCGTCGCTGGGTTTTTCATTGTATTCAAACCCTCCTCCCATAAATGATCCACAATCGGAATCGACCTTGTCGTCTTATGGTGAGTGTCTTTAAAATCGTATAAGAAACAGTCCGTCGTTTGAGCTGGCATCACCAATTTAAATCTCCCAGCTGCTCGTTCCATGAGCTGATGAAAACCGCTGATGTCAGCGGGAGGAGAATCACCTAAGTCCTGATGAGGCGAAGCTTGATCCGGGATGATGTAATCATTGTATTCATCACCGTCCTGATCTGAGTCATGATTATTATCCGATGACACATCATCATCATCGTTCTGATCCCCATCCGGATCATCGGTTGGCTCCGACGTAGCCTGAGGCACTGGCCGCTGTGGTTGAGGAGGAATGAGCATCGGGTGGCTTGGAGGCACCACAGATGATTGGCTCCTCACTGGTGATGAAGGAGCAGACCTACGTGGTACTGGTCTGTCAGCTTTCGACTTGTAGTCTTGCAGCATCTTGTGCAGGTCATACAGGAACGTTGTCGGAACTGAAACCATGTCTTGTGGCTCATAGTTCCCAGAGTGGGCCGTCTCTTTGATATCCGCCCCCGCCTTGTACATATGCCTCCTCCGAATCTGTGTCCTGACTCTTGATGAGAAGCTGAGATGGACTATTGGCATATTCAAAAACATCCTGTCCGTCTCCCTCAGAGTCCTCCTGGTTTAACAGCATAGAGGGTGGTAAAGTGGTCACCCTTCTCGGGGACGTCATCTCAGGCGTGATTCTTGTCAAAGAAATCGTCACCCGTCTCTCCGCAGCCAGTATCGTCGGTTGTTCCGTCGGCGCAGGAGAAATCCTCGTCAACGATATAGGAATCACTGATGTCGTCGTCGACGCCACCGACGACGAGCCCGCCATCGATGTAGATATGGTCATCGTCGTCGATGCACTCGTCGACGACATGACCGTCGTCGATACCGTCGTCGATACCGTCGTCGATGTCCTCGACGACACTGCCGTCGTCGCCATCGCCGTCGACGATGATGATTTCTTCGACGACGACGTCGACGATGTTGGTACACTCTCCGTCGACACTGCCGTCGACGAACTTTTCTTCGACGACGATGGAGGTTTCGTCGTCGACGCTCCCGTCGACGAGCCCGTCGACGGGGCCAACTGTATCTTGGGCTTCATTTTCGTCGTCGACGGAGCCACCGTCGACGAAGTCTTCGTCGTAGAGGACTTGGAACTCCTCTCTGAAGAATTTGAAGAGGGTTTTTTGAAGGCTGGGTCTGTCTTCTCACCCTTAGGAGGCGAAACCAGTTCTGCCTTGTCAGCCCCACTGTGGTGAGGGGAACTTCCTGAACCCCGGCCATCAGACTCCCTGGGGGTCTTCTTTGAAGCCTTTACGGGGCGTCCCACAGAGGAAGAGGGGGAACTTCTACCCCTTTTCACGGACCTTTTGGAGGAAGCAGATGACGCCGATTCTTCCTCATCACTGGAAACTCCATGTTTCCTTTCCTTTTGCCTCTGCAGCCATGTAAGAAGCCTTCCAGCACGATCTCTCAAGGTCTTGGTGGAGAGAGTGCAGCAAATCTTACAGTCCTCTGCCTTGTGATCTGGATAAAGGCAGTAGATGCAATCCTTATGTCTATCCTCCACAAAAAGCCTTTTCTTCCCATAGGTGGAACAGGGCTTGAAAAGGGCTTTCTTCTTCTCAACCTCAGACATCTTGTAAGAAAGAGAGAGTTTGCTGAAGTAATGTGAAGAAAATCCTGAAGAAATAACTGTAGAAATGTTTTAGAAGAGTTGAAAATAGAGCAGAGCTCAATGGAGACTCCCTAGCACAACGTGCGGTAGAAAATCTGAGGCTCTGAGATTCCTTCAGGAAGGTTCTAAGGGTGAGGTCCTTCTGATTGGCTGATGCCTAGAGTTTGGTCTCTTTTACAAAAAGAGGCTAATATGCTACAAAAGGGAATGAGGCCTAGGCCTTTCTTTTCTCTTTTGTACCTACTACTATGGTATTTTTTATTACCGAGACTCCCAGTCCGACGACGGGGAATGATACAAAGCATGGGAATCTATGAAAGTTCCAATACTGGGGCAACCTGCAGATGTAAAACTGTCTTTAATAAACATCGAATTCCATTAAGATGTGTTCTCCCCGAACTGCATTTACCCTGTTTATCATGTTTATGAGGTTATTCAGTTGCACATTCTTTAATAGCCAAGAAAGGATTCTCCCGGGGTGCTCACCTTTGCCATAACTATTTGTCTGGGAGTCTTGCCCCATGTATAGGAACTCTTGTAGGGCAAGGTCTCTAAAGCCTGCAAAGTTATACCACGCTCAGCCAGGGTTCTCATATCTCCACCCCCCTCATGTTGTTTTTCTAACTCAGTGAATCATTGTTATGTTGAGCCCAACTGCGAGAGGATTGAGCATAGAGGACCACTCTTTGTCTGCCAAGGGTAAGCCTCTGAATATAGACTTATTCATAAAGTCAATTATAGCCACCTGTATGTCACTACAGAACACACTATCAGAGAGAGCTCTTGCAAGAAAGAACAATATTCTGCAGTGCAGACAGTTGTCAAAAACCTCAAGCACCAAAAGAATGGAGGAGTGGTCGGACAGAATGCAAGGCAAGTAGGATAGGTCTATAGCCCTTAAGAGTGTGTCAGGAAAAGCAAGCCAGAAATTAATTCAAGAATATATGTTTTTTTGTGACTGCCCGGTAATATAACGGTTATGGGGAAGGGTAACGAGGGAAATGTTGGAGGTTATTGGGCAGACAGTGCCTGCGGAGGCCAGGTGGCATATACTCCGTGTATCAGGGGAATAGACATGGCCAAAATATCAAAGAATTTGGCTACTGGTGGTGGCAGTGGGGGCCAAGAGGAATGGAAGCGCAATGGGAAATAGATATGGATTGGTGCTGCACAGCGCAGAAGACAATATATGAGAGCAGAGGTTCCTTCAAGAATTGGCAAAAAGTGTGAAAGCATTGGGACACATACAGGAATCCATAAGGGAAGTTAGACTACTAAGTTGGGAAGGGGTGGTGGGCTGGAGTACACACGATTGGGGTCCTTTTAGAGTTGTTTGTTGACCTGTGAATATTGCAGCACCAAAAGATAGTAATGTATGATGCAAGGGGGGGGGCGCATATGTATAATCAAATATTGAAGGAAGTAATGCTGTACAATATCACTGACATATGTTTTATAAAATGAAGTTTAAAAAAAGAATATGTGTTTTAAACAGATGAGTAAAATGAGAGTCTTTTCCAGTCCCCTTTGACACCTCCATGTGTCAATTAGTCCGTCCATCTCAAGAATTGAGTTCAGGGTTTGTGTAGCCAGCAGATGATCTACCCTGGCAGGATTAGTGCTTTCCAAATCCGGCTGCAATGTTAGATTGAAGTCCTAGCCCCATATGATGTTGGAAGCGTTGTGCCATCTATTGGCAAGATGGCGGCCACTTGGTCGGCTGTGTGAGCTGGCGTTCTCCCACACTGAGACCTCACCCGAGCTGTGATAGCATCCCAGGCGGTTTCTCCAGCTACTGCTTTTCGTTTAGAGAAAGAATGAGAAGATCTGGGGAGAATCTGGGGAGAATGTGGCTTTAAACATTGACTGACATGCTCAGATTAATTACCTGTTTATCGAGCTCCGGTCCTAGCAGCGGATATCGGCTGTTTCATCCTACTACGTGGCGTGTGGTTTCCACTCTTCAGTGCTTTCACGCCTACGGCTGCAGCATGGCACCAAAGGTAATTTCCAAAGCTGCATTAGAGGCGCAGCTGCGGCCGGGGCATCCTTGAACAGCCGAGAGGCAGGGAGTGATTCAGGGAGCATCACAAAGGGTGACCGGAGCAACGAGAAAATGGCAGGATCGGCTCGCAATGGCACCAATTTGAAAGGAAGTGCAAAGACAGTACCTGCCTTATTTAACCAGGTAAACGCTAAGACTAAAAACCTTGTTGTAGCGCCTAATCAAGCTCCTGAGGGCTCGGTGAAGGCTATTAAGGTGGAGACAGGGGGGGCAACGACGATTTTGATTCCTGTGCCAGCATGTGTTGGCAATGATGGCAGTATCCCCCCCGCACAGGATAAAGCTGTGAAGATGCCTGTGGCCCCTGGACAGGGGACCATGGGAGATTGCTTGGCGCAAAGTTCTCAAAGAATGGATTCCAGTATTAACTTAAGCAATTCAGTGAATTGCATTCTGGGAAACGTAGTTCAGTCAGGAAATGAAGTGCCAGGCTCGGTGCATACACCTGTAGCTAGTACATTAGTGGATAAATCAAGTGATACTGCTAATCAGGGTGCTGACATTGCTAACCAGCTTTGCAAGGAGCTTGAAAGCGAAAAAAAATTATCCCTCTCAGAGCATACTGGGTCATCTCTGGATGGGGATGAGCTCGATCCTGACTGGACGGATGGTGGTAGCGGCAATGGGGATTTGCGTCAGAATGATATTCTGAGCAGTGGGCTGGGTCCCCAGCATCCCCGGACAGTCCGAAAAGGAAATGGGCAGAAAACTCGGGGTCCTGTGAGAGAGGGCTCAGAGATGCGCGGACCCTCACTCATGGATAATTCCCAAATCGATGGTGGCGATCCAGAGGATGGCAGGTTAGTGGCAGTAACCACAACGCAGCTTCAAGAATCTGAGTTACCACCCTCTGAGATCACGCTTTCGCTTATTTATCAAACGATTATTGCGCATCTGGAGGAGTCACGCCAAGAGAATGTCCGCACTCAAGGGGTCTATCGTAGAGTCCAGAACTCCATCCAGAGAGTTGCAAAAACTTGCACGGAAATAGCAACTAGAATCGGGGAAGCAGAGGAAAGGATTTCCAACTTAGAAGATGCTCTTGCTGCGCGGAAGAGTGCAACTGATTTGATTGGGGCACAGAAAGAGGACATATTATGGAAATTAACTGACTTGGAAAACAGATTGAGAAGAAATAATCTCAGGATTTTAGGGGTTCCAGAAGGCTGTGAAGGGGAAGATGTGAGACAATTCGTGGTGGAGCTTTTTCAAGAGGCATTTCTGGAAATCCTACAGTGGGACTGGCAGCTGGAAGTCCTTCGTGTCCATTGATTTCCTTTCAAATAGCGGCAAAAGACCGGGGATAAGCCCCGTGCAATCCTGATATGTCTCAATAACTTTTTAGCGAGGGAAAAGCTATATGATTTAGCAAGGCCGGATAGAAAAAGGCGCGGTAAGGGCGTGATTTTTTGGTTCGGCCGGATTTTTGCCCAGCGACAGTGGAGCGGAGGTGGCAGCTCCGCCAGCTGATCACCCCCTTTCAGGCGAAAGGGGCACAGGCTTTTTTGCTTTTCCCTTCAAAGCTAAACGTCATTCGGCAAGGGCAGACAACATTTTTTTCGTCTGAGATACAGGCTAAGGAATTCCTTTCTACAATATAAATTTTGTAGTGGAATAGGGAGCGGCCACTTTGGGGTGCTTACTTTTTTGTAGGTAGAGCGGGAGGGTGATGGGGCAAGCGCTAGGAGAATGATCGGAGTAATAACTTTTTTGGTTTTTCATGGGTTTCTTTTTTGTTCGTTTTTTCTCCTCCCTTTTTGCTAAATATTTTGTTTTTCTCTTCAACTAGTGCCTTTGTCCTTAGCCCTTCCTCTTTTTTTTCCTTTTTGCTTTGACGGGTGAAGGAACCCGTGTGGGAGTGGGTCACTAGCTCTTTCCATCACAAGGACTTAGTCCTGTTGCCACATAGGGGTGTTCTAAGGGATGAGAGTATGAAGGGGGCGGGGCTGTTTGGGTGGGTGGGTAGGGGTAGCGGTGGATGGTGGTGGGGGGGTGAGGTAGGGGTAAGGTTAAGTAGGATTTTGAAAGTCTCTGCAGAAATGGCAATGAAGGTTGATCAAACTGATTATATGTTTATTTTTGACGCATTGGAAAAATTGGGAAAGTTACAAAGTAGGTTGAATTTGAATTGTTTAGATGGGGCAGGATACACTTATTATAGGCACATGGAATGTATGTGTTCTCAATGACGCTAAGAAGCGGGCCTTATTTTCTAAAATTGTACAGACTATGTATCATGATATTTTATGCATACAGGAGAACGCACATACCTTGGGGTAGGCGGGATTGTCTGAAGTTACCGGGGTTTGACCTTATAGTAGGCTCTAAACAGTCTTCAATGATAAGAGGAGTGGGTATTCTTATGAAGTGGGGAGTAGGGGCCTGCAAAAGGGTCCGGGAAGATCGAATGGGGAGGTGGGCCATCGCTGAATTGTTAATTGGTGGTAGGTTATTAATGGTATGTACTAGCTATGGCTCTAACATTGATGATCCTGATGTGGTTAAGTATCTAAATGTTGAACTAGCCACGTGGCTTAGCCCACTCCTGTTATGTGGGGACATGAACATTAACATAACAAGTGATTTTAATCTTGCAAAAGATGCTAAATATGTTGGTAGGAAGCCAAAAGTATTTAAAGCGCTCCAGACTTTACTTCAAGAGCATGGGGCTATAGATTTATGGTATCTGCAGAATAGATTGGATGATGGATACACACACTACTCGGCTCCCCACAATAAATATGTTAGGTTAGATTATGTTTTTCTTTCAGAGCAGGTGGCAGCCGTCTCGACTATCTTTTCTCCTCCCCGGATTTTATCGGACCATAATTCATTGATAGCAGAATGTCCGTGGCCACGGATTAGAAAACCTCCACGTGAGTGGACATTTGAAAGAAAGCTGTTATTGGATGAGGCCTACTGTGCTCACATTAGGAAATGGATAGTCGAATTTTTAAATATTAATAGGGGCACTGCAACAGATCAGATAGTTTGGGACACTTCGAAAGCCGGCCTGCGTGGAGAAACTAAAAGCTTTTCTTCATACAGGTGGAAGACAGAGGAAGAGCAGATTAAGAGTAGAATGAAGGAGTTAAGGGATGCGGAAGTAGAACTCGCTCTTAAAATTAAGCATGGTCATGACACAGAGTCTTGCCAACATGAGGTTGCAATAATAAAAGCCAGACTTTTGGAGTCTTTTGGACAGGACCTTGCCACAAAGTATCTTCAATATCTCACAACGATATTTGAGTTCGGTGAGAACTCTGGCAGGGTTCTTGCCAAGAGACTCCACCAGCGAAGTGTACAGAGTCTTGTCATAAAAATTCAAGATCAAATGGGGGTAGTGCATGACACTCAAGAGGGTGTAAAAGAAGTGTTTTTAAACTACTATACCAACCTGTATAAGGAGAATATTCCGAGGCCTCCGACAGAGATAGAAGTGGGGGATTTTTTATTAGGGGTTGATACTCCCAAGCTATTACAGGAGCAGAGTGACTTTTTGTTGGCTCCTATTCAATGGGATGAGGTGGAGCTTGCGATGAAGTCTTTAGCTAATGGTAAGGCCTGTGGCCCAGATGCTGTGCCTCTTGAGTTTTATAAGACATTCTTGGGTGAGATTCAGCGAGACTTGCTTAAAGTACTTAGAGCTGCACAGAAGGGTATTGTGCCGGAATCTTGGCAAGATACTATTATAGTTTTGTTCAAAAAGAAAGGCAAACCGGAGCTGTTACCATCATCTTTTCGACTGATTTCACTAATAAATAGCGATTCTAAAATCTATTAGAAAATCCTGGCAGTCAGGCTAGCTCAGGGGATCACTCCCTTGGTCTCTTTGCGCCAGCATGGATTTATTCCGGGGTGGGACACGGCTGACCATGTTAGACGTGTCATAGCTTTATTAGATTGGGCACAGTTCACGGCCTCTCCACTCGGGGTGATCCTGTTGGACGCCGAGAAGGCGTTCGACAGGGTCTCCTGGGGGTTCTGGTGGGCCGTGCTACAGTGGAAGGGATTTAGTACTGAATTTGTTCAGGCGATTCAGGCGTTGTATTCCTCCCCAAAAGCTGCACATCGTATTTCTGGCCAACAGACTAGTTATTTTCCTATAAGTAGGGGCACACGGCAAGGGTGCCCGTGTTCACCCTTGCTGTTCGCCCTATATATTGATCGATTCCTGAGCAAAATAGAGGGCAACCAGGGCATAGCACCGATAAGGGCTGGTGACACTACGTATCGTACCTTAGCATATGCAGACGATATAGTTGTTCTAACATCCGATGTTTCTTCTGCATTCAGTGCGCTTAAGGTATCGGCTGAGCAATTTGGGGCAGTGACAGGGTACAAGTTAAATGTGTATAAAACTCAGGTAGTTCAGACACCTGACATGCCATTGTCAGATGCTCCAGTCGTCACAGAAGCCATATATCTAGGGGTCCGAATAACTGCCGCAGTTGAAGCCATTCCGGATTTAAACATCCTTCCGGTGGTAGAGGCGGTTTATACTAAATTAGAGCGGTTAGACCATCTCCACCTTTCCCTCTATGGCCGATGCAGTGTCCTTAAAATGTTAGTACTCCCGAAGTTTTTGTACCTATTTAGGATGAGTCCTTTAGAATTATCTCAAAGTAGTTTGATTAAGGCAGATAGGATTTTTTATAGATTTTTGTGGGGGTATAGGCGCTCTCGCGGGATCGTGGTGGCTGTTCCGTACCAAATTTATTATTGTACTATTGGGCAGTTATGGCTCAGTCGCTGGGAGTAGCACTACTTAGAGATAAGGCTGTGGTGCCACTATGTAAGCGTCTGACTATTTTTGAGATAGGTTTAGGTGCTGAGGCTAAGGGTATCCTGTTGGAGGTGCTAGAATCAAGTTATTAAAAAAGAACTAGAGTCAAGGTCGTTATGGCTACGTTTGCTATCTGGCGGAAAATAGCCCGGTATATTCCAGGATCAAACGATGTTTAGATGGCAAGCGCAGGGAGTACGGGTGATAGGGGATTTAGTTGGGGATGGGCAATTGTTACCTTATGTTTCTTTAAAGGACAAATTTAAGTTGCTATCACGTGATTTTTTTAACTATCTTCAGATTCAAAGCTTTCTTCATAAATATTTGAAGGTTGCACCTTCTATGTTAGACAAACTGCCTATTATAAAATTGATTCAAAAAAGAGGTAGAATAGGAATGTTTGTATCAGTATTTACTATCTATTTTCCTCGACGATCTGCTGGCCCAAAGCACTAAATGGGAAGGTAAGCTTGGAAAGACAGACATTGATTTAACACCAGTGCTGGAGCTTGCTAGCGAGGTGTTGGTCTCTGGAACCCTCAGAACCCAAAGCTATATGGCAATGCTGGATTTATATTATACACCGGCCAAAAATTCAAAATGGGGCAGTAGAAAGGGAGATTCTTGTGCAAGGTGCGGGCTATACGCAGCTGATGTTATTCACATGTTTTATACTTGCCCATCCCTTTCTGGCTTCTTGGCAGATATCGAGCGCTTTATTAATACTACGCTTAAGATTAGTTGTACTCTGACTCCAGAACTGGTGATATTTGGCTTTGACGTTGGGACTAATGAAGAAGTTAGAAATATGCGACATATATCAGCCTTTTTGTTTATAGCTATGTCCCAGATCCGGTTGTGTATAACTTCTCAATGGTTGTCCTCTGAAGCTCCTACCTTCATGAACTGGCGAGCTAGATTATTAGCTATCCATAGGCTTGACATTTAAGTCTTTTCTTTAAAGGGTAGGAGGAGGAGGGAGAAAACATCTAGGATTTGGGCACCGGTTGAAGATAGGATTAATTGAAATTATAGGATATGTTTATTTATGTCCCTCTATGCTTATGGTTATTTCACTTGCTTTGAGGATCAGTATCTTTGTGTCTCTTTCCCGTTTCCTTATAATACTTGTTTAATTTCCCTTCAGGAAATTATCATAATATTGATTGTTGTAATGAATTTAAACTTCTTTTTTTCTTTGTTTTCCTTTTCTTCTGATGTATTATTGCCATGACTGCATTACTTGGATGTAAATTGCTGTCAATAAAATAAAAATAAAAAAAAGGAAGCGCTCTGCCATCTGCATGCAGTTAGTAATATTTAAAAAAACTCAGGAGAGTCAGTTTTAGGGGAATAGGAGTTTATGAAGGCTATCGAGGACTTGTGAAGTGACCCCATGAAAATGAGAAATCTACCCTGAGGGTCTTTATGCATGTGTAAGGGTTTAAAACGTAGTGCACTTTTAATCAGTATGGCAACTCCTCTGGCATATATGTTATGTGAGTTGAAATATTGAGACCGATCCCAGATGCTAGTAAAGGGGTTATTAGATCTGTGTCTCCTGGGGTATGGCAACCTCAATGTGTCTCCAAATAAGCCTGTATCTGTCTTTTCTTTCTGTGAATACTCAGCCCTGGACTGTTCTACGTCATGACTTTAATGGATCTCATTCCTGCACCTTATTAATTGAGTTAGGCGTCACTGTGTTGTGCCAATATTGTCAATGAGGGAACAGTTTTTTACCTGTAACTCCAGTTCTCTTTTAGGGGTAGTTCCATGATAAAGTCATAAGCACTGAATAGTCTCGCCCATGTGAGGGGACCATGGAGCACTTCTTCTAGATATATCTTCTTAAGGAAGTATTCTTCACCTTTCTTCAGGAACTGGCTGTGCATGATGGGATACTGGTGGTCTATGCATTCTTTAAGGCACAGCCTCTATGTGTGAGCCATATAATGCTGCCTATGAGGCTCTGCTGTTCTACTCTCATTTATCTCTACAATGAAAAAAGGTTTTGTGAAAAATGATTCATTTTGTGTCTAAAACATTTCAAATTTCTCTCAAATATGGTGTACTCGCACCTTTTTCATTTCATGATGAAGACTTTGACCATTGCAGCCTCTGTACTTAGGCTGCACTATTTGTCTTTCTATCTCTTAAGTGTCTTAACAGACCTTTCCGAAAAAAGGCAAAGAATATCCACTTAAAAAGGTTTAGCTAAAAGAAGTGCTCCAGTGTCCCCGCATGTGGGCGGGACTAGTCAGAGCTTATGACTATACATGAAAATCCCCTAGGAGAGAATTATAGTTACAGTTGTATTCTCTGAACCACCTGGGAGTTACATTTGTCATCTGTAAATGTCACACTTAACCAATCCTCCTGTCCCCCCCTGACCCCACCCACACTGAGCACCGACTTTCAGTGACATTGCCTAATTCAACATTTAAACTCTGACTCAAATCAAGTGAAAGTATATAGCCCACGGAGAAGGGTGCCATTAACGTCCATCCTTGTGACCCCAACAGCATCCAAAATGTCAATAATAATAATCCCTAGCGGTGAGGGCTTCCAACTGGTGTGCACAGGACAGGATTACTGCTATATCAATTCAATGTTATTAATCCGATAAATCACGCTCAACCTTCTGTAGCCCACCACTGCAGGACCACCTCCAATGAAAAATACCACAATGAAGGGAGCGTTGTAGTCAGTAATCAGTATTTGCGAATGCAAATTTGTTCCCAACTGATTCAATCAAAAAGATAGATTTCCTTGAATCCACAGATCCAAAATTAATTGCACGTCACTTTAGGATAGTGTTTCCACAACGATTATGACGGTTCATCAGTATTAATTGACAAGCTTGTAGCAGTTCATCAACATAAGTTCCTAATAAATTCAGCCAATGCATTTCGTCCAAGGTAGGACGTCATCAGGCCTGAAAAGAAAAACAAAACACTGTTCATATTTCCCCTACCACATCATTAAAATCATCTTGATTGATGACACAATTTCCTAAGCATTAAATTCTTCACATTATCATCAACATTTCCAATATATCATTGTCATCAGCATTAATAATGTCCCTCTATAAGGAAGCCTGCCTATATAACAAACTCAACAAAAATCAATCATATAAAGAAAATTGCAAACAATTCTTAGAAACAACTAAACACTGGGAGGAAAACATATTCATCCTATATGTAAAAAAACTGGACCCTCCAAAACATAATCTCATGGTTATTGAATCATAACCGTACATTGGCCAGTTCATTCATGTCACCTAATAGTCTTTTCTGACATTGATCATTCAGTTATTATTTAGCTCAACCTGAGACATTATTAGGTGCCAGAATTCTATCTCTATCCTAAAATCCTCTTTACAGTATTAGGACAGAAAAGTAAAACACCTACCTATAATACAGTGTTCTTTCTGTGTAACTTCTACCTATCACGCAAAAGGTTCTGATTTTAATTTTTATTTTTCTGAAGATAAATAGGAGATACATAAAATATGATTATTACATCTGCCCAATCCTCTTATCTCTTGCCATCCTTTCTAATCTGATAACCTCATAGCCCATTAAACGTACCTTCTAAAATAATGGTTTCCAAAATGTCATGAGCACCGTATTTCATTAGGTCATCCGTGCCTACTAAATTCCCAATCAGCAGTTCTGCACAAAAATAAAATTGAACCTATTACACCAAAGTCCACTAAAGTCTTCATCATACATAAGTTTCAACATTGAACCCACCCACTATATTTATTATGAGCTCACCTTACATATATCTGCATCCAAATTCAACAACGATATCCCTGTAAACAGCTATAACATTGGTCTTGTAAAAGCATCTTACTTATTTGCAGTTCAGTACCTATAATTGAAACAACAATAGAAAAACCTATTACTCAAAGGTCCAGGACGCAAGCCCAAGATTATATAAAACCTCCAATCCACGCCAAAACCTGCTCACCTTCAATTAAAGCCCCATTCAGCTAAGACGACCTCATTCCTCGCAGCCGGCCCAATAAATCACGCTGTCAGAGCACTTCCCGTCCATCTCCTTTAAAGTCTAATCACAACCAATCATGAGCGAGTCCCTTTAGTTCATTCATGAGCATAAAATCAGTACTGTTTCCTTTCTTTCGATCTTTATTTCGACTCATTCAGCCATAAAAGATACATATAAAACACACAGCATATCATATTACACATATGTTACTTAACACAATTTAAAATATATCCATGAAGTACTGTTTCCACTGTGGTCCTCGTCACCTTTCAACCAATGAAAGCCCTTCTTGATATATTTCCTTACAAATCTTCCTGCATATCAATCAATCAATCATAACATTTGTAAAGCGCACTACTCACCCGTGAGGGTCTCAAGGCGCTGAGGGGAGGGGTGCTGCTCCTGCTCGAAGAGCCAGGTCTTGAGTAGCCTCCTGAAGGTGAGTAGGTCCTGGGTCTGCTGTAGGAGGATGCGGAGGGTGTTCCAGGTTTTGGTGGCGAGGTGGGAGAATGATCTGCCGCCGGTGTTTGTTCTTCGGATGCGGGGGACGGTGGCGAGGGCGAGGTCGGCGGAGCGGAGCTGGCGGTTCGGGGTGTAGAAGGTGAGTCGGCTGTTGAGGTATGTCGGTATGGTGTTGTGGAGTGCTTTGTGTGCGTGGGTGAGGAGCTTAAAGGTGATCCTCTTGTTGACGGGAAGCCAGTGCAGGTCTTTTAGGTGGGGTGTAATGTGGCTGCGGCGAGGGATGTCAAGGCTTTATACCGAGCATCAAAAGAGGACTTTTCTGCATTACTACAATTCATTACTAGAATATTCAGAGTGCAATTGCAACCAATTCCAGTAAACGTATTTCTGGGCCCATACAATTCAAGCATCATCAGATGGTTTTTTGGGGGTAATCAACTCAAAATACTACAAGACATCTCAAAAGTACAGTCCAAATGGGTATCCATAATAATCGTGTTCCCTTAACACGTTAGAAGATGGCTGGAGCAAGTAAGAGCCAGGCACCTCCTTTTAGGTTGAGCCTGGAAAGCGCATGCGCTGTCAGGATGACCTGTAGTAGGGGAAAAGGACTTGAAAAGGACTTATGTCCCCCCTGCTGCCTTCCCATTGGTTTAATCCATCAGTCGCTCTTCTTTGCTGCTTGCTAAATACTTCAAGCAGTGATACCTCACTTCCGTTATTCTAAGAGCACCATCAACCAACTACAGTTACCTTCCACTTTCATTCTTCCACTCTTGTTTCTCCATTTTTTAATACAGCAGGCAGGACGACGTGGGCAGCCGGGACAATGGTGGTCACTCGTTCTAAGAAACCTTAAACAGCACGGTCTGGGTCGTCTGAAGTGCATCTAGTAGGACGGACAACATGAAGCAGCACTGGAGAATTTTATAAAAGTGTCACAAAGGGCTGCATGATCTAGAAAAAAATAATGTTGCAGTTCTTAAGAAATCACATTATATGAGTCTTGTGTGCGGCGTGCTTCCCAGTGCGTGGCCTGTCGGCGTGGCCTTCGGCTAGCCCCGGAGTCCATATGTTTGCATTGCTAAAATACAGGACGCCCCTTTCTTTCTGCACAGCTCCCAATGCGACTTAAGATATTTAACATACCGTGCTCCTTCATGTGAGACTGCACTGAGAGCGGGGCCGCCTGAAGGCACTTTAATTTTTTACTTGTTAACTTGTTTTTGGAAGTTCCCTCGCTCTGTACAGTCTATTGACTCCATCTATTTCTATGAAGCCTAACCCTTCTTCATTTCGTTTATGTCCACGCTCTTAATTTAGTTTATGTCCACGCTCTATTATTTATGACCCGGGTCTCTCAGTCCTGCCTTTGTAGGACAGCCATCACGTTTTCCAAATTACTGACACCATGTCATCAAAAGCCATCGCTCTAAGTCATTGGCAGGATGCATTTTGAGAGTTGTAGTTTTAGCATATTAGCCTCTCAACCTTTTTCCGGGTCTAAGGCGCGTGACATCGAGTGGTTATGTTGAGTGAGTGAGATGAGAAAATTCCTGTGTAATTAATCTTTTAATAGTGGATAATTAAGTTGACGTTTTTGGGTGGTGTTTTACTGATTTGGGCGGGCATGACCAGGCCGGTTGCATTTCCAATGCTTGTCAGTGTAGTCCGAGCAACCCTCTGTAACGGAAGACCAATGCAAAACAAGCATTTGCAATGCGAAAGGTTGCAAATAATAATGCAACGACAATAGCTCAAACTTTTTGTAATGCGAGACCTATTGCATTGCAAATGCGTGTTTAAATGATGTGGGAGATCCCATAGTACCCAGGAAAGAGTAGGTAAAACTGCTCAAATTATATCTTATAGCAATCAGAGGGGAAATAGTTTCTCTGTACAGACACAGCATACTCTTCTGCAGAATTTGGGCATACAAGGCAGGAAAGTTTTTGAAAATCCGATTGATCCAGTCACGGACAATGAAGAAGAAGACAAACAAATACATGTTTATCAATTACCTTTCAGGAAGTTGGAGGAGCAATTAGGGTAGAATGTGGTCCTAGAACAACAACTTTTTCAGTAGAGAGCAGGATAAAAATGAAAAAGTAATCAGCTAAATTGCAGTACTTAGTGGTCTTTCTAAGACTTATGAGTTTGGGACATTATGTGAGTCTCCAAACAGAGGTCAATTGGCTAGGTGAGCTAACAGTATAAAAATATAGGAGAAACTTCTTACTTGCAATCCTGCCCTCAAAAGGAAGCTTCAGAAATCGCCAAGAGCAATGAACATACAGCAGAATGCATAAAAGTGAGGAAACTTCATGCACTGGGTGAAGAAGTACAAGAAATCCAGGGATTCCAAGAGAACAAGGATGAAGTTGGCAGATCAATGGAAGTAAACAGGAAACAACTTGAGACAATGACCAGAAACAAGCCCCATATAATAACTGAAAATCCCAATTCAAAATGTTATCGAAGTGATAATGGGAATCACTTGGCTGATAACCTCAATTGTCCTTCCTGTCTGTGCAGAAAATATAATAAAAGAAGGCATCATGGAATAGTATGTAAAGATTTGGATGACAAACAAGTACATACCATAGTAAATAGTGAAGAAAACAATGGGAAGTACGTATTTTCAAATTGATCCACTAGAGAAGAGTTCACATAATATGTATCCCACATCCAATGTAACCCTTGACGGTGAAGAAGTAAAAGTCTGCAAATTCATGCTCTCCTTATAAGCTTAAATTAAAAGTGTGCTTGTTAAACATTTTCAGACAAAGGGTTTAGTCTACTAGAAACTGATGTTAACCCAAGTGAGTATAACAGAGATCCTTTTCCTATAATCGATATGACAAAATGCGTATTGCTTTTAAACATCGTTCCCCATTGGGAAGTTACATGTCACAGAACAGGGATCTATCTCGCTAGGGTGGAGACACCAAAAAAAATTCAGAATCAATCAATCAATCAATCACAGCATTTGTAAAGCGCACTACTTCCCCGGGACGGTCTCAAGGTGCTGGAGGGTGGGGAGTGCTGCTACTGCTCGAAAAGCCAGGTCTTGAGGAGTCTTCTGAAGGTCAGCAGTTCTTGGGTCTGCCGTAGGTGGATGGGGAGGGTGTTCCAGGTCTTGGCCGCGAAGTGGAAGAACGATCTGCGGCTGCAGGTCGCCCTTTGGATGTGGGGGACTGTTGCGAGGGTGACGTCGGCAGAGGGGAGCTGGCGGGTGGGGGTGTAGAAGCCGAGTCGTCTGTTGAGGTATGCTGGTCCCGTGTTGTGGAGTGCCTTGTGTGCATGGGTGAGGAGCTTGAAGGTTATCCTTTTGTTGACGGGGAGCCAGTGCAGGTCTCTCAGGTGGGGGTGTGATGTGGCTGCGGCGGGGGATGTCGAGGATCAGGCGTGCAGAGGCGTTCTGGATGCGTTGAAACCATTTCAGGAGTTTGGCTGAGGCTCCTGCGTAGAGGGCGTTTCCGTAGATCAACCTGCTGCTGACGAGGGCAGGGGTGACCGTTCTTCTTGTTATGGTGGGCATCCACTTGTAGATCTTGCGGAGCATGCGGAGGGTGTTGAAGAAGGAGGCAGAGACAGCTTTGACCTGCTTAGTCATGGAGAGGGTGGAGTCGAGGATGATCCCTAGGTTGCGTGCATGGCCAGTGCGGTCGGCCACCAGGAGTCATCCCAGGCCGAAGGGGTGGATCCGAGGATGAGGACCTCCATCTTGTCCGAGTTCAGCTTCAGTCGGCTGTTCCTCATCCATTCAGCAACTGCCTTAATTCCTTCGTGGAGGTTGGTTTTGGCGGTGTGGTGGTCCTTGGTGAGAGAGAGGATCAGCTGAGTGTCATCGGCATAGATGATGTTGAGGTCGTGTAGTCGGGCGATGTGGGTGAGCGGTGCCATGTAGATGTTAAACAATGTTGGGCTGAGGGATGAGCCCTGGGGTACGCCGCAGATGATCTCAGTGGCTTCAGAGCGGAAGGGGGGAGGCGGACGCTCTGTGTTCTGCCGGAGAGGAAGGAGGTGGTCCAGTCCAGGTCCTTCTCTTAGATCCCGGCATCATGGAGGTGTGCACGTAGTGTGCGGTGGCAGACCGTGTCGAAGGCGGCTGAAGGTCCTGGAGGTTGAGTGCCGCGGTTTCTACGTTGTCTAGCAGGGTTCTGATGTCATCGGTGGCGGCAATGAGGGCAGTTTCGGTGCTGTGGTTGCTGCGGAACCCGGACTGGGACGGGTCCAGGATGCTGTTCTCCTCGATGTAGCGGGTCAGTTGTTTGTTGGCGGTCTTCTCGATGACCTACGCCGGGAACGGGAGCAGGTAGATGGACCGGAAGTTCTTGAGGTCCTTAGGGTCTGCCTTGGGTTTCTTGAGTAAGGCGTTGATCTCGGTGTGCTTCCAGTTCTCCGGGAAGGTAGCTCTCTCTAAGGAAATTTTGATGGCTTTGCGGAGATGGGGTGCGATGGCGGCGCTGGCTTTGTTGAAGATGTGGTGTGGTCATGGGTCTGACAGAGATCCGGAGTGGATAGTGTTCATGGTCTTGATGGAACGAAGTTAGAACCTAACAACCCTGAATAAGTTCTTCTTTGTGAGAGGTCTTATACCTTTCTGAAAACAAACTTATGCTTTTGCAGGATTTCCAGCACAAAATAGAGCTAAAATACAAGGCAACACTCTTAGTACACAAAGTTAGATCCATTCCCCATCTGATGGAAGAGCTATTAAAGGAGGAGATTAAGAAACTAGAAGCACAAGGGGTTATTAAGCCAATAGACAACTCTGAATGGCTCGCCCCAACAGTGGTAACTAATAAGGCACGGGAAAAGGTAGAAGCCTATGTGTAGACCTGAGGGACCTTAATGCCAGCATCTAGGTAGAGTGGTTTCCCCTTCCAAGAATTAACAAGATGTTAAGCCTGGTTGGGAATTCTAGTTGTTTTAGAATAATTGATCTATCTTTGGCATACCATCCGGTGGAACTTCATTCTGTTTCTACGTGTCATACATCTTTTATCACTCCTTTTAGTGCGTTCAGGTACTGTAGGATGCCGTTTGGGTTGGCCTCTGCCACTGCAGTATTCCAGAGGATCACAAAGCATGTATTGAGTGGGTTTAAAAAAGTTCTGTGCTTTCAGGTTGCTATCAAAGTGTATGGTAGTTCGGCAAAAGAACACAATAAAACATTGAGGATGGCATTTTCCGCTTTGAGGAAAGCAAGGTTGGCCCTTAAATTGGAGAAATGTCAAAGTGGAGTGGGATCGGTCGATTATCTAGGCCATACACTTTCTTAAGATGGTATGATGCCCAAAAGTGATCTAGTGGACGTGGTCAGAGAGGCTCCCTCACCAACGTCCAAAGAGGTACTTAAATTGTTGTTCCTGGGCTTGGTTGAATATATATCCAAATTTGTAAGATAAACTATGTCCCTTAAGGGAACTGCTAAAGAAAGGATGCCATTTCAAACAGAATGTAGCCTACCACCGAACCTTCAATGAGATCAAGCAATCAATTACCATAACACCTATGTTGGGAAACTTTGATGTCAGGCGTAGAAGCATTTTGACCACTGGTGAAGGCACCAAAGTAATCAGAGACACCCTAACATAGATAGTTGACAATAAAGTATAGTTGCTTTCAAATCCCGTGCCTTAAAGGATTTGGAGTCCAACTATTCTACAGTTGAGAGGGAAGTTTTAGCTTGATTTTGGGTGATACCGCATTTTAAATACTTTTTATGAGGTTTGCCTTTCACCTTATGAACAGTTCATAAACCACTCACATTCATCCAAAAGAATTGAACGCCTTGCATAGCCAAATGGGTGCTGAGCTTTGAGGGATATAATTTTAAATTGAAATATTTTCCAGGAAACAAGAACCTAGTGGTAGACTATCTTTCTAGGATGCCCCGAATAAAGATAAATATCAACAAAGCAACACTGAAGAACCAGTATTCTCAGTTAATATAGCAGGCATAAAAAAAGAGAAATGGGAGAGGGGAATGAGTACAGATGATGCTTTAAACCTGGTTAAAGAAAAGATAGTCCAGGGGTTCACCAAATTGACAATATGATCTACCTAATGAAATCCAGAATTACTGGGGAATAAGACAGGAGTTGAGCATTGAGGGAAATTTAATAAGGAGAGGACACAAGTTAGTTCCTTCAAGAAATGTATGGGATAGATTAGCTGATCTGGCTCATGAAGGACATCCTGGAAGAAGTATCACAGATATTAAAGGAAGGGCTAACTATGAGTTCCCTGGTATGGATTTCTTTACTTTCTAGTATGGAATCTATACTAGAAAAAAGTAAGACTGCGTGAGTTGTGCCTTAAGTTAGAAAGCAACCCCCTTCGCCCTCCAGGAATGTTTCATTATTATCTGTAGATGTTCCCTGCAAGCCATGGGACAAACTAGCATTAGACAATGTCGGACCTTTCAGAAAATCTACATTGGAGGGTAAATACATGCTAGTGTTAGTAGAATATCTCTCCAACTGGATCGTGACCAAGGTTGTAAACTCCATTACTACAAGGATACTAATTGAGTTTTTTACTGATTCTTATTTTTTTATAGAAGGTATTCCTAGCACATTGGAAACAGATAATGGAGTAAAATTTACCTCTGAGAAATGAAGGGATTCTTAACTAATATGTCCATCAAACATTACAAAACAGCCTTTTTTGTCCTACGGCTAATGTTCTGGTTGAACGTGTAAAGAGAATGATCAAGGAATGACGAACATTTAGGAAGAACCACATACCACACTGCACCTAATGCAGTTACAGGGATTTCTCCATTAATTTCACTTAAAGGCAGACAACTGGATACTAAGTTATCACCCAATTGGTTGGATGAGGGCAGACCAGTGTGGGTGGAGACAGAAGTGGCATTGGAATGCATCAAGCAATACTTGGAAGGCTGAAAGATACAGTATGACAATAAACAGTGGGTCTAAATGAAAGATTGGGATGCAGGAGATAACTGTCAAACTACCCAATTCTTATAAAGGCAAGAATAGCAGTTATTTCAACCACATGAAAATAACTCAAGTACATAAGAATGTTGTGGTCCTTGAAGGTGGTAGGACCTGAAGCATGTACAGACTGTCCAAGTGTCATACCATTCCAGAGGCACAATTCCATCGGACATGGTCTGTTAGTGTCAATAGCGAGGCAAATAAAAAATGATTGACAGACAGAACTAAGACGGTGTCTCAATAAACAAGGATGACCTAGTTGAATAATAATTTTCAGTGGTCTGTCAGGCAATTATAAGGGTACTTAATTCTTGAAATGTAGTATATGGAAAATAAATATATACATATACCCATTGTAGTCTCCTTACAGTTATGGAAAATGGAAAATTAGAATGTTCTAGATTTTGCATAAGAAGATGTTATAATTTATAATATATACATAATATCTAATCTTATTAGTGAGTTGTGAAGATTTTCTATCTTATAATTTAGTGTACTCTCCATTTCTTCCCTTCACAGAATTTGGTCTCTTCCACTACCATGCATCCCTTCCCTCACCTTCCCCACATGGGACGTTCCTTTGTCATTGACAGTTATAACCTTTCTGTCAGTTGAGCTTGTGAAGTGACACTGGAGGTTGTGTGACTATTGCTGAATAAAGATAGTTAAATCTCATGAGTGATCTTTCCTTTTTTTCAACTGATCTCTATGCATATAAGGCACTTTCTTGAGGAGCATTCAGTATGGCAAGCAACCATGCTAGGATTTCTTACCTATTGCTCAGCCTTTGTGAGAGCTCGTACGATCACCCCATGTCAATGAGAAGTCACGGGTCACTGTATTGTGTGATGGGTGGTGTTGGGGCTATACACGCACACAGATAATCTTGACTTTGTGAAATGCGTACTGTTTAGCCGAGTTGATGATCTACAATTCACTGAACAGGGCTGTGGGCAAGGTGATGCCACTGTAGACTTATAACAAAAACTCCATAGCCTGAGACCAAGGGACATCACTGTAACCCAGGGACTCTGTAGTAAATGCTAATCTACCGACTCTTAGGAGGATGAAAAGTGTCCTTGTCCGACACACTTCTGGTAATCTGCTTGCAGAAAGTGTACCCTTTCACACTGATGGGAAGTTGATGGGTGCTGTTTTAATAGGATCTCCACAGGAAGTAAGCGTTAACAGCAGTGAGGGGTTTAATCCAGCTGGAGAGAGTTCTTGGATTCCTAATTTGGGTGACTACATTGTCCCATTAGTAGATGCAGGAGTTAAGGGGGCACTTCACTTCACAGTCGTCTAGGGATATAGTTGTCATTTATGCAGCAGGTTCAGTACCACCAGCGCCCCATTGTGTAAGGTTCCCACTTCACCCCAGTTATGGCTGTTGTTTATTGTCCAGTCGTAGGCAAAAGGACCCATTTTCCTTGCTTGCGCTAGACCCTAAGCGGGGGAGACTGCATGAAGCAGGAAACTTGAGACCTCAATAGTTGATTTGTTTCCACTGCCAGAACATGGGTAGTCTTTTGTGCATTTTTTGTTTTGCCTTTTTGCTTGATTTTATTTCTTCAAAACTCTACTCTCTTGCATAAAAATCAAGCACATCCAGGGGACTTGCGACTACGGATGCAGTGATACAAGAGGGTCCTTATGCATTGGTGCAGAATGGTTCTTGCATCACAGCGGTGAGCCGGATGTAATAATGTAGTTGAATTCTTATACATTGGATCGGGGATTGTTCTTGCACCAGAGCAGGAGCTGGGCATGATGATCATGGGGCCATGTAACATTAGTACAGCCAGAGGTCTTGCACTGTAGAAGCGGGATGGTCGCAAGCTGTCCATTCCAACTCGATTTGATTGAACCAGGACTGAAAACAATTTAACTTGTTTCTTAATTATATTGTGGTTCCTCTATTGGCATCACTGAGTTCCACAGGTCAACTTCCATGAAGGACACAGAGCACTATGTGCCTTTAACCCGCACTGCCGTCCTTACCATATGCTGATGTGTGCAATCTGCAAGATTATTTTTCTAGCTTTCCTATGTTTGTACTTGTTGCTCATTTACCATTTAGTAACACAGACAAAAACTTGTATTTTACTCGCTCGCTGTAATAATTCAGTGGTTGATAAGATTTAGTTGAACTATATCACCCTATCCCAAATTCTACTCATCTCACCTTCACCTGAAGTTTGTATCACAACCTCTCTCTCTCTCTCTCTCTGTGCCCCCATCCCTTTGCACCCCTTAGGATGTCCTTCAAGGACTATCTGCAGCAGTTTACCAAACTTGAGATCTGCAATTTGACTCCAGATGCTCTTACCAAGAAAGACGTCAGCAAGTGGCACACCACGATGTGTGATGGCACTTGGCGTCGAGGTAGCTCGGCTGGTGGAAACAGAAAAAACCCTGGTAAGTGAGACAACACATGCGGTGCAAATGCAATAGACAGGATCAAACTTGTGTAGAGGCTATACCACACTGTTTCTGTTCCAAAGCTAGTTCTGGAAGGGGTCCTCCATTGTACAATGACATATGTCTAACCTTAACCTATCCTTTAAAGTCGTCTCACACATTCCTTTGTGCATTTGCATATTCTGGGTCAAACTTTGGTCTATCAGAACTAGTTTTAGGTCTGTCTTGACAGTGCAGCTGCCTGCAAGACATATTGTAACCAAATGTTTAAAATAGGCTCTGTGAGGGCTGTGGCTCCATCCAGAGGATTAGCTTCTCACTTCATGCTATTGGCTATTTGGTGTATCATTCCACTCCACAGGAAGTGCTTTCATCGTAATGTATGAAAAATGATTTTTGACCTGGAAAATGCACTCAATCATCACACTGTTTCCCACATTGAAGTCTCCAACTCCTATTTGCATTCGATACAGAAAGCCATAATATTTTGCTACTTTTTACTATCACTTGGAAAACCAACAGTGCAGGCTTTAGTGTTATAAATAACATTTGTGTGTGCAATGCATGTAAACAGCATTTGTGAATGTAAGTGTTCACATGCGTTGGCACAATAAAGCCAGATATATTGGCTTTGCTAATGCTTGTTGTAAAGGTTTTCTACAAGCATTGTGAGGCTACAGTAATAGCAAATTGTGTACTATGCAAATGTCCAGTAAAAATAATAGCAATTTGTGTGCTAAGTCGGCTGTAGAATGTGATGCATGGCATCTCCTGGTCAAGGCTGACATAAGATGGCTCTGTCCTGTATCTAGGATGGGGAATGCCGTTTGTCATAATCTAGATTTCCTTTAAAAATCATAGCTGGCTTTGGTCATGGCTTGTTAGAAACCGGGTACTACATACTCTAGCTGGAGCGCGCCATGTAGCAGTAAAGAGAAATAAATAGCTTTAGTTCTGAATATGAAACAATATTCAGAGCAGTCTTGTTAAAATCAGAAAAGGCTGTCATTTGGGAATCGGTTGGTATTCAAATCTGAATATTACAAGTTAACAACAATCTCAGAATATGAAATAAAAGCCGATTTTGTTTGAAGGATGATCTCTATTCCAGTGCATTGGGAGTGTGAATATCCCTATGGTTTTAAATACCCATTGCAAATCACATTTTGTAAGGTAGGATGTCGGTGAAAAAGGCACGACAACTCAGAATGCCACAGTAACGTCCCAGATAGGCGCGACTGGCACACGTAACCAAGGTGGGGCGGTGAGGGGGACGGAGAAGAGGGGAGGTCGACAGACGACAGAATTGGACGTATTTATTCATTTATTTAATTCCCTATTCTGTCGTCTGTTGACTCCCCACCCCTCCCATCCCCCCCACCCCTGCCCTGCCTTACCTGTGCCGACCAGATGAGTCTCTTTCAAGAGATTAGTGGAACGAATAGGGAATTTAAAAGTGAGTCTTCTTTCAGAGTCTGCAGGCCATCACACCCAGGGACTTCCAAAAAGTCTTGAGAACTGCAAGACTGGTGAAGTAAATTACCAGAAATTACTACTTGGGAGTATATCACGGAGGCAAAGTCCTTTTGTCTTCTTTTCACTTTACACAACAAAGTTGCTTAGCTCAACCACTGTAGCCTCACTGAAGAATTACCATCTGGACAGTGAGACTGTGTTCCATACTGCTGGATTGTTCTGATGATACAATGGAAGAATGATCTCTTATAAGCCTCTTTTGGCTATCATTTTTCTTACTCGAATGCCTTACATGTAACATACCCAGTTTAAAGAGGGATATTGCCGCCTACTCCTTTTTGCTCCTTTGTGTTTGCGCCTGGGAAATGGTTCTTTTGTTAATTGCTCTGTCATGAATGCTTCTTATTGTTGGAAGGTGGATTGCAGGGGCAGCCGGCACAGCTAGTGGGTGAGGGTGCAGGTGCCGGGTGTGGCGGGTCGGTCTGCTTTAAAAAAAAACTTACCTTTCTACCGCCAGGTCTTGCGTCTTCTTTCCTGCTCGCCTGTGTCTGGCTCCAGGTCAAACAGGAAGCAGGCAGCCAGGCTCCCAATCCAAGGCCAATCACAACGGTGCAATGCAGCGTTGTGATTGGTCTGAGGGCTGTGACAATGCAGCCTGCATGGAGAACAGGAAAGTGTGCATAACTGTTTTGGGCGGCCCAAGAGGGCCGACCAAACAGTCATTGCGCACAGGAATGTTCTACCACTCCTCCCTGCAACTCCGCACGCCCCTTCACGCAGTGCCGAAGCAGGAGGAAGTGTGTGAAGCATTTAAGAGCACCAATACATTGAATAAGTAAGACCAACAAACACTAAAAATCCACCACCTATTGATTTTTAAAGAATAAACACTTTCTAGTGCTTAAAAACATGTTGTGCCAACTTGAGACATCTGGCTGCGCTTGACTGGGACGTAGGCCGACCGAGATTGAACTCTGGTAGGATACACTAAGCAGGAGGCTATGGTAAAAAGTTTACCTTCGCACTTAGAAACTTTTCTGGAGAATTCTCTCTCTCCGTCGAGCGAGGCTCATCTTCAGGTTGGGATCTGAGTCAATAACGGTGGATTGGCTGAGCGCAAGCACTTGGTGACATTTTGGTGGTCTTGAGCTCTGGAGCTTTCAGCGGGACAAACGTGAAATCCAGGCCGGGTGTTGGTGCGACATCGGCAGCCTGACTCACTCTGACTGGTCGGTCACCTTGTGGAGCTTATTCCAAAAGTTGCTCCAAACTTCTGGGCTCAAAGTGTCAAAAACACAAATTCAAGGCTGTAGAAGCTCTGAGGTGGTCCTTGGAAGTTTGGGACGACAACTACCACAATGCACCTGGACAAATCCTTAAAAGTACACTTGATGCACTCCAGGCTGGGGACTTCTGGGGGGAGATGGTGCAGGTGAACTCTGTTAACCTGTTGCTTTTAGGAAGTCCACTGTTTAATCCTTTTTGAAGAAAGGCAAGGTCCTCAGGGCTGTAGTTCCCAGTGTGCAGCAGGGGCAGTCCTTCAGAGTGCAATCCTTTTGGATGCAGAACAGGGTTCCTGCAGGGCAGTCTTTCTTCTCCTTCTCTTTCAGGCAGCAGATAAGAGTTGCTACGCAGATCACACATATTGTATTCAATGTTCTGGGGTGACAAGCAGGGGTCAACCCTGACCTATGGAGTACAGGTTGCCGCCCAGAAGCATGGCAGCTTCCTCCAAAGTGTGCCATATTCTTGTCCCACAAGCACTGCACTTTCAAATTCAAGATGGAGAATTCATCTTCTTGGGAGTAAGACCTGGCTGAGTCAAGCCACTGGTGTGGCTCATTTTCCTTAACACACCCTTTCCAGACCGCCTGCAAATTCCACTCTTGGGGCTGCCATCTGGCTGGGTGCTACAGGAAGAGTGGGTAGGCCTGGCTGGCATTCCTTACTGTTCTGCAATCTTTGAAGCCAAGTTTGATGTACTCAACCTCAGTCCTGGCCTGTTGTCTGCAGACAGCCCCGCCCATCAGAAACCTCTGCCTCTATGCAGGCCACTTATCATCTCATCAAAGCAGGTTGCATAAAGTTGTTAAAGATGGCCAATCAGGAGAGGCTGTAAGAAAGCTGGAGTTTTGTTCTCAGAAAAAAGTCTCCTATCAATAGTTATACTGTATTACAGAATCCCCATGTTAGCCTATGGAGCAAAAGTGCTACTATGGAGCAAAAAAAGAATTTGGTAGCTTTTCCCTCACAAGGGCATATAAAACATCTTTTAAACTGTCCCTTCTTATCTTTACATGGCACCCTACTCTGGGGGCACCTGGGATGGACCTTAGGCCTGACTTATATGTAAAAATAAGACATTTTAATTCTTTGGAAGTACTGTTAAACCCAAACTGAAATATGAATGTCATTTCAATTTAAAAGCAGCTTGTAAAGCAGGATTGACTTTTAAAATGACAGCAGGCAACACCGCAGTGTACATTTAAGTGTCTCAAAGCTGCTGGGTCTCTACATCTACATGCCCTACCATTTACTAGGGACCTACAGGTAGGATGTCAATGCCAATTGTAGTTACATCTAATTACCATATACATTTTTAATCAGAGCGCTGGGCCTGGTGAGCAGAGACAGGGGCATACGTAGAGTCAGTTACCACCAGTATCAGTCAGAAAATGGGGATGATCAGGGCAAAAAGGATGACTTTCTTACATGCCACCACCCTAAACAAAAGGTGATGGGTATCTAACCTACACCCTGGTAGTCCTCATCAGCTAAGTAGAAAAACCTGGAAAGTCCATCGGCATTGGCATGGCCAGTCCCAGTTCTGTGTTCCACTGTGAAGCCCATCACCTGTAGAGAATTGGACCACCTCAATAGCTTTAGATTCTCCCGCCATCCCACCCCCCCGTCTGCATGAGCCATCTGAGAGGTCTGTGGTCGGTTTCAATGCAGAAGTGAGTACCAAACAGGTACTGTCTCAGCATTATTAGGGACCAAACCACCATGAAGGCTCCCCTCTCAATGTCCATCCACCTCTGTTCGCTGAGGAGAAGCTACCTGATAATGAAGGCAAGGCCCTCCTTATTTACTTGTGCCCACACTGGCCCAATCCCTTATTCTGAAGCATCTGTCTAAACCACAAATTCCTCTGTGTACTCTGGGGCCAGTAACACTGGTGCTGAAAACATAGCCTCTTTCAGAGGGTCAAATGCCTTCTGACACTCTGGAGTCCACATAACCTTCTTTGGCCACATTTTAGAAGGGAGTTCTGTCAGGGGTGCTACAATGGTTCCATATTTGTGAACAAATCTTCTATAATACCCAGTCAGACCAAGGAAGACCCTGACCTGTGTCTGGGTTGTAGGAGCTGTCCAATCCAAAATGGTTTGGATTTTGGCCTGAAGAGGTTGTACATGGCCTCTATCTACAAGGTGACCCAGGTACACAACTGAACTATGCCCTATTTGGCACTCTCTGGCCTTAATAGTCAGGCCTGCCTTTTGCAGGGCCTGAAGCACTTCCTTCAGGTGACTTAAGTGATTATCCCAGGTGAAACTGTACAAAGATATATCATACAGATATGCAGCACGGAACTGCTCCAGCCCAGGCAAGACCCTGTTCACCAACCTTTGGAAGGTGGCAGAGGCACTCTGTAAGCCAAAGGTAATGTCTCTCTGGTATAGAGAATGCTGATGTCTTCTTTGCTCCTTCACTGAGGACATCTGCCAGTAGCCTGAGCCTAAATCAAATGTAGTCAGGTACTTAGCCACCACTAACCTTCCAATGAGCTCATCAGCTCTAGGCATAGGGTGAGCATCAGTCTTAGTGATTGCATTAAGTCTTCTGGAGTCCCCACAGTACCTCAACTTCTTTCCCCCCTCGGGGTTAGGTTTGGGCACCAGCATCACAGGGCTATCCCATGGATTGTCAAATAACTCAATTACCCCCAATTCCATCATCTGAGCTACTTCAGCCTTGATGCTTGCGGCTCTGACCTGGTCAGACAACCAGTACAATTTGTTCTTGACAGGTAGACTGTCACCGGTGTCAATAGCATGTATACACCAGCTGGTGATACTTGGGGTCCAAGAGAACAGCCAAGTAAACTGTTCGAGCACCAATGTGCAGTCCCTGTGCTGCTGGTCTGTCAATTTGGGAGAGAGTAAAACTCCCTCCACTGACCAAGCGCGCACACTGTTAGAGAGGAGGTCAGGCACTGGCTGTCTCCCGCTCTCCTCCTTCATCTGTGACCTTCAACATGGTCATGTCTGCACTGGATTGGTGGGGCAGCATGTCAACCTATTGACATGCTAGAACTGGTGAGGGTTCCTGGGGGTGTTCAGGTCTACCAGGTAGATTTCCTCACTCTTTTTCTCTAAGATTGGATAGAGCTCAGTCCTCTTGTTCTGAAGGGACCTATGTGCCACAGGCTCCAACACCCACATCAATCGCCATGGAGTGTACTCAGGCATGGTAGCCTTTTGGTCATACCAGTGCTTCATGAGCTCCTGGCTGGCCTCCAGTTTTCTGCTTGTCTTGTACATGTACTCTGCCATGCAAGATCTCAAGCCTAGCACATAGTCCAGCCCATTTCCCATGGCTTGAGAGGCTGCTCCTACAACTTTCTCACTTGGCACAATAGCCCTCTTACAGGGTGCCCAAACAACAACTTAAAGGGGCTAAAGCCAACCGCTTTTTGTGGGACCTTCCTGTATGCAAACAGCTGGCATGGGAGGAGAACATCCCTTCTCCTTCTGGGTTAGTCAGACAAACTACTGATCATGCCCTTCAGGGTCTTATTGAACCTCTCCACCAGAACATTTATCTGGGGATGATATTGGATGGTAAACTCGTAGTAACTCTGCATTCTTCCCACATCACTTTCAGATAGCTGGACATGATATTCGGCCCCTCTCTGAAGCAACCTTCTTTGTGAAACCCACTCTGGTGAATACACCAAATAGGGCCCTAACATCCAAAGGAGCAGTGACTGTTCTGAGGGGTATTGCATCTGGGTATCTTGTGGCATGGTCTACTACCACCAAAATATACTTGCTCACTCATGCCATTATTGGGTGTAGAGGACCAACAATGTCCATCCCCACCCTCTCAAAGGGAGTCCCAACCACTGGCAGTAGTATCTACGGAGCCTTTGGCTTGCCCAATCTTGCCACTGGCCTGACAGGTTGCACAGGAGCTGCAAAACTCCTTCACTTTGACAGTCATGTTGTGCCAATAGAAATGGTTACCCAACCTTTTCCATGTCTTATCTGTAGAGGGTAAAGAAGCCCTTTGTGTGCCTTTGTGTAAGGGCAGGGCCCGGCCTATACAAATATAAATGTGACCAACCTTCCTGTCACCCAGCCCTGGAAGATTATTCAGTATGCAGGTGAATGTAGATGCAACCCTCTTACACCCAACTCATTCTGTGTCATGGCTCTATGGAAAGTGTGCACAAAGCCCAGCTGTCACTTTACCCTAGACGTGGATTGGAGTTAGGCTGCAAAGCACAAGAGTCATAGGCATAGTGAAATGCCCACATTCTAAAAGCCATTGACAACAACAGGGGCAGCCCTGTACACCTGAACCAGGGGCAATCAATATTTAATCCAAACAATGATTCAAGGTATTATAAACATTTCAGTCTAACATACAGACAATAACAATACTCAATTTTTAAAGAAAAACAAACAACTATACATGCATAAGAAAGTATAAAATAGAGAAGCAGAAGGAAAGCCCATTAGAAAAATATGCAAAATGTATCCAATATATAAATATAAAAGAAAGTTTATAACATTGAGCTCAGGAATACATACTGGTACACATAACATTTGTTATAAAATACAAAACCAGACAGGTGGCAGGCAGAAGGGATTACATAACATGTGGGGTTTCAGAACAACACTGAAACAACAACAGACAAGACGATGTGTCCTTCATTAATTACAGCCACAGTTGCGTCAACGGCATTTCGACCTTTGTGTAATTACATGGTCATCATCAGGACATAAATTTGACTGAGCATCCAAGAAATCTATAAAATACAAAAATTGTATACATATGGATATATAATTCAATATTTCTAAAGGGCAGACAATATAAAATTTAAAGGGGAATTTGAAGAAAAGAAATCAGAAAATCTTATTCACCACAGGAAGAAGATACCATTGCACCAATTGTGTGGAAAAAGAAGAAGAAGAAGAAATTAAACCACAAATAAAATGCCTCGTGATAGAAAAGAAAGGTAACCTATTTCCAAAGAATTATAATCTGGCATACGATAGTGGCGTATAATCTACTTACTTCCAATTGCACGATGAATAGTTGTGAATTGCACCGATTAGGTTGTACTACACCAGTACATAATGGGAACTGAAAACTGAGACAAGAGAGTCAAATGAATAGACTAATCTGATATATAATTTGACAAAAATAATAGTAACCAAGATCAAATTATACTACTTACATCTATGTGTACTGATGAAAAGTTGCCAATTTATACAATTTATGTAGATACTCGTTATCGCAGTGGCTGTAAACATTTTTAAAACAACTTCAGGACTAATACACTAAATTGATATATATAATGGTGGTCCCAGTGTGTAGTTGGCTTAGTGGTGGAGGCAAGAAAAATAGGATTTGGATAACATAAATCAATAAGAACGAATGAAAAAGGGAAAAAAACAATGTATTACCAATGTTGTTTATTCACATTGGGAAAACACATCATTTTGGGATTTTTTTAAAAAAAAAGGAGAAAAACACCTTAACAAGTATCACTTTAAAGAGTGCGGTACCAAAGGGGAGGGGAGGCAGGGATGTTAGGTAGTGAATGGAAGGGAAGTTCAGTGGAAGTGACAAAGAATCACGTACAGTTTTGGTATATATGCATCATATACCAGAAAGTCAAGATCAACAATTTTTGTACATATCTGACATATAACAATTGTGAACACAGTTAATTAATCCCTGTCAATTCTGTATTGGCGAAATGTGGCGCAGTCGACGTTTCGACCCCTGTGTCTGTAGGTATTTCGGACCTTACTGCTGGGGTCTTCTTCAGGACACGTGGTATGGGGTGGGAATGCGTGTGGGTGACACCTAAAAAGGGAAATGGGGGAATGGAATGAATTCCTAATGAATGCTAATAATGGATCAGAGTTTTGGTGAAAAGATTTAAGAGAAATTACCAGGATTGAAGCAGCAGGGGAAGGGATGTCACTCGCAGATCAGTTGTTGAGGGAGGTGGCTCAGTGGCTCACCACATTACATCAAACGGAGGCAGGAGTGAGATTGTCACCTAAATAATAAAGGTGATCATTAGCCTAAATGAAGCAGGTCTAGGAATTGAAATACCCAAGGGGAGGAATTATATATTTACTGCCTAGGAATTGCGTGGTATGCCTGGTTCCTAATCCTTTGCGGAGCCTAAGGCAATGGACTAATCACTGGAGGTGAAGACATAGTTGGCCCGAATCAATCAAGGGCAAAAACGATTTAATCTGGGGAGGAATAGAAACAAAAACCAGCTAAGAAAACCAGTCAGATAAAAGACTGGCTTTAAAAATTTTTAAAACAACTTCAGTACACTAAAGTGAACATGTCACACATAGTGAAGTAAATGTGTCATGTAGCCCATAATGGGTTAACATAGCGCAAAAAAAGAGTGTCTAAGATTTACAACGCAGTGTATCTGTATTATAGATTTATTAATAAAAAATCTAGAGAAGTTGCATCCCACCAGGACCCATTTTCATACATCGAAGAAAATGGGGAGCCACGATTTATAGTGGGGCATTTATGCATTAATAAGTGGGTACATAAACAGGTTGCATCCCACAGGGACCCATAGACAGCATGATATTTACCAGCATGAATAAATCTGTCAAAGCTGTCAAAGAAGAAATATTCCCTGAAACTACCTATTCACTGTCTTCTGCCAACAGTGAATAGGTAGTTTCAGGGAATACTTCTTCTTTTCCCAATGTAGCCATCATGTCTGAGTGAAGCAATTAAGAGATTCAGGGGCGTATTGGCAACAAATAGCGATAATTATCGCTAAATGCCCTTAGCGCATTTTTTTTATTGCCGCCTATCGCCGGATATTATCGCAGAGATAACGTGCTATTAGCAACGTTTATCTCTAAGGTGATAAAATAACCGGCGATATCAGCTCAATGCGTGAATACCGCTGGAAATCCAGCGATATTCAGGCATTAACGCTAATGGGGACTTAACCTGAATATCCACCTCCCATTGGATATACAGGTTAAGTCATGTTCTGAGCAGGCGTTAGGTTCTAGTGACAATCACGCTTAGGGAAAAAAATGTATCGCCTCGCCTGCTTTCCTAATAGGCAATAGTTGTGTTAGCGACTGCTTTCAGTTGCTAAAAGGTTGGGTACGCCCACTTTGCATGTCATTAGCGATAACTATCGCTGAGATGCAAAGCGGGCCCCAGCAGGAAAAAGTCCCACTAAAGCGGCGATATCGCCCTTGCTAATATGCCCATCAGTTCTCCCTGCCCATGGTCAGCTTTGACAGATTTATTCATGCAGGTAAATATCACGTTGTCTATGGAAGAAAGCAAAATGTTTTGGCATAACCCTGCAAAAAAGGGCCAGGTCCAACAACACCCTCTCTAGACCTCCATGCAAATTCCACTCTTGGGGCTGCCATCTGGCCGGGGTGTTCAGGAAGAGAGGGTAGGCCTGGCTAGCACTCATTGCTGTCCTGTTCTTTGAAGCTCCATTTGATCTACCCAGCCCCCGTTGTGGACTGTTCTCTGCAGGATTCATCCCATCAGATAACCTCAGCCTCTATGCAGGCTACTTTTCACCTCATCAAAGCAGTTTGGCTGAGTCTGTAAAGGCTGGCCAATCTGGAGAGGCTGCTACAAAGCTGAATTTTGGCTCACAGAAAAGAAAGTTCTATTACTTCTGACCCATTTACTGTGTATTTTCCCATCATTGAACAATCTGAGACGTTTTTATCTATTACATGCATTTCTCAAGTTAGAGCATGTCGCCCAGCAGTCATGTTAGCACTGAACAGCCAACTGTTACAGGTAGCATGCAGGGCCACTAGATTTTTGCAGAACGTTAGCATCTTAATACAGAAAACAGAAAAACAGTGTATGAAATCTAATGTATAAAAAACAACATTTAGAACCTAAGATAACTTCAATTTCTTTTTTAATATGACAATATAGATTGCCTGTGTTTCTTTTTACCTTTTAAATGCCAGTTGGAAGATTTTAGCACAAAAATTGTAATGGTTTTAATTAACTATAAACAATTAAAGTTACTTACTTACTTTACTTATTACTTCTGTTCTGTAGTAGTTATGATAAATCCAACAGTGGCAAGTTGTTGAATTTATCATTACCGATCTTTTAAGCCCTTGAAATATTATTTTAGCTCACTCCTATCAATAGTTTAGGAAAAAATGTTTTGATTGGCATTTAGGACAGAAAATTCTGCATTCAATAACAATCAGCAATCCACATAGTGAGTAAGGGCTTGATACAAAGGGAGAGAATATAACAAACAGGTGTAAGGTGAAAAAGAAAAAATGGCAATGAAGATCAGCCTATATAATCATAGGAGGGATGTGATAGTTCTATGTAAACCTACATACAAAATGTAACATTAGCCCAGAGTACTATGTTTGAAGGCTAAAACCAACAAAAACGTATTAAAAAAATAATAATCATAGGCGGGAGGAAGAAGCTGAGATCCATTGGGCTTCCTGTCAAAGGTAAATAATCAAGGGAAGAATAGATCACTTGTACCTGTATTACCAGGGTCAGGTGTGGTAACCAACTTAAAAACCCTCATTCAAGTACAGGAGTGGTATATCGGTATATCTTGCGGTATATCTTGGTTCTCCGCTTCTCTTAGAACATGAAAGCATCATCATAGGGTCTTTTTGACAATATGCTGTCCTCCACCTGGAGGTAGACCAACTGGTGACAGCAGTAGTGATCAGTGATAGTTGAACTAGAGTGAAGTGAATTTAAAATTGCTTCCCGCTCCTTCCCAAACAAACTTTATTCGGTAGGAGAGGTGGCAAGGTTGAAAAAGTGCACGTATAGAAATGTTACTGGTCTATAGTACCTTGTTGCCACGTGAGAGGTGAGCATGTTTCAGCTCTTATCTCTGCCCCGGTCACCGTAAGCGCAGCAAGCACAAGCCGGATATCCTGCAACTTCAGGTTACAGTTGACCTGCCGGTCCTCCGAGAAACGATCGGGTACAATACGTTTTTTTTGTTTAAATCTTTTTATTAGGGTTTTACATTTCTGGTTCCCATGTGGGACACCAGATTGGTCACAGGTCAGTCATCACACATGTAATTGTTATACATCAACTGCGAGTACAATATATCATCAGCATTTTGGTTCCATTCCTCCAAATGTGGTTACACATCATCTCTCATGAACTTGTTTCTAGGTTATCTCAGAACATGGTGCTGTGCCTCTCTGTATCTGGTCCCCTAGGCCGTATGATGGCGAAGACTGGTGTAGGGGCATCCCCTCTGCTCGTATACGTGACCTCTTGCTATGTGCTCAATCATTGGTATGCTATAGATAAGTCGGTGTTTGAACCACTGACTGGAACTTAACTGAAAACTGTGGGAAGGAACATTTCTCAAACAAGAGGGGAGGGGGAGCGTGAGGGGCGGGCGTGGTGCAATTGGTCGTGGCGGGTGGATTGTGGTCTGGTTATTGGCCTGAGGGGCGGGGTATCGGGAACGATAAGTTATAGGTACTATTGACCTGTCACGAAGAAGAAGGGTGAGTTAATTTCAGGCCCTGACAGGGTGCTTAAGAATGGTATCCTAACACTTTACATGGGTCCTGAAGAAAGTCCCCCAATCCTTGTAAGTTGTTCTTCTCTGTTGACTCCTTTTCACATTGTCCCTGGTAAGTAGCTTTTTTCTATTCACTCCTTCATGTAGTGTCCCTTTTTAAGTTATCCTCTTTGTTCAAGTCTTCCCGCATTACACTTTGTACGCTGCTCCTTTTTGGTCTCTCCCTTTTGTATTGGCCCTTCCCTTAGTAAGCTGAACCAGTTTGTTTGCTCCTTCTTACATTTCACATTTGTAAATTGCTCCTTCGCAATTCCTTCTTTACTGTTTGTTCAGACATGTTCCGGATCAACCCCCAGTACAAGGTCACACTCTTGGAGGAAGATGATGACCCCAAAGACAACAAAGTTGTGTGCAGCTTGCTTGTTGCCCTCATGCAGAAGAACCGGCGAAAACTTCGAAAGTTACAGGAGTACAATCTCAACATTGGCTTTGCTGTTTATGAGGTACTGAGCATCTTTAAACATTGGTGCCTTGTAAAGAGATTGTATTGCCTGACGGTGTTTTGCATACAAGCAGCAGTTCAAGCATATTGATAGCAGTTCATGCTTCCTCGCATACATCTTAAGAATGCACTATGAATTAGAAGGTTGAGGGAGGGTTGTTTGGGCACCAGTTTCATTGTTAATGCCTCCGATTATGGCAGGGGAGTGAAGAAAATGTATTGAAATCCAACTTCTGCATATCACTGAAAGTATCAACTTGCTTCCAGCTAGGGCAATGCTGCATAGGAGAGTGCACAGGTCGCCCACGCTTCACGCAAATTTTATGCTGTTGAGATATGTGTTACCTTATTGAAAAACAGTGTGTTACGTTTATGGATCAAAGATTTCTTAAACAACAGTGATGTGTAACTAAAGAACAAGTTACCTACCTTCGGTAACGCTTTTTCTGGTGGATACAGCATCTGCCTGTGGATTCCTCACCTTCTGAATATCCCCTGAGCAGCAGCCATTCGGAAATTCTTTGTAGCTCTCCACGCCGGCGAGGTCATGGACGACGTCACAGAGGGTATGACTTCGCTCGTGACCCTGCTGACGTCACTGGATCCATAATAGGGCCTCGTCGGCGTGATGACGTCAGTTCCGTCCTTTTTTACGTGCCCTCAAGGCACACGGACGAACTGACATAAACAGACACAGTATACACAGTACATAGTATTCAGATCAACACACATAGTGTGAAATCAATGCAATAAACACTTCCATTGAAAGTTACAAAAATAAATATACACTTAGCCGATATAGAAGAGTGGACAATGGGGAGGCGGGTGGGTATGTGAGGAATCCACAGGCAGATACTGTATCCACCAGAAAAAGCGTTACCGAAGGTAAGTAACTTGTTCTTCTGATGGATACATCTGCCAATGGATTCCTCACCTTGTGAATAGAATCCCACAGCAGTCCCCACTCCCGGAGGAGGGTGTCCACTCTCCTATGCCAGAAAATCTTGGAGGACAGAACGCTCAAAGTGGCCATCCCTCCTCAATTTGTAATCCAAGCAGTAATGCTTCGCGAAAGTGTGGAGGGAGGCCCAAGTTGCCGCTCTGCAAATGTCCTCTACCGGAACACCCCTAGACAAAGCAGATGTAGAAGACTTTGCTCTAGTAGAGTGAGCTCTGATACCCTCTGGAGGTTCCTTACCAGCCAGGGCGTAGCAGATCTTTTTTTTTTTAAAGAACCTTTATTGATGTAGCAAGGAAATACAAACATGGGCCCACAACCAATCCGGCCGGCCGCTATTAAAATCAGGAAAATAATAATAAAGTATAAAAACATACAGCGGTCTGAAGACCGAGGGCTGATAGGCATCCAGGATACGACGTTCATTAAATTACCATGCAAGAATAAGGATCTATGAAGGTTCATTTTACAATAACGAAAAATAAATTGAAAATCAGTGCCGTACAGTCATACACGCCCCTACTATAGCTGACTAAAAGCAAAAAGTATCGCCAGTGATGGACATATATTTGAAGTGAAGGGGGATGGGGCCTAAGAGTCAGGATAGCTGGAAAAAACACATAACAGTCATGGCGAATTAGCCCCACCCCTCAAGGCGAAACACACTATGGGAAACATGGAAGACGACGACATCGAAAAAGGAAAGGTCAAAGGGCCATAGAAACAAAGAAAGAACAAAATAACAAACCCATCCCCCAACCCCCAACCCTGCACCCCTGCAGAAGGCTACGGCCTACTCCCCCCCCCAGCAGCGTGCCTGTCGCCCTAAATAAGAGACCCGAAATACAGGGAAGAAAAAGGGAAAAAGAAGAAGAAAAAATGCAGGAGGAGGGCCCTCGATCCGGCCATCCGGCCCCTCCCACCACCGCGTGCAAAAAACGTCTGAACAGCAATGGTATAAAAAATACAAATAACAGCAATCACTTATAACGCAATCAAATACATCCCCACTAAGTGCCCCTTAAGTCACCATGAACCATCTATGAGTCCTCCATGTCCAAATGGATTCACCCCTGGCCTCTTCTGGCAATAGTGCCGACGTATAACCATCCCACAAACAGGAGCACAAAGGGTCCGAATGTACCGGGAGGATCAGGTATTATCGTCGCTCCACAGGATCCCAGCCACCAGAACCCCGCTGATGATGTACGGCGGAAGTCTGACTGCGGCAATATCAACACCGCCAAAAGTCTTAAATCCGAACACAGTCCCGCCAGCCATGGAAAAGGAATCACGCGATGCGGGAAACGCCGAAAACCCGCCGGAGCCGCCCACACCATGGATCGATGCTGTTCCCTCACTCGCCGATCAGATAAAGGCCCCGATGAGACAATCACATGTGCAACAGGTTTATCCACAGCAATCTCATGAACCAAGTCCATCCGCGTCTCCACGAATGCAGACTCATCCGGGGAACTCGTCAATGAATCAGGGGCAGACACATCGGCGCCTCCTTGAGAGTGATCCACGCCGTTACAGATTGGTGGGACAACAATGGCGGCCATCCTTTTCCCCAATTCTCGGGCCTCCCAGATCAGGGTAGTCTGCAGGGTTGTTAGTGCAGCCAGCATATCTCTGGATGTGGGGGTTTTCTCGTAGCGCCAAACCCCAGGACTCTCATGTACATCGGTTTCTCTGCCCGGATGAGGGGTGCGCAAGAGGGTGTCATCCGCCATTTTAGTCGTTCCGGCCTCCTCCTTCTACATCTCACCTCGGGACCGGGTCCAACACCCGGATGCAGCAGGACTCACAGAGGGATCTCAATAGTCGGGGCAGGCATCGCAAAGGAGGGCCACCAATAGGCTAATCAAGCTCCCTGCTGCACCCCGGGAGCCACCCACCGGCGCCCGGGGGGGCTGTCAATATGACCGGGTGTCACGCCGAAGGGGAACCGGGTATCATGGATTCTCTCCGGCCCAGCTATACCGCACCTCCCGCAGGGCAATCCACTATTGGGAGTGGGTTGGTATCATCGCTTTCGGCTCGCAGGTCTCAGGTTCCCTCCGACCGGTTTCCCATCGCAACCAGAGGCCACTATTGTTGCAGTCGCGGCCGGGCACTCTCCTCAATCGAGATCCCGGTCTCAGCACCTCAAAGGCCGCCAAACCGTCGGGGACATTTTTTCGGGTCTACTGCACGGTGAAGCCTCAGAAGCAAACGGTAAGTGAATGATTTCCTTCACCTACTTAGGTAAGCGAACACTGCTCAGGATAATTGCCAGGATATATGTGCGGAGTGAGAGGGCTCGCGGAGCCGAGCGTTTATGCAGCCATCCCGATCGCCATCTTGGCTCCAAGCGGCGTAGCGGATCTTGATGCACAAGATAATCCATCTTGAAAGTGTGCGCTTGTGCACCGCCCTTCCTTTCTTGCAGCCAGCAAATCCAACAAAGAGCTAGTCGTCCACATGATAGTCCTTAGTCCTATCGAGATAAAAGCTCACCGCCCTCTTAGGGTCCAGACGGTGAAGCCGCTCCTCCTCCTTGGAAGGGTGAGGGGGAGGATAGAAGGTAGGAAGGGTAATGGACTGCCCCAGATGAAAGGGAGTTACCATCCTAGGCAGAAAAGCAGCCCTGGTCCTGAGTACCATTCTTTCAGCATGAATGCTCAAGAATGGGGGTTTCGAACTAAGAACTTGAAGCTCACTTACCCTCCTTGCCGAGGTAATTGCCACAAGAAAAACAGTCTTAAAAGACAGAAGTCCCAAGGGACACTTGTGCAAAGGTTCAAAAGGTGAACCCATCAAGTAGGTTAACACAAGATTTAAATCCCATTGAGGCACAATAAAAGGAGAAGAAGGGAATTTGTTGGGAAGACCCTTAAGGAAACGTAACACAATAGGTTACTTAAACAAAGACGGCTGGTCCGGCAAACAAAGGAATGCCGACAAGGCCGATAAATAACCTTTTATAGTTGCCGCAGCAAAACCCTGCTGGGCCAAAGAAAGAACAAACTGAAGCATATTGGACAACGAGCTCTTAAGGGTCAATAGATTTCTCTCCATACTACGAAACAAATTTAGACCATCTATAAGAATAAATTGACTTGGTGGAAAGTCGCCTGGCTGAAAGAACAACATCCACCACATCAGGAAGGAGAGAGAAAGAATTCAGGTTGCCCCGTTCAATCTCCAGGCATGAAGGTGTAAGCTCTGGAGGTGGGGGTGTAGAACCTCTCCCTCCATCTGAGAGAGGAGGTCTGCCCTGAGAGGGAGACGGAGCGGCGGGCACGAGGTGAGGTGGAGAAGATCTGTGTACCACACCCTTCTTGGCCAATCCAGGGCGATCAATATGACTTGGGCCCGGTCTTGGCGAATCTTTCTCAGAACCCGAGAAATCAAGGGTATGGGAGGAAATGCGTAAAGGAGTTGTGAGCCCCAACTCAACTGAAACGCGTCCCCCAAGGTTCCCTGCATCGGATACTGGAGACTCCAGAATGACGGGCAGTGAGCGTTCTCGTGAGTGGTGAACAGGTCCACCTGAGGGGTTCCCCGCATCCGAAAGACGTAACAAACCACCTCTGGATGAAGCCTCCACTTGTGGTCGGCCGAGAACTCCCGACTGAGACTCTCTGCATGTACGTTTAGAACTCCTGCCAGATGATTTGCCATCAGACAAATCTGATGGTCCTGAACCCAGGACCAGAGACGCAGATCCTCTCTGCAAAGACACTGCGGCCCTACTCCTCCCTGCTTGTTGACATACTACATCGCGGTAGTGTTGTCCGTCAGGACTTGAACCGACTGACCGCGAAGGGAAGGGAGGAAGGCCTTGAGCGCCAGACGTATCGCCCGCAACTCTAGAAGGTTGATGTGAAGCAACCTTTCCTCTGGAGACCAAAGACCCTTGATCTACAGAACCCCCAGATGAGCACCCCACCCTAGAGTGGATGCATCCGTTATTACTGTGGCAACGCATGGAGGAAGATGGAAGGGCTTTCCCTGAGACAGATTGCCCTCCACGCCCCACCACGACAGATCCACTGCAGCTTCTCTGGAGATCCTCACTGACTCCTTGAGATCTCCGTTGTGCTGATACCACTGCCTGCGGATGCACCACTGTAACGCCCTCATGTGCCAGAGTGCATGGTTGACTAACAGAATGCAGGAAGCCATCAGACCGAGCAAACGAAGGACCTTCAGGACTGGAACGACCGCTCCATTGTAAAACAAGGGAATCATTTCCTGAATGACGAGAATCCTTTGAGGTGGAGGGAATGCTCGACAGACAGTAGAGTCCAGTACCACCCCTATAAACAGGTTGCGCTGTGAGGGCAACAGGTGAGATTTGGGTACATTTATCGAAAACCCCAACTTGTACAACAACTGGGTTGTCACTTGCAGATGATGACAAGCCCTCTCTGGCAACTCCGCTTTGATCAGCCAATCGTCCAGATAGGGAAAACTGGAATCCCTGATCTTCTGAGATGGGCTGCCACCACCGCCATCACCTTGGTGAAGACTCGAGGTGCAGTAGTAAGTCCAAATGGGAGAACCGCAAACTGATAATGCTGCAAACCCACCGTGAAACGGAGATACTTCCTGTGCGACTTCAGGATGTGAATATGAAAATACGCATCCTGCAAGTCGATTGAAACCATCAAATCTTCTTCCAGCAGCGCCTGAAGAACCTGCGCAAGGGTAAGCATCTTGAACTTCTCTTGCTTCAGATAAAGATTCAAGACCCTGAGATCCACAATTAGACGTAGCCTTCCATCCTTCTTGGGAATCAGGAAATACCGGGAGTAGCATCCCTGGCCCCTGTCCTGCTCTGGAACCACCTCTATCGCACCTTTCTTTAGCAAGGTCAGAACTTCCTCCTGAAGGAGATGGAGATGTTCTTCTGAGCAAGCCCCTTGGCAAGGAGGGTAATTTGGAGGGAATTCCCGAAAGGGAAGTGCATACCCATTTTCTACAAGATTGAGAACCCATAGGTCTGTACTGACCGATTCCCAATCCTGCAGAAAATGAGTAAGCCGGCCCCCTACAGGACCAACATGATCTGGAATGGGGAATCTAGGGCTGCTTTGCTGCGGTGATAGGAGGGGAGGTAGAGGAAGAAGAGGAGGAGGGCTGACGGCCTCGGGAGGACCTCTACTTTTTCCTCTATACGACTTGTATAGAGTATTCTGTTGTTGTTGCTGCTGCTGACGAGGCTGGCCATATGAACGAAAGGATGACTTCCCAAATCCTCTGTATTTTCGAAAAGAACTTCTAGGTTGAGGTTGCAAGCAAGTGATTTTGCTGTAGCTTTGCTATCCTTAAGCCTCTCTAGGGCAGCGTCCGCTTTCTTACCAAAGAGCCGCTTTCTTACCAAAGAATCCTGAACCATCAAATGGTAAGTCCAACAGAGTAGCTTGCACATCTGTTGAAAAATCCGTAGACTTCAACCAGGCACCCTTTCTAGTAGCCACTGCAGATCCCATAATCCTTGCCACTGAGTCAACCGTGTCTAGCCCACTCTGAATGACCTGACGTGCAGCAGCCTGGGTATCGTCCAAAACTTCCTGAAAGTTCTTCCTGTGTTCCTCAGACAGTTTTGGCAACAACTGTTTAAATGAGTCCATCAAAGCATGGATGTACCTTCCCATTAAACAGGTAGCATTCGTAGATTTCATTGCCATGCTTGCAGAGGAAAATACTTTCTTGGCAGACTGATCAACCCTTTTCGATTCCCTGTCAGCTGGAACTTGAGGGAAAGCTCCCAAAGATCTCCTTGAGCAACCAGCCTGAACACCTAGGCTCTCTGGAGAAGGATGAGCAGATAAAAACTCTGGATCGCCAGGAGCCACCCTATATCTTCTAGCTATAGACCTGGAAACTGCAGGCGCAGAAAGAGGAATTCGCCAAACCTCTAGCACAGGTTCAAGAATTGCGTCATGGAAGGCAAGAGAGGCTCAACAACCGAAGAAGGCGAATGGAGAACCTCCGTTATCAAATTTGCCTTGAACACAGCGGTAGGGAGTTGAATGTCCAATAATTCAGCCGCCTTTCTAACAACCACATAATAAGGGGCTACATCTTTTGAAGGAGCATCAGAATCAGGAGAAAACTCCCATTCAGGAGAAATGTCCAGGCCACTGGCCTCTCTCAAATCAGCAAAGTACTCATCTGAATCACGTAGCTCACCTTCTTCCATTTCCTCACAATACCTCCTCTCCTCTCCTCTTCTAAAACCCTCTGGGCCTCTCTCCTGGAACGAATCCTTGGCACAGGCATCGACGGATCCATAACCGACTCCATCGGATTCGGAGCCGGCACCGTACACGGATCCGATGGCACCGCTTGCGCCGAACGAAGCTGAACAGACGGCGTCGGTGAAGATGGGAACGGCGTCGGAGCCCTCGGCATCGGGTAACTCCAAGAAGGCGCCGTCTGAAGGAAAGGCATGAAGGGGGCCTGGGCATAATCCTGTGGAACCCCCAAATTGTAAGCTAATGGACCCATGGGACCCGCAGGTGCACCAGAGGGGTACATTGCCCTGTCAAATACCCCATACATGGCATTGAGATAATGCGAAGGGTCTTGACCTGGAGCTGGGAATGGAGGGTAAGCGCCTGGTACTGACTCCGAAGCAGGTGTTCCTGTATTCGAGCCAGCCAGCGCCGATATCGGAACTTCTTCTACTTCAACCTGCTCATCCGGCACAGGATGTTCTTGATCTGGAGCCGGAGAATAGACCGAATCCGGAGACGGAGACGGAGACGGTGATCGACGCGGAGAGACTTCAGGTGAAGCTAACTTCTCTGGAGAGACCGGCTTCGATAACGAAGGAGAGACATAATCCCTTCTGTGACGTTGAGGCGAGGTCGATCTCGGCGCCACTTCCTTATCAGATCGATGTCTTGAAGAGTGCTTCTTCTTCTTGTTTTTTCGGCTTTGAGTGTCCCGACTTTGACTTCGAGCCCGACCTGGACTCGGAACGAGACCTCAACCTCGACCTTCTCCTACCTGCTTTTTTATCGTTCCTCATCTTGGCCATAAAAAGCTTTGTCTCTCTCTCTTTCAACGCCTTCGGGTTCATCTTCCTGCAGCTTGGACATCCATCGACGTCATGGTCGGAAGACAAGCACCAAACACAATCCTCGTGCGGGTCAGTGTTGGACATCTGCTTACCGCACTTCCTGCAGGGTTTAAAACCAGATTTCCTCGCAGACATCGTTAAAAAAAACAAGTGAAACAGAGGAAAACAGCTAGATATACAAAGTAACTACGGAGAGTCCCAAGAAACCGTTGGCGGCGCGGAAAAAAGGGAACTGACGTCATCACGCAGACGAGGCCCTATTATGGATCCAGTGATGTCAGCGGGGTTTCGAGCGAAGTCGTACCCTCTGTGACGTCGTCCATGACCTCGCCGGCGTGGAGAGCTACAAAGAATTTCCGAATGGCTGTGGCGCAGGGGATAGTCACAAGGTGAGGAATCCACTGGCATATGTATCCATCAGAATTCTGAACATTAGCAATATGTATTCATCAAACATTTTAGTTCATTGATAAACAGAAAAACATACCCAATTTCCAATCTTACCCATTTTTACTCAAACAGTACATGTTAGCAAAATCACCAAAAAATAATCATGTGAATTAAAAACCACAGAAAGGAGACTGGAGAACCATCAAGTTCTGAAGAAGACCTCGAAACATGGTGATTCCCTGATGACTTCCACTGAAAATGAATGACTTTTGATGTGACTTTAGCACACCAATTATTGTCCAGGACTCTTTACTCAAACAACAAACAGGGTTTGCCATTTCTGCAGACTCAGGAGTTTTTTTTCGCACCACTTAGGAATGTCAGTAATAAGACTGTATCTATGTAAAAAAAAAAAAGGATACCATTGGTGATCATAAAAAAAAGTAACTTCTCATCTTGAATCTTTTTTTAACACGAAGAATCCAATACTTAAAAAATGAGTCTTGAATGTGTGCAATTGCTGGTGACTATATATATTTTTTTACATCTGTCATTTTTACGCTGATTATTTCTTTAGTGATTTATCTAATATCTTTAGGTAAATTTGTGCAGGATTGAAAAACGGCAGGAGTTTTATTTCAATCAATTAACTCAAATGTATGATGACTAAATATTGCTGTTTTGTCGAATTTAGTTACGCTTCATTGTTCTTTAAGGAATCTTTGTCTAGTCCATAAGCTGACATTCTTGCTAGAATGTTGTGAACACCTGCCTGTAGACACCAGTTGAAAACAGTTCAATTCAAAGAGACAACTTAATAAACAAAAAGATACTAATCCATAACCATCCTTGTTAGGACTAGTCCATTTAAAAATCCCCCTCCAACAATATATTTTACCCATCTTTCCCTTGCCAAACTGGTTGTCCATCTCGGCAAGAGGCTGCTAAAAAACAGAGTTTCACACCATGGAGTGGTATGCTGCCAGTGTCTTATGCCACAAGGTGGGCAGTTCTATTGCCAGTTATTTGGAATAAGAGAGATGCTTCTTTTAAAATACCATCTCTCGCCACAAACATATCCAATGGCTTATATTAATGGCTTATCCAACTGTCTGAAAAAAGTCACCACAGATGTCCCGACAATTTTAGGGAAATTCCTACCTGCACTTCTATATGCAGATGATGCGGTGCTTATGGCCCGCACACCTAATGCCCTTCGCCTCCTTGTCCATAGTTTTGTACATTTTATGGAGGGTCTAGACTTGCGGGTTAATTTTAATTTTTTTTTTTTATTATGTCTTGTGGTCCTGGCAAAAGGAAGCTCAACACCATACAGATAGGTACAGATAAACTCGAATCTGTTCCTATATTTCCTTATTTAGGATTGGCTTTCGCTGCGAACGGCTCGTGGAGTGGGCATTTAGCCCACGCCACGAGCAAGTTCTCGAAAGCCATCAATTCTGTAATGAGTCTTCCCCGCCCAAAGAAAATTGGTGCAACTAAAGCCATTTTAATTTTTTTTAAATTACAGTGCTTACCTGTTGCCATATGGAGCAAAGGTCTGGGGGGGCCAGGAAGCAACCAATGTATACAACGGGAGGAAAGTCGTTTTGGCAGGAAAATATTGGGTGCCCCGATCTCATCCTCTGATTATATTTGTCACAGTGAATTAAACCTGCCATATATCACTGATTTTATTAGAGCCAGACCAGCACTCTTTTGGATTAGAGTCTGGAGGAATGATGCTGCCTCCCTTACACAAAATATTATAAAAGATTGTTTAAATTGCGACCAAGGGATGGCGATTCCATGGCTCACAGAAGTTTTGAAAACATTGAACTCAGTGGACAGTGGCACTTTATTTGCCGACCCTACTACAATTGAACTTAAGGATAAGGTTGAGGTCAAAAATGCACTTCATGCACTTTACAACACTGAACGAATAGGCAGAGAATCCCAGAAATCAACTGTTGCAAAATACCTAGGGAATGAACTGTGTAGACAACCTCTCCCGCCGTATCTCACCCTACCTATGACTAGTTGGGAGAGATCACTTTTGTTTCGTCTAAGAGCGGGCACAGTGAAATTTTTGTTGTCTTTTCCATTGGGACATCGCCACAGTATTGACTTTAATTCATGTCCCTGTGATGGCGTTAGCTCACAGGATGATTTGCATTTCCTATTCTTTTGTAAATTTTATCTTAAATATATTAAATGGCTTTTAACTCCCTATTTTAAGAAACACAGACCACTCTCACTAAAGGAGTCTTATAGAATGTTAGTCTCCTTGGATTCTGATGAACTAATCTTCCGCACCAGCACTTTTCTGAGACTGAGCACACGAGCACGTAAAACAATGGAAAACCCATGAAACTAGAAATTAGTCTTATTTATTGGAGCTGAACTGTATGAGATTTTTAACCTAGATATGTTTTATTAATTGTAAAAATGTTGTATAATGTACATTTGTAATGATTTGTAATGTCTTTGTGGTACTTTTATGAATTTTATGAAATTCGAATAAAGGTCTTTGAACTTGAACATATCCAATGTATGTCTATTGTAAGCCAATTGTTGTGTATTTGTGTGAAAGTGTTCTTTACTAGGATTTTACTTCTGTAGAACTCGACATTTAGGACATTTCTATGAAATTGTGCATGTTAAATTAAATTAAATGATGCATGTTTCAGAGCTAAGCCACAGTAGTCCCTCTCGATGCCTTCTTGTTTCTTTACCACTTCTGCTGGTTCTGACACTTGAGTGCATCGCTGCCCTACCATGACCCATGTTTCTTTGAAAGAAAATTCCAGATGGGCAGTGCCACCTACTGCTTTCTATACATCAAAGGTTCTTACCCTGGGGTCCGCAGACGCCTAGATTTCCGATATACCTATTCATGAGTTCTGTGACTGTTCTCAAAATGAAATAATATTAGTACATTCATTAAGAATATATACATAAAAAAAGGTAAATAAAATGTACATTTTAAAATACTCCGTAAATGTTAAGTTGGAATACTTAGTTTGATTTGTGGGAGCAGCACAAGTAAAGCAAACCAAAGCTAGTATGGAGAGTTGATACCCTCAATTGAAACATTGTTATATGCAGACACAAAGAGAAATAGCACAAGTATTGGCAAAGCCAATGAGTCTCAGCGAGTAGAGGGATATTGGCTTTGCCCATACACTTCAATAAACATCTGACAATATATACCAAAGCTCTTAAGTTTCCATGATGCATGGTTGACTTGCTTTGCCAGGCCAGCAGGTGTTTGGAAGAGAGGATGTTGTGGAGATTATAGCAGTGGGAGGGTCAACTAAAGGTACAGCAGGAATGGGCCTAACAGGAAACATCTGACTGTAAACTGTCCTCCATGAATCCAGGTAAGTTGATAGGGCTGCTTCAGTCCCTGCAACGCACTGGTGCTCTTCTCCCATCCCCTTTCAGCTGATGACAGTTTTTTAGGTCTCGCTACACAGCACGCAAGCGCTGCTTAGAGGGACCTCTTGGAATCGCTCAGGGCTTTTTGGGAAACTTGTGCATGTACTGCCCTGTTCCCAATGAGCCCTCGTGCATGTGTGGCGATTACCTTGTGGGAGCCAGCACGGGGCGTGCTGAGTGCCGTCTGTTTGGTTTCCTATTTCAAAGGCTTCCTTCACGTTGTGGCCGCGCGTCCAGGCACTGTTTTCTATAAACAGCTGCATTCCTTGCTTATTCCTCGCTTTCACTTTTGCCGTACTGTTGCGGCCGCAGTGGCATTCGCTGCAGAGAGAGGGCTGCGAGGGCACTTCGATGCACAAATGACGTTTAAACAAACGTACAGGTGAGCCGGCTGTCTCAACAGGGCACTTCCAGGTCAGGAGAAAGGTGGGGTTCTCTCCTACACCCCCTCAGAGCTCTCCTCACAGTGAGCACGGTGGCGTGCTTCTTAGCACTAATCACCAGCCTGCGGCCGTGTCACTCAGCCCAGCCGGGGTGTTCACCACAATGAGTGCGTCCAAGACAAACACAAGTGTTGTGTCATCTGTCTAACACTATGGAAACCACGCTGCCCGCAGACCTGGGCTCTGTCCCAACAGGTTCTGTGCCTGACACATGTATGACAACGTCGGAGCGCGAGAGGCACAGGCCACCTAAATCTCATGTCTTACTGATTGTGACCAGCCCTGCTGGCCTTTCTATCGAAGGACCTGCACGAGGAGTTCTCTTATTGGAGAGCCGGTTCTAGGACCGCGGACGGGGCTGCTTTCCTGAGTGAGACGTCTTGAGTACTAGAGAGACGATCAGGAGCGCTAGCTTTGCCGTGGGGTGCGGTCAGGGTGTAGAGCTGTTAGAAGTCCCAATGCTGCAGGAATAAGAGGAGTCCCTGCACTTTGAGTGGTGTTTCGGCGATGGAAAATACTTGATCATATTTTGCCATACAGAAGATTGATGGGTATTGTTGGGGATTTGTGTGCTTGTCTTTTATTCCTGCCACAGAGGTCGTGGAGTGCTACTATGAATACGGCCTAGGTATTTTTGGCACATCGGGGCATATGTTGAATACAGAAGTGCTGTCACCTCAGACACTTCGATGATTCCTTCTGACCTACTAAAGGCAAAGAGTGGGTCCTCGGGTTACAGTATGTGATCAGTGCTTAATGAATGAATGAATTCGTACTTGTATAGCGCATGCCTACCCGGGCATCCCAGCGCTTCCTGTAACACCATATCATTCACCACTCCTCATGGAAAGAGAAAAGTTTTCAGCTGTTTCCTAAACCTAAGATAGTCAGGTTCAAGATGAATGACATCAGGAAGCTGGTTCCAGAGTTTAGCCGCAGTGTATGGAAATCGTTGGCCTCCCGTGCGTGACCGTTTGATTCTAGGAACTGCAAGAAATTGTTTATTGTTAGATCTAAGAGTCCTATTGGTTCGATATAATTGCACCATGGACTGAATCATAGGAGGACCATTGCTGACAATGGACTTATGAACAATACACATTGCAATGAACCTGATTCTTTCCTGCAATGTAACCAACTGAGCGCTAACTTAGCAGAGTTACGTTTCGGAACATTCATTAAAAGACGGGCCTCACAATTCTGAACAATCTGTAGGATCCTAATGGTTCCTTGAGGCGCACCTAGATAAACTGCGTTAGCGTAATCCAGCCGAGATAAAATAGGAGCCTGGACCAACGTACATCTGGCTTCAAACGGGAGAAGGGGAAGAATCTTCCTTATCAATCTAAGAAGACCATAGCAGTTTGCCGCAACTTTACGTGCTTGTACTGTAAATTTGAGGTTGCGGTCAAACCATACACCCAGACTCTTTTTTTTTTTTAAACCTTTATTGAAACTTGCAAAGTATTACATGCGCAGGCCCACAACCACAGGGGCCGGCCGCAAGCGTATCAAATGAATCAGGATGTAGAAACAAGAACACGACCGAAAAAAGCAATATAATAGATACGTCATGTGTGAGTGCGCACTGCAAAGCATAAGGATATATGAGGTTTTCGTTTTTTTTAAAGTTATGTAGAGTAGGAACGGCTGCAGGAGCAATGGCGTCACACCACATAATAAAATAAGAAGAGGTAAGGGGGGGAAGTACCCCGCAGAGCAAACAGAATCAGTTGATGAACCACACAGTTGTCAAAACAATACAGTCGCCGAGGCGGACCTAGAGCAAAAACAATACGACAGCAAACAATAAAGCAGAGCACCATTCTGAAAACTCGCCCCCCAGTAACCTAAAGGCATAGTTGAGTGTAGAAGCCTTATAAGAAAGGAAAAAGGGAAAGAAAGACAGCCAACCCTACTAAAGAGGTAAAGAACCCTCCCAGAGACAGACGGAAAAAGAAGAAAGGGACCATAGAACAAAACAAACTAAAATAACAACCCCCCCCCCACCCGCCATCCTACACCACTGTAATGGCTACGGCCTACCCCACTAACAGCGTGCCTGTCGCCCAGGAACTGCCCCAAAGGAGAGGGAAAGAAAAGAGAAAGTGGAGGAGAAGAAAGCAGACACACTCCCGGACTCCCATGCCCACCGCCAACAGCAACCACCCGGAGACACAATAAAACCAATATTCAGCAATTATACAAACCAGTCACGGTAGGATAAATAACAGCCACCCAATTCCCATCACAATATAGGCACAACCCCGGCATTAAGAAAAGCTATTATATCGGAACCCAGCGATAAAGTTCAGCCCTGGCCAGTACGGTCCGTCCTAAGAGTCCTTGCCACTCGAGCCGCCATTTTGATGGAAAAGGCAGAGCGTCCATAAAAGTTCTTTGCAGCATAAGAGGATCGAAAACAGGATAAAAGTACATGGCTCGAACTAGGAAAGATGTCCAAGAACAGCGAGCATCCGAAACCATCAGCAAGTAACTCGTGGCCACATGGAAGTTTGTCCATAGAAGTGATGGGTGGCAGCAGGGTCAGGCAAAAGACATTAGTGAGAAGCACGGGCTGGCTAGCCGGCAATAGGGGACCGTCGAGAATCATAAAGTCCGGGCGATGCACAGGGACCCCGACCTCTGAGATGCCATGCATCGCTGGTACCATCTCCAGCTGGAGACCAAACGAGGTGTCGTCCTCAGGTGCCAGGATACCGTCCACCTTCACCATCAGTGTCCGGAACACAGCGACTGTGTGTGAATGGAGCGCCCCAATGGCGGCCACAACGGCCCGTAGTGATGGCGTCCGCTCCATCCCCTCTCGGTAGGTGACAGAGCCGGGTTCGGCCCCGGAGGCCGGCTGCTCTGGAGTCACAGGCCACGTAAATCTGATCACAAATAATGGGCGCTCCTCGTCTTATAGAACACACCTTCGCCGTCAGGGAGGACCCAGCCCGTCGACCCCCACGGGGCAGAAAGGGCTCCGGGCGCCGGGCCTCCACCACAGTAGCCGGCGTGGCATGCTGGCGTGTCCCGGGTGTGGATCGTTCAAAGGATCGTCAGAAAAATCAACAATTCAGGCACTCTTCGGGAGACCGGGCTCAGTCCAGGTCTCACGGCCGATGTTGTTCAACTCCGACTCGGGTAGTCTAGAAATCGAGGCCCCGGCTTCAACACGATGTTAGGCCGAGAATAGAAACACGGCGTATCTTCGTCAGCCGATAAGGTAGAAATCTCGGGATTGCACCTCTGGAAGCAGTAGACCTTCATAGACAAGAAAATCAGGTGTGCAGACAGGATGAAAGACAGGATAATCGAGCTGTTGGCGGAGGTCGACGGAGCCGGGAGCTTATGCGGCCATCTTGATTCGTAGCGTAGCTCCTCCTCTTCCTACACCCAGACTCTTAATTTGCTCCTTTGGTGCAGGAGGGGAGCCAAGACAGCTAAGCTACAAAGGATCCAACTTTCTAGGGGCTGCATGGCCCAATAACATGATTTCAGTCTTGGCACCATTCAATTTCAGAAAGGACAGATCCATCCATTCCGAAACCTTCCCCAGGCAGGAGGTTAAACCCGGTTCACCTTTATCTTGCTGACTAAGAGACACCACCAACTGGGTGTCTTCAGCATACGTAACAATATGGATCCCCTAGGGGAGTACCACATCGGCAAGGGATCTCATGTAGATATTAAACATGGTAAGACTCAAAGACGAACCCTGAGGAACTCCACACTGCAAAGAAATTTGCCTTGAAAAAACATCCTCTTCAAAGACCTCGAATGATCTATCTGAGAGGAAGGACTTTAGCCATTTAAGGACCATCCCGACTCCCACCTCCTTGAGTCTTTGAATCATAATTATGATGATCAAGTATCAAAGGCTGCGCTGAGATCTAACAAAATGATCGCAGTGCAGCCTCTGTTATCCAAGATTTTTTTGGACTCCTCAACCACGGCAAGAAGGGCAGTCTCCGTACACTGGTGGCGTCTAAAACCGGTCTGGGTAGGATGAAGGCAATTATTTTCCTCCAGAAAAATAGCCAATATGGTGTTAACATATTTTTCTGCAAGTTTACTAAGGCCCGGCAGCAAAGAAATGGGGCGATAGTTGGTCCAATCCTCAGGAACCAGACCAGACTTTTTCAACAGAGCTTTAACTCTAGCTTGTTTCCAGAAGAGTGGAACCTTCCCCAAAGCTAGAGAGGAATTTATTACATCCAAAATAACTGGAGAAACAATCTCTGAGACAAGATTAAGAATAGACGGAGGTGCGGGGTCTGCTGGAGATCTCGATTTCAGTTCTCTCAGAAGATTCTGCAAAGTTGGTAAATCCAGTGGAGTAAATTCCTCCAACACAACTTGTAAGGTGGGCAAAGGAATATTAATATCAACACTACTTTGCTGAAACGTAGAATAGATATTGTTAACTTTTGTAGAAAAAAAGTTTGCTATTTCATCACAACGTTTTTGAGCATCATCAGATTCACTAGCAGAACTCTGAGGGGTGCGCAAAGATTTCATAATTGTAAAAATTTCCCTGGGGGAATTAGATGCGGAAGCAATTTTTTCCTGATAGTAGCAAACTTGAGCGGCTTTTATTTCATTTTTATTGAGCTTAAGTGCCTCTCTATAATTGCTCTTGCTGATTTCTGTAAAGCTCTTCCTCGGTTTCCTCTCTAATTGCTTACAGACTTGCTTAAGCTGTCTAAGTTTGTCAGAATACCACGCTTTCTTATTAGACCCAACTCAATGGCATACTTCTAATACTTGGGTTATTTAAGACTCCAAACTGCCCTGTGCTTTGTAGTACTCTCCTACAGTGTGGACTGTACTGTTTCTCAATAGTATTGGGTACTGTGGTTGTATCGTGGTTTCATCATTCCCATAAGCGCTGCAGTGGTTGTTTTCTTTTCCCCTCAGGATGTGGGCTGCTTGTAATCTTTGCGGGATGTGATGTCCTTGTACTACAGAATCACTTCTGGGGAATCTGGCATCATTCAGGTGAATGTTGTAGTGGTTGTCTCCGATCCCTCCCCTTCACTCATAATGTTGACTGGTGTTGTATCCTGTTGGTGTTCTGATGCCATTACGCTCGTGTATGCTGCAGAGGTTGTCTCCTGCCTTGTGATACGGACTGAGAGACAGGCCTCTCTTCTGGGGAATGTGGCATCATTCAGGTCAGCGCTGTAGTGGTTGCCTCATCCCTTGAGATGCTGGCTGGAATTGTGTTTTTGAGACATGCGGTGGTGTCATTCTGGTGAGTAATGCTGTGGTTGTCCCTTTCCTTATATTCTGGGCAGGCGTTGTGTCTACCAGTTGTTTCTTCTTGAATTGTAGAGCTCTGGTGCCTGCCTGTATGCTTGCGATGTGGGTTGTTTGGAGTCTTGTTCAATCTGGCACTGTGTTGTAGTGCATTAAAGCAGACCGCTTCTCTTACCGGCACTTAAGTGCCTGCCGATAACAGTGCCAGGAGCTTGCACCTTTGCCACATGTATGCCATTTAAATATGCAGGTCTAAAACTGATTGTCACTTGTATTTATCACCTGCAGAGACGGCAAGCCTCACTCATTGCGCGTGAGGCTCGCACAGTTGGAGGTGTGGTTGAGCCCTCACTCACTGCAGGCTAATACCCGCCCTGCAGGAACGGCTAGAACCTGGTCTCTTTGTGCACCTCTGTTTAGCGCCCTGCTTCGTGCAGGGAGGCATCCGGGAGCTACTGAAGCTTCAGGGAGCAGCATCCGGTCTGGGTAGGTGCTGGTTCAGGTGCCTTCATCCGACGGGCGCCGCTTTGGACACCAGAGTCCTACCCACAGCCTTGGGTTGCCATTCGCCCACCCTAGTGACTTTGAGTTTTATTTTATTAGCTATAACTTCATTTTGATTAAGGGTGGGCGTAGTTCGCGAAGTAGCGCTACGCGAAGCTACGCGAAGTGCACTTCGCACTACGCGAACTTCACGTAGCACTACGCGAGCTGCGTAGTAGCATGTTCGCACTGTGTAAGATGCGTTTTCAATGATTGCACAGTGCGGACAAGCATCCGGCACTGTGCAAGCATTGAAAACGGCATCTTGCACAGTGCGAGCTGTAGTTTTCTGCTGCTCGAGTAGATTATTACTCGAGCGGCAGCTTTCTCAACGCGAACAGGTAGTTTCTCATTGAGAGCGGTCGCGAGCATGCGCAACCACTCACAATGAGAAACCTGACCTCCTCGCGTTGAGAATCTCGCCAGGATGTCATTTTGCTTGCTCGCGGTCGCGAACATGACGTTCGGGACCGTGAACAAGCAAAAAATTACCGCTGCACTACGCTACGCTGCACTACGCATGTTCGCACTGTGCTACGTGCAGCTCGTGTAGTGCAAAGTTGCGAAAACTTCGCAAACTCCGCGAGCGTAGCGTAGTGCTTCGCCCAGGGTTAATTTTGATGAGTTATGTAATTAATGCCCGATACTATATTACCATTGATGGTTCTGCGACACTACTTCCTGTGATGTCATCAAATATGTGAATTTATTCTCACTCCTTAGAATTTTCCAAACTTGAGAACGCTGACCCTGGTAAAAATCCTCTAGGTGGTGTGTATGTGTGTGGAGGGGGGGAGAGCGGGGGGTTGTGCTTTCACGGCAGTATGTGTTTGGGACAGATTAAACCTGTGACAATGACGGTGATAGGGGGGCAGGGGTAAGAGTTCTAGAGAACGCCTTTAATTTAAATTTCCTCCCTCCTCTCATAGCGGCTAGTGGGAGGTGGGGGCACCATTGTGTCACTAACACCCCTTTGCCCCGCCCCTGTCTTTCTTTGCCCTTTGAGCGCGTCGTATTTTTATTATCTTTTTAATTTCTTTACTTTTCTGAGTGGATACTTTCGTTCCATGCTTCTGTTGCTTCCGTTACCTATATGTAGATAGTGTAAGCTAGCTCAGTGGGTTAACGGAAGCGTTGGCGAGATCTCCATATTTACTGTAGGTCATGTGTTTGAAACTGTGGTGGTCAACTCAGCCATGCATCCTCCCGAGACCGCTAAAAGGAGCAACTCGTAAACCTCTGCGATGAGCTATCAGCCCAAAGAATTGTTCTGTTCTGAGTTATTTTGGTTTTCATTGCATAAACATGGCAGCAATGCACCTGTACCTCACCAACACACAAAAACATATATTGAATGCAAACATTAGCCAGCATTGCAAAGGCTGTAGTTCTGGCTTGTACGGAGTCCTGTCTAAAACAATAAAAAAAATAAACTGCTGCAGAGAAAGATACAAAAGGACCGCTTTGTGTACACAATTCATCTAAGTTAAATCATTTTATGTGTGATGGTTCTGACAACTTCTGCGATATAAAATTGTCATCCGATTTTGCAATGCAAGCACTTCATAGAAAGCACAATGATACATTAAAGAACCAATTGCAGGAAGGGGCAAGAGAAATTCTCCTTAGTGGAGCCACGGTCCTTATGCTTTTTTAATAGAATTTCTGAGGACAGGCCATGCACACAGCGGTGCAGTCAACCCAGGTGTTAACAAAAAAACAGTCAAAGCATAAGTGCCCAGCCTCCAGCGGGTAAAATGATGAAAGGTGCGTGAGACTAACGACGGCATTCATGAAGCAGTGGCGCGGTGCGTCCGTAGGGGCGTAGCCCCACTAAGCCCAAGCCCCATGGACCCACCGCCCCGTCACGTCGTCACTGAAATAAAAATAAAAATATAGCATGATCGCGCTACCCACCGGCTGGGAATCCGGGAGACACCCGACTTTTCCGGAGTGCGCAGGAGGGGTGGGTGGGGCCTGCTGCAGCTTGAGTGACAGTCCACTCAGCTACAGCAGTACTGCGCAAGTGAATGTTTGGGCAGAAACTAGCCCGAGCATGCGCAAATAGTTTCCCTGCTGAAGTCCCCCTTCGAGAGAGGACCAGGGGGTGGGCCACAGCCCCCAGGGTTCTAAAGGGCTACTGGGCGAGCAGTCATGGTGCCCCCCTAGCCAATGCGCCAGGATTGGCTGGTCCAGTGGTCCATGTGCAGGCCAATCGTTGTGTGACTTCGTGCCATCCGCTACCGTAACATACATTAAGTACATATGTCACACTGTGACACAGTGTGGATCATGAAATAATTTCCGTAGCGGCAAGTTCCCCTTTGCACAAAAGATATGAAGACATACGTCAGCAGTACTTTCTCCTATCTCGGCATGAATTCGCGCATAAATCTTTTTTGAAAATTTACTCTTTAAGACCAATTCCTAAAATCCAGTCCAAGGGAAGGTTCCCTACATGGCTCTGCAAGTGTGCACCTCCTACTCTGAATAACCCAAAATGTGAGCCTCTGGTATTTTTGACCCGTTTTTGGCCTTGACGCGCACAGCAACCATGATCATGTTTAGGGCTGCTATTGTGATGCATTGCAATGCAGAACGGTCGGGTCCAGAGTAGCACACCATGTGCACTTTCCATTTCAAGCGTGACCACTGTCTGCTCACTGGATGTCCATAAGTTAACAATTGCTGCAGTGCTCAATTGTAAGCTGGAGAGCAAGCCTTTTTTCTGCTACTGGTTGGGCGCAAGTGGTTCATGCCTGTGTCTGTTAAGTCTTTGACAACGAGGTACTTGGTTGCATCGAGTGTGCCTGGGTACCACATCTGCTTACGGGGCAGCATGTGCATAGCAGGATGTATTGAGATTGTGTGTGTGTGTGTGTGTGTGTGTGTGTGTGTGTGGGGGGGGGGGGGGGGGGGGGGGGGGTTCGCTTCTGCCTCCCAAGCAGCATCAGACGCCCTCTTTAGTGACTATCAGCGCATTACAAAATGAGCTTGCATGGGAGAAAGCGGGGATTCCCATTTTGGTGTGTAGTTGTAGAAATGTATACATGGCTTCGGGCTCAATATGTATGTTCCGATTTTGGTGTGAAGTTGTAAAAATGTATACATGACTTTGGTGTGAATATGTACCATCAAAACTTCAGGGCCACACCAAAGGGGACAGGATGTGGTCTGACGGTTAGCGCGGCCAACTTTTGTGCTGTGAAACCTGGTTCGAGCCTCTTATCGAGCCATAAAAATGTATACATGACTTTGGTGTTAAATAAATAGATGTTTTAAAAAACAAATAAAAATGATGTTCCGACTAAGGTGTGAAATTGGTGTCGAATAAATACATGTTTTAAAAACAATTAATATTAATCATGTATCATTGGTGCTGGAGTACAAGGTTCGAGACTTTTATTGAACACTGACAAGCTGTGTGCAAGTTATATGGTCATAAAAATACATGAATGATGGATGCAAGGTGGGTGCATTAATGATTGTTGGATGGATGGGTGGATGCATGAATGAATGATGGATGCAGGATGGATGTGGGTGGATGGATGGGTGGGTGGGTGGATGGATGGATGGATGGATGGATGGATGGATGGATGGGCAGATGCATGAATGAATGATGGATGCAGGATGGATGGATGGGTGGATGCATGAATGCAGGATGGATGCAGGATGGATGGATGGATGGGTGGATGCATGAATGAATGATGGATGCAGGATGGATGCAGGATGGATAGGTGGATGCATGAATGAATGATGGATGCAGGATGGATGATGGGTGGATGGATGGATGGGTGGATGCATGAATGAATGATGTATGGATGCTGGGTGGATGGATGGATGCATGAATGAATGATGGATGCAGGATGGGTGGATGGATGGGTGGATGCATGAATGAATGATGGATGCAGGATGGATGGGTGGATGCATGAATGAATGATGGATGCAGGATGGATGGGTGGATGGATGGATGGGTGGATGCATGAATGAATGATGTATGGATGCAGGATGGATGGGTGGGTGGATGGATGGATGGGTGGATGGGTGGATGCATGAATGATGGATGCAAGGTGGTTCGGGCTCGCTCGCTGCGGTGCAATATGCAAATTAGTTTACGCCCCGCCACTTTCAAATGTCACCAGCCGCCCCTGATTTACCTGGTTTAAGTTTTAGCCTCCAGCGAGGTCGGCTTAGGGCCTCAGCACAGGTGTGATATGGCATTAAGATTTGGGTCCATAGATTTACCTGGCCTGCAGCAGGAGGCCCTGCCTTTATGAGAGTCGAGGCTGTTGCAGGACAGAAAACAAACCTGAGTCCCTACCTGATGAATACAGCGCCATGAGGCGCTGAGGGTGTTGAGGAGGAGCTGTTTCTAAGAGGTGTCACAATGTTTTAGAGCATCTCGCCCCTGTACCGTGGCAACGGGCATAGCCTCTTCCATCCACGTAGTCCTTGGTTGTACCTTTAATGACGTGTTTATCAGTGTTTTATCCTCGTGCCCGTTCTCGCATCTACTGGTGGAAGTTCAATCATCATGCCCCTTCTTGTGCTGGTTCAGCCGCTAGGCTTCTACCAAGTGCGCTGGTTACAGAATCTTACATTTACTCCCATAAAGCCTGAGGCTTACATTACCAGGACATCTCATCTTAGCTGTACAGCTTTTAAGGAGGTTTAGCACCTTACCTCTCTCGTGTGCCAGGAGTTCATACGTCTCCTTTGCAGTGTGCCAGATACTTGGGCGAGGTAGAGTCAGAAGGGGACAGGCAGAGGCTTTGGGACAAAAGTGAAAATGTACTTAAAAGCCCACAGGTTACATACAGAACAGCAAGGCAGGCACTGAACAAAAAGAGACCCAGCAAATCCGTGTCATACTGCTGGCCAAAACGACAGACACCGGGAAAGTGACCTTTCACCACATCCAACTCTCTTCTTAACTCTGAAACATCTTTTCATACTAGTAATGGCATTTGGAAATTGTTTAGGAAGAAATTCTAGAAGACCAGGAGATTCCTCCTTTTGTGACCTGGAAGCATCAAGGGTCTCTGAAATCTATAAACAAGCATTGGCATAGCCAATAATTCTCTCTTTTGGGTGCCTTATAAGTATTTACTTATGCAACACAATATCCTTGGTGCAACAACATCAACTGTTGCATGGCTAAACACATAAGGTCCCAAAGGCGAGACCTATTGGCTATGCCAATGCTTGTTTGAAGCGGAAACCATGCCATTAAGACAGTATTCTGTGGGGCGTGGCTTGGAGATCAAAGAAGATGGCGGTGTGATCTCTCAGCTCCAGCTCAACGGGACACCTATTTGGAGAAATCTTCATCAATCCGACATCCCGGGCAGCTGGGAAAGCAGGAAAACGTCTATCTAGCAACAAAGCAAGGAATGAGTGAAAGATAGGAACAATCTTAGTGGGGATCAGCGGATCGCAGATCAGCTCTTGCGAGGCCACGAGACGACATGATGGGAGCCGCCATAAGCACAATTAACAGGATTTTCAAAACCCTTTTCATCTGAACGAACTGAGGCGTGCACCCGGTGAAGAATACTCACCATCTGCTGTAATAAGTAAGCCTTTGACCGGTTATTTTACCCCCAAGCTCGTACGCTTTGTTGCTTGATGCACTGATTCCTGAACCTAATATGGAGACCGTAACGAGGAACTGCTAAGTGCTTCACTAACTCGCCTTGTAAATGCGGTAGTCACAGTATTTTGCCATGAGTTCTGGCGTAGGCAGTAACGAATGCTCTGTACTTTAATACATGCACAAAGGTCTGACTATGCACTATAACCTTCTATGCCCAAGGCCTAATGTACAAACACAAAGGCAATGCCTGACCCTAAAATGGCTGCCGCACATTTATTATCCGACTACCCACGATGCTTCTCGATGTTTCCAAACCCTCACTAATACAACAAAGCCTGAAAGTGGCTTACAACGAAATCCCACTGTAGGGAACATTTCATTGAAAGGAAGTGACACCCAAGGCAGCACTACTGGCAATAAAAGCGCTGGGAATAAGATACTGGCAATAAAGCACTAGGAAGAAGTAAGCTCTACACCAAAGATGATATGATAGGTCCCACTGCAAAAATAGAGCATTTCTGGCAATGAATACCCTGGGAAGTATGCTCTATGTCTGGAAGTAACTTACAACGAAATTTCACTAAAGGGAAATGACACCCAAGTAAGCACTGTTGGTAGTGATCCAGCGCTCCTAATGAAAAACTGTCTCACCAACGCTACCTATCTCCACAATACTCACCATTAATCATGAATCACTTACCAAGGCCCATAAACCAACAAGACAATTTTTGAGCGACTGAATCATGTGACCTAATTAATCAGAACTATTCACAAAACTATTTACATATTTATATACAACTGCAGTATAACTTTTCTTACCATGGTTTTAAACATTTATCATTTTAATTAAGTCACTAAAGGCGAAAGGATCAACTGATGGTAACTAGACCATGAATAAACAAGACCAGCTTGTCGCTTCAAAATCTAATTTTTTATTTACTTTATTAATCAAATAAAGAGCATTTTCAATTATATCTTTATTTTATTAGCAAAATATAAGCAGCATTTTATTGAGGAAAAGACTTATCTGACTGACATTTCAAAGGCAAATTAATTAGCATGAATTAAAGTAAATAAAAGTTTCCATTCCCTAAGTTCTATTTCCCTGTCTAAAACTCGCTCCACCTAAAAAGAATAGTCATTAAAGACTGCTGTACTTACGTGCGCCAAAGAGTCCAACAGCACGTCACGCCCTTCAGGAATCGGAAAGCGAGAAGCGCCCTCCTGCCCATGGGGCCAGGTTTTATACCTTTCTAACTAGCTAATCTCCACTAAATTGTACACTTTTCTTTGCCATCCAGAGTTTTCATTGGCTGCCTGATGTCAGTCCATTACGTGCCATCACCATTTCCGTACCAAAATCGAGCTTTTCTTAAGCTCTATTGTCCTTTGGTTTCATGAAAATGAAACATTTCACTCGAGTTACAGTTCGTGACTTCCTTAGCTTGGCAATCTTGCCGCTTCCTGTGCTTGAATCTGTCTCTCCAAGAGCACGTTTAGCACAACTTATTTAACTGTATTTCTCTGACAACTGTCGATGTGGTAAAAGTTTCCACTTCTTGTGCAAGGCTCTTCTCTGCACAGGATTCTAAACACCACCTTTCACAGGCCTTAGGCCTCTCTCTCGGAAACTATTATTCAAACAAACACAAAACATTAATTAATTAGAGTATTGAGACCCATTCTGTTACCCACCCCCTTTGCTAATTATTAACCCATTAATCTGTGTTACCTAGCTGTGCACACAAAGCTGCATTTTATATCTACCTTCTTCTTCAGGAACTGCTGGAACTCTTTTATGCGTTTTTGTCACAAAAATACATAACATAAGCACATAAATAAGCACATGCCATTAATTAAACAGCCGCATTTAATACTGACAAAGACAATAGACAAAGTTATTTTCAACGCACTTGCAAATGCAACATAGAGCACATAAGTAAGCATGAGTGCAAAATCCGCTCCGATCGCGGATTTTTCGGATTTTCGGTAAATCCGCGATCCGCGAACTCTCGCGAATTTACCGAGAATCCGCAATCCGCGATCGGAGCGGATTTTGCGGTCAAAAGTTCAAGCCCCATGTAAATAATTTACGATGGCGCCGGCAAGCTGCCAGCGCCATCCTCAAATGGTTACTTAATTAGCTTCGACAGGAAGCTCTAACAGATAAGATAAAGCAGGGGCTCGAGCGCCTGCTTTATTTTATCAGTTGGAGCTTCCTGTTGAAGCTAATTAAGTAACTTTTGCAGGATGGCGTTGGCAGCTTGCCGGCGCCATCGTAAATTATTTACATGGTGTCTTCTTCTTGAATAAATATGAAGGGCAGGGTTCATTCTGGCACGACGGTCCTGGCACAAAAAAAAACCTCAACAGGAAACACTTGCAGATATCAATAACGCATGTGCCCTAGTTGAAGCTTAAATTCAGTGACTCATTCATCAGCCCAAAAATAATCGTGAGCGCCCCCGTCCGTTTGGCCCCGCCCACACACTCGAGGTGTGCACCGTCTTCCCGCCATTTACCCACTATGATGGCCATTTCACTCCAGGGACCCCTGCGCACTTCGGCGCGATTGCATAGTAACACACACTTGGTCGCTGGAACTAGTTGAAGTGCAAATGCAGTGACTCATTCATCAGCCCAAAAAAAATTGTGAGCGTTGGGAGGCTGGGCAGATGTGCCTTCTTCACAAATATACCATCGAAAATCCGCTGTGATGCTGCCCAGATGCATTTGCATCTTTGACTTTCACGAGCGCAACCCCCGTGCTGTTCCTGTGACCAGGGGGCTTCTGTCTCTTAATCTGCTGCTCTGATCGATCTCTGACCTTTAATACACACAAGAGGCATGTGCGCTCGCATGGAAGCCCCGTCCGTTTGGCCCCGCCCACACACTCGAGGAAGCCCCGCCCCCAAATCCGCAGATCCGCTAAATCCGCGGATTTTGCGGATCCACGATCCGTGAATCCGCAAATTCGTGAATCGTGGATCCGCAAAATCCGCCCATGCTTACACATAAGTTAGTCCCTCGTGTTGTGTAAATGCATTTTAAAACTAAGTTGATTAGTACTTTTCATCTTGTGCTTTTTAATACGGTTACAGTTTTATGGAAGTTTAACTTTGCGAGTTAGAACGAAATTTCATTCTGCAGCTCGCTCCATCAGTAGTAAAGTCACTGGGGGAAGTAAGCTCTACGCTAAAAAGCGCTGAGTTAAAAAACGACACAACATGCCCAATTACAGACAAAAAGGCATTGCTAGCAACAAAACACTGTAAAAGTAAGCTCTACGCTATACACAAGATCTAAACCTAACCGTGGTTCCTGATCTGTAATACTGGCATAAGAGCGACTTGCAATCATGATCAGAGCATCCCTTCTGGGTAAAGAAAGCAATATTGAGTATCCCAGGAGATACTGACTAAGGAACCTACAATACGACAGAACGCACTTCTGAACCCTTCAAGGTATATGACAAAACTCAATACAAAAAACGATACCCATTCAAAAATGGTAGCAAAGGAAAATAAAGCAAGCCTAAAGAGGGTCAAAGCAGAACCACCAAACCCAGATTCCCCGATCAAAGACAAACAAGACATCAACACAACAATGGAAACTATCCTAGCAAAGTTAGCAGAAAAAAACACGGATTAAACTCAAGTCTAAATATCCGCAATATGCAAAGATATCAGAGACACCAACAGAAGGATCACTGAAGCCGAGAATAGAGTTGGCCAACTGGAAGAAACATTGAGTATTACAAAAAAATCAGTTACGACCTCCGAATTAAAGTCTCATACCCTCTCCAAACGAATCTCCGAATTAGAAGACAGGAATAGAAGTGGAAACTTATGCATATTCGGAATCCCGAAAGAAAGTGAGGATGTAGATGGCTCCTGTATTATGTTCCTAGAAAAGTGGATACCACAGATGACCAAACTGAACTTTGACAAACCACTGGAGCTCGATAGAGCCAACAGGGTGCCAACCAGGAAATATCCAAATCAAACACCCCAGACCCATTGTGTGTAAACCACTGAGATACCAACATGTTGCTCTCATTCTTTCATTTATGAAGAAACAAAATCACTTTCTGTAGAACAGAAACAAGAATTATATTTCTCAAGGCAATCCACAGTCGACACAAGGAAAAGCTTTCTGGCCCTCCGATCTAGGATGAAAGAAATTGATTTCCAATACTCTTTTCCAGGATCAGAGAGATATTGTGTGGTTGACCATGGCACCTCTCATCTCTTCACTGATGGAAAACCTCTTAAAAAAGTGCTGGACAACTTTTAGGACCCAACGATGGATACTTCAATCAAGGAATTGTGGAGCACGCTACTCACCATTGAGGGTCCCAAGCCGCTGAGGGGGAGGGTGCAGCTCTGGGTCAGTCAAAGAGCCAGGTCTTGAGGCTCTTCCTGAAGGTGTGCAGAGTGGGGGCGCGCTTGATGTTGATAGGGAGCTCGTTCCAGGTCTTTGCCGCAATGTAGGAGAATACTTATTCACCCGTTCTTGCTCTGCGGATGCACAGGATTTCGGCGGTGGCAAGGTTGGCGGATCGGAGGTTTCTCTTGGGTACGTGGAAGGGGATTCTTTCATTCAGATATTGGGGTCCAGTGTGTTGGAGGCATTTGTAGGCGTGGGTGAGTATCTTGAAGGTTACCCTCTTCTTGACAGGGAGCCAGTGGAGGTGTCGCAGGTCTGGGTGATGTGTCCATGTCGAGGGATGCAGAGGATGAGTCTGGCTGGTGTTCTGTGTGGTCTGGATTTTTTGATTCCAGCATAGAGGGTGTTTCAATAGTCCAGTCTGCTGGCTTTGAGTGCATAGGTGATGGTCTTTCTGGATTCGGGGGATCCATTTGAAGGTCTTGCAAAGGATGCAGAGGGTGTTAAAACAGGTGGAGGCAACTGCGTTGATTTGTCAGTTCATAGTGAGGGAGGAGTCGAGTATGATGTAGAGGTTCCGTGCGGGTCTGTGGTGGTGGCGGGGCTGCCGAGGGTGGTGGGCTACCAGGTGTTGTCCCATGCAGAAGGGGAGGGTCAGAGGACGAGGACATCTGTCTTCTCCAAGTTGAGCTTCAGGCAGCTGCTGCTCATCTAGGATGCAACGTCCTTCCTTCCTTCCTGGAAGCTGAGTCTGGTGGTGTGGGGGTCCTTGATGAGGGAGAGGATGAGCTGGGTGTCGTTGGCGTAGGATACTATGCTGAGTCCGTGCTGTCTGACAATGGCGGCGAGGGGGGCCATGTTATGTTATGTTAATAACATTTCTATAGCGCACAGATGCCCCAGCCAAGGGGCGTCCCGGCACTTCTGGAAAGATACCCAGACACAACACAGCAGAATGATGGAGGAAACACGCAGATAAAGATCCTAGGAGAAATGAGGATGTTGAAGAGTGTGGGACTGAGCGACGATCCTTGGAGCACTCCGCAATTGATCTCTGTGGGTTCGGAGAGGAAGGGCGTGAGTCTGATTCTTTGGGTTCTGCAGGCGAGGAAGAAGTGGAGCCAGTCGAAGGCTGCAGAGAGGTCAAGCAGCATCAGGGCCTTGGTCGAGGAGTGTGCAATGTCGTCTGTGGCGGCGAGTAGGACAGTCTCGCTGCTGTGGTTTCTGCAGAATCCGATTGGGAGGGGTCAAGGATGGAGTGCTCTTCGAAGAAGTTTGTTAGTTGGGCGTTGACGATCTTCTCTGTGACTTTGGCCGTGAAGGGGAGGAGAGAGATGGATTGGTAGTTCTTGAGGTCCGTAGGAGCTGTTGAGGGCTTCTTGAGGAGGGGCTTAACTTCTGCACGGTTCCAGTCATCGGGGAATGTACCTGCTTTGACGGTGGCTATGATGGTGTATCGTAGCTCAGGTGCTATGGCAGCGGCAGCTCTGTGGAAGATGTGCAGAGGGCAAGGGTTCGTGGGGGCTCCTGAGTGAATGCCTTTCATGGTTGATGCAGTGTCTTTGGTGGTGACTGGGGTCCCGGAGGAGATGGTAGGCTGGCTGTCGTTGCTGGGGGGAGGAAGGGGTTAGGTGTCCAGAGTCTGTTAAAGTTGTCGTAGAGGGATATTATCTTCAGGTGGAAGTAGGAGCCGAGTTTGTTGCAGAGGTCTTAGGAGGGTGTGACATCTGTGGCTTCGTCGGGGGCTTGGTGAATTCCTGAATGATGCTGAAGAGTTCTTTGGAGTTGCTGGCATTGGCGTTGGTTTTGTTTTGTATGAAGGTTCTTTTGGTGGATCTGATGAGTTGGTGGTATTCTGCTATGTCGATCTTGTAGGTGGTACAGTCTTCCGAGGTTTGGCTGTTTCTCCATAGCTTCTCGAGACACCTGCAGGTGCGTCTGGATTCTTTGAGGTCGGCGAGGAAACAGGTGGCCCTACTGGTGCAATCTCTGTCGGGGTTGCGGAGGGGGGCGAGCTTGTCTGTGCAGCTGGTGATCGATCTGTAAAGTTCTTTGCGGAGTTGGTGTCGGTCAAGGTGGGTGCAGGATCGTGGATGAAGGTGGAGTTGAGAGGCTGGCTTTGTCGAGAGAGAAGTGTACACAGTGGTGGCCCGTCCAGGGGTGTTGTGTGGTGTGGCTGAATTGGATGTTGTTACCTCCTGCGAAGATGGGGACAAGGGTATGTCCTGCCTTGTGGGTGGGGGTGGTGACAAGATGTTTCAGTCCGAGGTTGGTGAGGTTGTCCAGGAGGATGGCGGAGTTGGGGACGCTGAGGTTGACGACGTGAAAGTTGAGGTCCTCGAAGAGTATGGAGTCTATGGAGGAAAATGGCGTGGGGCACGATAAGGTCGGCGATTGTATTGGTGAACGAGGTTTGAGGTCTGGGAGGGTCTGTAGGTGAGGGTGCTACATAGGGTCGTTCTGGGGCTGGTCTGGATCTGGAAATGGAGGGCTCGATGGTGGATGGGGAGTCACTCGTGCTGGAGGTGGATAGTTAGACGGAGCTCTTGTGTGCAATGTCCTCCTCATGGGCGGTTGGGGCGGTCCTTCCTCTGGATCTTGTATCCGTAGGGATGCCGGTGGCGATACCAGGGGTGGAGGTGGGGTTGGGCCAGGTTTCTGTGAAGAAGGCGACATCTGGCGAGAGGGTGTCGAGAAGGTCCCAGACCTCTACAGCATGTCTGTGCAGGGAGCGCACGTTGAGGAGGATGCACCTCAGGGCTTGGTGGTGTGGTGGTCACAGGAGTGATGACGAGGGTGAAGGATTGTCGGCAGGAGAACTGGCCATGGGTGGTGTTCGGCGTAGACAGCTGGCAGTTGTTCCTTCCGGGGTTGAGTGCGTGGACATCACCTGAGTCGTAGCGGTGGGTGGTCGAAGAACCAGGGTCAGTGGTGCTGGTCATGTTACACAGGCTTAGGCTGACAATTATTGATAAAACTTGGTATCTTCCAACTTAAATTATGGAATAGTTTCCAACCACTTGATACTTGCTCCTATGTACATCACCGTTGAGCTGTGCATGGGTCCAATACATAGGTCCCTTAGGGATCCATGAGAACAGACATTATGATGTGTTTAAGGCTATTACACAACCTCAGCCAGACAATAAACAAGAATATATGTCATGCTGAGAATTGATATTTATGTTACAGCACATTTGTTAGGACCTTGCTTAGTTTACTACTACAAAATGTTATGACCTTGCTTAGTTTACTACTACAATATGAATAGACCGATCATTCTAGATAGTTGTCCCGGTGAGCAATGCATCGTCTTCTTGTTATCGGCATACTTACTGTTCACCTAGGGGGGAGGGAGGGAGGGAGGGAGGGTTAGAGGGATGGGAAGGTATGGGTTGGTTTATATTTTGGTTTCCATTAATTGTTTATTCTTTTTACTGTTTATGCTTTTTTACTTCATATATATATTCACCTCTTTTTAGTCTATGGTCAAGGGACTATATGCACTCACTTAAATCTTAGTTTGTTGGAGAGAGCTGTTAATGATTTTGGTCCAGAGCGGTAGACGCCATGGGATAAGATCCTTTACAGCATTAGCAGGTAGAGGATCCGAGAGGTGATTGGAGGGCTTTAGGGTGCCCAGGATCTTGCCTATGGAATCTTCTGTGTAGGTGTCAAAGGATGACCAGGAAGCATTGTTTTTTTAGTTTGATGGGGGTTTTTAGATTGAAAAAGGTAGAGAATTCTTCGCAGGAAGGTAGGGTGTTGGATGTGTTCAGTAATCGTTGTGGTTCGTCCTTGGATTGTGATTTGATTAGTTCAAAGAGTTTTTTTGGTCGTTTTTTTGCTCGGTCAATATGAAGGCTAAAGAAGTCAGCCTTTGATCGTTTGATTTTCCTGAAGTAAGCGTTTCTCTTTTTCTTTAGTGCATAGAGGTGAGAAGCTGAGGGAGTAGATCTCCAATTACGTTCAGCTAATCTCATAGCTCATCTGTCGTCGTTGAGCAGACCGTCGTACCATGGTTTAGAGATTTTTGAGGAGACTCTCTTTAACTGAAGGGGTGCAACTTCGTTGACTATCGTAGTCATTAATTTGAGGTAATGATCGGTGAGCGCTTGAACATCGTTGTTTCCGGTGGGGGGAAGGAGAAGGTTGTAGCTGGGTGATGGTAAGGAGTTGGGATTGAGTTTCTTCAGATCTCTTTTCCAGGTCTTGGGTTTGGTGGATTGGGCTGGACAGAGTTTCACATATTCATTGATGAAGAATGTGACAATGTGGTGATCAGACCAGTCACAGGGTTGAATTGAGTCTAGTTGGGTGGCATCACCTTTGGAGATGATGAGGTCCAGGATAGAGCCTTTGTTGTGAGTGGGGCTGTTGCAGATTTGGGTGAGGTCTAGGGTGTTAATGACGTTTTTGAGACTGTTAACCACCGAGTCATTGTTATCATTCCAGTGGAGATTGAAATCACCAAGGAATATTTGTGTAATTTGTTGACCCGACTTCGTTGTGATCATGTCCATGAGGTGTTCAGTGAAGGTGAGGCTGTCTCCTGGTGGGTGGTAGATGATATGTAGAGAGCAAACTGGATGTTGACTGTTGACGTCGAGGCATATGTGTTCACAAGAGGAAAAAGTAGGGGAGATGGCTCTAGTTACTGAGAGATTACTCCTGTGAATACATGCTATACCACCTCCTGTCCTGCAGGCCCTGTAGAATCTGATGATGTGATAGTTAGGGGGAATTAAAATGTCCATGAGAGGGGTGGAGGATTCTGTCAACCAGGTTTCGGTAAGTATGATAAGGTCTAGATCACGTGCGATTATGAGGTCGGATATGTCCGATGCGTGTCGGGGGGCAGATCTACAGTTAAGTAGTGTGCATTTGAGCCGTGGGGTGATGATGGAGGCGGAGGGTTCTGGAGTGAGGGTGACTTTAGTGAGATTATCAGAGATGGTGCCTCTATTATTATGAGTAGGGGCCTGTGAGGGTTGGAATGGATAGTAGGGATGGGGAGGTTTGTGGTGGCTGTGCGGGCCATGGGGGTGGAATCATAGGAGTGTAGGAGGGCACGTATGTCATAACGTGTCAAAGTATTGATGCATCGGAAAGGTCGGGTGGAGGAGCTATGGGCAGGGATAGAGGTCCAGAGAGGAGGGTTGTGTGTATATGAGCATGTAGATGGGGTAGGGGGATGGTGGCGTAGGTGGGTACCGGGTAGAGAAGGGTGCCTAATATGATTTGTAAATAGCTCTTTGAATGTTTGTTGATCGTCTTTAATTTGGAAGAAGGAGGACATAATCTTGTCCAGAGTGGAGTTAGGGACAGTGGTGGTGTGGATGGTAGAGCGTAGTAAAGGTTAGGAGAGTGGACTCTGTTTGGTGTGAGGACTGAAAGGGGCCGGGAAAGAGTATGGAGCGGAGGTGGGTTGATGATTCAGATTTTTGGGACGACCTAGAGGAAAACATAAAATGGATCCCAGACACAGCAACCTCAATTATTGCAGGTGATTTTAATCTCCCACTGGACTCTAATACTGACAGGAATTCCTCTTGCCAATTCAAACCAAACAAATCACACAAAATCTCAAAAACCTCTGTAAAAGATTTAACATGAAGATGCATGGAGCCTGCAGAATCTGACCGAAAGAAGGAGACGGGTGACGAGGAGGGTAAAGGGTTGTCGGCAGGAGAACTGGCCATGGGTGGTGTTCGGCGTAGACAGCTGGCAGTTGTTCTTTCCGGGGTTGAGTGCGTGGACATCACCTGAGTCGTAGCGGTGGGTGGTCGAAGAGCCAGGGTCAGTGGTGCTGGTCGCGTTACACAGGCTTAGGCTGACAATTATAGATAAAACTTGGTATCTTCCAATTTAAATTACGGAATAGTTTCCAACCACTTGATACTTGCTCCTATGTGCATCACCGTTGAGCTGTGCATAGGTCCAATACATAGGTCCCTTATATATAGCGCTGGTTAGGCGGAGGTATCAGAGCGCTTTGCATAAGGAAAACAGTGTGTTACAAGTTACAGAAATTTCCCATTAATCACAGAATGATTACAAATACAATGCAGGAGTTATTGCCTAAGACGAGTATCAGGATACAAAACGAACAGGGGGAGCTGGGAGTACACCAGAAGGAGATTAGCAGCTCAGAAAAAGACAAGACATATGTCCAAAGTCCGGCTGGGTAAGTGACGGCCAAAGCGGTGTGCCAGAGCCAATCTCCCCTACAGCTGTCGGTGCAGCTCCACCGGGAATCAGCCACGCAGTTCGAGCTCCGCCGGATTAGAGTGAGGATCAGGAGGTGACCGAAAGTCTATAGTCCAGATACGTGTGAGTGGAAATGACGAGGATGGCAAGAAAGGAGAGGGTGTGTAGCTTGGCAGCCATCTTATAGTCAAGCAGTAGAGTCTGTTGATCTCCATGACTCAGCAGCAGGACTATTCAGCCACAAGACTTCCCCTTTAACTGGATGGGATCAGTGGCAGCCATTTTAGAGTCAGGCGCAAAGTGATACTCATGCTCCTTGTGGAGACAAGCTAGTTACCAAGATTAGGGTTTTTTGGGAAATCCGCAGACTCCCTGGTGGACAAGGAAAAAGGTCATCAGTTGGAGTGGGTCGATACTGTCTCTCCTGTATCTACAGCACCGTGGGCGCCATGTTGGACTCAAGCGTGGCCGGGGAACATTTAATCTCCGGCGATGGAGATTAGACTAGACAGACACTCATATACATTCTCTGGGATTTCAAACTTCCCGGGTCCATGGGTAAGTAGCTCATAGTGTTCAAGTTGTAATTTTGAATTTTAGGACTTGTAGTCCCGTTTATTCCACTGTCAAATCAAGGCCAAGGGACCCAGAATGAAAGCAAACCCTGGATTGGGTGGAGAACTCGGAAATGTGGCTACTTTGAGAGCTTTGCATTCTGGGAGTTGCAATCTTGGATTGTCTCCACTGATTTCAGAGAATGCTAAACACCTGCTGCTACCAAAAAATGCATTAAAGAAAAGCAGGCGACTGGAAACATGGCGTCCGGCTAACACTGACACAGGTGGCAAGCCTAAGAGAAATGAGGGTAGCACTCCCCCCATAAGGACAATTATACAAAAGTGAGAACTTCATACCGACATCTGTATATAGGATCCACCTAGTGAGCTCTGCATAATGATACTGAGATGGTGCGGAGGGCTGCTATTAAGGCACTTTGAGCAGCGACATTAAGGCACTTCGAGTAGATTGTGAGTTTGAATTGAGGAATGGCTCTGCGCATGCTCATAAGGGGCAGAGGGGGGCTTCCTGCCAGAGGAGGCTAGATTCCCAGGCCAGGGTGAAATGAAGGAACGTCTCTATGCACACACTGTGTGCAGCATGTCTCTGGAGCAGTCATGTCCTCTTTGTTGGACAGAGGCGTGTCTCTCTTGACACACACACACACACACACAGTGTGCAACATGTCCCTGGAGGAAGAATGTCCGCAATAGATTAATTTTTTATATCTGGGAATGCAATAAGCAAGATTCACCAAACAACAATAGAGCCAAGAGTGGTATCTGATCACTCCTGCATTACACTAACACTCACAGACTCAACCACTCAGCTTAAAGAACCACTCTGGAGATTTAATGATGATGCCCACTCCTCTGCACAGAATGAAAAGATAATTGAGGATGCAATTAAAAACGATTTGCTTAAAAATAAAGAAAACAAGAAATCACATCTAGTAAGGCGAGAATCATTAAAATCCACTGTTAGGGGAGTGATTATAAAAATTTAATTAAATATGAGTAAGGGGCCTATTAGGATGGCGGACGGACCTGCGTCCGTCCGCCATCCAAGAGGTGGAGGGACCGTCCGCAGGGGCAGCGGCGGTCCCTCCGTGCGAATTAGGATGTGACCGCCACCCTGGCGGTCACATCCTGTATTTCTAACATTGCGGCGGGTGCTGCTTGAAGCAGCACCCGCCGCAATGTTAAAAATGCATGTATAGCATTTACATGCACAAAGCGGCAGGCACCGCGCGGTGCCTGCCGCTTTGTTCATGTAAAGGCAGGGGGGTACCATAGGTACCCCCCATGTGCACCCCCCACCCCCTGAAACCCTGGGGGCCTGCAATGGGCCCCCAAACTGAAAAGACCACATGCTTTTCCACGGCGGAAAAGCCGCCGTGGAAAAGCATGTTTACGCATACATCCTAATATGGCTGGCGGTGTCTGATACACACCGCCACCATATTAGAGCTTTTCCGCCGCGGGACCGCGGCGGAAAAGCTGCGGACGGACTTCCCGACCCCCCTGCCATCCTAATCTGGCGGGGGGTCTTGTGAATCACCGCAACGGTGAATCCGCATCCTCCGGGCCGGCGGTGGCTTCCGACGGCCCGGAGGATGCGGATTCACCGCAATCATAATCGGGCCCTATGTACGCAAACTAACAACTACTAAAATTAGGGAAGGATATTCCCAATCTGGAGAAAATACACATTTTAAAAAATGAACCAGAAAACCTAACCAAAATCTTAAATAAATAATACGAATATAATAAAATTATTAGCACTAGAGCAGGTATCTCGATAAATAAACAGAAAAGTCTTTGAATCTGCGAGGCCAATAAAGCAGGGAAGACGCTAGCCTGGTACTTAACATTTTAAAATCAACGCGATTAAGGACGTTCGGGCAATATCCATACCAACCCACACATGATTGCCGAATTTTACCAAAACTTATATGATACCAAGCCAAGCGTGATTCATCAGAACATCAAGCAATACCTCGACAGGATCTCATTCAACTCCTTAAATGACCAGGAGAGGACTCTATGAATGGCCCGATCACTATGGAAGAACTAGAATCTGCAATTAAAAAACTCAAAACAGGCAAAGCCCCTGGCTCAGACGGTTACCAACGCCAACTTTTATAAAACGTTCGCCGAACATCTAACGCAACCACTACAACTCCTATACGATCATTTTGCGTCCTCTGGACAAATATCAGGCACACTGGCTGAAGCTATAATAACAGTCATTCCAAAAGAAGGTAAAGATACGTTACTAACTAAGAACTGTAGGCCAATCTCCATAAAGACTCTTGATTGTGAAATATATGCCATGACTTTAGCTAACCGATTACAAAAACACATTGCCAAACTTATTCACTTTTCTCAAACATGTTTCCTAAAACAAAGGGTATCTAGCGATAACACCAGGATTTTTTGCTACGCAATTGAAAATGCAAAACTGCTTAACTCCCCGACTATCGCCATAACACTCGATGCGGGAAAAGCATTTGATAAAGTTGATTGGTCCTTCCTACTTGCAACACTTAGGAAATGAAACTTAGGAGACACCTTAATACTCATGATCATAGCATTATATCACAACCCAAAAGCAAGGTTTAGAGCAGGAGGAGCTACCTCTTCTACTTTTCCATTAAAACAAGGTACCATACAAGGTTGTCCCCGGTCTCCCTCGCTTTTCCTATTAGCAGTCGAACCGTTTCTCCAGTATCTAAGGGAAAACCAGAACATCCCAGGTATAAACTTCAGGACAACTATCTTTAAAGTAGCAGCATATGCAGAAGACATACTAGTGGTCTCAAAAGAAGCAATCACGGCTATACCGGCTCTTAGAGATCTATTCATGAATTTGCAGGGGTTTCAGGATACACCCTTAACAAGGACAAAGCAGAAGTTAAATTACTCAACCTATGCAGCAGTAGAGGAATATTGGGTGAGTCCGGGTTGACGTGGTAGACAGGTACGATCAAATACCTAGGCATAGAATTCTTTAATGATCTTATCACTACCCTAGAAGAAAATACAAATATTATTTACATAAAAAATCACAGAACTTCAGAATGGATGGTCACAAAAATTTCCCCAAAGGGGATGTATTAATTGTGCATATTTTATAATTACTTCTTACTGCAATCAATGTCTTGGAAAGTGTGCTGATCTGTGTATCTTAGTGCCTATGTATTTGACCAAAAATTCTGAAATCTAGGTCACCACTGAATAGACGGAAATTGTTTTTAACTATCTGTGAAGAACTTATGTTTTACAATGTATCGAATACTTTTTTAAACAAAAATTTTTTATAATAAAGATTCTGAAGTTTTTGTACACAAAATTTATGTTTTTGTGGTTCTACTAGAGCACAGGGTTTAGCAAAAGGCTGAGTGACAATATAATGAGATGAATGAATGATTCGGTTCCCCATTTGAATCAAGAACCCAGGGAACACCCAATTTCCTTTTTTCACAAAAATTTCTAACATGGTGGGGAAGAGTGGAGATAAAATGATGATAACGCCTCTTATAAACTACCTCATTAGTATGTTACCTATGAAATTAGCTGAAAATGTCCTAAAGAAAATCGATAAGGTCCTTGACAGCTTTCTATGGCAAGGGAAGAAACCAAGGATCTCATTAGGAAAACTCAGACTAGCCAAGAATAAAGGAGGAGTAGGCCTACCAAATTGTAAGAACTACCTAATGGCCTTTCTATGTAAACAAGGTGCTGCATCGTTTCAGGAATAATGCAAGTACAAACCCCAGTGGCCAGAAGTAGAAAATAATTTAATAAAGGACATTCCGCCTTCAGCTATCATAAAAATGCACACGTCTACTTTGCCGCACTCTAAAAACATTATTCAAAACACTTAAAAAGCCTTGGCCCATCTAGACTTACACTCCTGCACAAAAATTGGTGCATCAAACATGGTGGTGATTTGGTACAATCCCAATATAAAAACAGATAAACAGACAGTATACTGGCAAGAGTGGTCACAAAGAGGTATTAACCTAATCAACGATCTGTATGAGGATAACATCCCCATACCCTTATCGGTTCTTAAAAAGCAGAGAGGATTAGCGGACATGGACTTTTATAATTTCTTGAACCTTAAAGTACAAATTTCTAAATTAGCTCCCCCCCTCTTCCTATCAAACTGAGCCACTTGTCAAAGGCCGGGTATATGGTATCAAAAATGTATAAGACCTTACTCCCTGAACCAAGTAAAACCCAGATGCTCTCTGAAAAGAAATGGGAATCTGAACCAAATAGTAAGGCAATAAAGCAAATCCATCTGGTGCTATTAAAAAATAAAATAGCTTGTACTTTGTCCCAGACAAAGTACATGATTATAAATAGGAACTATTGGACCCCAGCAAGACTACAGCAAGACTACATAAACTTTATCTTATCCAAAACCCACAATGCTGGAATTGTAATGCACAAATAGGGGACCTACCACACAAGCTTCTTCTTTGTCCGATGCTACAAAACATTTGGGACAGGATCTTTGAACGCATCTCCCAGACACTACATATCGCTCCACCCTAAGAGCTATTGTATATTCGAAAGGGATTTTATGATCCAGAGCTAAAAAAGGACAGTGACCATGTCTTGCTTGACCTAATGCTGATGTTGGTGGGTAAAATAAGTCTATGTAACTGGAAACAGTTTGACAAAATATCCTTCAAAATATGGCAAGAATGGCTTACCTTTCTGAGAGGGAGCAGAAAACACAAATCTTCAATCCTCTCCATGGCAACCTAGACATTGGAACATTTGGGAATCTTTAGACTCCGCTTCAACTGCATTTAAGCCCCCTTGAACATCTGAATCTATCACTCCACCCAGATGGGGCCTGCAAGATTCTCAGGTGAATAGTCAGTTAAGCACTTCATATCCCTCATAACTCCAACTTAATTCCCCGATTATGGATACAGCTTATTTACTGATGCTACAAGTACCCCCTTGACTCTGTTTATGATTTCTTTCCTCTCCTTATTATTCCTTCTCGCACTTAATCGACTATTTCTCTGGTTTAACATTCAGAACGTAGGAGTTAACAGTCCCAATTTGCACAACAGCACCAGAGGTCTTGTTATTGCCTGAACTAAATGGATTATTTCACATAACTATCCTACAATCTAGCAAAGATCTTGAAGATGGCAAATGTAAGGTTTAAACACATATGTTTTATCAATATATGTCAACTGTAAGACCTGATAACCAAACATCATCCTTCTACCTGTACTGTTGCAAGCGCAATCTTTTCTGTGATCTTCTTTTATTATGATTTATTTTTCCTTTTGTACATTCTTGTTAAAATCCAATAAAAACTATTTGAAATAAAAAAGGACTTTGTATTCTGTCAGCTGTACTCTGTGAGTACACAAGTGCGAGCCAGGAATAGAGGGAGTTGGGCACAGAGAAGCACACAGTGGAGTGGTGTGGCTCACTGGTTAGAGGTGGCAGACCCGGAAGTAGAGGACAGCCCGGGACCAGCGTTCAATTCCCGACGCGGCAGGGTCGTGGACCAGGGTCAGCGGACTCGATAATTCTCGCTTCGGTGCCTACTCTAATCAGGGATCACACTCGGCAACTCTGGGCATTAGCTTGCCTCATCTTCACAACAGCCCCCCACATACATCGGGGATGCCTGGTTTCACCTTGGAGATACCCAGCAGGGATCATCTCACAGGGAAAGCCAGGACGGGTTCCCTAGTGGTCTACAGCGCTGGGACGCCCCATTGCTGGGGTAGCCATGCGCTTTACAAGACAACATAACATAACATAACACACAGGCTGGAGAAATGAATAGCAGCACGGGTGTCAGAGGGGGGACAAAAAAGATGGAAACTGTAGCATTTTCACACTGGGGTGCAGACAAGCACACAGTGTTTTCGAGCAACATGGAAGGTTGGGAGGAGTGTTTCACAAAAATGAAAGAAGACATTCACTAACCATACATGGTAGAGAGAGTAATAGTGATGCGGGTGAGGAAGGGAGGCAAAAATAGTTGATGAACCGCAATATTTAGCACTGGGGTGCAGGGAAGACGAAAATGATTTAGCAAATGAGCGAGCTATATTAAACACAAGCAATCATGTGGAGAAAAAAAGTAGCTTCTAAAACTGGAGCAATGGATAGAGAAAAGTACTTGGTCCATGCTCCGGGGGAGGGCTAAACACAGGAAGAAGAGGTATGACGCATTCATACAAATGACAAATAGGAACAAAGGAAATGAGAGCGATGAAGGAGCAAGCAAATGCTAAGCCTATGAGCAGGCGGGAGCCCACAGATTGAATACAAACATGTCCCTTCGAGACAGCACATGCGCTGTCTAGCTGAGACCTAAAAAAATAATGTGTCATACTAGAGTTTAGTATACCACATCATCTTTTAGAAGTAAAACATATTTGATGAGCTCCATCCTTTGCATTAAAGTTTCAGTTTTTATATATTATTTTGTTCATGAATTAAATACACTATTCTATAATTTGTGTATTCGTTAGATCTCTTCTTGTTTGTGAATTTTCTGTACTGTTTCGAAATCTAAAATGTAGAAATTAGGTTGTGGTTCCCAGCTTCCTGTAGTGTTTCATTGGGGGTCTGCCTAAGTCAGAAGGTTAAGAATTGCTGCTGTAAATATATCGGGCCTGATTTAGAGTTTGGCAGATGAGGTGCTCCATTACAAACATAAGGACATCTTGTGTGCCTTATTACAGGTGCATTACATTCTATGGCACTTATAATATGGTGGGACTGAATATCAGGAACATTTGTGACAGAGTGTCCATCAGCCAAACTAACTCAGACCCAGAGTCCTTTAAATAATATTTAAATATGTGTGTGACAATGATACTTCAGCGTATTTAGAACACCGAAATGTGTTTGTACCTGCGATGTTTAGATTACGTGGGTCATGTAGAAATGTTGAGCCTTGTTATGAAATGAAAATGTTCCATGCCGCGCCATTTTATCAACATGATGGAGCCGTATGGCCCACTTTAAATATCTTTTTTTGTTTTCAAAAAGAAAATCCCAAGGAAGGAGTTTTCTTCCATGGGGTGGAGGTCATTATAATTTTTTTACTTTCGCTTACCACCACCTATTGGATGCTGGTGTGTGAAAGTAAAAACAAGCTATTTCTTTGCCCATTCTAAGTAGGATGGCAAGACAAATGGCAAAACGTCTGGTGGGCCTCACTCCATTGGACTATCGGAGGTGTATGTCAGTGGCTGAGACGTAGTAGTCTCCACTGCTGACATACAGAACGTGCACTTGACTAAATGAAGCGGGCGCACCCTAAATACATCAAAAGGATACTCTGTCGCTGTTGTGATGAAGTACCCTTTCTGCCGCACTTAAATCAGGCACACAACAGTTTTATTGTCTTGTATTGCTGTGAATGCTACTGCGTGCTGCATCAGACTTTAGTCAGTCCCTCTTGATAATGGCTCTTCGTGCTTTATCCCACAGGTTCCCGATGAGGTACGTCATCCTGGAATGCTCCAGCACTGAGCTTCAAAGCTGTAGACTCTGTGTGCTTCGGTCCTCAGTGGTTGGGGAAGCGAAAGTGTGGATATGCTGGCTTCTGAGTGAAATTGTATTTGTGCAGAACCGCAAACCCAGCTGCACACGCCTCTTCCTAACTAACCCACGCTAATACACTTATGGATTCGGTTTTCCTGGATTCTGATGATGCCTGGTGCTTAAGCTCTGGGTTCTACTGAAAAGAGCATGTGCAGATTCTACTGTTGTTTTTATGTTTGTTGACTTGTTTTTGGGAGAGCATATAAAAGGAAATATTAGTTTTCTAATTCTTAATCTTTCAGAGTAACTAGCTTGTTCTGCGTTTAGGAAAGGAAGCACGTTTTACTTTGGATGGTCGCTGTGATACATAAAAGACCTGGAAGGCAGCACGCTTTGGAGACAGCGGCCATGATTGTATGTGGGTTGTATGGCTGCCGCCATGCTCTCAATTAGTCTTTGTTAAGAGTCTGATACTGTTTGTGAGGGTAAACGACCTAAGCTCTTGAAAGAATATCACCGGGCTGCGAGATGCACAGACAAGTAACTTACCACCAGGGTGGCAGCGCCGCTACTCCCGGGGGCTGCTCACACCATTCTCTGGTACATGTATAGCTTGTTAGTTACATCTGCTCCTCGTCTTCCTAACTCTAAGGTTAGCATTAATTAGAAACACTGCACTGCACGTAACTGCACGAGTTCATGCCATTTCATTGAGTAATGCTCTATTGTAACTGTTGGTTACTCACAGCAGTCGTAGGCTGACCTGGGTATCACCTTCCTGCAGTAGGTGCAGCTGTCCTGACTCTGGTATCACTTCCTACAGCAAGTGAACCTCTCTTGACCCTAGTATACCATCCCTGCACTAGCTGTTTTTGTCCTTGTCCAGATGTCACTTTCCTACTGTAGTTGCAGCTGTTCTGATGTCACCTTTCTACAGTATTTGTAGCTATCCTGTTTCAGGAGTCACCTACCTACAGTAGTAGCAGCTGTTCTGGTCCAGGGGTTACTACAGTAGTTACAGCTGTCCTGGTCCAGGTGTCACCTTCCTACTATAGCAGCAGCTGTCCTGGTTCAGGTGTCACCTTATTACAGTAGTTGCAGTTGTCCTGGTTCCAGGAGTCACCTTCCTACAGTAGCAGCAGCTGTTCTAGTCCAAGTGTTACATTCCATCTGTAGTTACAGATGTCCTGGTCCAGGTGTTACCTTTCTAGAGTAGTTGCAGCTGTCCTGGTTCAGGTGTTACCTTTTTAGAGTAGTTGCAGCTGTCCTGGTTCAGGTGTTACCTTTCTTGAGTAGTTGCAGCTGTCCTGGTTCAGGTGTCACCTTTCTAGAGTAGTTGCAGCTGTCCTGGTCCAGGTGTCACCTTTCTAGAGTAGTTGCAGCTGTCCTGGTTCAGGTGTTACCTTTCTTGAGTAGTTGCAGTTGTCCTGGTTCCAGGAGTCACCTTCCTACAGTAGCAGCAGCTGTTCTAGTCCAAGTGTTACATTCCATCTGTAGTTACAGATGTCCTGGTCCAGGTGTTACCTTTCTAGAGTAGTTGCAGCTGTCCTGGTTCAGGTGTTACCTTTTTAGACTAGTTGCAGCTGTCCTGGTTCAGGTGTTACCTTTCTTGAGTAGTTGCAGCTGTCCTGGTCCAGGTGTCACCTTTCTAGAGTAGTTGCAGCTGTCCTAGTGTCTCCTTTCTACTGTAGTTGCAGATGTCCTGCCCCAGGTGTCAGCTTCCTACTGTAGGTGCAACTGTTCTGACACTGGTATTATATTCATAAGGTAGGTGCAGCTGCCCTGAGGGTGCAAGGATCTCCTGCTAGTCACACATGCAGTAACCACTTATGATTATAGAGTGCCTAGATGCAGATGGAACCCCAGCCAACTGTGGGTCCTATCCAGAAATAGTTCAACCGGGTTACAGCTTATTTGGTCAAGTGGTTTGTAGGAAGCTGGCTCTTTATATACTAAGATAAAAGTAAGATATAGTGTGCTCAGAGTACAGAGAGACCCCAGAGGTATAGCCGAGGCTAGATTGGGTAAGTAGTAACAGCTCTCTTTGTGGTACTGTAGGACCTGGAAGGCTGCACCCATGCTAGATTTTCAGGATATCCACATAAGCTGGATTGACATGCATTAAGTCAAAATGCACATACATTGTGAGTCTTCCGAATGTTCACAGTAGACCTGGCTACAAAAGGAGCAATTTTATAAACACTGCTTAGAATACACATACAGGAAGGAATCTGCACACATAGAGGAATCAGATACTATTTAAACATAACATAAGACTGCAATAGGATCCTGTAGATCATGAGTGCCTAGAGTCTGTCCAGGAGCGCTACATCCGTCCCAGATATTCATAACAGCCAATGTCTGTAGACAGACATTCTATTTTTATTTTACATCTATATTTCTAATAAGAATTTCCAGAAAATGTGGCATGAATCAGGTGTAAGAAGCTGGCTCTGTACATACTATACCAAAGTAAGATATAGTGAACAGAGAGTCCAGGGAGTCCCCAGAAGTATAGCAGAGGTAAAATAAGGTAAGTACTAATAGCTGTCATTGTGGTAGTGTGGGCGAGTAGTTAGGCTTATCCAGAGGGTGTGTTAAGCATTTAGTGTATTCACTCAATCAAGGACTGATTACACACACTCAGAGACAGTATCCAGACCAATTAGGTAAATATAAAAAAGGTATACTTATGTTTTATTTTTAGAACCAAGCAGGACTTCGCACAGGTAAGCAAATATACTCTCAAATGCACAACTGTACAAGGAAATGCTGTTGTGCTTGTATTTGCAATCGTTACAGGTTGGTTTTGGTTCAAAAAGCAGTTTAAATTATACAGCACTAGCTTACCCGTCGCGCGATGCTGCGATCTCCGAAGAAAGGAAATTCAAGGAAAGTCGTCATGATAACATTCAATTTACATTGTGTCATTTTTATTGAAACTTATTCATTTCAATATGGAAAACATTTCAAAGTGTCGTTTTAATTCTATTTATTTATTCGAGTGCTTGTGGATACACGATTTTGTTTTTTTTCCGTCTGGTGTGTACATCAGTATTCAAAAGATTATGAGGGCCATGGGGGGCCGATATTTAAAAAAATTATGCCAGAAACCTTTGCGGGAGTGTACTCAACAACTTCCCAAAGTTTCATGGCGAGTGGATGAATGGTGTAGTAATGCATATGCCAGAAACCTTCGCGGGAGTGTACTCAACAACTTCCCAAAGTTTCATGGTGATCGGATGAATGGTGTAGTAATGCATATGCCAGAAATCTTCGCAGGAGTGTACTCAAAAACTTCCCAAAGTTTTATGGCGATCAGATGAATGGTGTAGTAATGCATAAAGGACAAACAGACAGACAGACATACATTCGTTTTTATATATATAGATTTACTTTTGTAATACTTTGGATTACTTTTAGATTACATCGACTACTCGGGTGGTATGCCTAGATACCACACCGGGGATCTCACAATACAAGTTAAGTAAGACGTTTCTTGATTTAAAGCACAGTTACTTTATTTTCATACAAAACAGTACGTGAACACAGATGTTTTGGGGACAAAACTCGTAACATTGGTCCCTATAGGAAAAAGAGTGTTAACGGTTTACAGGTAAGTAAATGACTTACATGTATGAGTATTGGGTGTTAGGACCAAGATTCCCCAAGGTCCAGGTAGGCACTCAAATTGCACCACCAGCGGCATTAGGGCAGCCGGGTGCACAGTGCAGGATGCCGATGCCAACCAGTGGGGCTAGAGAGCACCTAGGTTTGGGGCTGCTCATGTACAGGCCACTCGGTCTCTGGCTCCAAGCTCCTAGGGTTAAGGTTAGGGCAAAGGAGGTCCCAGGTCAGCACCAAGTCCACACCACCAGCAGCGCAGTGGCGGATGGGTGCAGGGTGCAATAGGAGGGGTCGGGAGCCCAAGGCAATCCTATGGAGGTTGCTGGTTTGGGATTTTGGCTGCAGGCTCGATCCAGAAAGGCTTCAGGGAGAAGCCAACAGCTGAGCAGGTAAGTTGAAGGGCTCAGGAACGTAGGTGCACCTCGTGTCCTCTTCTCCAGGGCTCAGAGCAGCCGGATGCAGGGGTGCCTTTTGAGGTCAGATTTCACCTAACCAGACCACTTGCAGTTGGAGGGGTCTCCTTGCATATGCTGAAGGCGAGTTTTTTGGCTACCTGGAGGGATCATCCCATGGTGGACTCGGACTCTGGAGCACCTTCATGGGACCGGTGGGTGACTTGGACTTGGGCCATAAGCGCTGAGTGCAGTGGTAGTTTCAGGTGCCCGGTTTCTTCATCCTCAGTAGGCTCAGAGCTTTCCTTTGTAGTTTATTTTGAATAGCTGCTGTTCACAGGCGATCCAGTCTTTGTTGAAGGCTGTCAGTCTTCCCAGGGGTTCTGGAGGTCACTGGCTGCAGGACAAGACTGTTGGTATAAGATCTCCGGAAACTGCAAACAGGCCTGTAGGGCAGGGGCAAAGTCAATTCTTCTCTGTAGTCTCCTCTGCTGTGCGACTTCTGTTCTTCCTCTGCGTAGGTTGCAGGAATCTGCCTTCTGGGCTCAGAGCTTTTTAGTACATTTTAGGGAAAGAACACAGGCCCTGGGAACCTGATTGGCAGGGACCCAGGGCATATCAAGTCAAAGTGCATCAGAAATCTGGCAAAAAGTGTGGGGGTACTGCACCAGAAACTCACTTTCCTACATGGTTGGTAGCAGAGTCAAAGAGGTGACAGGCTAAAACAGAAAAACAGGCAGGGACTAGGTAGGTAAGACAATGGAAAAGAAGTCGCCCACTGCCCCTTTAGCATCTTGTATGATGCAAAGCCTTTGGCAATCAACTGCCAAACTACATTGAATTAAAAATGTTTTAACATTGGTATTTATTGGTGACGTGTTATCAGTAAACAGATCACACATTCTCAAAATCCTGTCACAGCTCATCAGTTCTCCATGTAAATCACACAATTCAACTACTCTAGGCTACAGGCTTTAAATTTGAGCAACATTGTGAACTAGCAGAGACAGCATTTATTTGTGTACTTTGGTCACAGTGTCACAGTGTTGCTGTTCCGGTCTGCAGCTACTAGCTCTCCATCACCTGTTGAGAATCAACATGAAAGCAGAAAGGGGACTTCAGTAACGCTTCCTAAATTTATCTGCTAAATTGTACACATCTAATGGCAGCATTGGGCATAGACATAAAAACACCCAAGTAGTAGGTATGGTTAATGAGATGCAGCACATCGACAAGGCTTTAACCTGAGAGTCACAAAGCCAAAGGAGGGCACTAGGTTAATAAAGTGAGACCAGTCCCCAGAGGGTAGTCCAGTCTAATTTGTTCCAAGAACTACTGGAAGAAAATGAACCTTCCGGGCCAGTTAACTGACACAAGAGGTCATTAATCCCATGGCAATCACTGCTGGCCTCGTGGCCCTCATTCTCTCTAACGAGGTTCCCTCACGTCGCCTTTGAGGGGATGGATAGGCATCCATGCTCCCTAATGCCAAAGGCTCCCTTGCATGCTGTGCCGTCCGGATGTGCACATTAACGCACTGAGGCTCCAGCAGAAGGGTCACTAACACCTGACAATGCATGACACTTACTTATGTGCAAGCCTAGGGGCAGAGAACTCCCTCCATCCTTGGAAATCGGGTTCCATCTGTGTCCTTTCTCCTCACCTTGCCTTAGCAGACTCTCTGTGGTGTCCTAAACAGCTCCACCAACTTCCTGCCTGGCCTAGATTCTCCTTTACATCTTCAGTTGTGTTATCGGCTAATGAGATGGCGTGTGATCAGAATGTACACAGGGAAGCTGCCTGTTGTTGGCTCTTCATCTTTTCCCTTTTGGCTGAGACCAATCCCAGATTTAAGGCCTCCAAGAGAAGTCCTCCCTGTGGCAGGTCCTTGTTCCCTCTTAAGGCTTTTGGGTTGAAGCTCTAAATTGCAAGTCGGCCCGCTCTGTGGTTCCTGGTAAAAAACACTTGTGAAACCCTTTGAATTATCTCTCACCATTATGAACTCATTCTCTCCCCCTCTGGTGCACGTGAGGTCGGTCCATGCTCAGCCTGTGGACACTACCTCACTCCTCTGGTATTCTAGAAACAACAGTGTCGAAGTTGAGGCAGACTATGTAATCTGCGCTAGGGCAGCAGACTGACTGCAGACTGACCGTACTGCTAGATCTGCAATGGAGCCTGAAATTTGGTGTCCACACAAAAAGTTTGTTTACAGCGAAGACATTCCCAGAACAAAGACAGAAGCTTGTACGCTAGAGAACCCTTTAACAAAACCTGAAGAGGGGCCCTTAGGAAACTTCCTTTAGAATAAAGGATAGTGACTTGTGACAGGGTACAGTGGTGGGAAACGGTACCTGGTGCTGTGTCCTTGGTGACCAAGTTGTAATCAGTAAGATGGACAGGCATCACATCAGATTCCTAAAAAAGTTGTCTGGACAAGTCAGGGTAGTCGTATTATTCAGAAAACATTTTAGTACGATGGGTTCATAGTGATAGTTCTTTATGTAGAAGTGATGTAACTCATTTAAGAAATTCTGATTTGTATTGCAAAAAAGGTGACAAACAGCCAACACGTGTTTCGCCCCTTTACATGGCCATCCAGCTTGGGGCTTCATCAGGGCGACGCAAATCTCTTATGGACTTGTGTCGTCCTTGAAAAAAAAATCCTGTTGGGTCCTAGGTCGATCTATAGAGTCTCAGGCATAACCATGACCACCATTTGGTCTTTGTTATTAGGCTGCGTCTACATCAGATTCCTGTTGATGAATTGTTTTTGAAAATCCATCTTTCAGGGGGACAAACATGTCATATATGTCCTTCTGATCCTGAAACCTGGAACTCCGTTCCCCTGCATCTTCATGCAGAACAAAAACCACAAGAGATTTAGCAAACTACTGAAAACCTGTCTCTTTCAGCTCTAACGAGTCACCTCCTACAGGCCTCTGAATATTCCGCTGGCGCTGCGAGACTTACGGGTGATACATGCGCCTAATAAATACCAAATACAAATATTATGCCAATAATTCCTGAAGATTGACGGGGTTCTTCAGAGGCCTTTGTACTGTAGAGGATCATGTTGGTGTGTTTCTCTGCACAGTCAGGAAAGAAGATGAAATTAACAGGAGGAAGAGACGGATCCCACAAAGGGCGTTTGTGTGCCTGGTTGCAGCCAAGCCCTTCCTTGATGCGCTAGAGGGAATCACGCTTGGCGAACAGCCTGGAAAATGCTTTTCCTTCGATTCCCAGACCTAAGGTCATAGCTCCTAATTTTACATTGTTGTGTACATTCCCACAATCTGTACCTTATTCCTAATTCTTACACTAAAATATAGTAAACTGGGCCCAAAGTAAAACTGCTAAAGTTAGAGAGGTTTGTGGCATGCCTTTTCTGGAGAGATGAGGAGATGTACTCTAGAAGCTAAACTGCATCCTCCTGTAGCCGGAACCAATGTTCTAATGACTGCTTCAATACTAATCCCATTCAGGTATTCTCTTGTTATGTTCTCTGTCAAATCCTCCATTGCCCCTGGGAGCTACTACAGCACTGTATCAAATAACAAAAGAAATGGATAGAGCTCCAAGGTGCAGCACTTCACTGGCACTGCAGCTTCCCACTGCTGCAAGCGCTTCATTCAAGCAGAGGTTCTTTTAAGGCTAGGATAGAGGGTGTTTGCCAATGAATGCCAGATCCATGGCAGGGTTTTAAGAACTCCATTTAAACTTCAAATTATTCCCATGAAAGTTTGGAACAATCGTTCCACATTGCTATCCTGAAAGTCCAACATAGGGTTTGCTCCTGTGGGACAATATTGTGCACATCAGTCCTACACTTCTTTTAAGGTCCAGCTTACAAAGCAGCCTCACAACCAGGCTTACATAACAGATCAGATGTTATAGGGTGTTTCTTTATAGCTGATTGTATGTATTGTCGCTGTTGTTTTGCTGTTGGCTGCTGGGTGAGACATCTTTCGAAGGACCTAATGTAAACACAGAAAATGTAATCCACCAAAATGTACAAATAAGGAACACCGAAAATGTAATTGAAGCCACAGAAAATGAATCCACCGATATTTACAAATAGGGAACATAGACAATGTAATTTAAGCTACGGAAAATGTAATCCACAAAAATGTACAAATAGGGAACATATAACGTTTTATTTAAACCCCAGAAAACTTAATCCACTAGGATTTGCAAACAGGGAACGCAGAAAATTTGAAGAATCGGAAAGGGATTAAAGTTAAGATTTAAGTATAAATGTAGGGATATTGTTAGGATTTAGGGTTATTTTTTGGATTAGGGTTTAGATTTAGGATGTACCGGTTGGATTCTACATAGAGTTAAGATTTAGTGTTAGATTTAGTAGTAAACGTTTTGGATGTTTACAATTAGGTGCCTATTGTTTCAATGCTCTAAAGCAGGTAGAATACCATGTGCTTGTTTGTGTGTATTGCCTACATTGTTTTGCTGTTGTTGGTGATTGTCATGTTGGACTCTCTTCAGTTCAAAGGTAGCAAAAGCGTTCAGCTTACGAAAGACTTCTTCCTCCATCATGAGCCCTGTGCTCATGCCGAGACCCCCTACCCCCTTCGAGAAGTCTGCACCCAATTCCGCCTGCCGCCCGGAGAGTACATAGTGGTCCCCTACATCACAGAAGCCAATAAAGAAGCAGACTTTGTCCTGCGTGTCTTCACAGAGAAACTCTCCAACACAGAGTGAGTGAGATGTCCTTCATTCCATTTGAGGTTCATTAATGTAAAATCTGTGTCTGAGTGACTCAGTAGTGGGGATATCAGACTATTGCTCTTCATGTGCCAGATTTCTGATTCACAAATCTCGACAGCAATCCTCTTACAACACATTTAGTCACTCTTGTCGTTTTCATTGTGTCATTGCCTTAACACTAGACTTTTCTGGGAGTTTTCTTGGCTTTCTTTCTTTGGTTTCCTTCACATTACATGTCCGCAAACCTGTGCAATATAGAAAAGAAAACCAGGTGTGTTAGAGTAAAGATTGTACTAGTGACCTGCGAAGAGGAGGTGTCAATGCCACAAGATGACGACAGAAGGTGGGCCCCCCTTTTGTTGTATGTAGGATGTGTAGCCTTTTATTCCACAAACATTTACATTTTGGGTATTTGCAGTTTGCACATATAGAAGGGATAGCACTGAAGTAAGATTCACAGCACCACCTCATTGATTAATGAATACATGGTAGTTTTGTAGATGTTGCCTCATGGCTGATAGGAGAATTATGCCTGAGGCTGATGTTATGTGGCTGACATGTTAATGGAAAATGTCAGATTCCTTATGGGGTATAGCTGATATCAGGATGATGTCAGACAAGGGTTTTTGAAGGCTTATTTATGATGGAAGTGATTTTGGAGTATGTAATTTGAGATTCCTTCTAATAGCTGATCTGAAGGTGATGTTTAGTAAACCATATCTGAGGATGATGTCAAACCTGAGAATAATAAAGGACTGATTGATGATGGCTAATCTGAGGTGGATGCCTGAGATGGATAGGGTTTGACAGCTGATCGGAGGCTGATTCAAAAAATATTTGATAGATGATCTGAGGTTTCTGGTAATATTGTATGATTAATCTGAGATGAAGTGTGACGTCAACCTGAGCTGAGCAAACCTCTAAGGCTGATACTTGAGAGCTGATCTGAGGGTTATAATTTACACCTCACCCAAGGTTTATTACAGTTAATCTATAGATGTTCGGAGTGTGATGTTTGGTGGTTATTCGAAGGACAAGGCCTAATGCTGCTATTGGAGTATGAAGTGTCCGAAGCTGATGCCTAGTGACTGATCTAAGGTTTATATGCGCTTTGGTTGATCTCAGGTTGATGTCTGGTATTGAAGTTTGGTGGCTAATCTCAAGCCAATGGAAAGAAGATAGTTGATGACTAAAGAAGACTCAGGTAGAGATGCTTGGAATCTTGAGAAAGGGACAGAAATAAGCAGAAAATGGCTGGTCTGAGTTGGCAAATGATATCTTAAGTGAATTCATATGAGCATGATATTTAATAATGTGGTCAATAGCCTGAGAGGAGAGTTATGTTTGTCAGATATTGAAAAATAGGTGTCAAATTTAAAATGTGAGCTCAAAGCAGGAATATCCTTAATTTCTTGGGGCCTTTGTTCTGACTGAATTTGTCTTTTGTATCATTAGAGAGCTGGATGATGAAGTCACTGTAAATCTTCCAGATGAGGTAAGAAACGAATTTAGTCATTAATTAGTTTGCACCAATGCATAAAAAAATAAAAAAAGTTATTAAAATAAAGTCGACTGCAATTTTTGATATGCTGATTTTGTATATGTACAGCAGAAACCTATAAACAAAAGGATTTGGGCCAAGGAAAGCATAACATCAACTGATCTAAATGAATCCAATAACATAAAATGAGGATCATTTGAATGCACTTCCCTAATTCACTGGAAATCTCATGATTGCAGCCAGTGCACCTTGATTATCCCATTTTACGAGGAATATCAGACCACTTGCTCTTCTTGCCTTGCATGCCAAATGTTTTTGTTAATGTGTTTAGGCGATCACGTCTAAATGAGTTGTGTTTTGACATGTAACGATTACTTTGTCCCCTTTTTTAGGTCTTGCCTGCATAGGCAAAAAGACCTTTTATGATCGCTTTGGCTTTTCAGCCAAGAACGTACATGCGTTCCATTGCCATCAGTGGCAACGCGTGGCGATCCACTTGCGGGAGCGCTCGCCGCCATATGGCAGCAATTATCGCTCCCTCAAGTGAATCGCGCAGGCCCCACTCCTCCCCCCTGCTGCCACATGAGCTTGTTAGGTCTCAGCCTGATCCAGCGCATGCGCTGGTTGGCCGAGACATTTTTTTTTTATGTAGGCGCTACATCTTGAAAGTGTTGGTCGGGGACACTAAATGGTAGCTGACTTTTCTTTGAGAGATGCCACCCATTACCCACATGCGTTAGGCGCACACGAGTCTACACCATCTGGTGTGACAGAGGAGGTGCATATATCCTGTGTGTCCCGTCCTGGGCGACGGAGGAGGTGCATATATCCTGTGTATCCCGTCCTGTGCACACAATGGAGCTGATACTTGTTGAGAATGCGGAGGAGCCGATGTCAGGTCCGCTTCCGCAGTTCCAAGATCGGCGCTCTAGATGTTGCCACGTCGCCTCGCTGGAACAGTGACATCTTTTTGTTTTGGTCTTCTTTTGTTTCTTTGGCATGCCGCGTGTGTGCACATGTCCTGGCAGTCTGCTTGACTATGGTTGCAGGTGAAAGTTATTTCAACTCTTTACAGAAGGACACAATCATCTTGTGTAGGCACACGAAGATTACGTGTGAGTCACAGGATATTGAGCCAGCACCAAAACTCCGCACGGGTTCCCCTCCTCCAAAGATCGCAGCTTCAGCCATTAAACTACGTCCCTTCCCCTGACTTGCTTGCTCGGATGGCAAATAAACATTATATTATATTACATCATTAACATTTCGCAACTTACAAATATTTGCACGATTTTCAAAGATTAAACAGGGATTGCATTTTGTTCTTGTTTTAGTCGACTAGTGCATTGATTATTGTGTGCCTCGCACTGGCGCCCTCCTTGCTTCACCCATGAAAAGCCTAAGGGGGCTTTGCCTAGTCTCTGGGCCATTTGCACCTCATATACAACCACATGTGAGTTTGGCCAATGGTGCACATTTACATCCCATCCCATTCTTTGTCTTACATCTTCTTTGCAGCAGGCACATTTACCTTCTGCGATGCCACCTGCTGCCCTGTTCACTACTGGGACCACAAACATAGGCTAGCTCTGCCAGACTGCCAACGCACCTCCATATATAGGCCGACAACTGATTTTTCTATTTTTTGTTTTAAATAGCGAACTAGACCCGAGACATCGGATATCAGAGCGCTTTACATGAGCACCAGTTTCGTTACATTACCATTAATGACTAAATAAACCTTAGAATAAAGATTAAAATCCATGCCGGGGTAATGTGCCCCAACATTGTCCGCAACGTGAAAACCACCATTTCCACAGACCGACCACCAGTGCAAAAACAACATTTCTGCCGGTTGGTCAGCTCAATATTGATGCAAGGTCAGAACAGGAAGGTATGAAAAACAATTATCGAGTGTAGATTAAAGATTGCTGTAAACCTAATGTGGCGTGTCTCTGCTACCTCAGACCTCTGGCTCAAACCACTCTGTTATTATTCTGGAGCTAACACAGTGCCTATGGGGATAGTGTTGGCTAAATAAACCTTGTAACAAAAATCCACTCACTCACTGCTTTCATTTTAGCTCGAATGTCTCTAATGGATTTACAATTTCGGTCCTGGACATGAGGAAGGAAAGGAAAGGAAAGGAAAAGGAAAAGGAAAGGGAAAGGGAAAGGACAAATGAATATGTAAAAAACCATGCACACTAGAGGGGAAATCGAAAGACTCCAGCATCCAAAATGCATTAGGTTATCACACAAATGTTGAAGACTGAAGACTGTGGCATGGCTAAACTGGGAGGATTGAGAATACACAAATAGTCAGGAACTGACCAAAATTACTCCTAGAGTTGGGCTTATGCAGGGGAATTAGGGCAGCAAAGTGAGTGTAAGTGTGGGGCAGAAATATCGTTATAATTACACACTTATTTGAGTTAGTCATTTTATTATTATTATTTTTATTTTTTTAAAGCACTTATTCATTTTAAAAGCAGAGCTGAAAAAAACTTCCTTTGGTGACAAAGCCATTTCTTTGGCCAGGCCAGTTCATCTTTGTGGTGTACAGACCTTTAGTGGAAACCAGTAGCACTTCTATTTGACTGGTGGTGAGAAGGGCCCCAAAATATAATTGTTTAATGACTAATGCTGACTATGGGACATTGAAAGTGAACAGAGGGTAGTGGGACCATTCTGCCAGCAATGGTAACATTAAATAAGAATTTTTAGGAAGCTGCAGCGCCAGCTTGAGGTTCTTGGATTCTTACTAGGGTGGAAGACGTTGCTTCAACAAAGAGAACAGTACCTGGTGGTAAATAAGGAATTCTCTCACTCCAGAAAGAGCTGCTATCGGCCATTTCCAACCATGTCTGCTTGAAATTAAAACTAGTCAAGCATGCTTCACAATAGAATTAACGATTAACGAAACAATTTATTCCACCGATAAAGCTATTGTAGATATTTGAATTTTTCCAAACAAAATATCTAGTAGATCACGATGATGCAGCATTAAGTGTTTTATATACAGATGGGTCCATCAATTTGACTCACTTCGGTCTCATGGGAACCCCTTTAAGAGACTGTGGGGGATCTAAGTAGTTGAGCAGGGTCGATACCAGATAAAAGGAATATTGCTTCCCACCACAACCGTTCTACATTTCAAGGAACCGTAGTGGTCCTCCCCAGTACAGCGGGAGGTTCACTTCGGAGGATGCTACTCGCTCTGGGATCTAAAAACCGAAGTAAAGCAACCACAACAGATAAGACAAAACGTGGATTTTGCAAACATAGGGACAATATATTGGCAGCATTATTCACCCTTTGCTATAATAACAATATCAGTGAATAATAGTGATATGCCTTGGCCTCCCCACTGTTAAAAGTTAGGCTGAAAACCGTCAACATTATCGGCGCCCTCTTGCTCTCCTTAAACCTTTTGTGCGCGTAAAACAGCCGCCATTTTGGACACCATGGCTTCCCCGCTCTCGCCGAGAGCCAGCGCGTCTCTCTCTCTCTCTCCTAACTTCGCTGGCAACCCCCCCCCCTGCTTGCACCTGCCTTGAGTCATAAACCCCTCTTCGGCACTGCTCTGCCCCAGGCTCTCATCCTGTTCCCAGCGCGACATCTCCCTGCTTCCCCGTCATGACCTCCGGCCCTTTTGATGCAAACCCCTTTTCCCCGTGTGCCCGCCTGTCTTCCCCGTTCCCAGGCCGACACCTAGCTCTGCCGATACCATTCTCTTGCCCCTCCCCATACAATAGGAAGCTTCCCTCCTCAAAGGACCCCCGAGATGATCAAAGCCCCCCCCCATCCCACGAGATCCGATCGAAACCCGCACACTCCGTGAATCGGCGGAATACCCAGCTGCGCAATGATCATCACCTGTTGTGAACGGGGCGGGGACTTCCACTGTAGCCTTGCATGGGAACGGGCTGGGAAGGGGGGATTCTGAGGATGTCTTTCCGTACATCAAAGTATCGACGAGAATGTGTTACATGTAATAAAGAGATAAACTCGTGTATAAGAGGCCAGGCCTCCGGGATGCAGTTAGAGCACCTCAGAACGATACCTTCTGTCCGTTTCGTTGTGTTCTCCTCCGGAGAGAATAAAAACTTTGTTTCCTGCCTTCCAGTCTCCAGCGCCTGCCTCTTCAACAGTTTAACTTTTTGTGGGTTCAAGAGGCGACATCGCCGGGCAATAATTAAGGATCTTATATTCTGGTTGGTAGTGCCCTCCCAGTTTGTATTTTTCCACAATTGGCGCCCAACGTGGGGTTTTTCAGCGACCCATGGATCCAGTGGGAGAGGTCCTGACGACAAAGTGAACGACTGCAACGATCGGGAACGCGTCTGTCCGATAGACCCTCGTCTGACAGCCGATCATCCGAACTTCACTGGTTCCGAACAGACCTCTCTCGAGTGATCTACGGTCCTGACTGGGAACCATCAGGAGTGCCGCGAGGATAACGAAGAAGAGAGGACGATCGGGCGCTGGATTCGGAAGTCAGGAAACTGTCCATGCGGTCCGGGTAAGGTCGTGTTACCACGACAAATTGCGAAAAAATTGCTTGATTGTTAAATACTAGTATTGCTCTTTTTTGTTTAATTGGAGATTCACTGTCTGCAAACGGAGAAACAACAGGCTCTCTCTTTGCAAGCAGTGGAGGATAGGTAGGGCAGACAACCGTGCTTATTTTTCTCCCCCACTCAATAGTCACCTGAAACTGAGCTGTTGTTCACAAACTATTGTTTCCTGGAGATTCCCTGTCTGCAAACAGGGAAGAGACCACCCTTTTTGCAGATAGTGAAAAAGGTAGGTAACGCAAATCTTTGCGGACCTACTCACTCTCCCCATTGCTATTTGTCGGTCTTTTGTCCATGAGGGATTCACTGTCTGCAAACGGAGAAACAAAGGTCTCTCTCTTTGCAAGCAGTGGAGGATAGGTAGGGTAGCAGCCGTGCTTATTTTTTTCTCCCTCACCCTATAATTGCTTGAAACTGAACTGTTGTTCGCAAAATTATTGTTTCCTGGAGATTCCCTGTCTGCAAACAGGGAAGAGACCACCCTTTTTGCAGATAGTGAAAAAGGTAGGTAACGCAGATCTTTGCGGACCTACTCATTCTCCCCATTGTTATTTGTTGGTCTTTGGTTATTGTGATCCATGAGGTATTCACTGCCTGCAAACAACGTAGAATAGAAATATTCTGTCTAGTCTTTGCACCTAGTGATAAGATAGGCAGTGCTGACTTTTTAGTCCCTCGTTACGAGCCGTCATGTCTGTCTTCTCCCCATTGATTGGTAGCCTGTTTAGCCCGGACCGCTTATTAGAGATGGACCATCCAGCCCCACTGGAAGGCACCCCTAATAAGGACATGTTCATGAAGCATGGATTGACCGCTATTGCCTATAGTAAACTATGGCATAAATATACAAAACAAGGTCAAGAAAGTCAATGGCCCCTGATAGGATCCTTCGATGATGACAAAATAAAAACGCTAGAAACTGCCCTAGGTAAAAACAAGACAACACCTACTATGCTTGATAGCTTCGGCATGTGGCGAAAAGAAACTGAACAGCGTAAAAAGAAAACTGAGAGTAGGTTGGAAAAAGAGCTGCAAAAAGCAGCCCACCTAGCTGCTCAGAAGCTAAAAAAGGAGATAGAGGAAAGAGAGAAAGCTAAACAGAAACTAGAAAGGGAAACGCCAAGCCAGTGTCCGGTTAGAACCCCCTCCATGCTCTACCCTGATTTACCCTCGAAACGACAAGCCAATGAGGACCTGCTGTTAGGTCCCCCTATCATCTACATGCCCCCTCCATATGCCCCTTCTCGACCCTTGGCGCAGCACGCGCCACCCCCAGGTACAAGCAAAGGTACCGCCGCAGCGTCGGCCCCAATGGCCTCTGTGCCAGCCGAACCCCTGGTATTAAAACCCGCATCAACGGCAACGTTAGACGAGCATGAGACTCGAGGGGCTGGCCTTGCAAGAACAAACAGACTAGACAAAGATGAGCGAGCGGGGATCGACAAAATAGCAAGGACACTGGTAGAAAGGAAGGATGATGAAGAGTACATCACAGATATGTTCAGCTCGTACACAGGGAGTCACAGACGACATTTTACCGTACGACTGTGTTATCATGTCTTGAATGCATACGAGGACCGATATCGAGACAAAGGTCCCGAGAGCCTAAGGACTCTGTACCGGAAGGTCGATATCGGGGATGAGGGCGAGTGTGATGTGTCGGACCTCCTTACGCGTACGCTTGAGGTTTTCCGCCACCTCACTGAACGAAAGCCGGGAGCTAAATCCACGGCCCCCGTAGTGACCGAACCACCAACCGAGCAATCTAACACCATGATGCCGATACGTGAGGCTGCCCCTTACTGGGTTCCCCCTCGAGGTACAGGGACTCACGATGATGCAAACAACCAAGATGCGAAGGGAAGGGTAGTATACAACTGGGTCTACCAGCCATGGGACCGGCAAGAGATACTGACATTCCGGAAATCTCTACCCGACCTACGTAAAAACCCCACTGCCTTCTATACTGAATTGGGTACAGCTCTGGGTTCAACTATCATGACCCTGGCTGACATCGACTTGTTCTTCGGGTTATGTCTACCAGCTGATGTGTGGAAGCAAATCCGGAAAGTCGACCACCTTGAGCTGTTCGGACATACCTGGCCACAACTCGATGACTTGGATAAACAACGGGGACCAGGACAAAAGCCATTGAAATCCATTCTAGACCTCCCAGATAAAATTGTAGAGAAATTAAAAACCCTGATCCCAGAAAAGAAAGTGGACTGGTCGATAGTAACAGCCTGTCGCCAAAAACCCCAGGAGGATGTATCGGAATACTTCTCCCGGTTTGAAACGGTGTTCTCCGATTACAGCGGCCAGGACATGACCACTGCAACCGGACACCATCTGTTTGTCCAGAATTATGTTAAGGGCCTATCATTGGACATCTCCCAGAAACTACAGGCCAGCGAGAGTAGTTGGGCAGCCTCCAAACCTACCGCGATTCTTCAAATGGCCCAATATTATGAGCATCAGAAAAATGAAAACGATAGGGCGACAGAGAAAAAGAAGAAAGACTTAAAAGAGAGGGTGATGATTGCCAAACTGCAAGGGGTGACTATAGGACGAGACCAATACCGGGGAAACTACCAGACAAACGTCCCTAAGACTGCGTTTCCCCAGGACCGCACTCTGACCCCCTACAGTGGACGCACAGACCTTAGAGATGACCAGTGCGCTTTCTGCAAAGGGACTGGCCATTGGAAATCCCAGTGCCCAGTTCTCCTGGAAATGATCAGGAACAGAGACCCCAGGGATGTAGCAAACGGACCGAGACCTAAGGGACCACAACGAGGGCCCCCAAATGACGCGACTAATGACAGATCAAGCAGACCGAATACGTTCGATCGACCCAGACAGAACCAATATCAACAATCTGACTATGACGACACTCACACCTTTGCATAGGACAGCCAAGGGCGAGGGAGGGATCCAGTCGAGCTCTATGTTGACCAGCAGGGCCCTTATGTCACTGCTAAGGTCCTGGGTACCAAGTCTCCATTTCTGGTAGACACTGGCGCAACACGTAGTGCGTTATCTAAACGACTGATTCCAAGGGCACCCTTGTCTGGCTCACTCATAACATCGACAGGTTTCGATGGAACGCCCTCCACCAACCCTTTGTCTGCCCCGATTCTCTTTGACGTAGAAAACAACACCACCGACACCACGTTCTTGCTTTCCTCCAATAGCCCTGACGCCATTATGGGACTTGACTTACTGAAACACTTCCGAGCGACGATTAGGTGTTCTCAAGATGGAGTTCGAGTGTTTCTTTACGACAACCCCGTTCTGCTTAAACATTGTTCCCCCCGACACATGTTTTCCATCACCGACGTCGACGCGTCCCTGCTTGACACCCTACCTCCGTATCTGTGGGCCAAAGCGGATTCGGACGTAGGGCGTATGTTAATTGACCCAGTGCACATTACTGTCCGACCAGACGCAACACTCCCAAAACTCCCCCAATATCGGATATCGCCAGAAGGCGAGAAGGCATTGGTAATGATTATCCAGTCACTGATAGACGCAGGAGTGGTAGAGGAAGTGGTTAGCAACGTTTGCAACAGCCCTATCTTGCCCATTATCAAAAAGCAGGGAGAGGGAGATGAGAAAGCATACCGTTTCATCATCGACCTCCGAGAGATCAACAAAGTGGTAGTACCCCAGTACCCTGTGGTCTCAGACATCACCACCATCCTGACCTTGATTCCATCCACTGCAACCACCTTTTCCGTCATCGACCTCAAGAACGCATTCTTCTCCATCCCCATCCACCCAGACAGCCGATATCTCTTCGGCTTTACCCTAAAATCCCGCTCATATAGGTTTTGCCGAGCCCCTCAAGGCTACACGGAGAGCCCTAGCATCTACAGCCAGGCCCTCAAAAGGCAACTAGACCAAGTCCGGTTACCCGACGGGGTGGTGTTGGTACAATATGTCGATGACATCCTTTTGGCAGCCGACACCACCCCTCTAGCGGTTACCGCCACCATTCAACTCTTGCACTTCCTTGCGGAAAATGGCCACAAGGTCTCCAAGAAGAAGTTGCAATTCTGCCTACCCCAGGTCACTTACCTAGGCCACCTTCTGTCCAAAGATGGAAGGAAACTCACCCCTGATCGAATCCAGACCATTCTAGACACCCCTGTCCCTAAAACCCAGAAGCAGGTTCGCTCCCTATTAGGCCTCACCTCCTTCTGCCGACAATGGTTGCCAAACTTCAGCCTCGTTGTAAAACCACTGCTCTCTCTCCTAAACAAAGACGTCCCTTTCCCACTCCCTTGGACTCCTGAGTGTCAAACCTCCTTCACAGAACTACGAGATGCCCTTTGCTCAGCCCCTGTCCTGGGTACCCCTGATTACAGGAAGCCCTTCTCCCTTTACACTCACGAAAGGGAGGGGTGCGCTTTATCTGTCCTGACCCAGGCCATCGGTCCTAAGCAACGACCGTGCGCTTACTTCTCTGCCACTCTTGACCCTGTCGCCAGAGCCTTGCCTGCCTGCCTTCGAGCTGTAGCTGCTGCTGCAGTCTCTATCCGACAGAGTGAGGGGATTGTACTCTCGAATTCCCTCACGGTACTGGTACCCCATGCAGTCGACACCCTCCTGAACCAAACCAAGACGCAACATCTGACGAGTGCACGACTGACTGGATACGAACTAACCTTGCTTGCCCCCCATATCACCCTGAAAAGATGCACCACACTGAACCCAGCAACTCTGCTACCCTTGCCAGAGAACGACCCCAATGTGCACCCCGTACATGACTGCGTGACTCTTACGGACGAACAGACCAGGAGTAGGGTCGATCTCAGAGACACAGCTTTCCCTGACCCCGACGGGGAGTTGTGGGTGGACGGTTCTTGCATCAAACTCTCCGATGGTACCACTTCCGCTGCCTATGCAGTCACCACGGCTCGAACTGTAGTAGAAACAGCCCGCATCACCCAGCGATCTGCCCAGGCAGCGGAACTGATTGCTTTGACGAGAGCCTGCATCCTGGCAACAGGAACCACGGCGAACATTTACACCGACAGCCAGTATGCCTTCGGGGTGGTTCACCATTTTGGGCTCCTCTGGAGGGAGAGAGGATACTTGACCTCACACGGCACACCCATTCTGCACGGGGATTTAGTCTCCGCCTTAATCGAAGCTGTCCTCCTCCCCAACAAACTTGCCGTTATCAAATGCCAGGCACACAAGAAGGTGACAGACATTATTGGACAGGGAAATGCACTAGCCGACATCACCGCCCGAACGACAGCAGAAAATAGAACGACAACACGTATGTACGTGACCAGGTCACAAGCAGAAAACTGGACGGACGCCAAGGACACAATTAGAGACATACAAATGGCTAGCACACAACACGAATTGACTGAATGGGCACGGGTGGGATTGAAAGACGATGAAGGCTGCTGGCGGACAAAAGACACGAACAGATGGTTGCTACCTGATTCATACTTGATTCCCATATTAACCATGGCACACTCCCCAGCCCACATAGGATCAGCCCCCATGATCGAACTTGTCTCCAGGGTTTGGCACAATGACAAGATCCCAGATTCCGCCAAACGCCTGGTCCAACAATGCTTAATATGCCTGCAACACAACCCCGGGAAGGGAACTGTAGTACCCCGGGGGGGATTTGGGGTCCCAAACCACCCATTTGAAGTCCTGCAGATGGACTACATCCAGCTAGACAGATGCCAAGGCCTGAAATATGTACTTGTCGTGGTATGCGCATTTAGCAAATGGGTGGAAGCATATCCAACCCGCGACAACACCGCTATGGCCACAGCAAAGGTCCTGTTAAAGGAGTTTTTCCCCCGTTATGGCCTCTGTCGTGTTTTATGGAGTGATAATGGCCCCCACTTCGTAGCCAACGTTATCCAGCTCATCCTAAATGGGCTGGGTATCAGACAGAAATTCCACGCAGTCTTCCACCCTCAATCTGCTGGGCTTGTCGAACGACACAACGCCACACTAAAGCTTAAACTGGCCAAAATAGTGGCTACGACGGCCCTGAAATGGCCAGACGCCCTCCCATTGGCATTGCTATCGATGCGCTCTACCCCCACCCGACATCACTTAACCCCTTATGAAGTTGTCTTCGGTCGACCCATGAGCGTCTGGTCTGCCCCGAAACCAACGTCCATTCATGACGTTCCGGATGTCCTAATGTCTGATTATCTGTACAAATTGACTGAAACTTTGTCTGTCCTTCATCAGCAGGTGCGGCAGGCCATCCCCGATGCTTCCAGGGGTCCGGGTCACGCCATCCAGCCGGGGGACTTCGTGCTGATCCGAAACTTTCAGCGATCAAAGAGTTTGGAACCCCGGTGGACGGGCCCCTGGCAAGTGCTGATCACCACTCGGACCGCACTTCGAGTGGAGGGGAAGAAACACTGGCTGCACGCTCATCACTGCAAAAAGGTCTCTCCAGCCCTGGCCACGACAGACACCGTCAACACCCAAGAAGAGCTCCTGAACCGGGACCGACCATCGCTGAGCTGCTACCCTGATACAGAGACACTTGAACTTTCAAAACATCCTGACCCCACTGTGCCATCTCGAGAAGGGTATTTCCTGCGTCGAAAGGAGGGAGCTTCGGCTAAGTAGGCCACGGACTAAGCTTAAGAATCTCAGAACGGTGACCCAAACTGCCAAGGGTTACCTGGAGAGAAGCTAAGACTGAGTCTGTGGTCCTGCCCACTACCGAGCACCTTGAAGACGAAGATGATGGAAGCGCCAGATAAGAAGATGATGGAAGCGCCAAACAAGAAGCCGACTGAGACAACAGGAAATACCCACTACAGAAATCCGAGAACAGATAGACTCCATAGCTCAAAGACAATTGCACTCTTCATCGTAATCCTCCTCTGTTTTCTCCTCATGACTACGCTCTGGATTATGGAAGAACACGCACCTGCTCACGAAACATTCCTAACCACTGCTCAGCCTACCACCACGAAGGAACATTATCTAATTTCGCTCTCTCCTCAACTAAGAGAGAGGCGAAAGGAGTTTTGGAACAACTCTTTCGTGCAGCTACTTCACCAGCACAATCTTGCCACCAACGCCACCAACTGCTGGATCTGTGGGTTGCTACCCCATGCCACTGGACATTCAATACCATTCATCCCTTCACCCTTCTCCGTCCACGGCTCCTGCCTTGCCTGGCTGATCCTCCTGCAAGAGAGCTATACGGAAAATGCCACCTCCAGCAGAGCTGCAGCACATTCTTCTCATGGGGCCGGGCGAAACAAGACAAAGACACACTTCTGCCCGCTGACCCCCAGCGACTCAATCCAAATGGACATTCCGGCCAAAGAACGAATCGAAATGCAGGTGTTCCACAATCCAACCAGACCCACCTTCTCCTATCTGCGGAAACGAACGGCTGCCACTCTGACTGTAGCCCTGACGGTCATCAACGTCACAGGCCACATGTGTGTAGAAGGACTTGGGACACAGCTGGTGGGTCACAGCGCTTGCCGCTTTACCAGAACTTTGGACTCCACGGATCCACCTTCCTTTGTGTCATCCCCAAACATGTATTTCATCTGTGGCACTAAGGCCTACACCTGGCTCCCCAAAGGCTGGGGGGGCACTTGCTACATCTCCTTCGTCCTTCCTCCAACTTATGTGGCCCCAGCGAATCACCACAGGCAAAAACGAGCAAAAGACGTTGAGCAAGCCGACTCAACAGGAGCACAGTTCCTCGATGCTATGAAAGGACTCGTCCCCCTCTGGGGCCCGATGGCAAACAGCCGTGCCATCCGACATTTGACTCAGGCAGTCGAGACAACCATGAACATCACAGCGGGCATCTTTGCCAACAACACTGCCGAGCTCCAAGCGGTCCGTTTGGTGGCTCTTCAGAACCGCCTCGTTCTAGATGTGGTTCTGGCGGACCGTGGAGGAGCATGCCGCATTATTGGGGCCAGCTGTTGTACATACATACCGGACAACTCACCCTCAGTGTACAAAGCCATCGAACATCTTCACAGACTCTCCTCGGAAGTTCACCAAGAGCAAGAAGAATGGTCGCTTGGTGGTTGGTTCTGGGACACCATCAAAAGTTGGGGCTGGAGACTGCTCACCATTATCCTGATTCCCGTAGTTGTAATATGTGGCCTATGCTTAGGGATTCAATGTTTGCCACCTATGTGTTCTTTATGTGCGAGTTGTATTTTTCCCAAAACTGTGGACATTGGAAGCGAACACATGAGGGCATTATATGATGCCGAAGTTAGGAATTTGATGAAAATTGACATTGAGTAAGCAAGTTGGCTAGATATGTTGAAAAGGGAGGACTGTTAAAAGTTAGGCTGAAAACCGTCAACATTATCGGCGCCCTCTTGCTCTCCTTAAACCTTTTGTGCGCGTAAAACAGCCGCCATTTTGGACACCATGGCTTCCCCGCTCTCGCCGAGAGCCAGCGCGTCTCTCTCTCTCTCTCCTAACTTCGCTGGCAACCCCCCCCCCTGCTTGCACCTGCCTTGAGTCATAAACCCCTCTTCGGCACTGCTCTGCCCCAGGCTCTCATCCTGTTCCCAGCGCGACATCTCCCTGCTTCCCCGTCATGACCTCCGGCCCTTTTGATGCAAACCCCTTTTCCCCGTGTGCCCGCCTGTCTTCCCCGTTCCCAGGCCGACACCTAGCTCTGCCGATACCATTCTCTTGCCCCTCCCCATACAATAGGAAGCTTCCCTCCTCAAAGGACCCCCGAGATGATCAAAGCCCCCCCCCATCCCACGAGATCCGATCGAAGCCCGCACACTCCGTGAATCGGCGGAATACCCAGCTGCGCAATGATCATCACCTGTTGTGAACGGGGCGGGGACTTCCACTGTAGCCTTGCATGGGAACGGGCTGGGAAGGGGGGATTCTGAGGATGTCTTTCCGTACATCAAAGTATCGACGAGAATGTGTTACATGTAATAAAGAGATAAACTCGTGTATAAGAGGCCAGGCCTCCGGGATGCAGTTAGAGCACCTCAGAACGATACCTTCTGTCCGTTTCGTTGTGTTCTCCTCCGGAGAGAATAAAAACTTTGTTTCCTGCCTTCCAGTCTCCAGCGCCTGCCTCTTCAACAGTTTAACTTTTTGTGGGTTCAAGAGGCGACATCGCCGGGCAATAATTAAGGATCTTATATTCTGGTTGGTAGTGCCCTCCCAGTTTGTATTTTTCCACACCACTGACAAGCTCAACATCTGGCAACTGTGCAGGGTATATGGAACTGTAGATAGGAACAAATACATACTTGTGTCACTGGGTTTGTCTGAGAACAGATCATAGTAAAAGAATGTGTAAACACGTCTCCCGCATTCCCCACTCAGCCATGCGTGCACATTCCTCCTGTGGGCGCGTGCTTGCACACTCCCCCTTTCGTCTCGTGCACATTCCCCCTCGTCTCGTGCACACACACACTCCCACCCGACCCTAGTCTTGTAAGTTGTGCACATTCCTCTATCACTATCTCGCAGGAACAGTGGCTCACGCGAGACCTTCCACCGCCGAGCTGTGTGCAGTGTGTGGGCCCGAGGCTCTCCGGAAGGCCACATGTCGCTCCTCGTTTGATCTTGTGTCCACGTTTATTTTGGACGCGGCTGAGGTCCCTGCAGGACATTCAGCTGTGACCGTTCTGGACACAGCAAAATCCAATTGTTGGTGCTTCCGGGTAAATTTCCCTACACAATTCCTATTTTGGGCACAGATTAACCACCCCTTGTGTGGCAGTTTAGGGTCGGATGCAGGCCTCCCAGACAGGCTATACCCAGAGTTTAGGCTCATGTAGCGCTTCTTGGCTCAGATATGTCGCCGGTAAGGAGAGTACCGGCACTTCACAGTAGGACTGTTTCGAACACAGTTTGGGACTCTCTTTTCTTATCCTAATCGCAACCCCTCGCAAAATCTATCTCCCTCAGGCCGCTTTCCTTCTTCCCCTCTCAATCTCTCCTCCTTTCTTCGTTTCTTCCCCCTCCCTTCCCTCAGTAGCCTAGAGCAGCCGACAACAGATGGAATAACATATCGGTGTGACTGGTCCTCTGTAGAGTACATGATTAGAGAAAACAATGGCAACCCTTACGCTGGCCGTGACATTATTAAGATAATAGGCCTAACTTGTTTGTAATGATGCATGATGGCCTCACGGAATCGCAGCATATGTTTTTGCACATGGATGTGTCATCATATATACTTATTCAACTCAACTTTTTAAGAGAGCAGCACGCACCTCAATACTTCTGTGTGACGTGACTCTGTTGTCTGTGGACAGGGGACCGTCGGACGTCTGCTGGCTGCTGTTGCGGCGATGACTCGAGCCGGCCCCCTACACTACAAAGAAACAGAAACTAGTGAAATTAAAGAACGTTACGGCGCGCGTGTCCCGAACGGCCAATCACTGCATGGCTTCATGCTGAAGTCACACAGTGATTGGCCATGATATGCAGTGTGCTGAGCAGTGCGCCCCCCACCCACGCGCGGCATCCAATAATGGATTTTGCGCGGTGGACCAGCCAATCCTGGCACTGCATGCAGCACCAGGATTGGCTAGGGGGGCACACTGAGTACTCGCCCTGGAGCCTATGTAAACCCCGGGACCCTCTCTCAGTTGCAGAACATCACTGGGTGTTTGTCGCGCATGCTCGGGCAAGTCACAGCCCTAACATCCTCATGTGCACAGTGCTGCTGGCCTGCTGCAGACTGTCACTCAAGCTGCAGCAGACCAGCAGCCCCGCCCCCACCACATGCGCACTCCGCATTCCATCGCCGTGTCCCGGATTGAAGCGCTGCGGCGCTTTATTATTGTTTGTGAATTCTTCAATAATTACTTTTACTCAATACTCAGTGTGCTTGCCACGGTGCGTCCAGGCTTGGTGGGGCTACGCCCCTACGCCCCAATGGACGCACCGCGGTATAAAACTACAAAAAACCTACGTTTTATCTCCTTCAGTTATTCACTAAGTGACAGCTGGAGGGTAGTCTCGTTCTTGTTCAGTTGTATTTGCTCCCCTCCTCATCTCCCTTCGTTATGAAATGTATTCTGCTTTTTTACTGTTTTTAACCATTCATTTCTTTTGCTACGAGAAGCAATTTATTGACCGTAATCACCTTAATAAATCGCATATGCACTCTTTCTAAATGCTCCTCTGTGCTTTTATATTGCCTAATTGTTAGTGCCGCCCCTCCAAACTCGCATTTTCAGAAGACCTGTTCTTAGAAACTACTTCTTCACCCGGTCGTCCGTTATCACTGGATTCTCAGTAACGCCTATATCAGCATACTTGCATTTACTTCCTGCCTTAGGTGCAGAGTTACAATTTTTGGCGTGCTCACAACTTCATCCGGTTACACAGAACGTGTGGTAATCACAGCTTTCCAGGCTAAATTGTGAAAAATGTGTACAGTTTAATTTTGGGTAACAATCTGTGTGTTTTCACGCGATGAATAAACAATGCAATAAATGTGTTATTGTTTTGTACAGATTTCGGTTTTTTTGGAGTGATCCCATCACTTACATTCCTTACAACGTCGAGAGTTCACCTTCCCCTTTCTGCCCAGGAAAAAAGAGATAAACACTTCATATAGCAAGGAGCAAATCCCCAATTGTTTCTAGGGTGGGAAAGGCACGAAGAACACTTTGTACATAGGCAAGTTTCTGGTTGTTCTGCAACTTGCATGGCATTCCTGCGGTGATATGCTCACTACACTTCCATCAGACAAAAGCAACTTATTAAATGCAAAAAGAGTTTTGTACTCTTAAAAGTAGCTTTTTTTGCCTGTACTTCAAGCTTGAATCCACAAATAACTTTGAATTGTGCTCGATTGCTTTTGTTATTTTAATGCGTGAAGTTGTCACAAAGCACGGGGTGAGCAGGCGTTGAAACATTTCATTCTCGAGTTATCTAATATGTTCGTGCTCCTCGCTTAAAAAAAAAGAGATGGCCTCGGTGCCAGAGGCAAAAAATCGACTCACCTGGACAACTGGAAGGGTGCAAGGCTCAATCAGCCAGTTGCATTTCAGAAGCGCTTCGGCAGCCTTGTAAACTTTACTAACCCAATGATACAGGCATTTCTATAAATCTTAGATATTCCTATTTTCAATGACATTCATTTTTTGGATTAAGTAAGTGCTTACTTTGAAATTGCAAGTTCACTGTCAAAAGTCAGAAGAAATGCGTGCCAGATGGCTGTTGATGAATATGCCAAGGTTCGGTATCGAAATGTATTTTAGTGGTCTGGCATTTAGTTCAAGCGCTTGTATTCCTGTTTGCTGGAAAGTTTTACTACTGCAGCAGCACTTCTAAGGGAATGACACATTTTCATTTCAACAATGGCACTGTGAAGACAGCAGAGGGCAAAGCCTTGCAGTAATACCAGACCTTGGCTGAGATATGAGATACCATAATCATGGAGAGGTACAATCAGCATAATTTCACTTAACTCCACACACTTCCATGCCACACACTTTAACTCTACACGGTTCCATTCCACACCACACCACATAATTCACCTCAACAACACAATACACCACATTCATCCAATCCACACCACAGAATTCCACATCATGCCACAAAATTCAACAGGACATCACATATTTAAACACCACAACGCAAAATACCATTTCATTTAATTAAACTCTGACACACAGTCCCATTCCTCATAATTCCAGTATACTCAGTACCACATAATTACTGTTCACATATTTCCACTGCACACCATGCCACATACGTCTACTATACAAATCCACTCCACACAATTCCACAACTAACCATTCCAATCCAACCCACATAATTCTACTCCACACCACATACATCCAGTCCACTACTGTTGCAAAGTCATCCTGTGCTCTGTGCACCCCCTAACTTTCTGATGATTGAAACTGGTGGTAACTGACTCTGACGGACCCTGGGCTCTGTTTAACCAGGCCAGGGCCAGTGCCAAACTAAAAGGAACACATTAGAATACAGTTAGGACACCCAACATACACTAGGGTACACTATAGTATGGTGGGGTACCCCTGTAATTGGCATGACCTACCCCATAAGCCCCTAGTATGTAATTGGGCAGGGGATTGAAACTACCTAGAAGTCTCCAGTATCCTGGGGCACGGCAGTTTAGAGGCCAGCAGATTCTCTGCACCAGCATGTGTGCGGTGCTGAAGCCTGAGGTCAGTTTAAAAGCAGCACTGGTTGCCAGGACAGCTTTTAAACCTTAAATTGTGCCCAAACTCGACTTTGGGGGTAGGGGCCCTTAAAAATAAAAGACCTACCATGTTTTTGCATATTAGGGACCCCAGGGTCGCCCCTAGGTATCTCAGGGGTGGGGGGGTCAGTTATCTATAAGATATGCCCTTATAAAATGAGTTTTTATATGCCTGGGTAAAGTGAAATTTTACATTTCACTCCCCACATTGTGTTAAAGTGCTGCTGAAATTCGACTTTGATGCTAGAAGAATTGGGTAAGGATAATCTGCATGATTTCTGCAGATTCAGAACCCCTGAGGTCTCCCCTAGTTGCACAGGGGGTGGGTGTCCTGTAGAAATTAGGGAAATTGTTATAAAATATGGTTTTATAAGCCCTGGTGCTTGAAAAGTGGCCCCAGTCATTTTCCCAATTGCAAACCCCATGGCCTATAGGTTAACATGGTAAGAAGTTATTGATTAATAAATATTGATAGAAGAGGACTAGCCGGACCATTCAAAGACTTCCGAGAATGGAGGTAGTAAATCCAACAATATTATATTGTTGAATTTCTCCTAAAGTGTACATACAAGAAGTTATGAGACTTTCTTGTTTGTAAGTCCAAATTCAGCCTTTCAGTGGTCTGCCCTGATTGTTCAGAGTTAAGTGGATTAGCCAGGCTGCTGGGAGGGCAGAGTGCTGGTCTATAGGAATGCCAGGCCAGGAGGTGGCGTTGTAAACTATGCTCTTCAAAGGCAGAGGGGAGGCCTGGGTTTCAGCTCCACTCTGACAATCTTGACCCAGAATTAGGGCTAGGCTTAAGGAAGGTATGTGCAGATGGTAGGGGGAGAGTCCATGGAGATAAGCCATCCCAGTGGGTGTGTTTAGCCAGCTCTTACCTCCTTGCTGGAAAATCAGCCATTATGGATTTGGAAGAATGATGCACTCTGGCACAAACTAATGCCACCCTCCACAGGATATGATCATAACTGAGGAGTTGCCCTGCTCTCATTGGTCAGCAGTGACCTGGTGCTTGACCCAGAGAATTTTGAATAAGTATCTGAGAGGGGCCGAGCCCTCCAGATCTGCTGCTTGAAACTTACTCAAGCAAGAAGTGCCCTGCTGAAAAGATTTTGCTGTGCAAGGAACTCTAAGGCCTGACCTCTGAAGACTGCACTAAGTAAAACTGCAGCCCTGTGGATCACCTTGCTGCCAAAGGACTTAAGAGTGGAAACTCCCTGCAAGCTACAGGTTAACAGAGCTCACCTGGACAGCCTCACAAAGAATTCAAAGCCTTGAGTAGCAGTGGATTTGTAAGGGTTTTGTTCAAGTGGATTGCGGAATTGAAGTTTCACATTTTCAAGGACCCTCTTGGAGATTCCAGAACCTTGGATTGTGTGTTGGATACTTTGGGACCCGCAAGCAGAACTCCAGGAAGGTGTTCTAACTGGACCCCGCTTGCTGAAGAAGGCGGCCCACCACAGTGGTGAGAAAATACTTCTGAACAATTTAAAAAGGTGTGTCCCTGACAGAGAAAACAAAATGACTAAAAGGAGCACTGTTGGTTTCTATGCACTAGAAAGTGACTAATCTTTAAAAATTCATATCTCTGGTTCCCTACAGTGGATTTTGTTTCGTTTTGGTGTCATTTAAAATATAAAAATATTACCTATTTTTATAAATTGGTGTGCGATTTGTATTTTGTGTTGTGTCTTAATTATATACTGACATGGTGTTTTTAAATGCTTTACATACCTGTCTTTGAAGTTAAGCCTGTCTGCTCGTAGCCACGTTACCAAGGGTTGAGCATAGGAATAATTTTCAAAGACCTATGCTGAGTCCTATTATGTGTTAGTGGCCTTATTGCCCCTACCAATAACCCACTTTCCAACAACTCCAAACAAAAACACATGGGAAAAAGACATTGGGGCATATTATCAAGAAACAGCATTAACATTATCGCCACTTTAGTGGCAGAAAACTGCAGCTAAAGTGGCGATAATGGGCTTGATAATACGCCCCTGTGAATTCCCATAGAAGCCCATGTTCTGCTGTGTACTTGGGATTCTATGGGCATTCTCTACGGCGTATTATCAAGCCCATTATCGCCGCTTTAGCGTCAGTTTTCTGCCGCTAAAGCGGCGATAATGTTAACGCAATGCTTGATAATATGCCCCTCAGTCATTTTATGAAACCAATAGCTCTTACTCTCACAAATGCGAGACCGATTGCATCGCAAATGCTTGTTTCCCTTTGTTCCCAGCCCGAGCTCCGCATAAGTTCCTGATAAACAGCAGGCCTGTTGCACAGAAGCATATATGATTATGGAAAGAAGCACCACTTGAGTACTATTTTATGCACTCCTCCATACCTTTGTGATTCCAACCCAAAACATCCAACTCCCTATTAGTAAAAGTAAAGAGTGGGTACAGTCTATTCTGTGTGCACTACCTGTATAGTCCAGTTATAGATGTCTTGAGCTAATTCACAAAGTCGTGTGAGGGTACGTAAAAAGAGTAATCACATAACAGAACCATAAAAAGTACATAAAAACAGTTGCAATACATGTTTAAATCACAATGTTATGAAACAGATAAAAGCTGTTAAGCATTTAAAAACATTTAGTAAAAATGATTGTTAAAAATGGTGTAAAAGGAAGCATGGCATCGTATAATCAGTAGCTCAGACTTTACAGCGAATTTTTAAACACGATTTTAAGAAGCAGGCTACACATTTGGCGGCGTTTTGAGAATCTAGTAACTGCAGGGCCAAGTAAGCAGGCCGACAGGTTCTCAAGTCCATTTCACGAAGAAGGGGAATAATCCAGCACTTGCGGGGTTGCTCGTAATATCGGCAGAACAAGGTTATGTGCATTGTAGACTGGGATGATATTCCGTCGCAAGGACATTTAATCAAATTATGCGACCAGTCTAATTCATTGGGGAAAGTAACAAGGTGAAAAAAAGAATTAAGTCGAAACCTGGTCAGAACATATTTTTCATAGTTGGTTAAGAAAAAAGTTAAATATGGCTGAATACCAGGGGAGGATTGAACCATTAGGATCTGCACGTTAGATGGTTTAATTACTTCTTGGGAAAGACGCAAATGTCTGAGATGGTTTAAACAGAGATTTTTCAGGGCCTTCCTGGTGATGTCTGATATTGAAATAGGCTCAGAGAAGTAAGATGTGCAGTTCAAATCCTTAAGGAAATTGGAGACATAAAATAGCCAAGGAATTTTGCGCCAATTTGCCAGGGATAAGCAATCGGTTATTAGTGAACGGGTTAGATGGCATTGCGGTTTATTCCAAATACGGTGCCATAAGAGGATCGGCTGGCATCTGATGTTATCTGTCAGGTAGTCAATGCCCAGCTCGATGTGGCAACCATATATTGGGGCACTTTGAGGAAGTGCCAAAATGTATTTTAAGAACCCGTTTTGGACTTTTTGTAAGTTATCTAGAGGAGCGTAGCCCCAGACACCTGTGCCATAAGTTGCTACGCTATGGCATTTGGCGTGATAGATTTTAAGCAACTCGGCTTGGGCAGGTTTGCCCAATTTTTTTGGAGAAGGAAACAAGAGCTGAAGTTGCTCTCTGGTAGAGCAACTTTTTACTTAACATAGCTTGTTTCCAGGATAATTGGTCGTCCATTAAAATTCCTAAATAGGGATATTCCCTGGTACGTTCCAATCTAGCTTGTTCTATAAAAACAGGTTTTGGGTTCTTCGCCTTGGGGCCGATGTGCATAACAAAGGTTTTATTTGTATTTACTTTCAACCCCAAGGAAAGCATAAACTGACAGTATTTATCCAGCCGTCTTTGTAACTGCACTAGTGTTCTTGCTAGGATTACGGAGTCGTCCGCATAAAGTAGCGCGGGAATAGGGCGGTGATTAATAGATGGAAGGTCCTGGCTCCCTGCTAACATGGCCGATTCCAGCCCATTGGTGTAAAGATTAAATAAGAAAGGGGCCAGGACACATCCCTGTCTAACTCCTTTGTTTACTGGGAAGGATGGGGATAGTTCGCCGCCAATCCCATATCTCACGCAAGCAGTAGCGTTGGAATAAAGTTTGCGGAGAAATTGGATAAGAGGAGGATCAACCCCCAATTCGCTGAGAATAGACCACAGCCTAGAGTGTATCACGCAGTCAAATGCTGCGCTAAAATCGACGTAAACTAGATACAGGTTACCTCCTTTTGCCCCTACGTATTTGCCTATTAGAAGGGTTAAATTCAATGCATGCTCAACAGTACCAAGTCCCTCCTGGAATCCATACTGGAGATCTGTGAGAATGTTATTCCCAGATGCCCAGTCCTGGAGACGTTCCAAGATCAGTCGGCCAGCGACTTTCCCCAGGGAGTCCAGGAGGGAGATGGGCCTGTAACAGGCTGGGTTATTGCGTTCACCCTTCTTAAAGATTGGGAGCAGAATAGAAGAAGACCAAGAGTCTATTAGGCCTATCTTAGTGACTGCTGCCATTACCTGGGTGATGAGGGGTGACCAGAGTTCCATATTGCTTACAAAGAAATCTAGTGGAACCCCGTCAGGACCGGGTGCCTTACCAGTATTGAAGGATGATAGTGCGTTAATGACCTCGTTATAGTCAAAACAGAGGTCAATCGGAAAAATTTGGTCCCCAATACGTTCGCTTTCCATCTGAGCCACAGTTATAGTGTCGACGGAGGATCCACCAAATATCCTTGAGTAGTGAGCCACCCACTCATCGGCCGTCACTGCCACATCTAGGTGTTGAGAAGCTGTGGCATCTACCAAAAAGGGTGATTTGACTGTGCGCCAAAACAAGGAGCTGTCTTTGCGTAGGCAGCTCTCATGTAATTGGGCCCAAAGATTTTTCTTTATTTCCTTTTTGCGGTTATGTTGTGCCAATTTGTAAACCCTTCTAAGTTTGGCTATCTCATCAGTGTCTCTGTCTTGACTGTGAAGGGCTCTTTTTAGGGCGGATAAGGCTTTACGACAGGTTGAGTTAAACCAACCTTTGGATTCCTGTTTCCGAGGTTTGTGGTGACGAAATAATTCTGCCCGTATAATTTTTAAGATCTCCAGGAAACTGGATATAATCAGCTGGGGTGAGGAATCTTCTGCCAGACAGTTATTCATCCATGGAAGGGCTTTAGGTATAACTCTGCCAGTAATTACTTCTGGGTCAACTTTGGACCATTTTACGGAAAAGCCATTTACTTTGTCCATGGACAAAGATTGTTGGTTTAATAAGCTGACCCTAGTAAGGTGAGGTAGAGCAGTATTGATTGACAGGATGACACTATTTGGAAAGTGGTCACTGGATATAGCAGAACCTGTTTTAAATTAATGCAGTTGACCCTTTAGTATTTGGGATCATAGAATAAAGTCAATGAGACTTGACAGACCCCTACCATGAAATATAGGTTTAAATTCAACGGGTGGATCCACAAGGTCATTTGCATATTCCAGCTCCTAAGAGAAAAGACACTCATTCAGGGTATTACCTAGATACAAATGTGTAAAGTGGGTCAGAGAGCAACCATTTTCATCTTGGAGACCACAGATACCATTCTTGTAATTATTGCACAGAGGAACATTGAAATCCTCCCCCCCCCCAAATCATATAGCAGGTAAGAGAGGGGTACTTGTTTCGTTGTTCTTTTATAAAAGATGTGATTTCAATTAAAGTTTTGACACATTCGACGGGCTGAAGGTTGTTATAAAAATTGATAAAAAAGTGCAACGTGCACTTGTTAAATGAGACCATTATAATTTGAAAGTTCAAGCTGGTAAGGAGGACAGTTACGTTCGTTGATGGTAGATTATTTGAAAAGTATACTACTAGTGTGACACTGTGTTTGCCACTCGAGCGCTGCAGTGGGAAGGGCCAATTCCCTGACATCACCTCCCACGTGATACGAGGCCACGCCCCTTTTTAAGTAGCCACGCCCCCTCCCGGAGGCTTAAATCACCGTGCTGAGTCGCAGCCGGTGTTGACTAAATTGCTACCCTTGAGGCGGAAGCCGAGGGTTTTGCTCCTCAATTTTTAAATTGTATTTGCTGTTTTGCACATGGAAGAGTTGATTTTACTAACTTAAACTTGTGTGACACTGTGTTTGCCACTCGAGCGCTGCAGTGGGAAGGGCCAATTCCCTGACATCACCTCCCACGTGATACGAGGCCACGCCCCTTTTTAAGTAGCCACGCCCCCTCCTCCTCCTTACTACCATGCACACCCCTCGGAAGCGCAGCAGACGAGCGCAGCGGACATTCCTTCGACACGCCGAAGACACGCCAAAGACGAGCCCGTCTGTGCCCGTCCGTGCCAGTACGGGACACGGGGCTGGTCATTATATTCCTCCATCTAGGCTCTCTAAGGTAATGTCATCTGACCTATTAAAATCCTTGCGCCCCGTCCCACATGAAAATAGCACCTTGCTTGAAATTCCTCATTTTGGCGCTGTTTCCTGCCCATTTTGTAGCTACACAATTACACCCTATCAGCCCTATCCCCCTCGTAGAACTAGACGGAGTAAGCAGGTTAAGCCAGCGCACCCCACTCACAAAAACCATCTATTCTACAGTTTAAATTGTCGATCCCTACCTATGCATAAGGCTGAGATTTTCGACCTGCTGATGGACGACAAACCTAGCGCCCTCTTTCTCACTGAGACTTGGCTACATGAAGGTTCAGGGCCCGATATAGCTACGGCCCTTCCTTCTAATTATGCGATCGCCAGATTGGACAGAATTCTTAAAACCGGAGGTGGAATCGCAATTGTTTATAATAAGCAATATACTTGCACTTTTGAATCGATAATTATACCTGATAGTGAGGCAGCATCTTTTAAACTATGTCTTAATCCTAACTTCACGTTGTCCGGTATCCTTATGTACCGACCTCCTGGAAATGGCACCAAATGGGCTACAGAACTTGTAAATCATATTACCCCTTTTATATTAACATCCAAAAACTTCTCTATTATCGGAGATTTAAATCTGCATTTAGAAGATAAACTGAATACAACATGCATGAACTTGTTGGATGATCTTTTAGCTACAAACATTCACCTTATTAACTCAGGGCCTACCCACAGGGCAGGACACCTACTTGACCCGATACTGTCAAATCTTCCCTCCCTTAACTGGATAGAAAATATCCCTATATGCTGGTCAGACCATTTTTTAGTTAAAGTCGATCTTACCTTACCCAGTATCTCAACAGACCTAAACAGGTCGTTGCCTTCTCTGAGGAAAAACTGGAAAGCTTTAGACATCTCCAAGCTAAATGAGAACTTAAATTCTCATCCCCCAAATAAAAATCACAATATGGAAAGCATTGCCATGGCTGCTCAACTATGGCTTACCAATGCGGCAGATGCCTGTTTAACCCAGACTAAGACCAAGGGGAACCTTCATCGTCCCCCGGCTCCCTGGTTTACTGACGCTCTTAAGAAAGAAAAAACTAAATGTAAGGCACTTGAGAGAGATTGGCGCAGAGATTTCGACCCTGATAAAAAAACTAGATATCATACAGCTAGAAATCTCTACCATACTGCTTGTAGAAAAACTCGCACGACATATGTAGCAACGACCATAATGGAAGCTGCGAATAAATCAAAAACGCTGTTTAATACAGTTAAAGATCTCGCAGGGGCTCAAACTACTGCTCCAACGCGGCCCCTAAACAAGAAGCAATGCCAGGATTTAGCTCAATTTTTTTCTGACAAAATTGACAATTTGATTGTCGAGATAGACAAAAACACTGTGAAAACTGCTCCTAAGGAAGATTGGGAATGTACTCCGACCATAAATCAGACCCTTCAAAAATGGCCCCCTATTACAACTGATGCTCTTATCTCAATTATGAAGACGTTAAAATCTGGTTCTCCTCAGGATCCTATCCCTATCAAGATAATTAAACTACTTGATACACCTGCCCTTAAAATCATTGCGGACACCCTAAATTCATCCTTAGAGCTTTCCACAGTGCCAAAGATATGGAAACATGCTATAGTAACACCTCTGTTGAAAAAACCTACAGCAGATCCAGATAAATTGGCCAATTACAGGCCTATTTCACTCCTTCCTGCTTTTTCCAAATGCCTGGAAAGGCATGTGCATTCAGCACTGACGCTTTTTTCCAATGAAAATGCCCTACTTCACTCCACTCAGTCAGGCTTTCGAACGGGTTTCTCTACAGAGACGGCCCTTTTGGGTGTTTCTGAAGCTATGAGGAAACTCCTCGATGAGGGTCAAACGGTTGCGCTTATTTTACTTGACCTAAGCGCAGCCTTTGACACCGTATCGCATAAAAGGCTAATTGCTCTACTGGAAAAAAATGGAATAGGCGGAAACGCGCTGCAATGGATTAGATCATTCCTGAGTCATCGGACCTTTCAAATATCATCGGCAGCGGCATGTTCGGAAACTTTCAATTCCCCTCATGGAGTACCGCAGGGCTCCATCCTTAGCCCGCTCTTTTTCAACTTATATCTCAGACCCTTAGCGGATCTAGTGGAAAATGCGGGTCTAACCTTCATGTCGTATGCCGATGATTCTCAGATTGTGTTCTCACTATCTGAACCCCAAACCTCTTCTCCATCGCGTCTAAAAGCTGGCCTGTTATCCATTTTCAACTGGATGTCAACTAACCAGTTGAAATTAAATGGAGATAAGACGGAGATTCTCCTTCTGGGTAGACAACCAGAGCTTTGGAACTCATTACATTGGCCTGCCCAGATGGGAAATCTCCCGACACCAGTGCTACAGGCTAGAAATCTGGGGGTAATCCTGGACAACTCTTTGTCCATGAAACAGCAAGTCAACAAAGTAGTGAGCATCTGCTTTACCATCTTGAGATGGCTCAAGAAGATTCTGTGGATGCTGCCTAGCCCTATGCAGAAAACGGTGGTCAATGCCTTAATTACATCTCGGCTTGACTACGGGAACATCCTGTATCTAGGTGCAAACAAAGCAGTGACAAAAAGACTGCAGATTGTTCAAAATGCGGCGGCCCGTCTTCTCTGTGGCATACCTAAAAACAGCAGCGTGTCCCCTTACCTGCGTGAACTGCACTGGTTGAGGGTGGAGAATCGCATTAGGTTTAAAGCCCTAAACTACATGTTTAAAATCAAAGCACGTACCGCTCCTAAATATTTGCAGGCGCTCGCTTACCCTTACATCCCCAATAGGAATTTACGATCAATAGCAGCAGAAAAATTCTGTGTTCCCAGATTTAAGCTGGCCAGGATAGGAGGCAAATCCTTCGCCTACCTGGGTCCCGTCATGTGGAATACACTTCCGATTCAAATACGCAAAGAGCAAAACCCGCTCAGGTTTCGAAAGGAGATAAAAACCTGGTTGTTTAACCAGTAATTTGATCCTTTACTGTCTGCACGTTCGACCAGGCTGTCATAGGCGCCGGGAAACCCTTTTTGGGTAGCTGTTGCGCCATATAAATTGATAAAATAAATAAAATAAATAAATAGGCCTCCCTTGGATCTACCATGAGTTGTAGTACTAGCTGGGACATAGTATGTTTTGTAACCCTGGATGTGTATGGGCTCAGTGGCCCAGGTTTCCTGTAAGCATACTATTTGGTGTGCATTTACTGTGTCTAACCATGGTTTGTGGTTTATCTTGGAGCGGAGACCTGCTACGTTCCAAAATAGGACAGAAAGCATCCGATTAGGATTTACCGGATTACTTGTATTAGAGGGGGCATCAGAAACTAAAATACCTGGCCATGGGGGTAAGTGTGATATTGAGACGGTGGGGTGTGATTCAGAATGATCATCACAGTTGACAGAATTATCAAGCAATAGATCTGGGTCTGTTGGACTTGGGAGAACTGCTTGCCTGGAATTACCAGGGGGCTCGGTAGATGTTATTACAACTGAGGACAATAATGATTCATAGGCCATTTCTACAGAAGAGGATGATGATATTAATCTGGATTCTGCCGTTGTAACTAAAATACCGTTTGTAGGATGTAATCTCAAGGAGCAGAAGGCTGGTTGCAATGATTTGGGCTCGAGGAGGGAGAGATCTGTACTATCCTGGCTATTAAGGACTGGTGGTCAATCCACCATTTCCAGGCAGTCAAATCTATTTGCTAGTGGAACACCTCTCCATCCCAAAGATGGAGCAACTTCTCTACCTCCGTAGCCTGGCCAGTCAACCCAGTCTCTTCTTCTGTCCCAATTTCCTACTTGAGTCCAGTTCCATTCTGGTCCTTCATTATATCGGGGTATTGGCGGATAGAAGTAAGAGAGTCTTTTAGTATCTATCCCGTCGTTTGTTGCTTGCGTACCCCAGGAGCAAATATGCTCAACTGTGTGTGGGTCGTCAAAATTAACAATGACGCAGTCTCCCAGGATTCTTTTCGGCTCTTTGCCTATCCAAGGGACCCTGCGGACCATTGTTACTCTATTGGCTGCGTACGGTGGAAGAGGTCTGTTGACAGATAGCCAGTGCAATACTTTGTTTCTTAAAGACCAGCCTGGTTCTTCCATGTTTGTATTCAGCTCAGGAACCCCGGTCATAATCACCACGTATGGACTTGCTTCTGGTGGTAAGTGAATAGGATGACCACCCTTCCCCCTAGTCCTAGAGATAGTATTTTGAACCCCTGGTGGCTTAGCTTGAACAGGCGCCTGAGTTATTTGAGGAGCTGGAATTTTTGTTGTAACAGGACCCTTCTTCTCTGCTGTGGCAGGGGGCTTTTGTTGTACGGCTGATACTACGGTGGCCGGTTTTGTGGCTACCACCCCTTCCTTATTACTTTTGGGATTAGATTTTTGCACCACAGTTTTACCAGGACCTGTACCCTTTTGGGTTTTTAAAGCTGTACTCAAGGCTGCTATCTGCTTTTCAATTTTTAGGAGGGTCTGTTCAATGGGTTGCACATAAGATTTAATTAGTTCCCCTAATCTAGTCAGCAGTTGATTATTTATACCACAGATTTTACATCCTCTTCCCACGTTACTGTTGACACTAAGGTTTGCAGTGTTTGTGGAAAGGTTAATTGTTTCTGGGGGTTTGGGGTTTAACTCTTGCTGTATCGAAACAGCTTGACTTGGAGACTGAGTAGTGGGTAAAACTTTATTGTTAGGTTGTTTCCTGGAATGGATCGGTTTGTGCGATTTTTTTGATTTCTTAGGTTTGGGTATCGCTCCCTCCCTTAATCCCCTATTTTGTGCTGTAATAGAGTCCTCCCTGTTCGGGCTCGCAAAAAGAACAGGGGTTTTCTCCAATAGCAAAGATGACTGTGAGTCTGAAAACTCTAAAGATGCAGACAGGTCAACAGTACATGGGACAGTGTGTGTTTCGACATGCACTTCCAATAGTGAGCCGGGTTCTAAGGGGCGTGAGGGTGTTTTCGCAACAGCGAGAGAGCCCAACGAGGACCGTTTGGCCATGGCCAAATCCTGCGAAACCCTTCGTTCCAGCAGGATTATGCCCTGGTCAATTGCCTCGTTAGCCCTGGTAATAAATTGGTCAATTGGGCCAGTTATCTGAGAGGCACCTTGTGCTGTTTTACTTCTGGTACCTCTGGTTGTCATGGTCAGATTGCGAAACTATCAGGGATGGTACAATATAACAACAGATGTAAAAATGGTATTAGTCCAATAGTGATAGACAGAATGTTTTCGCAATGCAAATGTTAATAAGGTGGCCCAGTCCAGTCTTACCCGGTCTTTAACGGGCTTAAACGGGCCCGCCCTTGGCCCGGGCTTAGCCCGGCGCTCGCCCGCGCGCTTCCCGCGGTCGCGGTGGAGAGCATGGTCAAGTAGGAGGAGCAGGGGGCGGGAAGAGACACCATGTGCGCTGCGTTGAGTGTGCGCGGTGATCCCTGGGTCTCCCCTGTCTGCGTGCGGCGGTGATTTCAGGGAAATGGTCCGTTTTCAATAAGCAGGCTCCGTGGGCACAAGGGTACAATCCAAAGGTCCTCTGTCAGAAAGAAACGGCTTCGAGCGGCTCCCGCGGAGCGGGGGCCGCGAGCCATAAATAGCCGGGAGCAGGGGCGGGAAGAGACACCAGGTGCGCTGCGTTGAGTGTGCGCGGTGATCCCTGGGTCTCGCAGTCCCGGCCCCTGTCTGCGAGCGGCGGTGATTTCAGGGAAATGGTCCGTTTTCAATAAGCAGGCTCCGTGGGCACAAGGGTACAATCCAAAGGTCCTCTGCCAGAAAGAAATGGCTTCCAGAGGTACCCGCGGAGCGGGGGCCGCGAGCCGTAAATAGCCGGGAGCAGGGGCGGGAAGAGACACCAGGTGCGCTGCGTTGAGTGTGCGCGGTGATCCCTGGGTCTCGCAGTCCCGGCCCCTGTCTGTGTGCGGCGGTGATTTCAGGGAAATGGTCCGTTTTCAATAAGCAGGCTCCATGGGCACAAGGGTACAATCCAAAGGTCCTCTGCCAGAAAGAAACGGCTTTGAGCGGCTCCCGCGGAGCGGGGGCCGCGAGCCGTAAATAGCCGGGAGCATGGGCGGGAAGAGACACCAGATGCGCTGCGTTGAGTGTGCGCGGTGATCCCTGGGTCTTGCAGTCCCGGCCCCTATCTGCGTGCGGCGGTGATTTCAGGGAAATGGTCCGTTTTCAATAAGCAGGCTCCGTGGGCACAAGGGTACAATCCAAAGGTCCTCTGCCAGAAAGAAACGGCTTCGAGCGGCACCAACAGACAGTTATTCATCTCTACTACAGGCATACATTGTGGCTATCATCCTAAATATTGATTTTGAATATTGACACTTGTGTTTTATTACAGATATTATAATGTACAGGTTCTACTCCATAGCCCTCCAAAGCCCCTCCCTTGTTGCTTCCTCACGACCATTTGTGTCCTACCGAAAAAAGAATTGATCACCCACTAATGCGGAATATGTATTTGGGGTTTACTCAGTTTTGAACCGTGTGTCAGTTTTATTACTTGAGGATTCTGCTAACCTGGTGCTGTAAGCAGTTTTAATTGAAGGCATCAGTCATGGCTGGTGGTACAAGATGTGTAACTTGCAGGTTAGCGGCACGCACCTTGCACTACTCGGAAAGTTCAGGAACCAATGCAGTGCACCTCTCTGCCATCGGCGTCGACTCACCAAAATGCCACGGGTTTGACATTAATGAAATCACAGGAAGTGACACCATTTGACTCTTCACCCTGATATTTCCAGGAAGGCATGTCTCATGACCCTAAGATTACAACAATTCATACTGCTGGAGTTCTATAATAACTGCATAATTAGTAGAACAGCATAGCACAAACTAAGCTCCAGGGTTGGACTGGCCTAGAGGGAAATCAGGCACTGCCTGACGGGCTGGTCTGACAGGGCAGTGTACAGGCTGTTCGTTGTGCTGTTTTGGGCCTATTTTATGGTCTGTTGAGCCGGTGTTTACAGTTGATTTCCCTGATATTAAAACTAACTTCTTGCAGCAAGGTAAAATCCATGCACTCTTCCATACCTTGCTAGACACCCATACACTTTTTCTACAAGTTCAAAACGTCCCCAATTTGCAAACATAGATCACTTTTTTAGCTATCTAATTCATTATTTGTAGGGGGCATGGGGGCATTTAATTTATACCTTGGTGTCTGGGCCTATTTTCTGTCCCAGTCCGACCATACAAATGTCTAGTTTAGATACATCTATATTATCATGCTGACTTGATAAAAATGTAAATCTGTTAATTTTCGTGTGTGGAAGTAAGTGATAATAAAAGTGCCTCCAAAATTCTTTCTAAATGTGTGAAACGTTTTTGGCTAGGGTGACTAGTGTGTAGTATATGCCTTCCTCCCCTCACAAATTATCTTTAAATGGCTCGGAATCGTTTACATTAAAGTTTTATAGACTTTAAAAATCCTCGTTTTTTTAAGGCACCATTGCTTAGAGATAGAATGAATTTTCTGTAACATATTTGAACTGCAACATGCGAACACCTCAAAAATCTCGGTAAAAAGTTATTTTCACTTATTCTAGGACTTGGGAAAATTCCTGTTCTAACTCCATGATTAACATATTTTGGTGACATAAGAGGCACCTGCTTGATGGTAAAATCCACCTACTATGTTCATGGGGACACCCTGGAATGTGTATTGTTATTATAGGTGTTTGAGTAAATAATCTTATTAGGAAAGGGGCGTCAAGTGGAAGCATTGCGAAGATCAGAGTACTGAGGAGAGGCAGTGAGGTAATAGTGCTCCATAGCATGTTCGAAGGGCAGGGGTACTCACAGGAGTGGCAGAGAGGCTCAGTGGTAATTCATAGGGGGGTTCAGGAGAGGAGCAGTGGCATTTCACAGGAGGTTCTGGAGATGGGCAGGGGTATTTCATAGGAGGTTTCTGAGAGGGGCAGAAGGGCAATGGTGCTGCATATGACTGGTAAAGAAGGGAAGTGGTATTTCATAGGAGGTTCCAGTGTGGGGCAGTTGCTAATTCACAGCAGGTCCAGAAGAGGGGCAATGATATTTCATAGGAGGTTCCGGAGAGGGGCAGTGGTATTTCATAGGAGGTTCCGGAGAGGGGCAGTGGTATTTCATAGGAGGTTCAGGAGAGGGGCAGTGGTATTTCATAGGAGGTTCAGGAGAGGGGCAGTGGTATTTCATAGGAGGTTCAGGAGAGGGGCAGTGGTATTTCATAGGAGGTTCCGGAGAAGGGCAGTGGTATTTCATAGGAGGTTCCGGTGAGGGGCAGTGGAATTTCATAGGAGGTTCCGGAGAAGGGCAGTGGTATTTCATAGGAGGTTCCGGTGAGGGGCAGTGGAATTTCATAGGAGGTTCCGGAGAGGGGCAGTGGTATTTCATAGGAGGTTCAGGAGAGGGGCAGTGGTATTTCATAGGAGGTTCCGGAGAAGGGCAGTGGTATTTCATAGGAGGTTCCGGTGAGGGGCAGTGGAATTTCATAGGAGGTTCCAGAGAAGGGCAGTGGTATTTCATAGGAGGTTCCGGTGAGGGGCAGTGGAATTTCATAGGAGGTTCCGGAGAGGGGCAGTGGTATTTCATAGGAGGTTCAGGAGAGGGGCAGTGGTATTTCATGAGAGGTTCCAGAGCGGGGCAGTGGTATTTCATAGGAGGTTCCGGAGAAGGGCAGTGGTATTTCATAGGAGGTTCCGGTGAGGGGCAGTGGAATTTCATAGGAGGTTCCGGAGAAGGGCAGTGGTATTTCATAGGAGGTTCCGGAGAAGGGCAGTGGTATTTCATAGGAGGTTCCGGTGAGGGGCAGTGGAATTTCATAGGAGGTTCCGGAGAAGGGCAGGGGTATTTCATAGGAGGTTCCGGAGAGGGGCAGTGGTATTTCATAGGAGGTTCCGGAGAGGGGCAGTGGTATTTCATAGGAGATTCCAGAGTGGGGCAGTTGCATTTCTTAAGATGTTCCAGAGACCGGTAGTGGTATTCCATAGGAGGTTTCAAGTGGGACAGAGGTACTCTGCAGGAGGACTTCGAGAGGGGCCTCGATATGTCATAAAAGAATCTAAAAAGAGGCAGTAGTATTTGTTGGGAGGGGCCATTCAGATTCAGCGGCATTATATGGAAGGTTCCAGCGAGACAGGCTGTCGTATTTCAAGACAGGAAGGTCATCGAAAGGCAATGAAAGTTGTAAGATTCCGGAGAGGGGTAGTGGTATTTCATAGGAGATTCCGGAGAGGGGCAGTGGTATTTCATAGGAGATTCCGGAGAGGGGCAGTGGTATTTCATAGGCGGTTCAGGAGAGGGGCAGTGGTATTTCATAGGAGATTCCGCAGAGGGGCAGTGGTATTTCATTGGAGATTCCGGAGAGGGGCAGTGGTATTTCATAGGAGATTCCGGAGAGGGGCAGTGGTATTTCATAGGAGGTTTCGGAGAGGGGCAGTGGTATTTCATAGGAGATTCCGGAGAGGGGCAGTGGTATTTCATAAGAGGTTCCGGAGAGGGGCAGTGGTATTTCATAGGAGGTTCCGCAGAGGGGCAGTGGTATTTCATTGGAGATTCCGGAGAGGGGCAATGGTATTTCATAGGAGGTTCCGCAGAGGGGCAGTGGTATTTCATTGGAGATTCCGGAGAGGGGCAGCGGTATTTCATAGGAGATTCCGGAGAGGGGCAGTGGTATTTCATAGGAGATTCCAGAGCGGGGCAGTGGTATTTCCTAAGATGTTCCAGAGAGTGCTAGTGGTATTCCATAGGAGGTTTAAAGTGGGACAGAGGTATTCTGCAGGAGGACTTCGAGAGGGGCCTCGATATGTCATAAAAGGATCTAAAAAGAGGCAGTAGTATGTATTGGGAGGGTTGATTAAGATTCAGTGGCATTATATGGAAGGTTCCAGTGAGACAGGCTGTCGTATTTCAAGACAGGAACGTCATCGAAAGGCAATGAAAGTTGTAAGTCCAAGCAGTAAAATATAACCATGTAAAGAAAGTGCTACTGCCTGAAAAATAATGCAGCTTTTAGAAACTTGTTTTCTGTAAAAAGTATGCTCTGTGTTTATACGTGTATGTTCACAGGGCCACTGATTAGGACATCCTACTGGGCAGGACACCACAGTCAATAGGGTACTCGCTAAATGCCACCTGATCACCCAGATCTCATGCAAACCACAGGGAATGTCCTCTACAATTTCTCTAGTGGCGAGTTTCAGAAGTCACATAACCTTTCTTATTTTCTCACAGAAAGGAATTTCTAAAGATGTGGAGGATTCCGTTCGCAAACTATTTGAACAGAAGGCTGGACAGGTGAGTTGGCTGCTAGTTCTTACACCTCGACTGCAGCTTGAGGGGCAGGGCAGTTTGTTTTTCTTGTTGGCATACTCATATTCTCGATGTGGGTGCTTGGTTGCTTTTCAGTAGAGGCACAGTACAAATGTTAGGAGGAAGAGATTTCACTGCAAACAGTACACAATGAAACCTTTATACCCACGGGAAAGACTTTTCTCCTGGTATATTTACAGGACTCTCCCACCAGCCAACTGAAAAGTGGACATTTCCAGCTATGCCTTGTAGGGAAACTAGAAAGTATCTTATGCCAGTGCATTTCTGCTGTATCTATGGGATGACCAGCCTATCAATGTGTGTTGTCAAAGGCCAGGAGATGACTTCCTACCTCTGCAGTCTACGTCACAAAGTAACCTTGGCGTAGTCGGTCCTGAAAGGCACATCTCCTAGACAGAGACGCAGCGTGGGAATGTTGTTTTTAGTGCTTTCATGGTTATCGGGTATAACGACTCACTGCTGCCATTAATGGCCAGTGGCTATATTGTCATAGTGTCCTACCCTTCCTGCTGTCAGGGTACTTCCCCTGTACATCACGTCACCTGACATTGCATCGTTAGATGCTACTGGTAACACATAGCTTAAATATAAGCATTACTTAGACAAGCACATGCAATGTAATAGTTCTCACATTTGGGACAGTTAGAGCTATTGTCATTGTAAACAAGAATGCTTGTAAACCACGTGTTTTGCTTTGGAGTGTAGTGGATGTATGTGGTGTGGAGTGAAATAGTAATTTTAAATGCTGCATAATGATGTGCACAGATTTATTATCACTATTTTCAAAAATGCTACTTTTAGAAGTGAGCATTTCTGTGTGCTGTGTGTCTTTGTGCTTGCTTGATGTGGATTGCATGTCTGGCTCTGGAGTGACAAGGGCTGGTGAGGAGTGTGTCTCCGGAGGGGCTGGGTGAGTCAGCTCTAGGCTGAATGGGCAGATCTGCATTTGGAGTAGTGGGAGGAGTAGTCCCTGACCCTGAATGGGTCTGTGCCTGCCTTGTACAGTGCTGGCTCCGCACCCCGGTGGTGTGTCTGGGGCCAGGACCTACTCTGACAATGAGGATGTTTGTGCCCTGTAAACAAAGGTTGGAGTGCCCCAAGAACTAGTGTGGACCAGGTCTAGGAGTGTGCCAGGGGGAGAGAACAAGACAAGCATGATCTAAATATTGGGGCTGTGACCACATGTCTGTGTGCTTTGGGGCTTACTTGGAGCAGTGTGCCTGCTTGGACTGTTAGGCCCCAGGAGGAACCGCCATAAGGGATTGCCCCTCTGCTGGAGGGCCCTGTGAACTGGCCTGCCTGGGCCCAGCTCGGCCCTTAGGGGGTGATCTGCAGCAAGCACGTGTTGTGCGCTTTGTCTTCCTTGCCCTTTGAGTCCTAGGATTGGGCTCTTGCTTGCTGGCACAGGGCAAGCTCTTCTGATCTCGTTTTGGCGGAGCCCCAGGTGTGGGCTTGCACCGCCAAAGCACGAGGAACGTAACAGGAGTTCAAGTGCTTGAAAGCGCTGTGTTGCGCAGCCCGCCCCATCATGGAATTCCCTTGAGAAGGAATCCCTACGTGGGGGATCCCTCCGTCAAGTCTTGGCATCATGGAAGTCAGGCGGACTGCCTGGACGTGGGTGGAGCCTTGCCCGAGAAAGCGGGAAGAAGCAGCACAAGACAAGAAGTCATGCGTCTTGTGCCTGAGTGTGGGCCGGGCTCCCATGTGCTGAGTAGAGCCCCCGGCGCTGACCAGAGGGAAACGGAGCCTCGCCGGTTGACCCGACGCTGAAGAAGGGATAGGAGCTTGCGGGCTCCAGGCAGTGACATCCCCTCATTTGGGCCGCAAAAGGAGGACGGCTCAGGTGAGTTGGGCTGAAATTGAGCATTGTTGGTGCCTGTGAGTGGCACCAGAAGAGCCCCGGTGAAGGGGGCTCACATGGCACTGTTGGTGCCAGTGCTGATTTTCACAGCTGCACTGCGAGGTTGTGGGCAGTAGCAATGACGGGGCATCTCTTTTGCATCCTTGCAGGGGAGTACGGGCCGGTGGAGGCCTCGTGAATAAAGGAGTCCCGGGAAGGAGGGGCTCCCAAGGCACTGTGGGTGCCTAGTAATTTGCACCCAGCTGTACTGCCAGTTCGCGGCAGCTGCAATGTTGGAGGCATTTTGGGTCGTAAGAGAGACCAGGTTGGGTTACGCCCTTGCACCCCTATTCTTGGTACCGGCCTGTTGGGCCTGTTCCCGGCTGCAGTGGCAGCTTGGAGCCTTGACTATTTGGACATAGGGCATGGCAAGGAAGTCCCAGATGGGCCGCCGAGGAAGGCCAGTTGGCCTGTGAGCACCACAGGTGCTGGTAGGGCGCAAGGCCCTAATGTGATGCATAATGTGTTTATACCCAGTGATTATGCATAATGTGTTCATGCCTGATGTGATGATGCATAATATGTTTATGCTAGGTGTACCTTTACCAGTGATTACTGATTGCTTCCTCCAAATGTGAGATGTGATGGTTATGCCTAAAATGTCCTGCATATGCTACGTGCTGTGTTGCCAGTAGTTACTGGTTGTTTTCTTTTCACTACTAAGTGAGATCTAATGGTTATGACAGTGGCCCGATTGGCCATGTCAAGTATATAATCCCCTGTAAAATAATCGCCTAGTGCCAGTTGGCACAGTGTATATTTGCGGTCATGATTCTAATGTGTTTTAAGGATAATACAAAGGCTATTTTTACATAAGCTTGTGTGGAGTTTCTTTTGTGGTGTGACTAGTGTGTCGCTGATGTGTGAGAGTGTTGCACAAACGCTTTACACATTGCCTCTGGGATAAGCCTGCCTGCTCGTGCCATGCTACCAAGGGGGTGAGCAGGGGTTATCTACGGTGTGTAACTCCCTTTCCCTGATTAGAGTGGTGGTTTCTGCCTGGCTTAGGCGCTTGCCCTCGCCAACCAGAAGTCCCATTTCTCTCACCTTCTATATCACACAGCACCAAAACATGCCCCAGAAACAAGGCGACAGAGAAGAATCTCTACTTTGAAGATGGGAGCCGGTGAAGAGTAGATGCAGGCTTTACATGAGAAGGCAGGCACTGAAGAGGCAGAGCACACACAAGTACAAATCAGTGATGAATGAAAAATAAATAAAAAAAACATGTTAAAGTTGAAGCCTCTCATTGCCTACAGTGTGAACACCAGCTCTCTGAAGCCATCCTCTTCTTAAATAAGGCGTTCGGTGCTCGTGCGCAAAATAATATGAACCAACTGATAGAGAAAGCAGAATATATATATATTACAAGACTAGAAAATGACTGTTCGTTAACTGCACAAACAACAATAGCAGAAACAAGAAAATCGACGAGGACATGAAGTGGGCTGGAGAAATGGAAGAGAAACCAAACGTGATTGATAGAGTACCGAAGCGAGCGCATACCATGAATGCAGCCGATGATGGGTGTGATCTACGATTTGGCTGTAATAAAAATGATAACATATGAAATACACAGGCCCTCTTAATTTCAGATGAGCAATGAACGGGGACGCTCTGGTCAGCAAAGTGTTTGGTGACAGAGACTGCCTAGCCTCCTCCCGCGATCACGATCCTCCACCCCTACTCAAAGATGTAGTTAAAGGATGCCGCCCCAAGGCCCTAAACAGAGAGGCTCCCAACAAGATGGCAGCACTGTGGGGAGCAGGATGAGTTCAGAGCAGGCCCCACTTCCTCCCGCTCAGGAGGCTGGGAGTCAAGAGACAGAATCCACACAACACCTCGGAGCCTAGGGAAACAAAAACTGTGTTTCTGACCTAAAAACCACATACGTTACACAACACCAATGAACATGTCACCAGTCCTGCCAAGAACCACGCATCAGGCATTAGACTAACGCATTTCCGTGTGGTGCTCCGCATCACCGCACTGAAATGGGTTGTCACACATACATGTGAGAGAGCGCAAACTGATATAAATATATGAGTACATCACACTTACCTATAGAGAGCATAATTCATGAAGAGAAATGCCATGAGTGCTAATAGTATATGAAATTATATTCTAAATGTATAGCTAATATAGAGATTTAAGTAGAAGTGGAACTAATACAGAAATGTGTGACATTATATGATTTTATTAGACGTGATTATTTTGAATCTATGTCGTGTAGCTGTTAACATATAAGATGGTCTGTGGTAAAACGCAGAACGTGGTAGGCCTCAGGGCCAGAGCTGGAGCTAAAAGGGAAGGTGTTTCTTTTCACGACACAGATTGTTTAACGTTTTTGGTCATTGCATTAATGGGCCATGATTTAGAGTAATGTTTTCTAAATAATAGAATAAGAGTTTTAACATGCTTTAATTAAATGAAGAAATAGAATGCTATAATCATAATGTGAAATATTGTAGGCCTGAAATGTTTTAGCATTGATTTACACGTACATGTCTGGGCTGAGAAATGTTGCAAGCCTTTTTAGAAGTCTATGAGAGTTGGGTTCTTGGCGGCAGATATCTGTCTGCAACAGGAAAGGGGGGATCCAATTATAAGTGAATGAATAGAGGTCTGTTCAGTAGAAGGCCCAGACATGGAGGAGGGTTCTGGAATGTTTAAGGGGTATCAGCGGGCCGGAGAAGAGACTGAGAAGCAAGGTCAACTCTAACGTCTGAGGCCCAATACAAAGCATCATGGAAAAAGCCTGAAGTTGCACCACGTGAGAGGCGTTTCGCAAGGGGCGTCTCAAATGTTGTTGACTGTTTTGTATTAGGGACAGCACCCCTGGGTGGAGTTAGAGCAGAGACCTGAGGACCCTTTAGAGAGCGGATGGGTAGGCAGTGAGGGGTCATGACTGGAGAACTTTAGGTTTTCACCAAGAGACTTAGAGTGGGTGACTTCCCTTGGGGGTCATTCATTGCTGACACCTTTGTTAGGTTGGGATTTGGTTAAGTAGGGATACCATCTAGAACAGGGTAGGGACGCCTAACCTGTGTTTGTTTTCCTCCAATCTAAATGAAGGAGCGATATGCGTCTATGCTGATAGCTTTGCTATTTTTAGAACTTGTGTTAGTGATTTCTGTTGCTCGTCTGAGGGCTTTTCGAGAGCACATGTATGTAATTGGACCTGTGTATCTCGTGAATCTCATTCTGAGATGCTTGTATTTGCAGCTCATTATATCTTTACAATAAACTTTTGAAACCTAGAAGTTGTCCGTGATCTTTGAGAGTAGAGTCCTTTCTTGGGTGAACTAATTTGCAGATAGGTGTACTGTTTCCTTCCAAGACAGGCAATAAAGGTTCAGTCGACCAGATCGAGGTTTGGATCAATAGATATAAGGTATCGATCAAAATCTCGCCCTTTCAGTTGGTAGCAGAGGATGGTTGCCTTCTTGAGGACGGTGACCTAGGCCAGGTTAGCTTACCCCAAGGCCCCTAGAAATCGATGATCGGAAGAACAGCCCGCAGATGAAGATCCGGATGACGTGAGACAGAAAAAGCAGCAGTATCAGAGAGAGTGAGTATAAAGGGTTATGCGTGTTAGATTGCGGTGTTTTTGTATTGTATCTATGTTGTAATGTTTGGCGGAGTTGAATGTCTGTAGAGTGACTGTGGAACAGGTTGTGAGCGCGCGCAACCGGTGGAAATCTTAAGTTCAAGGAGAGCTTAAGTGGTTCGGGTGTATCGGACACCCAGAGTAATTGTCAACTAGTGTGAAGGGGGTCATGAGGTACCATTGATCACCCGAGAGACCGAGATAGGGGGAACGTAAGAGTGAGTGCGTGAGTAACGGACGCTGGTCGGAAGTTACTGTGTGTGTAAGTAACCTATCAGAAAGACGATAGACATCTCGTCAGTTGTGTTGACAATTACAGATAGACTGTGGACGTACAGTCGAGAGAAGTGACCGCTTGGTCGGAAGTAGTCATTTTTCAGTGTATGAATGGGACGCATGCATAACCGGGAGACGAGTTGAGAAAGGAGGGGTGCTGCTGCGAAGCGGAGAAAAGAGACGTCAGGTGGTGTCGCGCAGTGATTGGCTGACCGGAGAAAGACCGCGCTGTGATAGGCCAAGCTAGCAAAGCCGCGACAGGATTGGTGGATTGTCATCAGGAAGTAAACAGAGTAGCGAGGCTGAATTTTGTGCGCATAATTATGAAGTGTTTTAAATGGTTGAAAGCGCTGTTTAAGAAAGAGAAGCGGGGATCGTATGAAGGGGAAGAAGCCCCGCCGGAGGGTACGCCAGCTCGTTATATGGCAGTAAATGTTGGGTTGCATACGATCCTTTGGATATCAGAGTGGAGTAAGATTACTGAAGGAAACGAGGAACTGACGTTCCCGAAGTACGGGACGTTCAGATTAGAGGTGTTACATCGATTGAAATCAGTCATGACCTCAAAGAGACCCTTGCCTAGACCAACCCAGTTTGAAGCCCTTGAGGCATGGCTTAGGGCAGCGCATGAAAGGAATATGAACAGACGACAAGAAAGGGTGAAACGCTCGGTAAGGGCAGTACAGGATGCCAGGTGGGATGCGGATGCTAAAAGATGGAGAGTGCATAATTTGGAAATAAATAAACTGTACCCAGTGTTAGAGGCGCCAGTAAATAAAAGCCCCCTAGAAGAAGATGATGAGAGCGAAACAGAGGACAGCCTGATAAACAGATTATTGACAGACAGGCCACCCCCGTATAATAGAGCAGGGGGTGAGGTCGAGAATACAGAAGGAGAAAAGGGGGGCAATGCAGGAGAGCATAGACCGCTTCCCAGTTCAGAGTGGGATCCTGAGCCAAAGAAAGAGTTGCTCCAGCCTAGTCAGGTGCAACAGGTAGTCGGTAGGTTTGTGGTACAAAGAGCGCCGGAAACGGAAAGCGCCACATCCTACCCATTACCAGATGCACTACAGGTACCTGTTACCATAGGTCCTATAATATCGATATATGACCAAGAGAGAGCAAAAGGGGAAGAACGGAAACGGAAAGACAGAGAAAGAGCAGAGCAGGCAAGGAGGAACGATACCATTAATTCCCCAAGTCAGATGCCGATACCCAGAGAGTGGAGCACCCCGATGCACACAGCAGGGGACCCAGGAGGAGATCCGGGGGGCCCTAGATGGCCAATGGATCTGAGGGGATCTGGACGAAAATCCTTTCAAGAGCTAAATGAGTACATGAAGCAGTGGGACGAGGCAGTGAAGGCTCAAAAGTGCATCAATGCTGCAGAAGCAGAAAGGGAAAGTCAGGACAGCAGAGCACGAACTCACTGCGGGGCTGGGGAGAGTAGCCCGGAGTGGGATTGTAGAGGGAGTAGGGGAGTCACCCATTGGGCCCGGAATGGAGGTAGAACAGACCTGGAAAACGGGGGCCCCGGGAGTGAAGGGGTGGCGTGCCCAATACTCAGTGAAGGGGAGAGGAGAGCGCAAGAGTACAGGAACAGCTTTAAGTGTCCACACTGTGTGCCTGGCACCAGAGAACAGAATGGGAGTTGTGAGAGGTCGCACCATAGTCCCTGTGATGACAGAAATGAGCGCAGCCCAGGGAATATGGGGAACCAGGAAGGATCGTATCGGATACTGAGCGATACGAGGCAAAGGGAGTGTAGCGACCAGAGGGAAAATAACAGAGAGATGTGCGGTGAGAGGAGAGAAGAAGACGAGAGTGGGCAGAGAGAGAGTAGGGATAAAAGGCCCGTGTTCCATCACCTTCCAAGATTGGATGGCCGAGCATGGGACCTGGAGAGATGGGAGCAAGGGAGGCCACCCATTAATTCTCCTGAGCCCAAACGCAGAGCTCGAAGTTGGGATGGTAGGGAGACCAGTGAGCCCCCTTCAAAAGACATATTGCGAGCTGAGATAAAAGCCAAGAGACTTGATGTCTCCAGCTTAAGGTCAGATCTGGATGACATGGTAGATGGTACCCTGCCTTTAGAAAGAATGGAAATGTATGAACAGGATGAAATACTGTATATGGCAAAGGACATCACACGAAAGGCGAGAGCAGTCCATGAGAAGTTAGTCGAACTAGCAGGCAAATATATGGTGGACTTGTCAAGAACCAAAGCATTACAGGGTAACCACAGGCTACATTACTCAGATCGAGATCTAGATGAGAGGAGAACGATTGGGCTGAAAACACACATAAGGGAACTGATTACTGGAATAAGGACATGGAGGGCACTAGATAAATGGGAAGAGAGGTGGTCCAAGAAAGGGACCGGCAGAAGAAGCATGATTGGTATAACACCAGGACAGCAGGGAATAGAAGCTTACCCTTTGCGTGAAGTTGCCAATGGGAGCTATGTACATGTCCCTTGGAGTAGGGGAGATTTAGCTGCTTTTACCACATCTTTCCCCAAGTTACGAGAGAGCCCCGTGGAGTGGTACAAGCAAGTCGAGAGGTTTGTAAAGATCTCAAAAGTCCTATGGATAGATCTGAACACGCTGTTTGACATTGTAGTACCAGGAGATCTGTGGACAGCATGCAAGGTTAGCGCTGAGTGGCCCACAACGGAGCCAGAGAGAGATGCTAGGACTAATGGGCCGTCCGAGATCGTGATGGCAAAATTCGAGAGAGTGATGACTTGGCTGAAAGAAAAGGTGCCAATGCAAGACATAGATTGGGTCAGAATAGACAGAACGAGACAGGAACCCAAAGAGACAGTCCATGAATATTACGAGAGATTGCTGAAGGCGTTTAAACAGTATAGCGGCTTGGATGTAATGGATCCAAAGGACATAGGGCAATTCGTGTCCAAGTTCGTCCTGGGACTGAGACCGGATATTAGTTTAATGATTCAGCAACACTCGATTTGTTGGCAAAGTAGACCCCTAGATGAAATACTGAGATATGCCAGGTACTGCTGTGATGAGGTAGACTCCAAGGCTAAGAAACTAAAAGAGAAGCTGATGGTGGTACAATTGCAGGCAGCAGGAAAGGGGGGACCGCAACAACAGCAGCAAGGGACAGGTACAGGAGGTAAGAAGCAGTACAGTCAGAACAAGGGTAATGAGGAGAGTACTACCTTCAGACCCAGAGTAGACATAGCTACCTTGAAGAAAACGACTAGGTGCCACCAGTGCAACGAGTTGGGGCATTGGAAACGCGAGTGCCCTTACAATGTAGAGATCGGAGAGCAAGAGATAGAGGAGGAAGAGGTCCAGAGCGCACCTATGAGAGGGGCGACGCCATACCAAGGAAAGGTGCTCAAAGGGGGGGGGGCTCCTCCCCGAGCCCAGTTCCCGCAACCTCCTCGAGTAGGGAGTATGGGTAAGACCTATAGACAAATGCCCCTGTTTGTGGAAGGTGAAGAGTGCTATTATGTGGACCCATTAACCGGACAGAGAGTGGAAAGAGAAGACTGCACCCTTGGGGCAGCCTTAGAGGTAGATCAGAGGGGACCCTATGTTGAAGCAGAAGTAGCAGGGTGCCCTACGACATTTCTGGTGGATACAGGAGCCACTAGATCCACGATCAGATCAGCTGCAGTTCCAGACCTGCCCATGTCTGGAGAGACCATACAGGTGGTAGGGGTCGCAAACAGGAGAATAACCAGCCAATTGACAGAACCGGTACAGGTGAAAATAGGGAAGTACAGCGATGAACACCAATTTGTGGTTTGCGATTCAAGCCCTGTGTGTCTGCTAGGAAGAGACCTGTTGTGCAAATTGAATTGTACTATATATTGTACACCTCAGGGAGTGGAGGTATTGACTAATGATGATGATGCAGATTTCAAAGTTGCAAACTCAAGAATATGTGTGGAGCTGTACCCTACTTTGACAGTAGACGAGCTTCCCTGGGATTTGAGAGAGACAGTGGCATCAGAGGTATGGGATTTCACTGGGGAAGAGATTGGATTGGTCAAAGGGGTGGACCCAGTGAAAATTGTAGTGAAACCGCATGCTGAGTTCCCAAGAACACCCCAGTATAAATTGACTCCAGAAACGATTGCAGGCATAAAACCCGTGATCGAGTCCATGATTAAACAGGGAATACTGAAAGAAATCGTGGGTAGTCCATGTAACTCCCCGATTATGGGTCTGCAGAAACCAAATGGGAAATTTCGGATAGTGCAGGACCTTCGAAAGATTAATAACATAGTCGTTTCATGTTGTCCAGTGGTACCGAATCCATCAGTGATACTGTTTCAGATTCCATTCCAAGCTGAGTGGTTCACTGTGATAGATCTTTGTCAGGCTTTCTTTTCGATCCCTTTGGACGAAGATAGCCATTTTCTTTTCGCATTTAAGCTGGAAAATCGCGTCCTAACATGGTGTCGTATCCCTCAGGGGTATACAGAGAGTCCATCGATCTTTAACCAGCTTCTGAAGAAAAATCTTGAAAGTCTAGTGCTGCCCCAGAAGTCAGTTCTGGTCCAGTACATAGACGACCTCCTTGTGGCGTCAGAAACAGAAGAAGCTTGCAGGGAAGATTCCATTGCTTTGTTAAATCACCTAGCTGCTAATGGGCACAAGGTGTCCCCGGGAAAATTGCAGTACTGCCTGACAGAAGTACAGTACTTGGGACACAGAATTGAGAAAGGCAAACGAAAGGTGTCACCAGACAGGATAGAGGCGATCATGAAAATGAACGCGCCTCAGACACAGAGAGAGGTCAGGATGTTCCTAGGGATGGTGGGTTATTGCCGACAGTGGATCGTGAATTTTTCACTGAAAGCAAAACCTTTGCAAAAACTGACGCACAAGGAGGTGAGTGATCCGGTACCATGGGACAAAGACTGTTTGATGGCGTTCCTACAGTTGCGAGAGGACCTGTGTCGTGCTCCGGCATTGGGAATGCCTGATTACAATAAACAATTTTTTCTTTACTGTTGTGAGAGAGAAGGTTGTGCGTTGTCTGTGTTGGTCCAAATCCATGGGAATGCCCGTAGACCAGTTGCTTATTTCTCAGCTACTTTAGACCCAGTAGCCGCAGCGTTGCCCGGATGTCTCAAATCCGTTGCTGCAACGGGTGTCAGCATTGAGAGATGTGAAAATATCGTCATGGGGCACCCGTTAGAGGTGTGCGTGCCACATTCTGTTGAACTGTTGATGACCAGGACCAAAACACAGCATCTGACCAATAGCAGGCTCACGCGCTATGAGCAAGTTATTCTTGCTGCAGAGAACGTGACCCTCAAGAGATGCTCTGTTTTGAACCCTGCTACCTTAATGCCACTTCCAAATGATATTGATGATGATGATGAATATACAGACCATGACTGTCTCGATGTGACAGAACTATGCACCAAACCCAGACCCGACATCGTAGATGAGCCACTGACCGACCCAGACGAAGTTTTCTTTGTCGATGGCTCATGTGTAAGAGACGAAGTTGGGCAGTTGAGAGCAGCTTATGCTGTTTGTACAATTGAAGGAGTTGTGGAAGCAGGGTGCCTGGAAGGAGTAAACTCCGCTCAGGTAGCCGAGATTATTGCCCTAACACGTGCTTGCTTAGCAGGCAATCAAATTCGAGTCACCATCTACACCGACAGCCAATACGGGTTTGGGGTAGTTCATGATTACGGGCAGTTATGGTCTCAAAGAGGGTTCATGACTTCTTCAGGCTCTCCCATTCGCAATGGAGAGTTTGTGCGCTTGTTGTTAGAAGCATTGCAATGTCCAGCAAGTATCGCAGTTGTAAAGTGCATCGCACATACCAAAAATGAGGACTTTGTTTCGAAAGGCAATAGATATGCTGATGAAGTTGCGCGGTATTGCGCAGAACAAGGTTACTCTTTCACAGAGGTGGATGTGGGTGGAATAAATGTGAGAACTGAATTAGCCATGATACTGGAAACTGTTGATACTTGGGATGAATTGTCAACCATGCAAGAAAATGCTCCTGATTCAGAAAAGGAAACATGGGTAAAGGCAGGATGTGTAATGGGTGAGACTCATTTTTGGGTCTCAGCAGACGGCAGAGCAGTGTTGCCCAATGAGATGGTGAGTCCAATGGCTAGACTCATACATGGTCCCGTACACTTAGGGAGAGATGCTATGCTGAGAGTGTTTAGACAGACTTGGTACAATCCTAAGTTTAGAATAGCAGCAGAAGCAGTGTGCCAGCGTTGTGTGACCTGCCAGCAGCTGAATGTAGGGAAAAGAACACCAGTTGCACTAAGTCACATAGGAAGGTCTGGAGGTCCATTCAACAGAATGCAGATAGATTTCATTGAAATGCCAAGATGCAACCGCCTCCGCTATGTCCTGGTGGTTGTTTGTGTGTTCTCCAGATGGGTTGAGGCATACCCTACACGTAGGTGCGACACCCTCACAGTGGCTAGGTTACTGCTTAGAGAACTTATCCCTCGTTTCGGGGTGCCGGCCTTTTTGGAATCAGATAGGGGAACACATTTTAACAGCGAGCTTGTGAAGATGATTTGTGTTGCACTGAATATAGACCAAAAGCTCCATTGCAGTTACCGACCAGAAGCCTCAGGAATTGTGGAACAAATTAATGGCACGATCAAGTCCAGAATAGCGAAAGTTTGCTCCTCAACGACCCTGAGTTGGCCTGATGCCCTACCATTGGTACTCATGAGCCTTCGTAGTACCCCAGACAGAAGAACAGGGTTGTCACCACATGAGGTGTTAATGGGGAGAGCAATGAGACTGCCATCTATTCCAGCTACTGCACTGTTAAATATCACAGATGATATGATCCTGGACTATTGTAAGGGGCTGTCTGACGCCATGCGTTCTGTGTCCCTTCAGGTGCAGGCTGCAGAGGTTCCAGCGTGCCAGGGCCCTTGCCATGACCTGTATCCTGGGGACTGGGTCCTGGTGAAGAAACATGTGAGAAGAAGCTGCTTGGATATTCGTTGGCGTGGGCCCTACCAGGTCATCCTGATCACAAGTACAGCTGTAAAGGTGGGAGGCCTGCCCAACTGGATACACGCGTCGCATACGAAAAGGGTTCCAGCACCTCTGGAAACAGCTCCTCTCTCGGATGGACGTCCAGCTGAGGACCAAGAAGCCATAGAGGGGGCTAGCCAAGCTGTAGAGGTGCCAGTGGAAGCAGGGAACGAGTCTGACCAAGCTGAGGACGGTCAGTACAACAGCGAAACAGAAGACGCTACAGAAGGAGAAGACAGCTGGGAGTACGAGTCTGACCCTGACAGGTCTGAAAGAGAGCGAGAACAGACCAGAAGGAGAAGGAGTAGAAGGGCACGTGGAGAAGCAAATTGGCCGCAAAGAAGAAGTTCTAGCCTGAGGTCAACTCCAGAAGCAACCCTTCCTCCGATATCAGAAGACTCAGACCCAGAAGAAGGTGCTCAGGGCGCTGAGGCACCGGACCGAAGAAGGTCAAGAAGAGTGCGTGTGCCTAACAGAAGATACTCCACACCTGAGTGGACATATCTGGCGACAAATGTCTGTGAAACCGGAGACAGGGAGGATCCGAGCGGTGGTGGTGTCCAGTTCTGAGCCCATTATCACCGTGGAAATACAACTGTTGGTACCCGGTGTCGAACAAGAAGGGTCACTAACATTCGTGCTCCCCAGACCTCCCCGCCTCAGCAAGTTAAAACACATGTTTCTTACAGAATTGAAATTCCCCGACTTTGGTACCACGATAACAGCACATGAAGAGCATACTCTTCGCATGGAAATATTGAACTATGCTATTGAAGCTGCAACCACAAATCTAATAGTCGATTGTTAAAGGACTTTGTAAATAAAGCAAGCAGAAGAAAAGAAGATTACCTAGCGCCCAGGAAGCAGAGAATTTTAGGGAACCCCTTGAGTGGATGGAGAAGGGCTAGGGTTGTCTTTTTGAACTGTGAAAGGACTTTTTGCAAAAAAGGCTGTCAGCCTCCAGCTGTGTGGATTCTAAAGACAAAAAAAGGATTGAAAGAGACTGTAAAGGAACGAGAGGAAAAGAACTTTTTTTGCAAAGAGAAAGGGAAAAGCTAGATTGTCTGACGAAATGGAGGCCGGCACCCCGAACCGCAGAGCTAAATGTATAATAGGTACACTAATAGTAGGAGTGATAATATTAATAGCTTTAGTGGTAACAATTTCTTATGTAAAGGGACATGAGGAAGAGGTAAAGGTAACTGATGCGAATTCTGTAGTAACACTTACACCCACTGTTGCAGGTGAGAAAAGGGAAAACACTCAAGAGAAAGCGTTATTGGCTGCAGAAGCCCGCAGGTTACATGTAGACGAGTCCCAAGGAGACTTTAGGTCAAATGCTTATGCTAAACTTTTGTATGAATACGTGGATGCCATGGAGGTTAAGGATTGCTACGTCTGCATGCAGTTGCCTGCGTCTGTAGATGAAGGAATTCGCTATCATCACCTCCCTCTGACATATGGCATTACATGTAGCTTATTGCTTAGTATATTTTATGAGAGAGATAGTTTTGAATACTATTTCTCCAATTATGATTCTGTGTTGCCAGAAGTCCCGAATTATAAGCAGATGAATAAATGGGATTACTGGAAGAGTGAAGACAGATTGGCCAAATTTTTCATTCCTTGGATTACCTTAGATACTTCACATGCCCGTAGAAATAATCTGACATGCAAGGTGTCAGAAGTCGAGAAAAAGTTCATAGGGCAGGTGGATGATCGTTACAGGAGACAAAAGATTTTGAAAAAATCAGGACAAGGGAAATTAGATTGGACCGAGGAAGAGAAGTCACACAAGAGAAAGGGTAGTAGTGGTCCAATAGCTTTAGATAAAGCGCAGAAAGGAAAGTTATGTCTTCACCGAGCCAAAACGTATTATGAAAATGTATACGTGGGTGAAGTTGACTGTGAACATGCTTTTAATTTAGAGTACTACACTAAGGATTTCCTGAAGGGAATGCAAGTGATTCCAAATGTGTATTTTGTATGTGGAAGAAATGCTTACGTGAGACTACCTGACAACTGGTATGGATCATGTTACTTGGCAATTGTCTTCCCCAAAATATATCATGCACAAGACTTATTGATCATTGAGGGCCAGACATCATCGAGGGGAAGGAGAGATTTAGGCGATGCAGAAATGGTTGGAGATGTCTTTGGAGCTATGTTCCCTCTTTTGGGAATAATCCTTAATGATGTTAAAATTAGACGACTGGCAACGGTTGTCGACAGGTTGTCTGCCAGCACTGCTCAGTCCTTAATGCTGGTAGAAGGAGAGATGCAATCGATAAGGGCTATGGTTCTTCAAAATCGGCTTGCATTAGATGTCTTATTAGCAAAAGAGGGCGGAGTCTGTAAGGCTTTGAAGGTTCAGGAATGTTGCACTTACATTCCAGACCTTTCAAAACCCCTTGAGAAAGTTATTAAGAACATAACTAATATACACAAAGAGATCGAAGACTTGAGTAGAGAAAATGTCTGGGAAAAGGTGGGCCACGGAATGAGTGCAGTTGGAGGGTGGTTTTCCACCTTAGGCAAAAGCTTTATTTGGTATATCCTAAAGCCTATCATCATAATATTGATCTGTGGGATAATATTGTGGGGATTGGTGAGGGTATTCAAATGGTACAGAGCAAGAAGGTCAGAAAGGGCCCAAAGAGAACAGTTGCAGAGATTGGCTGCCATACAAGATAATCAGTACAGGAGCCTGAGAGCTCTGGAAGCGCAGAGAATGCCAGCAATAACTGCAGTTTAAATGTTAGTGATGACCCCGAGAGGTCATCAAAGGGGGGAACTGAGAGAGCGCAAACTGATATAAATATATGAGTACATCACACTTACCTATAGAGAGCATAATTCATGAAGAGAAATGCCATGAGTGCTAATAGTATATGAAATTATATTCTAAATGTATAGCTAATATAGAGATTTAAGTAGAAGTGGAACTAATACAGAAATGTGTGACATTATATGATTTTATTAGACGTGATTATTTTGAATCTATGTCGTGTAGCTGTTAACATATAAGATGGTCTGTGGTAAAACGCAGAACGTGGTAGGCCTCAGGGCCAGAGCTGGAGCTAAAAGGGAAGGTGTTTCTTTTCACGACACAGATTGTTTAACGTTTTTGGTCATTGCATTAATGGGCCATGATTTAGAGTAATGTTTTCTAAATAATAGAATAAGAGTTTTAACATGCTTTAATTAAATGAAGAAATAGAATGCTATAATCATAATGTGAAATATTGTAGGCCTGAAATGTTTTAGCATTGATTTACACGTACATGTCTGGGCTGAGAAATGTTGCAAGCCTTTTTAGAAGTCTATGAGAGTTGGGTTCTTGGCGGCAGATATCTGTCTGCAACAGGAAAGGGGGGATCCAATTATAAGTGAATGAATAGAGGTCTGTTCAGTAGAAGGCCCAGACATGGAGGAGGGTTCTGGAATGTTTAAGGGGTATCAGCGGGCCGGAGAAGAGACTGAGAAGCAAGGTCAACTCTAACGTCTGAGGCCCAATACAAAGCATCATGGAAAAAGCCTGAAGTTGCACCACGTGAGAGGCGTTTCGCAAGGGGCGTCTCAAATGTTGTTGACTGTTTTGTATTAGGGACAGCACCCCTGGGTGGAGTTAGAGCAGAGACCTGAGGACCCTTTAGAGAGCGGATGGGTAGGCAGTGAGGGGTCATGACTGGAGAACTTTAGGTTTTCACCAAGAGACTTAGAGTGGGTGACTTCCCTTGGGGGTCATTCATTGCTGACACCTTTGTTAGGTTGGGATTTGGTTAAGTAGGGATACCATCTAGAACAGGGTAGGGACGCCTAACCTGTGTTTGTTTTCCTCCAATCTAAATGAAGGAGCGATATGCGTCTATGCTGATAGCTTTGCTATTTTTAGAACTTGTGTTAGTGATTTCTGTTGCTCGTCTGAGGGCTTTTCGAGAGCACATGTATGTAATTGGACCTGTGTATCTCGTGAATCTCATTCTGAGATGCTTGTATTTGCAGCTCATTATATCTTTACAATAAACTTTTGAAACCTAGAAGTTGTCCGTGATCTTTGAGAGTAGAGTCCTTTCTTGGGTGAACTAATTTGCAGATAGGTGTACTGTTTCCTTCCAAGACAGGCAATAAAGGTTCAGTCGACCAGATCGAGGTTTGGATCAATAGATATAAGGTATCGATCAAAATCTCGCCCTTTCACATGCATTGGTCTCAACTGTCACTGTAGCATTGGAACTGAGAGTGTGGCAGGTGGTAGAGCGACACCTGTGGCTGCGTTCCCCACTCCCGCTGCAGGCTTGGGGCCTGCGCTCCACCTTATCTAAAGCACTGGGCTGGCTGAGAGTGCTTCAATGTATCTTTATTAATAGTTCCCACTGTATCGGGTGACTCTGAGTGAGACAGCTTGACATCACGGCCGATCGGGTAGTGCCTAATAGCTACTGCCGAGAAAGCTGGAGCCACTCATGTTGTTTGCTACATTAAGTCAAAGGGTGGGGAGTTTATGAGAAAGCCGGGCAGCTGACTGGTTTGCGGGTGGCGCAGGTTGGAAATCATGCTGCACGTCTCGCAGAGCTGCTGACTAATGCTTGCAGCGGCCCGGCTAGACTGCCAGCACTTGGGGCTTATATATGGCCAATATTCAATGTTGCTGAGCAGAGCCCCACCAGCCCTAGGGAGAGTGCAGTGGACGTCGTCCGAGTCATGACTGAATGTGTCACACTGACCCCTTACAGCGCGGGAGCCTGCCAGGAGTCAGGACAGATACAGGACTCAAAGGCAGCCTGAAACCAAAATGATTGCCGCAGGTGGTGGCTCCCAGCCTCAGCCTGGCACCCTGTAGCAGAGAGCCTTAGACGCTAGAATGAACCCACCCTCCAAAATTAAATAAACACGGAGCAGAGGGATTCAGAGAGAACGCCAGTACAGAGTCTGTGTGTCACTGGATGGCCGCTCCCAGGACTCACTGGCCAGCCAGCCAGGAGACTGACTATCACTGAGGTAAGTAAGTGCCAGCCTCTTTGTGCTTAAGTTAACACAATGAAAGGCAGCGCGCAATCAGGGAGCTGCAGCCTGCAGTCCGTGCCTGCTGGTGTTAAGACTCTAAAGTGACACTGCGGGATGGTTTTAATTTCAAATATCCTGCTGGCCTGGGCCCCCATATTTCATATTTCTACTGGAGTTCTTACAGTACACCAGGCAGTATGCTTGTGAACACTGCTAAGTACTTCAATTTCAACCCACACTATTGCTGGATGCATGCACTACCTTCTATAAAACACTACAGCTGTTGTCAGGGGAGATGCGCTACAGAATAACATTTGCTAGACCCAGGGGCGCAACTAGATCTTAATTTCGGGGGGGGGGGCAAACGAAGGGGCGTGGCTAATGTTAATCAATGGGGCGGAGCTAAAATGGCAGATAATCAGGATCGGTTAATGCTCAGGTCAAGTTGAGAAAAAATGTGGTGATTTTTGTTAATTTGATGCCTTTATATGCTATTGTCTTATGAAAAAGGAACAGAATGTACTGAATTAAAAGGCCAATTTAATATATTTTACTACAAAGCACTTTAGGAACACAATATAACCAATTTCCACAGAAAAAATATTTAATTTATTAACTTCATACAGACTTATATTAGCATAGGCAGACAGTAACCGTTTACATGCTTTACACACTACTCAACTGATACACATGTGTATTCATACATTTGTATCCAGCATTTTGAAAGCCTCACAGCTGCCATCTTGGGCTCTGGGGCCATACCCTTAGTATGCAGGAACAACTGCTTACAATACTGAGGCCAAGCTGCCGATATTTCTATGTGGTATACACTTTACCTCCTATGCTCATACAATATCACATACTATGGACATCGCTTACAAATCCATTGCGTCATTCCATGCCATTGGTAGGAGGAACGCCTTAAGTATAGAAGTTTAACAACAACACAATATGATACATATCAAACAATCAGCATTGGCATTTGAATCAGTATAAGCGTGCGTGCACATCGCATCTGACAAGAGCAATCTAACACGCACCTCTTGCCTCTGTGAGGGGGAAACCATTCCAGCAGTGGTGCCATACCTACACTCTATGGTTCAGTATAAGTGAATTACACAGATCCACAGTCTACGGTCTATGCTGGTGTGTGGCTACACAAATATTCTTCTAGCGGGTCCCAAATATCACAGGGTCACGACTGCACTGGCACAAGTTCCCATTAGCTCGTAAGTTGCTCCTGGCAATAGCAGCATACTTAAGCCGTCTGTCGCCCGGGGCAGGGTGCTCAGCCCCCACTTCATGGCCACCCTTATAGCTAGCAACAACACGAGCGCAGCCAGTTTGCGCATGTCCAGGGGTATCCCCTTCACAAAGGCCAGCAGTGCCGCCAGGGGTGAACACTCAAGCGGAAGTCCAAATATGTCACACAGTCAAACAAAAATCTCCTCCCAATATGAGGCAAAGCCCGGGAATGTCCAGACGAGGTGCATAAAATCTGCGGCTAGAGCAGAGCACCTGCCATATCTAGAGTCGTCTCCCAGCCCCATTTTGTCCAACCCAACCGGGGTGCAGTACATGTGATGTAAAAAGTTTACGTGTAAGAGTCTAAGTCGGTAGTTTGGGGATTGTGCCCATGACTGTGTGTAGCAGTACTACCATTAATCATCTGTTAACAGACGTGACTGCTTTACTGTTAGGTATGCGTACTGGCTCGTGGTAAATCGGTGCGGCGAGGGAGTCTTGAAAAACATTTCTAATACCTGAAACGTCGGGGGGCATTCGGAAACTTTGCATTTCATGTACGCATAGCATTGTGCACTTGGCAATATGTGTAGGTCCCTGGCACCCCAAAACCCATACCCACCCCAAACCCTAAAATTACCCCCCTGGAGCCCCAAAACCCATACCCGAGCTGATCCCTAAAATTACACCCTTGCCCCCCAAAACCCGTACCCACCCTGAACCTTAAAATTACCCCAGGCACCCCATAACCCATACCCACCCTGATCCCTAAAATAGCCCCCTGACACCCCAAACCCCACACCTCCCCTGAACTCTAAAATTACCCCTGGCACACCAAACACATACCCACGCTGAACACTAAAATTAACCCTGAGGCACCCCAAAACCCATACCCACCCTGAACCTTAAAATTACCCCTGGCACCCCAAAACCCATACCCACTCTGAACCCTAAAATGACCCCTGGTACCCAAAAACCCATACCGGCCATGATACCTAAAATTACCCCCCTGGTACCCCAAAACCCATACCCACTCAGAACCCTAAAACTACCCCCTGGCACCCCAATTCGTAACCCACCCTGAACCCTAAAATGTCTCCCTGGCACACTAAAACCCACACCCACCCTGAACCCTAAAGTTACCCACTAGCACCCCAAAAAATGAACACTACATTTGCATATTCGGAGGGGACTGTCCTCTGACGTTTCCATGTGTGGGTGCTCTTGGATGCAAAAATAGAAAGATCCATGGCCCTGTTCACCATTCATCTAGTGAGCAGTGCAGTGGATGTGAATTCCATCCAAGTGCACAGACAGCAGGGGCAAAGGGATGGCAGTGCAGGTGACGCTTTTCCATTGTAAATTAATTTCTGCTGGCGTCATAGCCCAGGGTTTGCTGTCTGTGCACTTGTATGGAATACACATCTATACAAGTGCACAGACACACACCCTGGGCTATGATGCCAGCTGAAATTCCTTTACAAAGGAAAAGCGTCGCCTGCACTGGCCAGCCATTTCCCCCTGCTGTGCACTTCACACCCCATGCTCAAGTGCTTAGGTGAAATCCCTGCCTTCAGGCAACGATTTCACCTCAGTGCTACTCTAAAGGAAAACAAGAGGTGGGGGCAGGGGGGTCCACTCGCTGAAACTGTTCAGAGGCTGGCTGTCTGGCTCGGGCTGCCGGGCCTCTCAGAAAGGATAAAAAAAATCACATTCTCGGATCGGATGCGTTCGTGAATCATTTCAGTGCATCTCATCTTAGCCCGGGCAGAGGAGGCGACGGGCGGGGGCTGAAGCCCGGCGAGCCCAATGGGTGTTGCGCGCCTGGCTAGACCGGATTACCCCCAAATGAATTGCGCTGTCCGTATACTGTGTGTATGTGATATAAAGTGCTCTGACACCCTGTACTGGTATGAGCAGCACTATAAAACAATTGCACTGTTTGTGAGAGAGGGAGATGTTGGAGTGCTTTACAAATGGAATAGCTGATAAGATATATAAATGATACTACGTGATGGTGTTCAGCCATTTACAACAGACAAAAAGCATTAAAGTAGAAATTACAGCAGTCATAAATATTGAGCTACAGCAGAGCCATAGGTCAATTGCAGCAGTTTTAAGATGTTCTTAGAGTTTCTCGTTGCTCAAATATAATTTCTGATATTTATATGTTTTCGTCATCTTCACTGCTTGATTTTGCACGCAAAAAAGGGTCACTCATAGTTGTTCAAATGTCACTCATAATTACACTGAAAATATGAAAATGTCACACAAGAGCAATCTGAAACCTTGACAGCTATGTGTCCCTAACATGTCAACGAGAAGCATGTCCCAGACAAATGACAAAAAATAGCACCCTCTGACATAATAAACAAGCATTTGCAATGCAACAGGTCTCGCATTTACACAAGTTTGAGCTATCAGCATTGTAAATGACAATGCCTTTTATTTATGTTTTAGTTTTTGAAGCATAGATAAAACGCATTGTCATTTACAAGGCCAGTAGCTCAAACTCACATAAATGCGAGACCTATTGCATTGCAAATGCTTGTTATATACTTTTTAATATGGGATTACTTGGTATGCTAAAGTTGAAGGTGTGAGCAGATCATATAGCCAGCACAAAATATGATGAGACTGCGATGAATGGGGATTGAATTGACATGTACTTAAGTCTGGTAAGTATTGCACGTAAAAAAGAAACACGCCTTTCAGCTAAATGACAACTTTGAAACCGATTTACCGACACCACCGAGATGTTAGCTTCAAAAAGCAAGTGTTTTCCAAAATGCCCGAAAATTTAGTTGTCATTTAAAAAACGTACAGATGTATTGCACTATGATTGTTATAATTGCATCGCGCTTTCACTTTAAGTGAAAGCGCAATGCAAAAATAAACACGCGGCTGCCTTTGCCAAAGCAGAATGTGAACAAAAAAGTGTGTAGGGGCTAATTCGGAGACACTGTGTCCCGCTGCCAGTAAAAGATGCAATCCCGGTGGAAGGGGCCAAAACCAGACAGGGTGGTAACCGGGAGGGACTAAAAACCCTTCTGGACAATCATGACACCTGGTTTTGCATAACTGGTGATGCACAATTACACACACCAAGGCAAAACACGGGCGGAGCAGAAAGCGAGCTTCTGGAATCGTATCGATTCCAAGAAGCCCTCGCAAGGCGAGGGCAGCACATGCGCACTGCTAACGCCAGGTGGGACCTAAAAACATAGCATGCCCCTAACATGGAAAAGATCCTCAACAAATATGTCAACGAGAAGCATGTCCCAGACAAATGACAACAAAAAAATAGCATGTCCCTAGCATGGAACAGATACACACCAAATAGAAATATGCCCCCTACCACGCACTTTTAGCACAGCAAAACATAAAAAAACTGTACCTGACTGAAACGAGATGCAAAGGCAGATCTGTTTTTGAGAAATTTCAGATGGAAGGGATGGAAAAACCAGGGTCACTCTTAGTTGTTCAAATGTCACTCATAATTACACTGAAATTATGAAAATGTCACACAATATCAATCTGAAACCTTGGCAGCTATGTGTCCCTAACACGTCAACGAGAAGCATGTCCCAGACAAATGACAAAAAGAAGCACCCTCTGACATAATAAAAAAAATAGCATGTCCCTAACATGGAAAAGATACACACCAAATAGAAATACGCCCCCTAGCACGCACCTTTATTCACAGCAAAATATAAAAATAATCTACCTAACTGAAACAAGATGCAAGGGCAGATCCGTTTTTGAGAAATTTGAGACAGAAGGGATGGAAAAACCAGGGATTCAGAATGAATGTGTCTACTGTCAATTTAAAAAGAAAGGGCTCAAACATCAGCTCAAGTACTTAGAAATTTTAAATAGAAATCGTACCTTATGGTTTTTTGGGCAGTTTCACACAGTGCAAATTCAACCCGAAGGTGTTGGAGCGCTTTACATGAGCACCAGTTACATTACACAAGGACATGTACATTTTGGTAGGCATCGGGAGATGAAGTAACTTGCCCAGAATCACAGAATGTTGAGCCGAGAATGGAACACGGTTTGCCAGTTCCAAAGTTGGTAGTTCAGGACGTTATGCCCTTTTTTATTTAATTAAAATAAGATTCTGAAAACAAAGCTTTTGAAATGAGTATTCCCCACCACTCTTTTCTAGCAAGTGGCACAGGAAGAATTTAATGACCAATCACACACCATGTAACTTGTATACCTCCTAACTCGGTTGGTCTTCCACTTCCTTTTTTTAGGCATGGGGATGAAAAAAATATGTAAAGTGTTGCTTGTTAGAAACAAAGGACTGATTGAATGCGACATTGTACCCTTGACCGCTATTATGAGTATTATCTTACTGACCCATGAAAACTGTCAAACTGATAGTCTCAGGCCTTCCCTTTTGATCCTGCCAACTCCCATGCACAATTTTTGCCCTCCGCTGCAGCAGACCATTCACCACATTATAGTTCCTGCCTTGCAAAGTAAAATCGCACTTTCTCACAAAAATACAAAACGTAAAGCGCTACAGAAATGTCCATGGTGAAATTCCGACATGTTTAACGTTTTTTAACCTAAATCTACCTAAACTTTCTGATGTAGCTCGTCTGTTACATAGAAATATGTGACAAGCGCTCGATGCTCAAGCAGAACTATGTAGGGGTTCCTCTTACGGCGCATTTTCTTCAGGTTAGTCATTTCCTTACCTACGGATCTTAAAAGCAAAACGCTTGGTTTCCAAGTACTGCTTCAGGTCTCATTGAGCCCCATAATCTGCGCATCCACTGGGCTGCCAATTATAAAGGAAAACAGAAGATAAGAACAGGCCTTAGGCATGTGCAAGCTGTGCACCTGCACAGGGCTGCCAAACCCCAGGGTCCGCCACGCCAATATATTTCCTTAATATAATAATCCTCTGAGGATGGATACATATTTGCGTGGCGGCCCCTGGCAGCGATTTGGCGGCCTCCGGCTCTGTTCCACCTTCCTGAGCTCCGGGGTTCTCCGCCCCACCCAGACCCCCTCTTCCGGGGCCCCCTACCTACGCTCCCTGCCCAGGGCCGCCATGAGCCTAGAGCCGCCCCTGAAAGCAAAAGAACCCTTCTACATACCCCAACAATGCAGCCATCTTGAAATTGCCTCGTTTTCTGATGTTTTTCTAAACGTTTTACATAATAACCTGAATTTTTTTCAAACACTCAAAAAACGTCTGCAAAATATTTACATTTTTAACTCAAATATGAATTATTTTCCGACGTAAAGTCTAAAAAAACACACTTCATATACTGAATTTTTAAAAGAATATGGATAATAAAAAGTTTTTATAGTATTGACATAGGAAGACTTATCTTTTCAGAGCTGGTGCCATCGCACCGTAAATTGATAATCAGTTTTGGCAACACTTAATCTAATGCTCTAGTCTCTTTCACTATCATGTGTTCGACTGGCAAAGCTGCAGGCCATACGGCAAACGTATGTGTTTTTTTGTATTTATATTGGCATCAAACGTGCTTCTGTGTCTGGGAAATGTGAGTGAGGAATGCAGCATCCCGCTCACAAACAATTCACAAGCTCATTATGTGCTCCAGAGTTCCACCTGAATGGAAATGCATACAGGTTTATCATGCAATCCCGACGCAAGTAAAGAGCTTGTGAATTGTTTGATAGGGATGCTTCAATCCTCACTCTGTAACATGATCTCTTGGGCCTCTCGCCACGTTCTTGAGCTTAAGCATTCTTGAGTTTATGCGCGTGTTCCCTTCTAAAGATTTACTGCTAACACTACAAAGGAAGAATAAAAAAAAAGTCCCTGAAAACAAACGGATCAAGACAAAAGCGGGAGGATAGCCGAAGTTAGGCGCTGATTCTGTGGCAAAACAAAGATAGACAAGAAGGGACAAAGAAGGGATAGTAACCAATTGCAGCCAAGCCTTTTGGAAGGACATTCATAGCAACCAATAAAAAGCCAGTGGGCGGGCTGTTAGCCCAGAAGTGTATACAACAGATCAAGAGACACCGCATGAGTTGTCTAGGCTCCACCTAAAAATAGAGTAGAGGTAACAAATGAAAGCAAAAAAGGAGGATTTCGGGGGAGGAGATTTGTAGGTAATGTACTGGAGGTGATAGATTAGAAGGCGATGTAGGACACTAGGTGTAGTAACAAACAACAGCTGGCAGCAGAGTGGCCTTCAGTCCTCAGGCTTGCTTACAATTCACACTGGTCTTTACCATTTGAATGTATGGGCTCAAGTGGATGAAGCATTATGTTTTACCAGCACACTTCTGTGAAGCCTTGTATATATATATATATATATATATATATATATATATATATATATATATATATATATATATATATATATATATATATATATTTTTTATATTTTTTTTCTCTATAAATATGCAGCCTACATTAAAGGCAGTGACCAATTTACATTCAGTTTTCCTTAAATATATTTCTTACTAGACTCAAGCATTTCTGTAAATCAGAAAGAGAGAGCATAAAGTGCAGAAAACAGCCTTTATTGAAGAGAAAAAGGCAAAGGAATACAAAGGCATTGTTAGCCAATAGCCCACATTAAAAGCATATCATAATTGAATACTTGCACTGTGCCTTTATGACCTCCAGGACCTCCTGTATCTCATCATGCCCCAAAGGTGACAGTTAGGTCAGTACTTTTTTATGGTGACATGAAGAACAGACCACAGACTTGTACTAACTGCTGTATTCAAGATCCATTTGGGGAGGGGGGCGGGTTGCTTATGACTTTGATGAGGATTCCCCTGGAAGAGAACTAGGATTACAGGTAGGTGTATGAAAATACGGGTTGTACCCAACTATAGTTACTGGAACCTGGGTGAGCTAAGTAATAAGAGGAAGGGGTCCCAGCCCTATTGGACAATTTCTGAAGAAAATTCAATAAATTAAATTACACAAAAACTGAATTAGTCCACATTGTTTTAATCACAATGGGAGATAGCGATACATATCGTGCTATTAACAATCAATACTATATTGAACAGTGCCCCGGTTAGGGAAATGGGGGTGTGAGTGATGTCAAGTGAGGAAAAGGTGATAGGGAAAGGATGTCGTGACAGAATAATCAATCAATTGGAAATGAACAATAAAAAAGTTACATATTCAGTACAAAAAGGACTTCAAAGTTCAAAACTGATGTATTTACAAATGTCATACTCCACAAAAGTTCAAATAAATGAAGAATTAGGACATGGAGTTGGCATGGAAAACAAAAGGTTGTCGACGTTTCGACCCTCCGAGAAATGCAGGTAATTCATATTATCCTTGCCGTGGGGTCTTCATCAGGACGGGTGGTGGGGCAGGTAACCTATTTAATGTATACAGATAGTTAGTTGACTAACAGAAGATGTGTATAATTACATCATCCAGTTAAAATAGCAACACATTTATTACATGTGCAGGCAGGGGGGAGCCTTGGAGTGAGACTAAGCCAATATTAATTTAATTTAATGCTATTTACTTGAACCGGTATGTGGCAATGAATCGGAGATGTATTTATCAAATCATGCTGCATAACGTTAATTGTTATTTTGAAGTAGTATAATCAAAAAAAGAAGGGGAGCGACGTGAAGAAACAGATTGCACGATGGAAAGGGTAGGCAGGACAATCATGAACAAGGAGCCATTACCTGTACCATGAATGGATACGGTATCTAGGTAGAGACAAACTCTTAGTGCTGTGTCTGAAAGGAGCATAAAAATGAAAATGATCACTAGGACGCAGCATGGTTCGTCATATATCATCAGCATTTTGTCAACGAAACAAAAATGATTGTGGAGAGAGACTCACCCGGATCAAGCGTTCAAGACGCATTCCTCGAGGGGAATCGGTTAGTCGGGAGACGTACAGCTATGTCTATTAATTACTGGGAAGACAAAGAAGGAAAAAAGCACATTAGTGCCCGCAGACAGCAGCAATTTAATCTGCATCTGCGTAAATGTAGCGGCACTGAAAGTGCTCTTGATTCACGCAGACGGCAGCATAAGGCCTTGCATCCGCAATCGTTCGGCGGCGGCCGTCAGACGGGACTCACCGGGTGCCGAATCAATCTGGCGCAGAGACGGTAGACTTCGCGAATGGCGAGTTGGACTTCCTGGTTAATTATGTTACCATAGGGATATGGTCACGTGTTATGATCAGATCGTGGTTGGGTTGGAAGAAAGACTAGATATGCGTTTCAGCGTTGTCATGGTGGCTGAAACGCACGAGGAAGGACAATACGTGTGTGTATTACGATGACTCTCACAATTACAATTACTGGGGAGTATATGGTGACTTTATATTCAATATGACGCGAAAAAATATGGATTATGTATTTACAAAAATATAGTCGCATAGCTGACAATAAAGTGTCAGTCGTTGGTAAAAGTTCGTTTGGAGGAAGCATGGAATCTTAGTAAGGCGTACCTCTCACACGAGGGTATAGGCCTGCCATTGATAGCATGATTGAGGTGGTTTAAACAGAGATAACGATGGGGAATACATATATCAATCAGTTGCAAACTCATGGATGCAGATCAGAGGAAGCATGGAATCTTAGTAAGGCGTACCTCTCACACATGGGTATAGGCCTGCCATTAATAGCATGATTGAGGTAGTTCCAACAAAAATAACGATGGAGAATACATATATCAATCAGTTGCAAGCTCATAGGTGCAGATCAGAGTGCGGCGTACCTCTCGCATGAGGGTAAAGGCCTCTCGTATGGAACACAATAAAGTGGTACAGTCGCCAGCCCTATATACTACACTAGTTGTATGGTGACCAAAAGGTGTATATCGCATAGAATGAAAGGAAATATCCAACCTGGATGCATGTACATTGAATAAACAAGTAGTTAATGGCACATAAGTCAATGAGACGTACCTCTCACATGAGGGTATAGGTCGCACCAACATGTTTTACGTTGGACAGTTTCAGAGCAAGGTGGCCAATTGAGAAAAAGAACTGTCGTGTTCATTAAGTCCTATTTCAATGGAGTTAAAGAAAAACATCCATTTCAACTCTCGTATGTTTAGAATGTTTGAAATGTTACCTCCACGTGGTCCTAGGACTGCCTTTTCAATCACTACCCAGTTAAAGCTGTTTGGTGAGTGAGATGCTGTGATGAAGTGCTCTACTAGCGGGGCCCCTTGCACCTGACACCTGATTCTACTCATATGCTGCAGCATTCTTACTTTAACTTTCTGTTGAGTTTGTCCTATGTAGATTAGTCGACAAGGACAGATGATAGCATACACAACGTTGGTAGAGTTACAGTTGGTGTGGGTTTTTAGCTGGATTTGCTTGTTGCAAAATGAGAATATTTTGGTTTGAATGGTTGATTCACATGTCTTGCAACTACCACATTTGAAATGGCCGACTACTGGGGGCAAGTTCCATAAAGTCGTGACAGTGGGGTCCTCAGAGGTGGTTAGGAAGGAGCGCACCACCAGATCTTTGACGCTTTTTGCTTTCTTGAATGCATGTAGAGGTTTGGCTGGTTGTTCAATATCATCCGATATTAAGTCCCAATGGTGGTTGATTATTCTTTTGATTCTGTTGCTTTTCGTGTTGAAAGTGGTAACACACACGATCCTACTTTCAGACTGATCATGGTTGTTCTTTGGAGTCAATAGTTCATCACGCGGGTAGAACCAAGCTCTTTTGCGTGACCGCTTGATTAGGCGTCTGGGATAGCCTCTTTGCATGAGGCGGTTGGAAAGTTCCTCGGATTCCGTAAAGTAATCGTCCTTGTTTGAGCAATTTCTACGGATGCGTAGGAATTGCCCAAAGGGCAAATTATCCCGCAGGGCTCTGGGATAGTGGCTCTGATAGTGTAAGAGCGAGTTCCGCTCAGCCGGTTTACGATAAAGTTTGGTGAGTAGTTTACCGGATTCCTCATATATACTTAGATTCAGGAAGTTGACAGTGTGGTTATCAGACTGGATGGTGAATTTAAGACATTCGGACTACAGATTCAGCCAGCCAAAAAAGGCCATTAGTTCTTCTAGGTGACCATCCCAGACGATGAGGATATCGTCAATATATCTCATCCAGAGACTGAGCCGGTCTCTGAATGGATTGACATGATTGATAATGGTGTCTGCCTCAAAAGCCGCCATGTACAGAATGGCCACGTCTGGTGCGAAGGGAGCTCCCATCGCTACTCCCGATGTCTGTATGTAGAATTTATTCCTGAAGACAAAGAAGTTTTTGGTCATGGCTATCCGTAGTAGGAAAAACAGAACAAGATGGCTGGACAGGATTATTCACAAAGCAATTCCCCAGTTACACAGTCAATATGTACCATGTGACCACTGGATTTATATTCCAAACGAATTTATTTTCTTTTTTATACATTTGCCAAAATTTTTTTTGAAAAACAGGCACAAACAGAACCACTGTCAGATCAAAAGGTTCATATATACAGTATCTACAAACGTACACATTTACAAATTTGCAACAATGAATCAAGCAAAAGTGGTTTAACACACCAAAACAAACAATAACATATATAATAGTCCAATTAAATTGCAATTATATACAGTGCAAGAATTAGTACATAAACAAAAAACGGGCACCAGTCCTAGGAGCTAAAAAACCAAACAACAGGCGGGATTGAGATCGAAAACAAGCCTGCCTGTTTACAAGAGCCTGTTGTAAGGTGTTTCTAGGGTTGCAAGGCTAGGGTACAGAATTGTGATATAATTTACATCCTAGCGGCACCCTTTGTTGTAGCCACAGGGTGGTAGTGTCACCCTGTGGCTACAACAAAGGGTGCCGCTAGGATGTAAATTATATCACAATTCTGTACCCTAGCCTTGCAACCCTAGAAACACCTTACCACAGGCTCTTGTAAACAGGCAGGCTTGTTTTCGATCTCAATCCCGCCTGTTGTTTGGTTTTTTAGCTCCTAGGACTGGTGCCCGTTTTTTGTTTATGTACTAATTCTTGCACTGTATATAATTGCAATTTAATTGGACTATTATATATGTTATTGTTTGTTTTGGTGTGTTAAACCACTTTTGCTTGATTCATTGTTGCAAATTTGTAAATGTGTACGTTTGTAGATACTGTATATATGAACCTTTTGATCTGACAGTGGTTCTGTTTGTGCCTGTTTTTCAAAAAAAATGTTGGCAAATGTATAAAAAAGAAAATAAATTCGTTTGGAATATAAATCCAGTGGTCACATGGTACATATTGACTGTGTAACTGGGGAATTGCTTTGTGAATAATCCTGTCCAGCCATCTTGTTCTGTTTTTCCTATTGTTGAGATCCGGGTTGGTCAGATGTAGGATCCGATACCTTTACTGTTTCACATATCCGTAGTAGGGCCACAATGAATTCAGTGGGCACCTGCATCGGTGCTGGTCGTGATTGAAGACAGCGTGTTATTACTGTAAGTGCTTCTGGTTGTGGGATAGACGTATACAGTGATACTACATCGCATGTGGCCAGCCTTTGTCATTGTGGATCATAGGTCAGAATTTCGATGATATTGATTGTGTGCATCGTATCTCGCAAGTAAGTTGGGGTAGCTTCAGCCAATGGTTTCAAGAAAAAGTCGATATATTTGCCCAGGGGCTCGAGGATGGATCCGCACCCAGACACAATCGGACGGCCCGGGAGATTCTCCATATCCTTGTGGATCTTGGGTATCGTGTAAATCGTAGCCAATCGAGGATGTTGTTGGTTTAGAAATTGAAATTCAGTTTGAGACAAGAACCCTTGATCCAGACCTGCTTGGGTTATCACCTGGATTTCCATAGCGATTGATTTGGTTGGATCCGAGCGAAGCTGTTGGTAACTTGCTCCATCGTCTAATTGGCGAAGAATCTCTGATTCATACGAGGTTAGATCCTGTACGACAATGGCTCCGCCTTTGTCCGCGGGTTTGATCACAACTTGGTCATTTTGGGACAAGGACTGTAGTGCCATCTTCTCCTTCTTGCTTGTGTTGTACTTAACAAAGGGTTTAGTGCCAAGAACTTCTTGTACATCTCTCCATACCACCGATTCGTATGCCAGAATCTTGTGAGACATACTCCCTGAGTATGGAACAAAGGTAGATGGGGGTTTCAAACCAGTGATTGACGAGTCAGTACGAGGTGCTGAGTTACGAAAAAAATATTTCAACCTGATTTTTCTTTAACTCCATTGAAATAGGACTTAATGAACACGACAGTTCTTTTTCTCAATTGGCCACCTTGCTCTGAAACTGTCCAACGTAAAACATGTTGGTGCGACCTATACCCTCATGTGAGAGGTACATCTCATTGACTTATGTTCCATTAACTACTTGTTTATTCAATGTACATGCATCCAGGTTGGATATTTCCTTTCATTCTATGCGATATACACCTTTTGGTCACCATACAACTAGTGTAGTATATAGGGCTGGCGACTGTACCACTTTATTGTGTTCCATACGAGAGGCCTTTACCCTCATGCGAGAGGTACGCCTCACTCTGATCTGCACCTATGAGCTTGCAACTGATTGATATATGTATTCTCCTTCGTTATTTTTGTTGGAACTACCTTAATCATGCTATTAATGGCAGGCCTATACCCATGTGTGAGAGGTACGCCTTACTAAGATTCCATGCTTCCTCTGATCTGCATCCATGAGTTTGCAACTGATTGATATATGTATTCCCCATCGTTATCTCTGTTTGAACCACCTCAATCATGCTATCAATGGCAGGCCTATACCCTCGTGTGAGAGGTACGCCTTACTAAGATTCCATGCTTCCTCCAAACGAACTTTTACCAACGACTGACACTTTATTGTCAGCTATGCGACTATATTTTTGTAAATACATAATCCATATTTTTTCGCGTCATATTGAATATAAAGTCACCATATACTCCCCAGTAATTGTAATTGTGAGAGTCATCGTAATACACACACGTATTGTCCTTCCTCGTGCGTTTCAGCCACCATGACAACGCTGAAACGCATGTCTAGTCTTTCTTCCAACCCAACCACGATCTGATCATAACACGTGACCATATCCCTATGGTAACATAATTAACCAGGAAGTCCAACTCGCCATTCGCGAAGTCTACCGTCTCTGCGCCAGATTGATTCGGCACCCGGTGAGTCCCATCTGACGGCCGCCGCCGAACGATTGCGGATGCAAGGCCTTATGCTGCCGTCTGCGTGAATCAAGAGCACTTTCAGTGCCGCTACATTTACGCAGATGCAGATTAAATTGCTGCTGTCTGCGGGCACTAATGTGCTTTTTTTCCTTCTTTGTCTTCCCAGTAATTAATAGACATAGCTGTACGTCTCCCGACTAACCGATTCCCCTCGAGGAATGCGTCTTGAACGCTTGATCCGGGTGAGTCTCTCTCCACAATCATTTTTGTTTCATTGACAAAATGCTGATGATATATGACGAACCATGCTGCGTCCTAGTGATCATTTTCATTTTTATGCTCCTTTCAGACACAGCACTAAGAGTTTGTCTCTACCTAGATACCGTATCCATTCATGGTACAGGTAATGGCTCCTTGTTCATGATTGTCCTGCCTACCCTTTCCATCGTGCAATCTGTTTCTTCACGTCGCTCCCCTTCTTTTTTTGATTATACTACTTCAAAATAACAATTAACGTTATGCAGCATGATTTGATAAATACATCTCCGATTCATTGCCACATACCGGTTCAAGTAAATAGCATTAAATTAAATTAATATTGGCTTAGTCTCACTCCAAGGCTCCCCCCTGCCTGCACATGTAATAAATGTGTTGCTATTTTAACTGGATGATGTAATTATACACATCTTCTGTTAGTCAACTAACTATCTGTATACATTAAATAGGTTACCTGCCCCACCACCCGTCCTGATGAAGACCCCACGGCAAGGATAATATGAATTACCTGCATTTCTCGGAGGGTCGAAACGTCGACAACCTTTTGTTTTCCATGCCAACTCCATGTCCTAATTCTTCATTTATTTGAACTTTTGTGGAGTATGACATTTGTAAATACATCAGTTTTGAACTTTGAAGTCCTTTTTGTACTGAATATGTAACTTTTTTATTGTTCATTTCCAATTGATTGATTATTCTGTCACGACATCCTTTCCCTATCACCTTTTCCTCACTTGAAATCACTCACACCCCCCCTTCCCTAACCGGGGCACTGTTCAATATAGTATTGATTGTTAATAGCACGATATGTATCGCTATCTCCCATTGTGATTAAAACAATGTGGACTAATTCAGTTTTTGTGTAATTTAATTTATTGAATTTTCTTCAGAAATTGTCCAATAGGGCTGGGACCCCTTCCTCTTATTACTTAGGATTACAGGTAAGTAACTTATCCTTCTCTTCTTCCAGGGGATCATCCTCAATAGTGATAAGCACTGAACAGAGTAGCAGGCCCTTCCCACACACCTGCGGACTAATCAAGAACAAACAAAAGCAGTTGTAAACATCCTCGAAATAGATTTCTTTAAGCGAGGCCTGCCCAACTTGAGTGTCTGAGTGTCTAAATCTAGACTGTAATGCCTTGTAAAAGTATGCTCCGATCTCCAAGTGGCAGCTTTGCAGATTTTCGAGATGGGAATATTCCTTAGTAGGGCTGCTGTTGCCGCCTTGTCCCTTGTAGAGTGGTATTTGGGTGTGGCAGGTAATTGTTTGGTGGCTAACTGGTAGGTGAACAGGATACCAGAAACTATCCATCTAGAAATGGACTGCTTGGAAGAGGTGATGCCTGTCCTCATAGGGCCGTAGTTCACAAACAGACAGTCAGATTGTCAGTTGGTATTGGTCTTGTCTAAATAAAATGCCAATACTCTCTTAAGATCTAAAGAGTGTAACACTATTTCTGCTGGTGTGGAAAGATATGGAAGGAAAGTAGAGAGTGAAATCATCTAGTTAATGTGAAAACCAGGCAGAACCTTGGGAAGAAAACTCGGATGAGTTCTCATCACCACCCTGTAAACATGGAACACAGTGTAAGGCTCTTTGGCACAGAGAGACTGAATCTCGCGGACTCTGTGTGACAAAGTAGTAGCCACCAGAAAAGGAGCTTTCCAGGTAAGGTGTTGTAAGGATGCCTTATGTATAGGTTCGAATGGGGGACCCATGAGTTTAAATAGAACCACATTCATTTCCCAAGGAGGAGAGGAAGAACGTCCAGGTGGGAACACCTCCCTCTAAGAAATCCTTCACTACAGGAATTTGTAAGAATTACCTATTCTTAGGGGATTTTGTGTATGTAGTATTGGCTGCAAGAATTACCTTAATAGATGAGAATTGCAGACCAAATGTTTCTAAATGGAGAATATTCAATACTATTACATCCTCCTGCCCCAGAATTTGATGGAGCTCACATTGAACACACCGCATGTACTATTTCTTCCATTAGAAAGCATAGCAGTGTCTGCTCAATGGCCTTTTGGGCTTCATAAGAATGTCCATGCACTCCTGCGAAAAGGCCTCAGTGTCCATACTCTAGGAATTCAGAAGCCATGCTGTCGAACTCCGCGAGGGGAAGTTGGGGTAGAAAATCTTCCCTCGAGGCTTGTAGAGGAGATCCAGTCTGCATGGCAGCCTCCTGAGTGGTCTTTCTGATAGGTGGAGTAGTTTCAGGAACCACCAATGGCAAGGCCATTCCGGAGATATTAGGATCATTCTGGTCCTGGCTTAGTAGAGTTTGTTGATGACTGTCGGTATCAGGGGAATGGAGGAAACGCATACAGAAATGTCCGGGCAAGTTTATCAAATTTTATCAAAAGAGTATTCCCCTTTGTTCCTAGTTGGTAGAACCTGCATGCAAAGTCTGGGCATATTTTTGTTGCTTTTGTCTGCAAGCAGGTGTATCTGCAGTTGCCCCCATTCACAAAAAAATGTCTTGTACAACGTTGTCGTGCTGAATCCAGTTCTGCTTTTCGGTGACGTTTCAGCTGAGCAAGTCCGCTTGTGTGTTCAGGACTTCTGGCAGGTGAATTATAGATGATCAACTTCCTCGCTACGAGCCAGTTCCAGATGCTCTGTGTTTCCATGGATAGATGGCGAGAAAGAGTGCCTCCTTCCTTTTTTAGATAGTGCATCAACGTCGTGTTGTACACTTGGATTAGGAGAACGCTAGTTTGAATGGATTTTGGGCGAGTTATCTCAAATTAGGGGCTTAATGCCTGCAATAGTTAGACCGATCGGTGGAGATCAGGAGGTGGCACATAGTAAAGAGGAGGAGGAAGGTGCGGTAAGGGTCCCAATGGCAAAGAAGGAGAAACCATCAGTATATATAACCAGGCATCCAATGATTGTAAAAAAGTGGGGTGAAATGAGATATCATACGAGTAGACTTCAGAGAAGGGAGGTTGCTCGCACAAAAAGACGTCTACTACTAAAAAATCCTGTCAGGAAATCGAGAAGAAGGGAGGGAGAAATGATGAAATTAGTAGGTAAAGAGAGAGAAAAAACACAAAGGCTAAAGGAAAACAAGTTAAAGTCTACGAGGGTGCAGGAAGAACATTGGAAAAGTTTAGAAAGATCAAATATCAATAAAAGGGCACTGATACCTACAATAAGGGAGATGGAGGGCAAAGAGGGGTAAAGTTCTAAAAGGGGACCAACGAGACAAGTATGTTCAGGAGTTTCAGAAATGCCTAGGTGCAGCAAGGCCCCGGTTGAAAATGTGAAGGGAGATCATGTGTTAATGAGACAGGAAGCCAACTTAAAGGGAGATACCTATGGCGCTAGACAAACAGGTACTCACGATCTATGGGTCTTCCTAAAACCTGATAATGATGGTAAAGGTGGAAAAAAGGTAAAAAAACTAAATCCATTAAATCGATCCCAAATTTTATTCAGTATGGCAAAATGCACAAGCCTAAAGAAAATCGGTACAAAGGATCTTAAAGAAGTAGGGTTCGTTACAAACAGTACAGGGGATGAAGTGACTAAAGTCCTCTTTCATTCCGCCTGGGTAAAGGAGGCGGTGGAAAAAGCTAAAAACGAGCTACAAAAGGAGGGGATTAGATTGGTAAGAAAAGAGGAAATAGAGGGACAGTACTTCCTGACGAACCATGCTGGTTTAGGATTACGACAGATAAGGCTAATTAACTCGAACCTAAATAACAAGGAGGATATGGCAATTACTGTAACTGACTGTAGATTTGCAGGGTATGAAGAAGATAGATTTGCTGGAAACAGGTACAAAGCCCTAGCAACCCCAGAATGTATGGAGTATGAAGAAGAGGGATTCCTTAGTGAAATGGACTAGGAGCTTGGGTCGTCACACAGTCTTTCAATCCTATCATGGAATATAAATGGCTACAAGAAAATATCGGCACAGATCGAGTTCGATAAAATTATAAAGAGTAATGATATCTTGTGCCTACAGCAGACTTGGCTGTGTGACGATACCCTAGAATCCTTAGTTGCAGAAGGATTCGCCCAACACTCCAAAGCAGCAAAGAAAAATAATCTGGGGAGGCCATCAGGGGGACAACTTACGCTGGTCGCCTCACAGATTGTTAGAAAACTTGAAAGGTTAAATTTACATTGTGAGTGGGCGTTGGGCTGTAGAATCCTACTGCAGAAGGTAGACCCCCGATATGAGGGTATATGCATCGTAAATGTGTATATACAGAAGGGAAAGGACCACCAATATAAGGGAAATTTGGGAAAATTAAAAGATGATATTGAGTCCATTAGTGCTAAACAAGAAAAGAACATTATTCTGGTGTTAGGTGATTTTAACCATAGACTAAACCCTTGAAGAGTGGACAGTTGGTACAAAGAATTCTTAGAATCCCACCATATTGAAGTAGCAATCTTCCCAAAGGGGGAGTTGTCACAGCAGGACGAGACGTTCACTCAGCTAATGGGGTCTCTGGGCATGGTATGTGCAAACGGGAGATTCCAGCTAGACCAACCAGCGGGACGGACCTTTGTAAGAGGCCAGCAACTCTGTCCAATAGATTATGTGTTTTGCCAGGCTTGGTGTTTTGATTTAATTAAAAATTTTGAGGTGATGCAAACGACAGGCAGTGACCACCTCCCTCTGAGGGTAGAACTACACATACTGGAATGTGAAAGTAGAGAGGGGGCTCTACAGACCCACGTGGACTGTCCAAAACGGCAAACAATTTGTATATCGGCTGAGCATATTGAAAAGTTAAAGTTAATCCAGCAGTCAATCCCAACTGAAGAAATTCAACCTAAGGTAGGAATCCCTTGGTTCGAAACAACCATAGGTAAGCTGGCGGACTCCCTAAAAAAGGCATTCAAGACAAAAAAGATAGGATTAGGTAGCCACGTTGTTAATAAAAATAGGAAGCCCTGGTTTGACGAAGAGTGCAGGGTAGCCAAGGCACAGATACGACAGAAGGAGAGAAGACTTAGGGTCATGTTTAAGGTGGACCTATATCAGGCACTTCAGCATCTAAGGTTAAAATATAAAACATTAACTCGAAACAAAAAAAGGATGTATAAAGATAAGTGTTGGGCAAATATGCTGGTAATAATTGAATCCAAAGATATGAGAGGGTTTTGGAAATTAGTACAAGAAAGTATGGGTAGGAATACAGGACCCTTGGTCTGTATGGTTCATGAAGATGGCTGGGTAGGCTACTTGGGAGAAATTTATGGAAAATGGCAGGTACAAGTACAGCCAATAACCCAAGACTGGCCACAGGTAAGGGATGAAATTAAGGAATATTTTACCCCAAGATACATAACTGAAATTATAGCTAGTATGAAGCTTACCCGTGCTGCAGGTCCAGATAACCTCCCGGCAGTGATAATCAAAACAAGACCGGAATGGTGGGCGGAGTTATTCGCTAAAATGTTCCTAGTTATTTCGGAAACAGGAATTGTACCTGAAAGCTGGAAGGGTGCAATTGTAAGGCCAATATATAAAAAAGGTGATCACAATATCCCCAAAAATTATAGGTTGATAAACCTTTTAGATATGGGGGAAAAAGTCTTCGCAAAAAGCATATTGAATGCCTTAAAAGACTGGGCAGAAGAAAATCAGATTATACCCTCGGAACAGGGAGGGTTTAAAGCTGGCCATTCCACAATTGATCATTGCTTTGCTCTTTGGGCTATAGCACGGAAGTCGATGGAAATGGGGGGAATACTATTCTGCTGCTTTGTAGACTTCCGTGCAGCCTTCGACCTGGTGGATAGAGAGCTGTTGTGGGAGGCCTTAATTAGCTATGGAATTCCAAATGAGCTACTGCGGCTAATACAACTGCTTCACACTAAAAACTGGGCCCAGATAATCTTAGATACAGATGGCAGTCTATCGGGGAAAATAGAAATTGGAAATGGGCTACGGCAGGGATGTGTATTGGCCCCCCTGTTGTTTTCCTTGTTTTTAGCAGACCTGCCATTAATCTTGGGTAATGCCATTGGGGCAAGCCCGAAATTAAATGGCAAGCAGATCGCATGCTTACTTTATGCGGATGATCTGGTGATCATGGATCAGACTGAGGTGGGCCTGCAAAGGAAATTGAATTTATTTAATGTCTATTGTTCCAGGAAAAAACTTGTGATCAATATGGATAAGACCAAAACCCTGAGCTTCGGCCGTAAGAAAACTGGGTTCTCTTGGAGGATATGGGCTGAGAAAGTGGAATTAGTTACTGAGTATAGATACTTAGGGCTATGGTTCGATAAAAGTTTGAAATAGAATACCCACCTAGAGGCGTCAAAAGTAAGAACCTCTGCATCGATTAGCGGCCTGAAATTGTTTAACAAAGTCTATGGTGCAATGACCGACAGACCAGTGCTAAAAGCATATTCGGCTATTGTACCCCCGCAATTTTTGTATGGTGCTGAACTGTTATTTTTAAGTGGCAAGGAAAACTGGGATGTCGAGGAAGGTAAAAACCTAAAAAAGCTATTTAGTCCCCCCATGTCAGCAATGATTCAGGCCATAAGGCAGGAACTCGGCTTGACTTCATGGGGTGTTCAAGCAGGTATGGCCCTATTACGCTTCTGGCAACGCTTAGATATAGGCGTAAACACTAAAATATCTCAACTGTGTAAAAATGAAATACAGAACAGCGAACTAAAATGGGCAAGGGAGACCAGGGGGATAATAACAAAGCTGTGTAATAAGATGGGAGTTAATATATGCCCCACTGTCCAGATGACTAATATCGACAAGAAGACACTCCGCTTGATGGGGATGGAAATATCCAATACACAGGATCAAAATTACCTTGTAAATAAAATCTCGATACGTTTCATGGCTGCTACATGGAAAAATAATCAATGTTTCCCTTATATTGATAAGATACCGGACTGTCAATTACGAAATGAAGTGCTGAGGGTAAGAATTGGGGTAAACCCTTGTTATATGAACAATCTGGTAAAGTGTGCTATGATAAATAAGTTGGGAGGCTGTACTTGTTCTGTGGGTACTCAATGTGATCTGCCGCATATTTTACTTGATTGCCTGAAGTTCCTGGACTTGCATATTATGTTTTTAAAACCAATATTTAAGAAATATAAGATTAAAACTAGGACCCAGGCTGCGATACTGCTGACCGAAATGGCCTATTTAGATATTGCCGTGGCTATGGGGAAATTTATGCAAAAAGTGAAGGCTATTTTATACCTTTTTAATGAATTTTAGCCAATCCTCAAGCAATTTGGGTAATAGTGGGGATTTTAGATTGAATCTGTTTTAGGATGTTTTTATGTGTGCTATGAAATGTTCTTTTAAGACGAATTTTTAATCAATGATATGTATTGTTTGTGGACCAATGGTCCGAATAAACATGAAATAAACTGAACTGAATGGATGGATAAAAGGGCTTGAGGGCTAGATGGACCTCCATAAACTCCAGCATGTTTATATAGTATAGTTGATCCTTGGCTGACGACAGGCCCTGTGCCTGTAGGGCATCCATGTGAACACCCCAGCCCTGGAGAGCATCTGTTATGAGCATTTGCATCAGCATATTTTGTCTGTGAGGGCACCACGGTTGCAAACTTTTTGCAACCTGTGGCAGGGTGAGCTTATTGTCTCAACTGTCCGTAAATTGATTCGACTTATACTCCAGATTCTGTTGTAGCGTTCTCAAGTCCAGTCTGGCATTGGGAACAAGGAATATACATGAAGCAATTGTTTCCAGGAGAGGCGCCATCTGTCTAGCCAATGGGTATGGAGTGTAAAGGAGGTTGGCACACTTTTGAGTGATTGAAGATAGTCTCTCCTACGAAGAACACACTTTTGCGACTTTTGTGTCCAGGGTCGCACCTAGGTAGTATAGTCTTTGACTTGGAATCTGGACTGATTATTCAACATTGACCTGGAGACCTAAAGATTGAAGTGTCTCTATGCAGATGTGGTAGTGTTTTTTCTTTTGATCTGGGAGGAACCTTTTTCCAGCCAGTGGTCTAAGTATGGGTAATCAAATATTCTTTTCCTTCATAAGGCTGCTGCTACAAGGCCATGCACGAGAATGTGAGGGGAACTGATTTCAGGCCAAAAGGTAGCACCTTGTACTGGTAATGCTTGAATGCTACTTTGAACCATAGGAATTTCTGATGCTTCCTAGCAAATCTGAAGTGGAAGTAGGCATTCTGAAGGTCGATGGAATACATCCACTCCCCCTGATGAAGCTGGGGGTATTTCTGGGGGAAAGCAAGCATTCTGTGTTTAGCCTTGCATTTGCATTTGTTTAGCAGACATAAGTCCAGAATGGGCCTGAATTTTCTGTTTTGGTCTTTTTTCCTAACGAGGAAATACCAAGAGTATACTCCTACAGACCTTTGAGAAAATGGGACCGCATCTATTTTCTCCTTGTGATGTAGAGCTGAGACTTTGTTCTGTAGTAGCATCCATTGATGGCAAGAGGCGTCTGAAGGTGAAACACCCCTGAGAAGGGTACTTAAAGCAGAGTGAAAACCCATTCTCTACAAATTTAAGACCCAGTTGTTGCTGGTGATGGTGTGCCATTCATCCAGATGTTTGGTGATACTTCCCCCCCACCGAAGTGGGCAACAGCGGCAGGGGAAGCAACACCTCATTCTTTGCCTGGTGTCTTGAAGGAAGCTGGTGGTTGTCAATTAGCTCCTCGTCTATGCTTTGGTTTGGGGGACTTGTAGTAAGATCTGGCCTGTTGGTGTTGAATCCAGTGAGGGCTTTGTACCTCCGATGTTAGGGGCACCTGTCATAAGGCATGTACCTCTGAAGGAATTCCTTCTGAATTTGTAAGTCATGGTGCCTTGAGTGTGTCCAGCTTGGTTTTCATTTTTGCCATCTTGACATCCAAATGGGAGCTAAACAATGAGTTGTCAGTGAAGCAAAGGTTGAGGATGCGCTGCTGTGCCTTTGGCTTAGGCCTGTAGGGTAAAACCATGATAAACTTCTGGTAAATTTTTCACACGAATATTCGTGGGCAGCCAGGTCAGAGACATCTGCCACCGTTCTCACTATCTAATTAGCGACCAGACAATCCTTTCTGCAAGATCTGACCAGTGAGTCCCAGAGGGACGTATTATACTGTCCCATTAATGTGGGAGCACTAGACACCTTCATAAATAAGGCAAATGTGCAGCACATTTTCCTGCCGAAGGAATCCATTTGTTTACTGTCCTTTTGCGGACAGTCGGTTGAGTAAGCTGCATTGGAGTGCATCTTTTTGGCAGCTGCTATGATGACCGAGTCTGGTGGATGGTCGTTTCTCGGAAATAAAGGGTCTCAATCTGGAGCCTTATATTTCTTTAGAATTCTAGCTGGAGACAGTGGCGCTGAGGGTGGAGTAAGAATAATTTGCATTACTGGTTGGAGCAGACCTGAGACCACAGGAAGCAATGGTCTTGAGGTAAACCTATTATTTAAAGTCTCAAAAATGATCGACGAGGTAGTAGTGGGTGAGGGTATATCAATGTTCAGCTTAGCAGCCCCTCTAACCAATACCTCATTAAACATATTCAGGTTGTCTACTGGGGATATTCTCACAGGTGGAGTGTCCGAAGTGTTGGCAAGTAATTCTTCTTTGATGATTTCATAGAAGTAGACCATGTAGGGTATTGCGTGCGCCGTGGAATGATCAAGACCTTGGGGCAGGAGTACAGGATCTTGTTCTGGTCCTGCGTCGAGACCTACTCCTTGTCCATGGCCTGGTTCTGCGCCAAGGAGTGGTTTCCCTAGGTAACCTGAATCTTGTTGGGGACCTGGGGTGGGGGATGTTATATGCAGAGCATGCTAGAAGGGTCTTAGCTTAGCAGGAGAGGTAATAAAAGTGAATGTCTGTAAATGTCTGGACTCTGTGGAACAGACCCTTTGCAGACACTTTATAGCCATCGAGGAGAACGGCGAATAGGGGTCTCAGGAACCTCTGACTTATGGAAAGATCTTTGTCTCCATGTAGAGGAGTGGGAGGTAGCTCCTGAAGATGCAGCTGAAGCTTGCCCCTTTGATACTTGTCCAGTAGACAGGTTATGCAACGTAGGCCTAATATTGGGTGAATGTTGGCTCGATATCGAAAGATGAGGTGCTGACACTTATGGGGGTGTTGAGGACAAATCACTATGTTGAGCTGGTGAAGGAGGCATTGACATCGAGCAAGAACACCTAGGAGATGCCTGCCTCGACCTCGATTGGCGTCTGGTTGCCACAGACAGAGATGCCTTCTTTGATGTCGAGCAGCACCTAATTGCTGCCGACGGAGATGTCTACCTTGACGTCGAACGACGCCTGTTACAGATGACGGAGACTTTCTCAGTGAAGTGTGTCTCGACGTTAAACAGAAATTTGACATTGTCAATGGAGTCATCATCGCAGTATGACTCGAAGCCGAATGGCGATGGACGGTGGAAACATGCCATCAACGGGAATTCCCCCTGAAAGTTAGCGTTGACTTCGAGCAGCATGCGATAGTGTTTTGCCGTTGATGAAGACTTTTCAGGTGTAGAGTTTCTTGACGTCGGCGGTCTTGCTGGTGAAGAGTGTCTCGTGGTTGAGGGCATTTTGGACGTCGAGCCTGATGTGGAACAAACAGGTATTTTCCTACTTCTAGATGCTGATCTTGTTCTCCTTTTCTGTCATCTGTCAGGAGGTCTGCCCCTGAAAGGAGCCCTGTGAAGAGAGGTAGCTTTCTTGGAAGAAGATCAAAGAGTTCCCCAGCTGAGCCAGTTTTTTGTCTCTCTTGAAGACCATGGAGATGCATTTTCTCCCTATCTTGTAAGGTTCTTTTAGAGAGTTTCTGGCAATGGTGGCCAGACTCGGGCAGATGAGCGTCAGGTAGACATTTGATACACCCTGAATGGGGATCATAGACAAAGCACTTGACAAAAATGTACGGCATTTGTGACAGGTAAAAATATAATTTCCTGTCAGAAAATAAAATATTTGCACTCTAGATGATAAACGATGTTGAGTGTAGTAAAAAAACTTCTTTTTTATTAAGCAATTATTTTGACAAAAGAGAGAGCTCAGCGCTCCACGATCCTCACTAAGGGGGTGGGGAAAAAAACGGATCGAACTGTCACCTTTGGGGAATGATTGGATACTGTAGGTCCTGAAGGTCTTAAAGACACAGTGCCAGTATTCCCTTGTTATGCTTTCAATGCATCCTATTGGCTAACAATGCCTCTGTACTCCTGTGCAGTTTTCTCTCCAATAAAGTCTGTGTCCTGCAATTTATGCTCTCTCTTCCTTATTTACAGAAATGCTTGAGTCTGGTAAGAAACTTATTAAAGGAAAACATCAAAGTAAATTGGTCACTTTTAACCCTTAATGTAGGCTGCTTAGATATATATGTATACATACATCTTTTATGCTATATACATATATATTTATTTAATATGTGCTCCAGCGTCCCTGCATGTAGGCGAGAATATTCAGTGCTTATGACTTTGATGCAGATTCCCCTGGAAAAGAACAAAGATGTTACAACCATAAATGTAGAGCTGTTACAATGACAGCAACCTGTCTCTTGAACGGAGATCTTTATTGTTCAACAAGTTGTTTGAAACCCTCCATTTCATGTAGTCAATTTCTGGGACGGGAGGCAGGAAAACTGAGCTTTTTTCCAAGAAGTAACATCATCAGGCAGAAGATTCCGTCTGTAAGAATTGATAGAAAGCAAAGAACAACTTCAGCTTTGTGTTGTGGTGTAGACAAGATCTTCACTCTTGAGAAGGTCTTGCCATTCAAATGTTGGGGCAGCAGAAATTACCCCCCTTACTGTCTTACTTTCACAGAGAAAAACTATAAAGTGACGTGTGGCATGCTTGAATTAATCTAAAATTGATCCGTTCCAGTTTGCCATTTTCTTGCTTGCTATGCCAAGGCTTATGGATGTCAGCCTTGTGGTCCTACTCAAATAGGGGCAGTCCAGCTTTAGCCCTTCTGACTGGGAGCACAGGCGACCGCAAACATGTTTCAATTTTATCGTGCCTCATTAGAATAGTGTGGCTGTGAGACCTATAGAGAGCTACGGTAACCCAGTTTGGGCATATCCGAACATCAGACCAGCTTACTCCCAGTGCCAAATGCTGTTTCAAAGAGCGTATATATGATTTTAAGACCCTGTATGTCTGGTAGGTGAGTGCAGGGACCAATGAACAATGACGAGAGACAGGCTCACTTACCTTCCTCTGCTTCTCCCGCAGGACATGGAGATCAGTGTCTCTGAACTACAGACAATTCTCAACGATGCTGTGAGCAATAGTAAGTATGGAGCCCTGCGGCTTTCTTGAGGTCCAGCTCCTCTCCATGAGTATCTAAAGCATTCAGAACAGTCTATAAGTCCCAGTACATGCACACATGGTAGTGGAGGGAAGACAGAATCCGAGATAAGGTGGGTGCTAAATATTGGTGATTGGACAGTAAGGCAAGGAGCAGAAGTATGTGATAGACAGGGATGAGAACAGGGGAATATGACAAGATCACAAGGCAGTGGGTGGAGAATCCTATGTGCGTAAGTGTGCATATGTTGGGGTAGTGATAGGAGACTGGATGCATTTGGCCTTCGAGGAAAAATATTGTATGAAGAGATGTGAAGATAAGCAGCACATATTGGAGAGATGGAGAAGAGAGTGGGCGGAAGGGCAAACAGGAACAGACATACGTCTTGGTGTACAGTGAGCTGGGCACGGGTGTCATGGGACTGTCTCCATGGCAAACCACAAAAACCACTATTTAAAATTGTACAAAACATTGGCATAATTGAAGTCTGTGTTTAAAGGATGAGTTGCCATTATCTAATGGCTAATGTTTGATTGAGTATTATTCACATGACCATCTACATGCAACATATGTGTGTGTCTTCCCTTCCTAGCCCCTGAATACCACATTCCTCTGGCAGACACCTCTCTGTTCTCCTCTATGATTCATAACCTCAAGATCTTCCACTGCCATTGACTATTTTTGCCAATCCTGTGTCTTTGTCCATTGATTTCTGTTGTACAGTTCTTCGACACTTAGTAATCAGAGTATAGCTCCACCAGGCTGACATGCAGGTAAGGTTTGCAGAACTATCTCTAACACTGGCCCTTGCCCCCTAGACAAGGACCTGAAGACAGACGGCTTCAGCATGGAGTCCTGCCGCCAGATGGTCAACCTAATGGATGTATCCTACCTTGGTGTCTACTTCATTTACTTGTAGATTTTGATATAGCGTGAACGATGACCACAAATTTGTGTGTCTGAGCATTTAACAAAGTGTGTAATATAATCACAGACAAAAAACTGTGTCCTTGAACCATGAACTGGAGAAACAGCAGTCCTGACCTCTCTAAAAATGAACATAGTCAATGTTAGATTTGAAGACCAGAATTAATGTTAATGGAATATTATCATCCTGGTCTTTTGACTCTAGATTAATGTATGCACTCTAAGAATCTGTATTTGACGCCATAGTCATAGGTTGCGCAAAATGCTGCTTTGCAATACTTTGCGTCAAGTGAGTGTTACATGGGTGTTCTAATACAACCACCTATGCTTTTTTGACACTAAACCGTATCTACTAACATGAGTAGACAGGGTTTGAACCAAAAATTAACACAGTTGGAAAGCAGATGTTAAAAGGAGAAATTCTTTGTATTTCTCCTTTTTACCTACTTTGCATGCATGCTGCACTGTGCAGCATACATACAACATAGGAAAAGGTTTAAGGTGTGTTGAGCCGCCGCATTTTGTACAGGAAGGGTACAATTCCTGTACAAACTCTATGGTAGACTCAGGCATTCAACCTAGCACTATGGGGCTAAGGTGTGTCCCTGGCACACGGCAGCTGAAATCAGCACCGGCGTTAGGAAAAGATGAGGAGAGTGCTCTATCTTTGGGAATACAGTATTTTCATGCTCTCTCCCTGTCATGCAACACAGCATTTTTGGCTGCTGCTCTGCGTTCCGTGACACCTTTCATAATCTGGGCAGAAGAGTACAATAAGCAATATAACAGAGGCGCAATATCAAGAAATAAGTGAATGTCTTTTTAACTCAAACTCAATGCTAAACTTTTTTGGGGATTAACAAATGCTGCTATGCGTTGCTTTCCATACAAGCCAACCCTAATACCATTTAGCGTTAGTTTGTATGGAAAAGTTTTGCATAACTTTGTGTCAACAGGGCGGTACATGGGTAGTATATGTGCGTTCCCATGCAAACACCCATTCTTTTTGACGCTAAACCCCATCTACTAACATAAGTAGATAGGGTTTAGCGCCCAAAATTAATGCTACTAGAAAGCAGAAGTTAAAAGGAGGAATGTCATTTCTCCTTGCATTTACGACTTTGTATGTGTGCTGCACTGTACAGCATGCACACAAAGCAGAAAACGGTTTCTTTTATTTTTATTGCATGCAACATATGCAGTACATTTTGTATCAGTACATGTTTACAGGCATAGTAAGTGCAAATCTGTCATATAGCCAGAGATATAAGAGGCGAAACTCAAGAAAACAAACAGCTTCTGCGATACAGTACAACCGTGTCTCTTTTAATGCTATTGTCCCCTCAAGTGAGCTCGCCCAGCACTGAGGGCTCATCCTGGTAGTCACTGGGCTCCTGAATGTGCCAGCATTTGCCATCACACTGCAGGGGGCCTCATACCATCTCTGGGTGCTTAAGTAGATATCCAGTCAGCGGTGCCCAGAAGTCCCTAGGTCTGGAGGCCACTGGTAGTTCGTCCGCATATATATTCAATTGGACCCTACATGAACTATCTCCTTCAGCCATTGTGTCCCGTGGGGGCTGTCCTCCCTCCCCAGTGCTTCACCACCAGCCATTTTGCCAGCAATGTTGTGCCAGCCACTAGTCTCCTGTTGCAGGGGTTGAGAGGCTTAACTAGGCCCAGCAGGCAGATGTTCCGAGTGCAATGCACAGTCTCCAGCACAATTTGTATCATACTCGCAGTCGCTTTGACCCAGAAGGCGTGGACAGGTTTACATTCCCAAGCCATAAGTACAAAGTCAGCCATATCTTCACCACATCATACACAACATAAATCCGGTCTTAGCTCATATTTCTGTAATTTGACAGGCGTACAATACATTTGATGCAAGAATTTAAAATGAATTATACGGAGGTTGCAATTTGCTGTGAGTCGCCCAGTAAAGGTGCAATATGCCTCCCATTCCTCACAGGCCAGTGGTACGGCCATCCTTTTATTCCACCTGCAAAAACCTCTGAGCCAGTCACCTCGTTTTCTTTTTAGGATGCATTATACAACTTAGTTATTAAACCTTTACTGTCTGAGGCAGTTAATATCACCTGCAGCACTTTTAGCATCGCCAATTCCGCTGGGAACCAGGGGTTGCAGTGATCTGACTGCAGCATGCAGCTTGGTGTACATGAACCCCAGCATTGCTGTGTATGGTCGCCCTGCCGAGAATGCCTCTAGTGTCAGGAACTGGCCACTAATGTACAAATCACCCAGCTTAGTGATGCCGATGGCAGCGAGGGTCGACAGCGCCCCCTGTTCATGTGCTATGGATATGTCCAGATGTGCCGTGATGGGCATGGCCGGTGCATATAGAAGTGTCCGTCCAACCAGGGCACCTAGGTCCCTCCAGGCTTTAGAGGTACAGGCTAATGTGTTGAGTTCCTTCCTACTAATGTCTGATCTATTGAGGAGCACCATGGCAGTCAACGGGATGGGATGCACAGTGTCAGCTTCCACAGCTAAGTATGAGAGGTATAGCTAAGGAAAGTGCCAGTAATGCGCAAATTGCGCTTGCACACATAAATAATGAAGGCATTGATCCAGGCCCCCGAACTTCCCCTGTTTATATGGTTGGACCAGGATGTCCCAACTGCATATCGGTTGTTTGCCCGCCCACACTAGGTTTACTAAGCATGTTTTGAGTGATTGGAATATAACTTTGTTAAGTATGATTGGAATATTCCTAAATAAATAAATACATTTGAGAAGGATCAACATTTTCGCGGCTGTAATTCTCTCTACAAGATACAGGGGGAGTCGGGTCTACCTGGCCACTTGGTCTGTCAGCTTTGCTATAGGCCGCCCATAATTCCTGCTAATAACAGTCTCTGGGTCCTTGTGCACCCAGAGGCCCAGGCATCCTACATGGTCGTTTGTCCCAATTTTTCCAGAGGCCAGAGTATCTGTCACAGCGTACGTACTCCCGCAGCAGGGGCTACATATGTGTCTCAGGGCAGGGCCGGCTCTAGGCTCATGGTGGCCCTGGGCAGGGAGCGTAGGTAGGGGGCCCGGAAGAGGGGGTCCAGGCGGGGCGGAGCGCGTAGGCCAGTAAAGAGGGGAGGGAGTCAGGGTGTTTAGAAGTGGAACAGAGCCAGAGGCCGCCAAATCCCTGCCAGGGGCCACCACGCAAATATGTATCCATCCTCAGAGGATTAATATATTAAGGATATATATTGGCGTGGTGGCCCCTGGGGTTTGGTGGCCCTGTGCAGGTGCACAGCTTGCACATGCCTAAAGCATGCTCATGCCCTGCTCAGGGTCCTTAACATATAGCAACATATCGTCCAAATATAATGATATGGATGATGGTCGTTGGTGAGACTTGAGTGTGGCCTGTGTGTGTCGCAGCCTAATCTTGCATGCCAGTGGCTCAAGGGCCAGCGAAAACTACATGGGGGAGAGGGGGCATCCCTGTCTGCTTTCACTTCAAATTTGTATGGGAACGGACACTATTTTGTTGACACAGATTCTAGCCACTGGGAGTGTGTATAGCAGCCGCACCCATTTTTAAGAAGGCGGGCGGCATTCCCATTCTCTGCAGGACCGCAAACATGCATCCCCACTGTACAGAATCGAACCCCCTGGCTGCATCCAGCAGCACCGCTGCAGCCTTAAGCTCTGGGTTCATGCAGCACTGCGAACAGTGTGCGTAGATTGTGCGAGGTAGATCTTTGAGGCACACGATCTTGGAGGATCAGATTTGGCACTAGGGGTTACAGTCTGTTTGTAATTATTTTGGCAAGGATTTTGGTGTCGATGTTTAATAATGAAATTGGTCTATACAATTCACACCGATTGCCCTCTTTATCTGCCTTCAACAGTGTCACTATTTATTCTTCCCTCAAGGAGGGTGGCAGTACACCTCTGTTGTATGCCTCCATGTACACCTCCAACAATTTCGGAGCCAGACATACGTCTTGTAAAATTTCTCTATCAGGCCATCAATTCCTGCCGCCTTGCCATTAGGCAACGCCATAATACCTTTCTTGACGTTGTCTACTGCCTAGGGTTGAATTAGATACTCTCTTTGTCCAGATGATAGCCAGCCCAGGTTGATATCCTCAAAATATTGGGGTATGTCACTTTCCGCAAACGTCACCCTACACCCATATAATCTGGAGTAAAACTCTGTGAATACTTTTAGGATCTCAGGTGTGGGGTAGTGTTTGCTGAGCGTATGATCCACCAACTCAGCTATGTGTTCCTGTTCCCTAGGCTGCGCCATTTTACTTTGCTGCCTCCTTCCCCATACGCTCTAGCTCCCCACCTTCTAGATCTATGACATGTTGGGCTAGTTCAGCATGTTCAGAGACCAGCTCCCTCATCTGGGGCACCAGAGCATGTGTGGGGTTGTGCTTGTATCTTTGCGCAAGTGTATGTATTTTGCCTTCTACATCCTTTAAGCTATTACATAGCGATTTCAGTATTCCAGCTTGTACCCCCATACATTCACCTCTGATGGTGACCTTGAAGGCCTCCCACAGTGTCCCGACTCCCTCCACCAAGCCTTTATGTTCAGAGAAACAATTTGTGATGGCTGGTCCCACAGTTTACGAAATAACTGGTCTATCAGCTAAGATGGTTGCAGCCTCCATTGGAATGGTGGCCTGGTGCATGTGGGGATTGCTAACTCCAGCATCACCGGAGCATGATCTGATGTTTTGGCCAGGTGCCTGACCCCTTCAGTCAAAGTACTCACTTCCCTTGAAACCAGCCAGTAATCCAACCCGGACCAGGAGCCATGGACTGTGGACATATAGATTCCCTCCCTGGTAGTTGGGTTCCGACACCTCCACACATCTACTAGCCCCTCAGCCTCCATCATTTCCCTGATTATTTTACCTGCTT